>NC_090651.1:249200476-249800476 GCF_040937935.1 Hyperolius riggenbachi
GTTTATCTATATGCAGTTTTGTTCAGGTTTTGTACAAATGTGTTGCCTCTTACCCCCAGTTGTGTGCTCCTTCCTATAATTGCCTGATGAAGGCGGTTTGACCTGCGAAACGCGTTGCGATCCTAATTGGAGTATACCAATAAATTTCCCTTTTGTGAATACACAGTCGTTGTGTCTGCTTATGGGAGGTGAGTCCACCACTGCCTCCTAAGCAATAATTTTAAAACCTTTTAAAATATTGTTTTTATCCTTTTGGCGCCTCTGTTCTCTATCATAATACTGATTGTATCCACCTTTGGTGGAGGGGGGATACCCCTTCTTCTTTTTCAAGCCTACAGAGAGCGACTTCTTAATCCTGAGTGGGGACAGGCTAATCTCCTCACCTGCCTACACAGTGGTTGCCTGGAGGTAACCCTGGTTTGTGAGTATACAATTCATACTCTTTCTAATAATCCAATTATCTTGACATACTACACCATATCGGGCTCTCGGTTCTTCTCTTTTTCATATGCACACACAGATTGGGCTCTATTCATAAAACTTTTGTGGCGAAAAAACTCCTGGAGGGAAAATACCGCAGCGGTATTTTAGACTTCTGGGTGGTAATTCATAAAAATCCTTGCCAGCTGCGATGCAAGTGCGGAGATCTTCCGTAGTGTTGGGCAAACACCCTGGATGTTCGGGTTCGCGAACGTTCGCCGAACATGGCCGCGATGTTCGGGGTGTTCGCAACCGAACTCCGAACATAATGGAAGTCAATGGGGACCCGAACTTTCGTGCTTTGTAAAGCTTCTTACAGGCTACATACCCCAAATTTGCAGGGTATGTGCACCTTGGTAATGGGTACAAGAGGAAAAAAAATATTTGAAAAAGAGCTTATAGTTGTTTGAGAAAATTGGATTGTACAGTGGTGGGTGAGCGGTATACTACTATTCCAGCAGCGACACAGAGCGCAATGCTATACAGTGGTGGGGTGAGCGGTGTACTACTGTTCCCAGCAGCGACACAGAGCACAATGCTGTACAGTGGTGGGGTGAGCGGTGTACTACTGTTCCCAGCAGCGACACAGAGCACAATGCTATACAGTGGTGGGTGAGTGGTGTACTACTGTTCCCAGCAGAGACACAGAGTAGCAGTAAACACAATGCTATACAGTGGTGGGTGAGCGGTGTACACAGAGTGGCAGTAAACACAATGCTATATAGTGTGGGTGGAGCGGTGTACTACTGTTCCCAGCAGCAACACAATGACTGGGGGGACCCTGGCTAGCCTGGCTGGAGAGAGAACTACCCTGCCTGCCTACCCAAAGCTAAACCCACAGACAAATGTCGGAGAAATGACGTGGATCGGGTATTTATTTACCCGAACCACGGTGACCCGTTTGGCCAATCAGAGCGCGTTCGGGTCCGAACCACGTGACCCGTTCGGCCAATCACAGCGCTAGCCGAACGTTCGGCCATGCGCTCTTAGTTCGGCCATATGGCCGAACGGTTTGGGCCGAACACCATCAGGTGTTCGGTTGAACTCGAACATCACCCCGAACAAGGTGATGTTCTGCAGAACCCGAACAGTGGCGAACACTGTTCGCCCAACACTAATCTCCCGCTGAAAGCTGGCGGTAAGCTGTCGGAAGGCATGCGGAAACACTTCAGCCGGCAGAGTCCCTCCGTGCACTGCTCTCTCTGGGAGGTCTGTCCCATTCACTTGTATGTAATCCGCAAAATTAGAGGAAGCGGTATTTCCCATCCACATACTGCTTCCTCTAATCTTTATGAATGGCCATTTTGTTACTTTTTTCTAGATAAATCTAGAAAAACACTAGAGAAGGCGGAAATTTCTCGCTCTGCTGGGGGATTGTAGATTTTCATGCGGGAACAGCTTTTATGAATGCCCACTTTGCTAAATGGACGGAAAAATCCGCTGTTTTGAGCGGAGAAACTTGCGGTAAGCTTTTATGAATAGAGCCCATTGGGTTAGCACAGCTGCCTGGACTCTCCTTATAGGCTCTTCCCTTGGATTAAATTCCCTACTCACAACTGGCTGGTGGTGTATCTTCAAACATCATCATGGAAAACAAAATTTTGCGTTTTTAAAACAGAAAGTATTTGGAATCATTCAGGTTGGAGCAGTGGCGTAGCAATAGGGGGTGCAGAGGTAGCGACCGCATGGGGCCCTTGGGCCAGAGGGGCCCCAAGGGGTCCACCTTCAACCACAGAATTAGCTCTTTATTGGTCCTGTGTTGGTAATAATCACTTCTATAGATGCTTTGAATACTAGGAATTAATTACACACTGTTCCCCATCCCCTTCTTGCGCCTCTGACACCTGTGGTTGTCCTTGGCAGGTTTGGGTGCACCGTATCAATTATTATGTAAAGAGTGCTAGAGGAGCCCCGTGTAAAATGTGCACTGGGGCCCATAGCTTCCTTAGCTACGCTACTGGGTTGGAGTTAGCGCTGAGATTTCTCCCAGTGCATCGCTGCTGAAATATGCAAATCACCCATTGTTGTCCCTGCAAGCTAAACACACATCCAGATCCACTGGAATGCAATGATGTGTCAGCTTATTAATATTACAGAGCCACACTAATCTTGTTTGTACCATGACTCTTGCCTGGATACCGACTATTTCTTGTTTCTGTCTGCAAAGACTTTTGCCTTGTCTGAAAAATGCCATGCCCTTTTGCTTGAATACCAACCATGCCTTGTCTGCTGCTTGCCAAGATATCTGGCTGAATGCCAATTGTCCTCTATTGGCTGTCTGTCATAAACTTTGCCTGGAAGTTGACCATTCCTATCTTCTACCTTTCATAGTCATCCTATTACTTCCTTCTCACTCCTGGTGGGGGGGATCTCAAGGACTAAAATCTGGTGGTTCCTGGCAGCAAAGAAGCCCAAAGGCAGCCTAAGAGGAAGTGAGTGTATCTCCCCTATTGGGACAGACACAAAAACAAATAAACAGATAAAATCCCCAATCAAGAATTAATTGCTGACCCTTTTTCCTGTCTTCTAGATCACAAGGGACAGGAAGAAAAATTCTCAGTAAGAATCAATTATAGATGAATGTTAAATGGGGCCCTAGGCAAGGTATAAGCTTTGGCTCATTTTGATTGTCCTTTTGGCAATCTGAGGTGGTAGACAGGACAGAGAAAATGGGATTTGAGCCCCCAGAAATGCGCTAGACCCCAGGCACCTGCCTAGGTTTCCCTGTGGATGATCTTGCTCTGGTTAGGATAAAGACACCAATAAACTCTAGAAAAGTTTTAACTCGTTTCCACTCTGTCCATTATTCATTTTTTATCCTGGAACCTGGCTTTAGCAGTTGCCGGCACTGAGCCACATTCACACATTTCCCATTCACATGTTTATAAATACATGTGGATGAGCTGGCTGACTCCAGGAAATAAAATATTCCTAGATTCACCCAAGTTTAATAAATAGGCCCCTGGTCATTTTTTCTCCCATTCATTTTTCACCGCAGCTTCGTAAACACAATTCCGTAACATGTGGGCCTAATCCTATTTGCATTTTGCTTGGCAATCTATCTCTGTCAGCAGCCAGAAGATTAATTAAACTCTTATACACAATAGCCATAAGCAGAATACTTGATAAGTTGCATAACATCATCGATTTCTTTACATCACCACCCAGACAGTTTTGCCTCGTGAACAATCCTGGATATGGAAATGACTATATATAATTGCTCTCTCAGGTGTTTTGCTTTATATTACAGAACAATTCCAACGTGGGAAGTTTTTTCAACTTTCTAAAACTGTTTTGACAAGTGACTTCACATACATTGCATTTCACATGATTTAATGTTTCAAATATGTCTGCTGTTATTAATATTTATTCCATTATGATGGTGTATCGTATTAGATTGTAGTGGGTGTTACAAAATAAGGCTGGAAGGATGCCCTGAAAAGTTCATTCTTACCCATTGTGGGGCACAGTCACCTATTTCTTATATCTCTTAGCAATAACATGACCTCTTCTCTGGAGCTGATGGTAGTGGCGTAGCAATAGGGGATGCAGAAGTTGCAACCGTACCGGGTTCCTGTGCTAGAGGGGCCCTTCCTCACCTGTAGTATTAGCTCTTTATTGGTCCTATTCTGGTTATGATCATTTCTATAGATGCTTTGAATAGTAGTAATCACGAACAAACTGTCCCCCATCCCCTTCTTGCACCCCTAACATTGTAGTTGCCATTGGCAGGTTTTGGTGCACAATGTCATTTCTCATGTATACAGTGCTTGGGGGGGGGGGGGGGGGGGGGGGGGGTAAAACTTGCACGGACATGGCAATAAACAACTGTTGTTATTATTATTATTTATATAGTGCCAACATCATCCGCGGTTCTGTACAGAGTATATTTTCTTAGCTGTCCCTCAGACGGGCTCACAATCTAATTCCTACTATAGTCATATGTCTATGTATGTATGGTGTAGTGTATGTATCGTAGTCTAGGGCCAGCTTAAGGGAAGCCAATTAACTTATCTGTATGTTTTTGGGGTGTGGGAGGAAACCAGAGTGCCTGGGGGAAACTTATGTAGACACGAGGAGACCATACAAACTCTGTGCAGATAGTGCCCTGGCTGGGATCTAAACTAGGAAGCCAGCGCTGCAAGGTGACAGTAATAACCACTATGCCATCATGCTGCCCACTTTCTGGATCTCAGACAGGGGCGTAACAATAGACCCTGCAAGGAATGCAGCTGCAGGGGGGGCCAGAAGCCACAGAGGGCCCGTCCTGAGAGACTGACAACTAAGGGCAAGTAGAGAAAAAACTGTCTGCTCTCTGCACAATTGTTCTAATGACTGCATCTGCTCAGCCATTGATAAGGAATCAGACAAAGTTTTGCAGACAAGGATTTATAGACAGTCCCTATTCAGTGTGCATCAGGCTCTTGTGTACAGAGCCCAGCCCCTTTGGTGGGAGGGGGACCCTTCCAAAGTTTCGCAGGAGAGCCCAGTGATCTCTAGTAGGGATGCTCATTCGGTTTCCGCGGAAATGCAATTTCCGAAATTCCGATCGGAAATTGCATTTCCGCATCGGAATGCGGAAATCGGTAATAAATTCCGCCATTGATTTTCTCAAAAACATTGATTTTCTCAAAAACTATAAGGACTTTTTGAAAACTTTTTTTTGCATCTTGTTCAGAAAATTCTGTTTAACCTCTTGACGACCAGCTAACGCCGATTGGCGTAAACTGGTCGTCTGCGGGTTACCATGGAAACGGCCGCTCGATCGAGCAGCCTTTCCATGTCAGTTCACGGAGGGTGTCTCCGTGAACAGCCGGAGAGCCGCCAATGGCGGCTCGCCGGCAAAATGTAAACAGGCGGGGAAAAAATCCCCGCTGTTTACATCATACGGCGCTGCTGCGCAGCAGCGCCGTAAGGCAGATCGGCGATCCCCGGCCTCTGATTGGCCGGGGATCGCCGGCATATGATAGGCTGAAGCCTATCCTTCAATGCGCAGGATGGAAATCCGTCCTGCGCAGCACACAGGGGAAGGGAGAGGGAGGGAGCTGGCGAGAGGGCTGAAAGCGCTGCGGAGGGGGGCTTTGAAGAGCCCCCCCCGCTAAGCAACTGCAGCCGGCGGCGATCAGACCCCCCCAGCAGGACATCCCCCTAGTGGGGAAAAAAGGGGGGTAGTCTGATCGCCCTGCTGCACTGCTGATCGGTGCTGCGGGCTGTAGAGCCCACGCAGCACTGATCAGTGTAACATCCCCTGGTCGGCAAGTGGTTAATAAACCCTGAAAATTTGGTGTTTCTAGGACTTAAGGGGGCTTAGCTATTAACCGCTAAAGTCGGCGGATTTTTACTATAATGTAAAATTGTAACGATTGTGGAACTTTCTCCGTGATCAGCGCACAACGCGTGCGCTGACACGGCGGAAATCCTCCACAAGCGTATATTTGCAGGCACCCAGCAAAAGGTGCTACGCACCTGTAGAGGGAAATTCCTGTCGGCAGATGGCGCTGGGGAGTGCAGAGGAACCAATCCTCTGTACCTCCACAAGTGCCAGACAGGAATTGTACGAAGCGCAGAACGCAATCGCAAGAGAGGCGATTGCGAATGAGATTGAGCAAAGGGACAGGTTGTATGTGTGTGCGCCAATCCAGTCGCCACTCCGCGACCGCGCACACACAACAGCAGATATGAAATAGGAACGCGATCGCGAGAGGTGCGATCGCCAGACGTGACACAAGGCAGATCAGAATAGAATACGAGGGTAGCAAAGGCACAGCAAATAATACAATAAGGAGATACAGAAAATAATAAACGCTAGCTAACCGCGAACACCGCACTCATTCGCAACAGTGCACGCGGTTATGCGCGATCTCCACGTGATAAGCACAATAGAGACAAGCACGCCTAACTAACCATTAACAGACAAACATGAAACAGAGGACGCGAGCGCTTGCTTAACGGTTACCTCACCGAGCCTGCAGCAAGCGTAGCGGACAAGACAGACACACGAAAACAGGGACAAACGAGAGATAGGATCCACAGCACTAGCGAAAAGTGGCCAGCGTGATCCAGGTACAGAGTAGCAGAACAGAAGGATCCCCAGCGCTAGCGAAAAGTAGCTAGCGCAATCCCAGAAGACAGAACAGAAGGATCCCCAGCGCTAGCGAAAAATAGCTAGCGCGATCCCAGAAGACAGAACAGAAGGATCCCCAGCGCTAGCGAAAAGTAGCTAGCGCGATCCCAGGAGACAGAACAGAAGAGATAGCTGGTAGCAACCGCTGCACCAGCTATACTCCAAGAACAGAGACCAGAACCATTTCCTGTCGACCACCTTTGGGGCAGGACAATGGCAACAGGCAAGACAAGACAGAACAGGCAATACAGATAATACAACCTGACTGGGCTAGAAGGGGAGCCTAAAGCAACCCCCAGGAATTAACTATACTAGATAGCAATGGCTGACACTCCAGCAGTGTCCATCAGGAACAGACCATGGAAAGGAAATGTCCAGCGAAGCATTGTGGGAAAGACATAGTACTTATAGTACACGCCTCCAATGAATGTGGCCAGGCAATTTGCATGACAACGTATGCAAATTCCTCTGCAAGCACAAGCTGCAAAACTGACAGAAACTCTTCTTTCCAGAGTCCTGCAGCATGCAAACCTACACAATGGTCAAAGGGCTGCCCGCCTGCACAGGCAGCTGAGCAAATCATCACAAAAATGCAGAAAATCTGCTTCTGCCTATTTTCTGCATTTACATTACAGGAAAAATCCGCCGACTTTAACGGTTATTAGCAAAGCCCCCGTACGTCCTAGAAACACCAAATTTTCAGGGTTTATTAAACAGAATCTTCTGAACAAGATGCAAAAAAAAGTTTTCAAAAAGACATTATAGTTTTTAAGAAAATCGATGTTAAAGTCGGGCGGAATTTCCGCGATTTCCGGCGGAAATTCCGCATTGGAATGCGGAAATTGGTAGCGGAAAGCGGAATCGGTATTTGGCAATGGCGGAATGCGGAATTACCGCGGAATCGGAAATTGGCATTTCCGACCATCCCTGATCTCTAGTAACACCCCAGATCTCAGAGACAAAATACAAACTGGGAACACAGAGGCGGAAATGGGAAACCTTTCTAATAGACTTAATGGTGGTTGGTGACTGCTTAACCCAAGCCATTATAGTCTGCTCAGTGAAACGATACAGTAAGGAATCCTAGGGATAAACAAGGAAGGGCATCAGATGCAAAAATACAAATGCAGTCCAGTGCTCTATCACCAGAAATTTACACTTGTGAGAGACATACTAAGAACCAGATTTATATTTTTTATAAAAACTTTCCAGTACACCTCTCCTTCCATGTGCATCCACTGCATTAATAATATTCCCCCAACAGCATTCCATGCAGAAGCCTCTCCTTCTGTGTACAGTCTCCCATGTGTTACATCACTGCCCCAGTGTGCAGCTGCATAACTATGTCTGACTCTTGCAATTTCCCTGACATAACATCCAGGAGTTCTGTCTGT
The DNA here is from genome assembly GCF_040937935.1 of Hyperolius riggenbachi. Taxonomy (NCBI): domain Eukaryota; kingdom Metazoa; phylum Chordata; class Amphibia; order Anura; family Hyperoliidae; genus Hyperolius; species Hyperolius riggenbachi. Next base: position 249,208,475 of record NC_090651.1, read on the forward strand.
GGAGAGCACAGTGACTGTGCTGGGAATAGCAGACAGATCATGTGACTCAGCAGGTCTGCAGAGAACAGTAACATATACTGCTCCCTGCACTATTCAAACAATACAAGGATAAGGACAGAGAAGCAGACAGGGGCTTAACCACTTAAGGACCACGCTAGTTTGTAATGATCGGTGCTGCGTGGGCTCTACAGCCTGCAGCACCGATCATAATGTGGCAGGGTGATCAGAGTCCCCCCCCTTTTTTCCCCACTAGGGGGATGTCCTGCAGGGAGGGTCTGATCGTCGCCGGCTACTATTGATTTGCGGGGGGGCTCCTCAAAGCCCCCCTCCGCAGCGTTTTCCGGGCTCCCCTGCTTTCCCTCCCTCTCCCTTCTCCTCTGAGCGGCGCAGGACAGATATCCGTCCTGCGCCTGATAGGATAGGCTTCTGCCTATCAGATGTCGGCGATCCCCGGCCAATCAGAGGCCGGGGATCGCCGATCTACGTCCTTCTCCGCGTGTTTACATTATGCGTGCGAGCCGCGATTGGCGGCTCGCACACTGTTCACGGAGGCAGTCTCCGTGAACCGGCATGGAAAGGCCGCTCGATCAAGCGGCCGTTTCCATGCTATACCACTAACGACCTGCCAACGCCTATCGGTGTTAGGCGGTCGTTAAGTGGTTAACTAGAAATCACTTCCCCCCCTGCAAAACTTTGGATGCCCCCCCTCACTTCTGCATAGGTAAACTGAGAACCAATGTTGTTCATTTGGCTAGTGTACACTTGAATGTGTTTCCCCATGCAGATAAAAACAGACAGCAGAGAAACACTGCACGCATTTTCTCTATTAATTAAATTAGCTTCTGTGATAAAACGTGCATGTTTTCACACATACAGATACATGGTGTGCAGAAAACGCATATAGAAAACCGATAGATGAGTGTGCTCCCGGCTTTAGCTTATAACACTCACTCTGTCCATCTCTGATGGAGCACAACTGGCTCTGCAGACCCTTCCAACATCACTACAGTACAGAGCACTTGGGGAGGGAGTGTAGAAGATGGCGGCAGAACTAGCTCTGCAGACCCTTCCAGTATCACTACAGTACAGAGCACTTGGGGAGAGGTAGAGGGAGGGTAGAATCTTCTCCCCCATGGGCCCCCCTGGAGCTTCTGTGCCTTCCTGGCGTGTAGCAAAAAAGGGCGCCTGGAAAAATACATATATATATATATATATATATATATATATACACATACAGAATACAATCACGTACGCATTAGAAATCTTAAAATAACAGTAATATTAAAAGCGATATTTTAGTAACTATAAACAACGCATTATAAGTGTAAAAACAAAGTTAATGCCAAAAGCGATGTATTTCTAATACAATAAGGTTGAAACCGGTATTTAAGCATTTTACATATAAAAACAAATTTTAAATGATAAAAGAAGTGTAAATGAAAATTTAGTTGTTATAGTTTTGTAAGCGAAATTTTAAACGAAAAAATAAGTAAAACTCCTATAAGCAAAATTTAAAAACGAAAAAATAAGTATAACACAAAGTCAAAACGAACTTGTAAACGATATTTTTTATGAACTTTATTCTGTAAACGAAAACTTTTGTTAACACAATCCCTGTAACCGATATTTCTCGGGCGCCCTTTTTTCCTGTCGGGCGCCGAATAGCCGATATTTTGCATTGCAGTTTATGGCGGCGCCCTTTTTGTCCACTATCCCTGTGCCCCCTTTTTTACTAGCCCGGCCTCCCTATGGCTGCATCCCTTTCAGGGTCTATTGTTACGCCCCTTGAAGCAGACCACCCCTGCCTCTGTCACCCTGATTGGTGGGGGTTACAGGGTTTTTTATGACACCACTTCCCTTACTTTATGTGCATGCTCCATATAAATCAACCTTTTCTTCTGAAAGGCCCCTCTTCTATGTGCTACCTGTTAGGTCTACAAGTGCAGATCTTTGTGGCAATAGCACTCAATTAGTATTAGCCCCTACCAATTCTGTCTCCAGCTGTCTTGCCACAGGCTCAGCTCACCTGTGGAGACTCACACTGCCTGTTACCACTTCCAGCTGCAGAATTGCCGCCTAATCTCTGGATGTGGTGTTTGTTTAGTAGTAAGACTGTTAGTATTCTCGAAATCTTACCAATAAAAAACATTTGAAGTAGACCTGCAGGGAATGAAAGAGCCCCAGGGGGTACTTACCTCGGGAGGGGAAGCTTCCCTGTCTCCCTCCGCCAGTCCGATACAGTGCTGGCAGCCCAAAACAACTAAGCCACAATAATATTTATATTTCCTACCTTACTCAGGCGCACTAGCAGCTCCCTGCTCAACTCCGGCAGAAAAAGTCGATTGGGTCCGCTCTACCGAGCCGGCAACTCGCACATGTGGAGTAGTGCAAACCAGTCTAGCTCAGCTATTTCCACCTGAGTCCTGGTAGAGAGCTACTAGTGCACCTGCATGAAGCTCCCGACAAGCAGATCTTCGGGGGTCCCAGCGCTGGATTGCTTCTGCTGAAGAGAGAGCAGGAAGCTTCTTTAGGATCCAGAGGTTTCCCCCTCCCACGGTAAGTACCTCTAGGGGCACTTTTTTCACTACAGGTACACTTTAAAATGCCCACCATGCAAGAAAATACTCAAAATAAGTGTCATGACACTTTTTTACCTACTTTTTAGTACTTTTTTATTTTCTAAATGCTGAAAAGTTGTTTTTTAGATAAGATAAAAATATATCCTGGGAGAAAACTCAGGCAAAACGTAAACTGGAGAAGGCAAATACCGTAGGTGTGGTACGGAATATATGGTAATTTCCACAAAAAGACACCAAAAATACATTTGCAGGGGAAAGGCTCACTTACTCTGCTGTGATTTGCACCACAATCAAAATAATGCTTAAACATGCAGCTTGCACTGATATAAGCCCCCACAAAATATATTTAAAGTAAACCTGAGATTAACAAAAAAAGAAAAAAAATATATACATAACTGGGTCTTCCTCTAGCCCCCTTCAGGCTAATCGGTCCCTCACTGCCCTCATCCACCTGGATCTCCCGCTAGGCAGCACGGTAAGTCAGAAAATCAGGGCATACTGATCAAATCAAATCAAATCTATCTTTATTGGTATGACCACGATTCATACAGGCATTGCCTGTACATAGTGTGCATGCATGGCATGGCGGCACGCACGTGTGCTCTCCTGCTGTGCTTTTATCACCAGAAGCGTTCTGTGCCTGTGCAGAGTGCTCCCGGCTGCAGGAGCGGGACCGGGGAGTGTGCATGCCTGGACAGCGCCTGCGCTGACTGGCCCGGCTGGCGGACTTACCAAGCCACCTAGTGGCAGATCCAGGAGATGGAAGAGGAGGGCAAAGGATCAATTAGCCTGAAGGGGGCTGGAAGAAGCCCCAGGTATGTATTTTTTTTTCTGTTGTCTCAGGTTGTCTCAGGTGCACTTTAAAGTATTTGTTATTAACTGAATTACATCACTGCTATGTTCATGCACATTTGGTCCTGCCCATGAACCTTCATTACCACTCCCACTTACCAGCGCATGGACACATCCAATTTTTTAGCTTAGCAAGTCGCAGGTCATCAGCTACCCCACCAGTGGATCCAGCATCTGCATAGCATCGCAATAAAAAAAATCCTGGAGCCGCCCCTGGTGGCAGGTCAAATTCTGATTGCTTTATGCCGACTTAAAATTATGCACTTCTGACCATATGATCTATAGAACTAGATGCATTGATGTGAAACAGACTTGCATTACACACTAAATGGTGAAAAACATGAAATACACACAGTCATCTAAAATAAATGCAGCAAAGATATTTGATGTAAACTAATCACAATAGACAGCAAACAAATCAGTAATGGATGAACACTGTACTACCGTATTTAAGTCGTAACTTGCAAAGAAGACAACATAGTACAAGAAAAATGTTAAATGTGAACTGGTATAATGTAAATATAGGGAAGATTTTTTTTTAGAAACTGATGCTTACATATAGACAGCAAAAAGCAGTAGAGGAGGAATGCTACCCTCACTGCGCTATGACTTGGTTGAAGGCTAAACAGATAAAAAGTTTGGAACATACACAGGTATAAAATAAACATGGTAAACGTATTTATTATAAATAGCAAAAAGCAGTGGTGGATGAATGCTATACATACGTTGCTATGACTTGGGTTGAAATGAAGGTTAAACACAGTACAAATTTTGAACATACCGTACATAGGTTCAAAATAGATGTAGTAGAGGTAATTATTATAAATGGCAAAAAGCAACAGTGAATGAATGCTACAGATTCAAATGCTACATTTAGCTTGGATAAAATGCTAAGCAGCAAAACATATGCACGTATAAAATAAATGTTGTAAAGGTATTTATTAAAAATAGCAAAAAGCAGTGATGGAGGGATGCTACCCTCACAGCGCTATGACTTGCATTGCAGACAAAAGAGTGAAAAAACTTGCAACATGCACTGGTATTAAATAGTTTCTGTGAGAAAACGCGGAAAAGCCGCCGTGAGTACTCCGAGCAAGGCGGCTGATTCCGCGTCCAACGCGGCAGGTTGCGCGCGTGGGTCTGCATCCACTGGCATGACGGAGCGCGAGGAAACCGCCGCATGCTTTGTGAACAGGGCGGCGGATTCCGCGTCAGGCGTGGATGTTGGCACGCATAGGCATAGTTCTGACAGTACTGCTGAACGCGGAAGAACCGACGCATGCTTGGACAGCGGTGCGGCTGGTTCCGCATCCAACACAGCAGAAACAGTACAACACATGTCTGGTGTGGCTGGGACTGATAGTCCACACAGGTTCAGGAGGACACGCTCGCGTGGAGAGGCAGAGCCTTTATGACAGTCAGAAGGGCGTCAGTTGACCAAGCCGGTCAGCTGACAATTCCAGCAGTTTTCATTGGTCCAGCACTTAGGGGGGGGCGGTGGAGAGCGCTGGGGTATATATACTGGGTGCTGGTCATTTCTCTGGTGTCTGGCATTGCGATCACTACGTGGTAGCACTCAGACCTTCTGTCAGTATCTGTGTTATTATCTAGATCAGTTTCCAAGGTGTTGATGACCAAGGAGCTCACACCTTAGTCTAGGAATCCTGTTATTATCTGTGTTATTATCTGTGGTATTATCTAGATCAGTTTCCAAGGTGTTGATGACCAAGGAGCTCACACCTTAGTCTGGGAATCCTGTTACCATCTGTATTATTATCTAGACCAGTTCCGGGGTGTTGATGATCTAGGAGCTTACACCCAAGTCTAGGCATTGTTGATTATTTGTTATGACCTTCTGCTTTCCTGACGACTCTTCTGATCTCTGATTAGGTGCTTCGCTATATCTGATACTCTGTTGCCAAACTCTGCTAGTCTTAGGATTCCGCAACTGTCTCCTGTCTCTGTACTTTATCTGTCTGTGTGTTAACGACCTGGCCTGTCCGACTTCGAGAACTATCTTCCCTGTTGGGAGATAGTTCCTAGTACTGTCAGTGACACTTCACCTTTGGTGTCACTCACTCTCTTTTCCTTCCCACTCTCAGTCTGGCTCCGCCCCTTGGGAGCATCAGACCAGTGGAAGGAACCTGTTCTCTGAGCAGTATCTCGTACTGCCCAGCACCCTTTAAGCGGGTGCTCTCCTCAAAGTATACGGTTGCACCAAACACTCAAATTACTCAGGTGTCCAGAGGTTAGAGATATATCTGAATATCGGTGATACTGCAGATCATCAATAATCGGGTATATATCTGTATTCTCGGTGATACTGCAGATCACTGGTAATCAGATCCTCTCTGTGTTACACCGATCGTTACAGAACGCCAGACCAAAAAACAAATGGACGCACACAGCCGTCTGGGCACACTTGCCACTTCGGTGGATAACATCAACCAAGTGCTGGGTGGCCATCAGACTTTAATAGACGCATTGTCTGAATCCGTTCGAACCCTCCAGACAGCTGTAGATGAAGTGCGATCTCCTCCTAGCACAGACATACGTATGCCTGTACCTGAAAAATGTTCTGGTCACAGATCTGACTTCCGAAATTTTAGGAGTAGAGTGTTGTCATACTTTGAGTTGAGACCTAGATCCTCAGGAACCATGGCCCAAAGGGTCACGTTCATTAAGAATCTATTATCAGGCGATTCTCAGACCTGGGCGTACAGTCTACCTGCCGAAGATTTAGCCTTAACCTCGGTAGATGAATTTTTTAAAGCTATGGCAATAATTTACGATGATCCAGACATTGCCTCGACTTCTGAGCGGAAGCTCAAATTGTTGCGTCAAGGCTAGAGTCCTGTCGAGGAGTATGCTGCAGAATTTAGGAGGTGGTCAGTTTCAGCCAAGTGGGACACCTATGTCCTTTTAGACTGTTTCTTATCAGGGTTATCAGATGAGGTTTCTGACCTAATGTTAAGTCAGCCTGAACCTAAAACCGTCGATGAGGCCATTTCCTCGGCCATTAGGATTGATCGCAGGTTGCATTATCAAAGGCAGACCCGGGGTAAGAACAATGTTAAGATGGTGTCCTACGCTGCACCTCCTGTGACCCTACCTCCTTCTGTTTCTCCTCCACCCGAGCCAATGCAGATTGGTTGGTCCAGATTGTCTCAATTGGAGCGGAGACGCAGGATTTCTGAGCAGTTGTGTCTTTATTGTGCAGAGGGGGGTCATAGAGTGCGGAATTGCCCTAAAAAGTCGGGAAACGCTACTGCCTAGGAGTAGTTGGGGGTAATACCCTAGGCGTACGACTCTTACCCCTAGAGGATAAACGGTTACTTCTTCCTTGTACGATTATATGGGGAGAAAAATCTGAAGTCTTTGAGGCCTTCATTGATTCAGGCTCAGCGGCTAATTTTATGGATTACGAATTTGCTAAGAAATTGGGTATTCCACTCACCCCGGTAGAACCACCCATCCAGGTTACGGCAGTGGATGATTCCCTACTGCAACGTAACCATCCTCTGTCTCAAACACCAGAGGTGGAGGTCACTATAGGGGTGCTGCACAGGGAGAAATTGCAGTTTTTTGTGTTACACATGACAACTTCCACAGTCATCCTTGGCATGCCGTGGTTACACCTTCACTCTCCTCAGATAAATTGGGCCACTGGTCAGCTAACAAGCTGGTCAGCCCATTGTTTCCATCATTGTTTAGTGAAGGTGACCTTGGGTCAGACCAGGATTCATTTAGAGGGAGTTCCGGAACAGTATTCCGAGTTTTCAGATGCGTTCTGTCCCAAGGCTGCCGATAAGTTACCTCCACATCGCCCTTTCGATTGTCCCATCGATCTCCGATCTGGTTGTATGCCCCCTAGAGGTCATCTCTACAATTTATCTGGGCCGGAAAAAGTGGCCATGCATGAGTACATCCGTGAAAACTTAGCGAAGGGATTCATTAGCCCGTCCCGGTCACCTGCAGGAGCAGGCTTCTTTTTTGTAAAGAAAAAAGACGGAGGCCTTCGGCCATGCATTGATTACCGAGGTCTGAATAAGATCACAGTAAAAAATCGCTATCCATTGCCTTTGATAGACAATTTATTCACTCAGGTCACTTACGCTAAGATCTTTTCGAAATTGGACTTACAAGGGGCATACAACCTGGTGCGGATCAGACAGGGCGATGAATGGAAGACGGCCTTTAACACACCCGATGGGCATTACGAATACCTGGTGATGCCCTTCGGGTTGTGTAACGCCCCGGCCGTCTTTCAGGAACTTATTAATGAAGTATTCAGAGAAGTGTTGGGTAAATTTGTCCTGGTATACCTAGATGATATACTTATTTTCTCAGACAACCTCACCCAACACAGGGCTCACGTTAAATTTGTTCTGAACAAGCTAAGACAGAACATGCTTTATGCTAAATTGGAGCAATGCATTTTTGAGGCAACATCAGTCACTTTTCTAGGGTATATAATTTCCACCATGGGCCTTTCTATGGATCCTGCCAAGGTCTCTGCTGTTCTGGAATGGCCTCAGCCAGTAGGACTAAAATCTCTTCAGAGATTTTTAGGATTCGCCAATTACTATAGAAGGTTCATAAAGGGGTACTTCACAGTCATAGCACCCCTCACCAGTCTCACAATGAAAGGGGCAGATACCAACCACTGGTCCCCCGAAGCCCTGGCTGCTTTCTCCACTTTGAAAGAATTGTTTTGCTCTGCACCCATTTTGAGACACGTTGACACCTCCTATCCCTTTATTGTGGAGGTGGACGCCTCGGAGGTCGGAGTAGGGGCTGTGCTGTCTCAGCGCTCTTGGTTGCAGGGAAGATTACATCCGTGTGCCTATTTCTCTCATTGGTTTTCACCAGCAGAGAAAAACTACGATATAGGCAACAGGGAGCTCCTAGCCATTAAACTGGCCTTTGAAGAATGGCGTCATTGGTTAGAAGGAGAAGAACATACGATTACAGTTTACACTGATCATAAAAATTTGGAATACATTGAGGGGACTAAAAGATTAAGCCCCCGTCAGGCTCAGTGGTCATTGTTTTTCTCGAGATTTAGATTTATTATCACGTACACTCCAGGTAGTAAAAACATTAAAGCGGATGCCCTGTCCAGATGTTTTGAACCAGAGACAGCACAGTCCTCAGACCCAGAAACTATTATCCCACAGAAAATTGTGTTGGCAGCCACAGAGACTTGGAAAGACTGGACAGAGACTTTAGGTCCCTTCCAGCAGGATGTCCCTGAGGGAAAACCGGAAGGGGTTATGTTTGTACCACTGCCATTTTGTCTCCAAATCTTACAAATGTTCCACTCGCACAAGAATGCTGGACATCCGGGGGCCTCCAGAACACAGGACCTGGTTGCCAGATGTGCTTGGTGGCCTTCTCTGGCAACGGATTGCAAGGAATATGTTAGAGAGTGTGCAGTTTGTGCGAAAAGCAAACCCTCCCGTCTGGCACCTGTGGGAACGTTGCAGCCTTTGTCCACCCCGAGCCGTGAGCCGTGGATCCATTTGTCCATGGATTTTGTGGGTGAATTTCCAAGGTCTGAAGGCATGTCGGTCATTTGGGGGGTAGTCGACCGCTTCAGTAAAATGGCCCATTTTGTGCCCTTGAAAGGACTCCCCTCGGCCCAGGAGTTGGCCGATCTTTTTATCGTCCGCGTTTTCCGACTTCATGGCATTCCGGAAAACATAGTGTCGGATCGGGGAGTCCAATTTGTTTCTAGATTCTGGAGGGCATTTTGTAATCAAATGGGCATGGAACTGTCATTCTCGTCGGGCTACCACCCACAGGCCAATGGTCAGACTGAGAGAGTGAATCAGTCACTGGAACAGTTTTTGAGGTGTTATGTTGCGGATGTGCAAAATGATTGGGTCAAGTTCTTGCCGTTCGCAGAATTTGCGCACAAGAATTTGAAAAGCTCATCCTCTGGATTTCCACCATTTCAGGTGGTAACTGGAAAGTTGCCTAAGTTCTCCCCACTGCCAGTAGCTTCCACTCCGTTTCCAGATTTGGAGGCGTGGCAAAAATCATTTAAGAACATTTGGGGGAGCGTGAAAAATAATTTGGAGAAGGCTTTTCAGAGTCAGAAAGGTCAAGCTGACAAGAGATGCTCCAAAGAGTGGAAGTTCCAGCCAGGAGACTTGGTCTGGGTGTCCACGCGTCACTTGACTCTGAAACAGTCCTCGCCCAAGTTAGGACCCAGATTTGTGGGCCCTTTTCCAGTGACCAGGGAGATCAACAATGTTACTTATGCCATTAATCTTCCTGCCAGCATGCGCTGTGTAAGATCCTTTCATGTGTCCCTGCTTAAACCAGCAGTTCACGTAGGTCCCACTCCTCCTCCTCCTGTGATGGTAGATGACCAACCGGAGTACGAAGTAGAAAAGATTTTAGACTCACGTCACGTGTTGTACAGAACTCAGTGCAGTATCTGGTTCACTGGAAAGGGTATGGTGTTGAGGAGAGAACATGAGTACCTGAATGTCGCATGCACGCGGATAAATTGAAGAAGGAGTTCCACACCCTACATCCTGGGAAGCCGGGTTGGAGCTGTCCGGAGTCCACTCCTCAGGGGGGAAGGGGGGGGGGGAGTACTGTGGGAAAACGCGGAAAAGCCGCCGTGAGTACTCCGAGCAAGGCGGCTGATTCCGCGTCCAACGCGGCAGGTTGCGCGCGTGGGTCTGCATCCACTGGCATGACGGAGCATGAGGAAACCGCCGCATGCTTTGTGAACAGGGCGGCGGATTCCGCGTAAGGCGCGGATGTTGGCACGCATAGGCATAGTTCTGACAGTACTGCTGAACGCGGAAGAACCGCCGCATGCTTGGACAGCGGTGCGGCTGGTTCTGCATCCAACACAGCAGAAACAGTACAACACATGTCTGGTGTGGCTGGGACTGATAGTCCACACAGGTTCAGGAGGACACGCGTGCGCGCGGAGAGGCAGAGCCTTTATGACAGTCAGAAGGGCGTCAGCTGACCAAGCCGGTCAGCTGACAATTCCAGCAGTTTTCATTGGTCCAGCACTTAGGGGTGGCGGTGGAGAGCGCTGGGGTATATATACTGGGTGCTGGTCATTTCTCTGGTGTCTGGCGTTGTGATCACTACGTGGTAGCATTAAGACCTTCTGTCAGTATCTGTGTTATTATCTAGATCAGTTTCCAAGGTGTTGATGACCAAGGAGCTCACACCTTAGTCTAGGAATCCTGTTATTATCTGTGTTTTTATCTGTGTTATTAGCTAGATCAGTTTCCAAGGTGTTGATGACCAAGGATCTCACACCTTAGTCTAGGAATCCTGTTACCATCTGTATTATTATCTAGACCAGTGTCGGGGTGTTGATGATCTAGGAGCGCACACCCAAGTCTAGGCATTGTTGATTATTTGTTATGAACTTCTGCTTTCCTGACCACTCTTCTGATCTCTGATTAGGTACTTCGCTATATCTGATACTCTGTTGCCAAACTCTGCTAGTCTTAGGATTCCGCATCTGTCTCCTGTCTCTGTACTTTATCTGTCTGTGTGTTAACGACCTGGCCTGTCCGACCTCGAGAACTATCTTCCCTGTTGGGAGATAGTTCCCAGTACTGTCAGTGACACTTCACCTTTGGTGTCACTCACTCTCTTTTCCTTCCCACTTTTAGTCTGGCTCCGCCCCTTGGGAGCATCAGACCAGTGGAAGGAACCTGTTCTCTGAGCAGTATCTCGTACTGCCCAGCACCCTTTAAGCGGGTGCTCTCCTCAAAGTATACGGTTGCACCAAACACTCATATTACTCAGGTGTCCAGAGGTTAGAGATATATCTGATTATCAGTGATACTGCAGATCATCAATAATCGGGTATATATTTGTATACTCGGTGATACTGCAGATCACTGGTAATCAGATCCTCTCTGTGTTACACCGATCGTTACAGTTTCAAAGAAGTTAGTTATTTGTTATGGCCTGGCACTCACAAATAGGCCCCTATTCAATTAACATTGTACATGAGTTTTCTCCCAGGAGGTATTTTCACACCTTATCAAAAAAAAAAAAAAAAAAAACATTTTTAAAAGACTCTGTAACATAAAAAGTGCTCCTGAGAAGTACTGTCCTTAGGAGAGGGAAGTCTCTGGATCCTCTCAGGGCTCCCCCCATTCTTCTCCATCCCGCGGTGATCTCACTGGACCCCTCCAAAACCACAGCCAACAATTTGTCGTGCTGTGGCAATATTTACCTTCCCATCTCAAGTGCAGACGCAGTAGCGGCTCTCGGCTTGGGCTAAGGCGGAAATAGCCAATCCCAATCGGGTCTACTCTACTGTGCAGACGCAGAACTTGTGTCTGCGCAGAAGAGCGGACCCAAATGGGATCTGCTCTTTCCGCTTTAGCCCAAGCCGAGAGCCGCTACTGAATCTGCGCTGGAGCCGGGAAGTTAAAGAGACTCTGTAACATTCAAAAGATCCCCTGGGGGGTACTCACCTCGGGTGGGGGAAGCCTCCGGATCCTAATGAGGCTTCCCACGCCGTCCTCTGTCCCACGGGGGTCTCGCCGCAGCCCTCCGAACAGCCGGCGACTGTGCCGACTGTCATTTCAATATTTACCTTTGCTGGCTCCAGCGGGGGCGCTGTGGCGGCTTTCCATTCCGAACTACACGGAAATACCCGATCTCATTCGGGTCCGCTCTACTGCGCAGGCGCAGGAAACTTGCGCCTGCGCAGTAGAGCGGACCCGACGGCGATCGGGTATTTCCGTATAGTTCGGAGCCGACAGCCGTCAGAGCGCCTGCGCAGGAGCCAGGAAGGTAAATATTGACGTCACCGCTGCCCGGACTCCACGGAGGGCTGCAGCGAGACCCCTGACGGATGGAGGACGGCGTGGGAAGCCTCATTAGGATCCGGAGGCTTCCCCCACCCGAGGTGAGTACCCCCCAGGGGATCTTTTCATGTTACAGTTCCTCTTTAAATATTTACATGCCCGCCATTCAGGGACATCTAGCGCTGCCATTGTGGGACGGTGAATGATGGGTGAAGCCTCATTAGAATTGAGAGGCTTCCCCCTCCCGAGATAAGTACCCCCAGGAGCACTTTTTTATGTTACAAGTTCTCTTTAAAGTGTTCCAGAGATGGGGGTTTAGCTACGGCATCTTTTTCTTCCTCTCTGTTAGCCCGCTACTGCCCCAGAAATTCCATCAGCTGGGGCTAGTCGGTGCATGTGCAGTTCGGGCAGGCGCAGTACCCTGCGGTACTGCAGGGGTGCAGAATTTTTCAGGTGACGTGAAAGCGGCGGGAGCGCGGCTGGGCCATGCATGTGCAGTTGGCCCCGGACTGGAGGACTTTCCGGGGCAAATTTCGGGGGTGAATGGAAAGGAAGAAGAGGACAGCATGAAAGCGATCAGGCCGGAGGGGGGCTGGAGGAAGCCTCATGTATGTATATTTTATGGCTAATCCCCCATCTCAGGGCCACTTTAAAAACCTCCCTGGCGTTTAATTTCCCTAGGATTTCTGTGCAAAAGGTGATCAAATTAATTTTCATAACATTGTTTTCCCCTGTAACTTGTCAAAATGTGTCAAGCAAGGGTCTAGTATACAGTGCAGGAGAGTACTGACGTGTATGCGCATCAATACTGTTCACAGCAGGTTTTGTATTGACGTATATCTGTCAATACCGCTAGGGAGAAGCCATCAGTAACAGCAAGCAAGAAAATGTTTAAAAAAGGTTTGATATTGCTTTTTTTTTTTTTGCTTACTTTTGTGTACTTTTTCAGTTATAAACTGCTGAAAAGTTATTTTGTACAGAATATGAAAAATAATCTGTAAGAAAATCCAGGAGAAACATTAATTGCATATGGGTCATAGATATAAAAAAACAAGAATGGAGATATGATTTAAGCTAGGAGCACACTAAGCAAAATTGTCAGCGTTGCAGAAAACGCATGTGTTTTCACCCATAATTAAAGTCTATGGGCTGCTTAAAGAGACTCTGTAACATCAAAAACATCCCCTGGGGGGTACTCACCTCGGGTGGGGGAAGTCTCGGGATCCTAATGAGGCTTCCCACGCCGTCCTCGGTCCCACGGGGGTCTCGCTGCAGCCCTCCGAACAGACGGCGACAGACCCGACTGTCCAATTCAATATTTACCTTTGCTGGCTCCAGCGGGGGCGCTGTGGCTGCTTTCGGCTCCGAACTACACGGAAATACCCGATCTCAGTCGGGTCCGCTCTACTGCGCAGGCGCCGGAAACTTGCGCCTGCGCAGTAGAGCAGACCCGACGGCGATCGGGTATTTCCGCCTACTTCGGAGCCGACAGCCGTCAGAGCGCCTGCGCAGGAGCCGGGAAGGTTAATAATGACCTCATCTTGTACGGAGGGCCGCAGCGAGACCCCTGAGGGACGGAGGACGGCGTGGGAAGCCTCATTAGGATCCTGAGGCTTCCCCCACCCGAGGTGAGTACCCCCCAGGGGACGTTTTGACATTACAGATTCTCTTTAAAAAAAACCCATCTCATATTTTCCAGAATATAAAATACACTTTTTCTACCCCTAAAATAGGGGAAAAAGTCACTGTGTCTTATATTCCAAATACAGGGAATCCCCGACTTACGAACTCCAGCGGATAAGAACTAGGGGTACAGTGAGGGAGAGAAAAGGTCTCTGATTGCCAAGGGCTCCAGTGGTTTAGGTAAAACTTGCTGCAGCGTTCAACGGGATCGTAAGTGGACATGTGGGGAGCGGAGGAGACATGCGGAACAGAAGGGGACAAAAGGGGACACATGGACAACAGAGGGGGACACATGGGGGACACAGGATGACACATGGAGGACACAGAAGGACACATGAGGTACAAGGGGGACACAATAACTGGGAAGAACATCTACAAGGCGCTCCGGAACCCTGGATACATCAGGTTTAGTATATTTTTTCTCTTGGTTTTTGCCCTGTAAACCTAGGTGCGTGTTATAGTCTGGAGCCTCTTGTATTCTGAAAAACAGGCTGCCTTTAACAATGTATGTTTTTCAAAACTTGCTGCTTTTTCTCAAAAACGCATGTAAAACACACGTAATGGCCCATATGCAATTCACTGTTTCTCCTGATATTTTCTCCTAGTTGATATTTTTAAACTTGTCAATTAAATGCTTTTTAAGCCACCAGCAAATAAGAAAATACTAAATACCGGTAATTTTGACAGTACTTTTTCACCTTCAGTACTTTTTCAGTCGAAAAGTGCCAGAAATTATTCTCAGTTGAAGATGAAAAATTATCTCCAAGAAGAAAACTTGTGAGAAAAAGTTAATTGCACATGGGCCAATGTATTTTAATGGATACGCAGAAGATTGTGTTTTTACATGCACTTTTTATTAAATACATTTCTCTTATTTGTGTACAGTACTTATAGCCATAGACTTTAAACAAGCATGCAGATCAGGTGTTTTGACTGAAGTCTGACTAGATTAGCCACATGCGTGTTTGTAATTCAGACACTACTGCAGCTAGAGAGATCAGCAGGACTGCCAGGCAACTGGTAATTTTTAAATGGAAATAAATATGACAGCCTTAATATCCCTCTCACTTCAGGTTATTTGAGACAACTTATTTTTTGCTTGTTGAAAAAAAATATTTTATGAAAAATGTGGGAAAACTTACCTTTATAAAAAAAAAATAAAAAAAAAAAAGAAGAAAAAGTTTATTGAATATAGTGTGATAATAAGTGAAAGTTAGGTATTTAAATGAAGTTAGTGAAAGTAATCAATGAGCTTTTCCTAGAGACTTTGTTTTTGCTGAATAATTGCTGGATGAATCAATCCTCCTTATCTGACTCAGGGTCATGGCTGTACAGGCGCCAGGGGCGTTTCTAGGGTCCTTGGAGATCGGGGGCACCTGTGGGCACCAGGTGGGGAGTTATATGAAAAAATGGGCGTGGACATGCAGTGAGTGGGCGTGGCCATGGGTGGGGCCAAATGTACATGAACTTAGCAGCGGTGTAAGCTACAGATAACGGGCCTGCCCATCGAAATATTGGATGCAGCCCCCTGTCCTTTATTTGGATAATTTACAATCAGTATAGGCATAGATCAAAGATGTATACGCACATACAATTTTGATTGGTCAATCACTGACCCCCAATTTTACCACCCCCGTGCAGTAAGTGGGCCAACAGACAATGAATTTTATGAACAGAGCTAAAATTGGCTAATCAAAATTGTATGTGTGTACCAGGCTTTACAGCTAATACTGTACATACTGAAAGTAGCAGGGATCAGCATACAATATAGCTGGTTTACAATCAGTAAAGGCACAGAGTAACACCTTACACTGTACACATTGGAGGTAAATCAGCACACAGTGCAGGCACTAGAGAACAGCGTATATTGTACATACTGTAGGCAGCAGAATTCAGCACACTGCAGCTAGCGTGCCAAAAATATGAGGATCACGTTGTGCGGCGTGCTTATCGTGCCGCACCGAAAAATGGGTGGGCCATGGACCAGAATATAGGTGTGGTAACGGCCGGGTGGAGACAAATTTACATGAACCTAGCAATGGTGGGACATTAGATTATGACAGTGGTGGCGAACCTTTTGGAGGCCGAGTGCCCAAACTGCAATCCAAAAGTCACTTATCTATCGCAAAGTGGCAACCGCAATTTAAACTAAATACTGTACAAACGTTTTAACTCATACATGAACATTATGGAAAATCCAAGTTGAAAATAAACTGTGAAGATAAACAATTTCATCCATCCTACTCCTGAAAAATGTATTCAATTTTTTAGAACCTCCCAGTTTTATTTTCTGTTTTAAAAAGCTAAAAAAGTAGGTTTAATGCTATTGTCTCATATGATAAGGATTCAGCTTTTCCCATAGTCTTGCAGTTAGCAATCATGTGACCCCCAACAAGACAAATTCAGCAATCATGAGGCCCCCAACAAGACAAATTCAGCAATCATGAGGCCTCCACCAAATCATGAGGCCCCCAACAAGACAAATTCAGCAATCATGAGGCCCCCAACAAATCATGAGGCCCCCAACAAGACAAATTCAGCAATCTTGAGGCCCCCAACAAATCATAAGGCTCCCAACAAGACAAATTCAGCAGTCATGGGGCACATAAATAGACAGCATTTTACATAAATAGGCAGAATGCCCCCTTAATATGGTAGCCCCCCAAGTTAGGTAGTGAGTGACAGGGACCCCCAGGTTTGCTAGTGAGTGACAGGCGCCTCCAGTTAGGTAGTGAGTGACAGGGACCCCGATAGTGAGTGACAGGGAGCCCCTTTAGGTAGTGAGTGAGTGCCAGGGAGCCCCTTTAGGTAGTGAGTGAGTGCCAGGGAGCCCCTTCAGGCAGTGAGTGAGTGCCAGGGAGCCCCTTCAGGCAGTGAGTGAGTGCCAGGGAGCCCCTTCAGGCAGTGAGTGAGTGCCAGGGAGCCCCTTCAGGCAGTGAGTGAGTGCCAGGGAGCCCCTTTAGGCAGTGAGTGAGTGCCAGGGAGCCCCTTTAAGCAGTGAGTGAGTGCCAGGGAGCCCCTTCTGGCAGTGAGTGAGTGCCAGGGAGCCCCTTCAGGCAGTGAGTGAGTGCCAGGGAGCCCCTTCAGGCAGTAAGTGAGTGCCAGGGAGCCCCTTCAGGCAGTGAGTGAGTGCCAGGGAGCCCCTTTAGGCAGTGAGTGAGTGCCAGGGAGCCCCTTCAGGCAGTGAGTGAGTGACAGGGAGGCCCTTTAGGTAGTGAGTGAGTGCCAGGGAGACCCTTTAGGGAGTGAGTGAGTGCCAGGGAGCCCCTTTAGGGAGTGAGTGTGTGCCAGGGGGAGCCCCTTTAGGGAGTGAGTGAGTGCCAGGGAGCCCCTTTAGGGAGTGAGTGAGTGCCAGGGAGCCCCTTTAGGGAGTGAGTGAGTGCCAGGGAACCCCCTTTAGGGAGTGAGTGCCAGGGAGCCCCTTTAGGGAGTGAGTGCCAGGGAGCCCCTTTAGGGAGTGAGTGAGTGCCAGGGAGCCCCTTTAGGGAGTGAGTGAGTGCCAGGGAGCCCCTTTAGGGAGTGAGTGAGTGCCAGGGAGCCCCTTTAGGGAGTGAGTGAGTGCCAGGGGGAGCCCCTTTGGAGAGTGAGTGAGTGTCAGGGAGCCCCTTTAGGGAGTGAGTGAGTGCCAGGGAGGCCCCCCTCCAGCCGCCGCCACTCCCCCCACCCCCCTTACCTCGTAGCAGACCTCAGGATCAGCGTCGACCCGACCAGTAAGAGCGGGCGCTGGACGCACCCGCTCGATATGCGGAAGTGATGTCACTTCCGCATATCAGTGCGGGCGCTGGGTCCTAGCGCCCGCACGATTGGTCACCGGGACGCCGCCTGATCCTGAGGTCTGAGTGACGACGCGGCGGCGGCTGGAGGGAGCCGCTGCTAGAGGGGGCGGCCGGGGGGAGATCCGTGGCACCCCAGGGCCGATTGGGGGCACGTGCCCCCCCCCAAAATAGGGCTAGCGACGCCCCTGACAGGCGCATTGCTAACCTCCAAGCTAGTGACACATTCTGTTGCTATACAAGCGGGAGAAAGGCTGAGGGAGTGGAGCACAAAGAGTGTCAATAACGGGTGTGGTGAGAACAATGCCCTTGGCTAGTGCTTGGCTAGTGCTTGGCAAAGTTGATACTTAAGTCAGATTGTGATCAGAGACCTCCAGATTGTGATCAGGGGCCTCCCCCCATATGGCAATGTTCTTTTGCAATGTTGGGGGAGTTTGGCCCACAGAGTGGCATGTGTGGAGCATCACAGAGCACTCGTTGAAAGAACAATAATGCATTTGCACTAGCCAAGTTGATCCACAAGGTGGATTGCTTACTGACAATCAGAGGGGGATCAGGGACCACAGTACACACTCTAGATTCTCAATGCCCTTGGCTAGTGCTTGGCCAAGTTGATCCATAAGGCAGTGTAACATCTGTAGGAATGGCGGCTGGGGACATGCAGGGTGTACCCACAGCCGCCTTTGTTCACTCTTCCCAGACCTCATCCGTTCCATCGGCGTCTAGCACGCCGGGAACGGTGTTGTCATCAGCTCATAGGGTCGCTGTCTCACGCGGGCGCGCGCGGAGACAGGACCTTTATGCTGGGAGAAGGCGCGTCAGCTGACCTTCTTGCCAGCTGACGTCAGAGGTGACTCTTGCCGCTCGGATTGGCTGTTTCCGAGCTGGGCGCGGCTGAGAGCCTTTCTCTGCTTCTTAAGCCTCCGTTCTCCATTAGCTAGCTGTCTGCTGTCGTGAATACTTCGTGTTAGCGCTCAGACCTTAGACTAGTATCCGGTGTGCTTTGATCTGGGTGGAAACCAGGGATTTCACACAAGACTAGAACTATTGTATATTGTTACTATTTGATTACCTGTGTATGATTCTGGCTATTCTCTGACCTCGCATTTGCTTACTGATTCTGTACTTCTGCCTATCTGACCCTTGTTGCTGAACCTCTGCCTGATTACCTACTATTCTCCTGCCTGTCGTTTCTGTACTAATACTGCCTCTCTGTTGCCGAACCTTGCCTGTCTGACCACTCCTCTCACCAGTGGTCCTTTGCCACTGGTGAGGTGTTTGTAGTATTACCCACCAGCTTCACTGGTGAGGTGACACTTGTTACTGATAGTACCTTGCCAGCTCCTCTGGTAAGGTCTTGCCAAACTATACAGTTACTGTGTCTGATAGTACCTTGCCAGCTCCTCTGGTAAGGTCTTGCCAAACTACACAGTTACCGTGTTTGATAGTACCTTGCCAGCTCCTCTGGTAAGGTCTTGTCAAACTATACAGTCACTTATCACTGATAGTACTTTACCAGCTCCTTTGGTAAAGTCCTTGTACCTCTTCATAGCTACGTGCACTGTAGTCCCTGACCAGCCCCACTGGAAAAATCTGGTTAAATTATTAAGGCACATCTTCTGACATTACCTTGCCAGCTCCTCTGGTAAGGTTCCGTCAAACTATTAAGTACAGTGCTGCTAGGCCTCCCAGCTCCTCTGGGAGGCTCTATCGCCTATTTGTTTACTGTTGCACCAATCACTATCACACAGTACCTTGTGAGCTATACTTGGATTATTGGTGATTCTGCAGATCACCACATAATCAGGTATAGTGTCTGCATTATCGGTGATACTGCAGACCACCCAATAAACAGACGTCTGAGTTGCAGCACCCAATCGTTACAGGCAGATTGTGATCAGGGGCCTCTAGGCTAGTGACACTTTCTGTTGCCATGCGGGGAAATTTGGCCGATAGAGAAGCGCACAAGGAGCATCATAGAGCACTTGTGGTGAGAACAATGCCTTTGGCCCATGCTTGGCCAAGATGATCCACAAGGTGTATTGCTTGCCGACATGCCGAGGGGGATTAGGGCCAAAGCACACAGTCTAGATTCTCAACAGAGGTGCACGTGCAAACGTTAACATGTGCAGTTCTAGCGATACACTCAATGTTCTGCACTGAAACAACTGAAAAAGTTGCATCGCATCACAACTGATAGGGTGTGAACTTCTGAATTGCACCACATTATAGTATGCAAAGTAGTGATATTACATCACGTCACATGTCAAAATACCCTTAACACCCTACAAATCTCCCCCCTCCCCCCAAACACACACACAAAACCTACAGACCAGCTCCATCCAGTACTACACTCTGTATTCAGTCCTACACAAACTAAAAAAAAAGTAGGTTTAATGCTATTGTCTCATATGATAAGGATTCAGCTTTTCCCATAGTCTTGCAGTTAGCAATCATGTGACCCCCAACAAGACAAATTCAGCAATCATGAGGCCCCCAACAAGACAAATTCAGCAATCATGAGGCCTCCACCAAATCATGAGGCCCCCAACAAGACAAATTCAGCAATCATGAGGCCCCCAACAAATCATGAGGCCCCCAACAAGACAAATTCAGCAATCTTGAGGCCCCCAACAAATCATAAGGCTCCCAACAAGACAAATTCAGCAGTCATGGGGCACATAAATAGACAGCATTTTACATAAATAGGCAGAATGCCCCCTTAATATGGTAGCCCCCCAAGTTAGGTAGTGAGTGACAGGGACCCCCAGGTTTGCTAGTGAGTGACAGGCGCCTCCAGTTAGGTAGTGAGTGACAGGGACCCCGATAGTGAGTGACAGGGAGCCCCTTTAGGTAGTGAGTGAGTGCCAGGGAGCCCCTTTAGGTAGTGAGTGAGTGCCAGGGAGCCCCTTCAGGCAGTGAGTGAGTGCCAGGGAGCCCCTTCAGGCAGTGAGTGAGTGCCAGGGAGCCCCTTCAGGCAGTGAGTGAGTGCCAGGGAGCCCCTTCAGGCAGTGAGTGAGTGCCAGGGAGCCCCTTTAGGCAGTGAGTGAGTGCCAGGGAGCCCCTTTAAGCAGTGAGTGAGTGCCAGGGAGCCCCTTCTGGCAGTGAGTGAGTGCCAGGGAGCCCCTTCAGGCAGTGAGTGAGTGCCAGGGAGCCCCTTCAGGCAGTAAGTGAGTGCCAGGGAGCCCCTTCAGGCAGTGAGTGAGTGCCAGGGAGCCCCTTTAGGCAGTGAGTGAGTGCCAGGGAGCCCCTTCAGGCAGTGAGTGAGTGACAGGGAGGCCCTTTAGGTAGTGAGTGAGTGCCAGGGAGACCCTTTAGGGAGTGAGTGAGTGCCAGGGAGCCCCTTTAGGGAGTGAGTGTGTGCCAGGGGGAGCCCCTTTAGGGAGTGAGTGAGTGCCAGGGAGCCCCTTTAGGGAGTGAGTGAGTGCCAGGGAGCCCCTTTAGGGAGTGAGTGAGTGCCAGGGAACCCCCTTTAGGGAGTGAGTGCCAGGGAGCCCCTTTAGGGAGTGAGTGCCAGGGAGCCCCTTTAGGGAGTGAGTGAGTGCCAGGGAGCCCCTTTAGGGAGTGAGTGAGTGCCAGGGAGCCCCTTTAGGGAGTGAGTGAGTGCCAGGGAGCCCCTTTAGGGAGTGAGTGAGTGCCAGGGGGAGCCCCTTTGGAGAGTGAGTGAGTGTCAGGGAGCCCCTTTAGGGAGTGAGTGAGTGCCAGGGAGGCCCCCCTCCAGCCGCCGCCACTCCCCCCACCCCCCTTACCTCGTAGCAGACCTCAGGATCAG
Organism: Hyperolius riggenbachi; assembly: GCF_040937935.1. Classification (NCBI taxonomy): domain Eukaryota; kingdom Metazoa; phylum Chordata; class Amphibia; order Anura; family Hyperoliidae; genus Hyperolius; species Hyperolius riggenbachi. Next base: position 249,229,947 of record NC_090651.1, read on the forward strand.
CGTCGACCCGACCAGTAAGAGCGGGCGCTGGACGCACCCGCTCGATATGCGGAAGTGATGTCACTTCCGCATATCAGTGCGGGCGCTGGGTCCTAGCGCCCGCACGATTGGTCACCGGGACGCCGCCTGATCCTGAGGTCTGAGTGACGACGCGGCGGCGGCTGGAGGGAGCCGCTGCTAGAGGGGGCGGCCGGGGGGAGATCCGTGGCACCCCAGGGCCGATTGGGGGCACGTGCCCCCCCCCAAAATAGGGCTAGCGACGCCCCTGACAGGCGCATTGCTAACCTCCAAGCTAGTGACACATTCTGTTGCTATACAAGCGGGAGAAAGGCTGAGGGAGTGGAGCACAAAGAGTGTCAATAACGGGTGTGGTGAGAACAATGCCCTTGGCTAGTGCTTGGCTAGTGCTTGGCAAAGTTGATACTTAAGTCAGATTGTGATCAGAGACCTCCAGATTGTGATCAGGGGCCTCCCCCCATATGGCAATGTTCTTTTGCAATGTTGGGGGAGTTTGGCCCACAGAGTGGCATGTGTGGAGCATCACAGAGCACTCGTTGAAAGAACAATAATGCATTTGCACTAGCCAAGTTGATCCACAAGGTGGATTGCTTACTGACAATCAGAGGGGGATCAGGGACCACAGTACACACTCTAGATTCTCAATGCCCTTGGCTAGTGCTTGGCCAAGTTGATCCATAAGGCAGTGTAACATCTGTAGGAATGGCGGCTGGGGACATGCAGGGTGTACCCACAGCCGCCTTTGTTCACTCTTCCCAGACCTCATCCGTTCCATCGGCGTCTAGCACGCCGGGAACGGTGTTGTCATCAGCTCATAGGGTCGCTGTCTCACGCGGGCGCGCGCGGAGACAGGACCTTTATGCTGGGAGAAGGCGCGTCAGCTGACCTTCTTGCCAGCTGACGTCAGAGGTGACTCTTGCCGCTCGGATTGGCTGTTTTCGAGCTGGGCGCGGCTGAGAGCCTTTCTCTGCTTCTTAAGCCTCCGTTCTCCATTAGCTAGCTGTCTGCTGTCGTGAATACTTCGTGTTAGCGCTCAGACCTTAGACTAGTATCCGGTGTGCTTTGATCTGGGTGGAAACCAGGGATTTCACACAAGACTAGAACTATTGTATATTGTTACTATTTGATTACCTGTGTATGATTCTGGCTATTCTCTGACCTCGCATTTGCTTACTGATTCTGTACTTCTGCCTATCTGACCCTTGTTGCTGAACCTCTGCCTGATTACCTACTATTCTCCTGCCTGTCGTTTCTGTACTAATACTGCCTCTCTGTTGCCGAACCTTGCCTGTCTGACCACTCCTCTCACCAGTGGTCCTTTGCCACTGGTGAGGTGTTTGTAGTATTACCCACCAGCTTCACTGGTGAGGTGACACTTGTTACTGATAGTACCTTGCCAGCTCCTCTGGTAAGGTCTTGCCAAACTATACAGTTACTGTGTCTGATAGTACCTTGCCAGCTCCTCTGGTAAGGTCTTGCCAAACTACACAGTTACCATGTTTGATAGTACCTTGCCAGCTCCTCTGGTAAGGTCTTGTCAAACTATACAGTCACTTATCACTGATAGTACTTTACCAGCTCCTTTGGTAAAGTCCTTGTACCTCTTCATAGCTACGTGCACTGTAGTCCCTGACCAGCCCCACTGGAAAAATCTGGTTAAATTATTAAGGCACATCTTCTGACATTACCTTGCCAGCTCCTCTGGTAAGGTTCCGTCAAACTATTAAGTACAGTGCTGCTAGGCCTCCCAGCTCCTCTGGGAGGCTCTATCGCCTATTTGTTTACTGTTGCACCAATCACTATCACACAGTACCTTGTGAGCTATACTTGGATTATTGGTGATTCTGCAGATCACCACATAATCAGGTATAGTGTCTGCATTATCGGTGATACTGCAGACCACCCAATAAACAGACGTCTGAGTTGCAGCACCCAATCGTTACAGGCAGATTGTGATCAGGGGCCTCTAGGCTAGTGACACTTTCTGTTGCCATGCGGGGAAATTTGGCCGACAGAGAAGCGCACAAGAAGCATCATAGAGCACTTGTGGTGAGAACAATGCCTTTGGCCCATGCTTGGCCAAGATGATCCACAAGGTGTATTGCTTGCCGACATGCCGAGGGGGATTAGGGCCAAAGCACACAGTCTAGATTCTCAACAGAGGTGCACGTGCAAACGTTAACATGTGCAGTTCTAGCGATACACTCAATGTTCTGCACTGAAACAACTGAAAAAGTTGCATCGCATCACAACTGATAGGGTGTGAACTTCTGAATTGCACCACATTATAGTATGCAAAGTAGTGATATTACATCACGTCACATGTCAAAATACCCTTAACACCCTACAAATCTCCCCCCTCCCCCCAAACACACACACAAAACCTACAGACCAGCTCCATCCAGTACTACACTCTGTATTCAGTCCTACAAAAACTAAAAAAAAAGTAGGTTTAATGCTATTGTCTCATATGATAAGGATTCAGCTTTTCCCATAGTCTTGCAGTTAGCAATCATGTGACCCCCAACAAGACAAATTCAGCAATCATGAGGCCCCCAACAAGACAAATTCAGCAATCATGAGGCCTCCACCAAATCATGAGGCCCCCAACAAGACAAATTCAGCAATCATGAGGCCCCCAACAAATCATGAGGCCCCCAACAAGACAAATTCAGCAATCTTGAGGCCCCCAACAAATCATAAGGCTCCCAACAAGACAAATTCAGCAGTCATGGGGCACATAAATAGACAGCATTTTACATAAATAGGCAGAATGCCCCCTTAATATGGTAGCCCCCCAAGTTAGGTAGTGAGTGACAGGGACCCCCAGGTTTGCTAGTGAGTGACAGGCGCCTCCAGTTAGGTAGTGAGTGACAGGGACCCCGATAGTGAGTGACAGGGAGCCCCTTTAGGTAGTGAGTGAGTGCCAGGGAGCCCCTTTAGGTAGTGAGTGAGTGCCAGGGAGCCCCTTCAGGCAGTGAGTGAGTGCCAGGGAGCCCCTTCAGGCAGTGAGTGAGTGCCAGGGAGCCCCTTCAGGCAGTGAGTGAGTGCCAGGGAGCCCCTTCAGGCAGTGAGTGAGTGCCAGGGAGCCCCTTTAGGCAGTGAGTGAGTGCCAGGGAGCCCCTTTAAGCAGTGAGTGAGTGCCAGGGAGCCCCTTCTGGCAGTGAGTGAGTGCCAGGGAGCCCCTTCAGGCAGTGAGTGAGTGCCAGGGAGCCCCTTCAGGCAGTAAGTGAGTGCCAGGGAGCCCCTTCAGGCAGTGAGTGAGTGCCAGGGAGCCCCTTTAGGCAGTGAGTGAGTGCCAGGGAGCCCCTTCAGGCAGTGAGTGAGTGACAGGGAGGCCCTTTAGGTAGTGAGTGAGTGCCAGGGAGACCCTTTAGGGAGTGAGTGAGTGCCAGGGAGCCCCTTTAGGGAGTGAGTGTGTGCCAGGGGGAGCCCCTTTAGGGAGTGAGTGAGTGCCAGGGAGCCCCTTTAGGGAGTGAGTGAGTGCCAGGGAGCCCCTTTAGGGAGTGAGTGAGTGCCAGGGAACCCCCTTTAGGGAGTGAGTGCCAGGGAGCCCCTTTAGGGAGTGAGTGCCAGGGAGCCCCTTTAGGGAGTGAATGAGTGCCAGGGAGCCCCTTTAGGGAGTGAGTGAGTGCCAGGGAGCCCCTTTAGGGAGTGAGTGAGTGCCAGGGAGCCCCTTTAGGGAGTGAGTGAGTGCCAGGGGGAGCCCCTTTGGAGAGTGAGTGAGTGTCAGGGAGCCCCTTTAGGGAGTGAGTGAGTGCCAGGGAGGCCCCCCTCCAGCCGCCGCCACTCCCCCCACCCCCCTTACCTCGTAGCAGACCTCAGGATCAGCGTCGACCCGACCAGTAAGAGCGGGCGCTGGACGCACCCGCTCGATATGCGGAAGTGATGTCACTTCCGCATATCAGTGCGGGCGCTGGGTCCTAGCGCCCGCACGATTGGTCACCGGGACGCCGCCTGATCCTGAGGTCTGAGTGACGACGCGGCGGCGGCTGGAGGGAGCCGCTGCTAGAGGGGGCGGCCGGGGGGAGATCCGTGGCACCCCAGGGCCGATTGGGGGCACGTGCCCCCCCCCAAAATAGGGCTAGCGACGCCCCTGACAGGCGCATTGCTAACCTCCAAGCTAGTGACACATTCTGTTGCTATACAAGCGGGAGAAAGGCTGAGGGAGTGGAGCACAAAGAGTGTCAATAACGGGTGTGGTGAGAACAATGCCCTTGGCTAGTGCTTGGCTAGTGCTTGGCAAAGTTGATACTTAAGTCAGATTGTGATCAGAGACCTCCAGATTGTGATCAGGGGCCTCCCCCCATATGGCAATGTTCTTTTGCAATGTTGGGGGAGTTTGGCCCACAGAGTGGCATGTGTGGAGCATCACAGAGCACTCGTTGAAAGAACAATAATGCATTTGCACTAGCCAAGTTGATCCACAAGGTGGATTGCTTACTGACAATCAGAGGGGGATCAGGGACCACAGTACACACTCTAGATTCTCAATGCCCTTGGCTAGTGCTTGGCCAAGTTGATCCATAAGGCAGTGTAACATCTGTAGGAATGGCGGCTGGGGACATGCAGGGTGTACCCACAGCCGCCTTTGTTCACTCTTCCCAGACCTCATCCGTTCCATCGGCGTCTAGCACGCCGGGAACGGTGTTGTCATCAGCTCATAGGGTCGCTGTCTCACGCGGGCGCGCGCGGAGACAGGACCTTTATGCTGGGAGAAGGCGCGTCAGCTGACCTTCTTGCCAGCTGACGTCAGAGGTGACTCTTGCCGCTCGGATTGGCTGTTTCCGAGCTGGGCGCGGCTGAGAGCCTTTCTCTGCTTCTTAAGCCTCCGTTCTCCATTAGCTAGCTGTCTGCTGTCGTGAATACTTCGTGTTAGCGCTCAGACCTTAGACTAGTATCCGGTGTGCTTTGATCTGGGTGGAAACCAGGGATTTCACACAAGACTAGAACTATTGTATATTGTTACTATTTGATTACCTGTGTATGATTCTGGCTATTCTCTGACCTCGCATTTGCTTACTGATTCTGTACTTCTGCCTATCTGACCCTTGTTGCTGAACCTCTGCCTGATTACCTACTATTCTCCTGCCTGTCGTTTCTGTACTAATACTGCCTCTCTGTTGCCGAACCTTGCCTGTCTGACCACTCCTCTCACCAGTGGTCCTTTGCCACTGGTGAGGTGTTTGTAGTATTACCCACCAGCTTCACTGGTGAGGTGACACTTGTTACTGATAGTACCTTGCCAGCTCCTCTGGTAAGGTCTTGCCAAACTATACAGTTACTGTGTCTGATAGTACCTTGCCAGCTCCTCTGGTAAGGTCTTGCCAAACTACACAGTTACCGTGTTTGATAGTACCTTGCCAGCTCCTCTGGTAAGGTCTTGTCAAACTATACAGTCACTTATCACTGATAGTACTTTACCAGCTCCTTTGGTAAAGTCCTTGTACCTCTTCATAGCTACGTGCACTGTAGTCCCTGACCAGCCCCACTGGAAAAATCTGGTTAAATTATTAAGGCACATCTTCTGACATTACCTTGCCAGCTCCTCTGGTAAGGTTCCGTCAAACTATTAAGTACAGTGCTGCTAGGCCTCCCAGCTCCTCTGGGAGGCTCTATCGCCTATTTGTTTACTGTTGCACCAATCACTATCACACAGTACCTTGTGAGCTATACTTGGATTATTGGTGATTCTGCAGATCACCACATAATCAGGTATAGTGTCTGCATTATCGGTGATACTGCAGACCACCCAATAAACAGACGTCTGAGTTGCAGCACCCAATCGTTACAGGCAGATTGTGATCAGGGGCCTCTAGGCTAGTGACACTTTCTGTTGCCATGCGGGGAAATTTGGCCGATAGAGAAGCGCACAAGGAGCATCATAGAGCACTTGTGGTGAGAACAATGCCTTTGGCCCATGCTTGGCCAAGATGATCCACAAGGTGTATTGCTTGCCGACATGCCGAGGGGGATTAGGGCCAAAGCACACAGTCTAGATTCTCAACAGAGGTGCACGTGCAAACGTTAACATGTGCAGTTCTAGCGATACACTCAATGTTCTGCACTGAAACAACTGAAAAAGTTGCATCGCATCACAACTGATAGGGTGTGAACTTCTGAATTGCACCACATTATAGTATGCAAAGTAGTGATATTACATCACGTCACATGTCAAAATACCCTTAACACCCTACAAATCTCCCCCCTCCCCCCAAACACACACACAAAACCTACAGACCAGCTCCATCCAGTACTACACTCTGTATTCAGTCCTACAAAAACTGTAATGATCATGGGGTAATAAGTTATTATTTTTAGCACAGACGGTACCCATGTTTGAAAAGTAAGTTATTGTTTTGATTTAAAACTTTAAATAGATGGCTAAATATCACTCTTCTTCCTTTTTTATTATTATTAGTGGACTAAAATGTATCCTAATGGCATGAAAGAACATTAATGTGCAAAACTCCATTCAAACTACAAAGTGATTGCTCACCATCACTGGAGGTGGAAACTGTGTCTGGCGGCAAGTAATTCAAACAGAATGCATTCTGAAGATGATAAGAGATGAACATTTCACATTTTGGCTAAAGATATGAGAAATGTCAACAGACGTGTCAGATTTGTGTTCTGTCTTTGTGTGCAAAAATGTCAATAAATTGATGCTGGTGGCCCCTCCTCCATTTCTTCATATCTTTGTGTCTCATTCTTTCCTTCAGGCTGTGATTTCTATCAGACCATCTCAGTTACAACATCCAAATGCTTATTAAAAACTTAATTCCAGCTATTAAATCCTTCATAGCTTTATCCTACTTTCACACACATAGCTAGCTACCCACCCGTGGAATACATGTCTTCTAACTCTGCCCCATTCCATCTGTGGAAAAAGAAATGGTGCCAAAATCAGTAAAAAATAGATCATTTAAAAAGACAATGCCAAGATAAAAAAAAAATTAAGCTTGATTCAGTGCACAGTACTACTCAGCAAAAATTCCTAACTTCCACCCCTGCCAATGCCTTAATTCCTGGCTGGGGGGGGGGGGGAAGTATCTACTGTTCTTACTTTACTGTTATAACTATGTGCTTGAAACTGCGGCTAGTGATGTAGCGGACATTACATTTTCAGTTCGCGAATGCAAATTTACCGCAAATGTTCATGAATCAGCAATCCGCGGCGGGCTCTATAGACTTTAATGGGCAGGACAACATCAAAACTTTCAGGGCATCTCTGCAGCCACAATTTCTTTAAAAAAAAGGTGAAAAAGTATATTAAAACCTGGACAGTGGCCCGGCAAAGGAGGATCAGCTGAGAAATAGTCAGCCAAAATTACGTATTTTGCACAAACGCTTTTTAATGTTATTTTTTGTTAATAACAAAGCCCCCATACATGCTAGAAACAAGTTTGCAGGGTATGTTACGGAGGACAGTGGGGACAAGAGGAAAACATGTTTTTCAAAAAGACCTTGTACTTCTCGAGAAAATCAATGTTAAAGTTAGAGGGAAAGTGGTAAAATGACAGATAAACTTTCAACATGTATATAAATGTATTTTTTTACATGTTCAGAGAGTGGGGAATGAAAAAAATGAAGTGGGGTCCCCACACCGGGAACTGTCCTAATCAGGAAGCAGAAGGAGTAAGCGGCTGCAGACTGAGGAGCCCAGTGATAAGTGATCGGCACATGGAGCCTGGAAGGAGGTGAGATATCTATGCAGGTTCACCGCTGCACTTACTCTGCCGTGGAGGGGGAGCACCGAAGGGGGCCCCAGGGAAAACAAGGGAGGGAGAAGTCGGGCCCCTCTCCTGGCGGCTGAGTGCCAGTGTGGCCACAGCTACCCCCTCAATCACTGCTCTCTTCCCCCTGTACTCCAGGTGGACACCCGCCTCGCCTGCCTCTAGAAATGGGCCTGGCCACCCAATCTTAAACAGATGATTGTCAGGAACTCTTTGAATAGGCCATAACAGAACAGAACATCGCCCTGCCAACAAAAAAGTGTGAGACCTGCAGACGCATTTACTTTACTGACAGGATATCAATACCAGGTTCATAATAGGAATACAGAGTACAAATTACCAAAGGGATTTATATGGGAGAAACTAAACAAACTGTGTAAATGTGTGAATGGACACAAGTACACTATTAACTATCCCAACTCTGATCTTCCAGTCCCTGCACACTTTTTTTCCCCCCAGGGACACAGTTTAAATGATCTTACTTGGTTACTGCCCTAATGGGTGGCTTTACATCACAGAAAGAGAGACTAATAGCAGAACATAGCAGAAACAAAATGTATACATTGGTTCAAATCTGTAGATAAAATATTGAACATGGATAGCAATTTCTTATATTGGTATGAAGTTGATGGTATTTAATATCCTAATCATTTTCAGCCTAGACCAATTGCATCCATTCTGCTTGCAGCTAACTTTTGAACTCAGAATTTACAAAGCCTCTGTGCCAGTCTGAGTCTCAGTTATGAGAGGATTGAGTAAACAAAGCGTCTTATCTATTTGTCATAAAGCTGCTAACATCCTCTCAAGACCCTATTTGGATGCCCTGTTTCAATGAAGGCATCTTAATGTCATGTATTTATGTGTGCAAAACAATCTATGTATACCCTTTTGATGTTGCATGTATATAGCGGTCTGTTCTAATATCTTGTCAGTATACAGGATTCGAGTCGAGGATTCGTAGTCTGAGCAGCCAAAAGCTTGCTCTTGTTCTTTTAAGTTAGCCAATAAATGTAAACGATAAGCAGTATTATCGTTTATAAAAATATTTTGTAGAATTTCGTTTACAAATAGTGTTTTAAGAATTTATAAATCATTAAATAATGTGTATGAGATTGTCAATTCTTAAAACGTTAATCTTCCCTGTTTCTAAACTGAAACTTATATTTACGTTTGTTAAAAACCCTCCCTGTACCTATCCCTAACCCCTAGACCCCCTGGTGGTGCCTAAACCTAAGACCGTCCTGGTGGTGCCTAAACCTAAGACCCCCTTGGTGGTGCCTAAACCTAAGACCCCCCTGGTGGTGCCTAAACCTAAGACCCCCCTGGTGGTGCCTAAACCTAAGACCCCCCTGGTGGTGCCTAAACCTAAGACCCCCTATGGATAATAATGTTTTACAAACATTAATAAATAAAAAATTTAAATAAAAAAATGTAAATAATTTTTTGGGGTGGATAATAATGTTTTAGAAATGTTTTAGAAATAGTGATTTAGTATCTTTATAAACGTTATTCGTCACGGGCTCATTTTGTAAAGTTAAATCATCACAAGCACAGTTATAAAACCTTAAAAATCTCCGGGCGCCGTTTGTAAAACGTTAATAATCTCCGGAGCCTTTTTTTCCCTGTTCGGCGCCCATTAAACGATATTTATAATGGGAGTGAATGGGGAGCCCTTTTTATCCACTTGTCTCATGCGCCCAAATCTCCTGCTTCCCTTTCCGTAAATCCTTATTCTCCAACCAAGCTGCCAGTGTTAGCACATCTGGACTTCCTACCAAGGATTCCATTGGTGCAAACAACTGAACAAAGGGGAATACACTTCAGAAAATGTAACCACTTAACATTTCCCTTGCTAGAGCAGTTTTGATGTTTCAGCTAATCAGCAATAACTTCATGGCCACTTATGTCACCTATTTTTTTGCTGCATATAAATGTACAATTATACCAACAGGTTGTAACAAATCACATTATCCTAAAGCTGGCCACTAACTGTCCAATTTCTAGCGAAAAATCGTTAGAGCGATCAGAAATTCTGATCGGATTGGTTGTAAATAATCTCCATTGATGGACACAATCGATTATGAACGAGTGAAAAAAATGTCGCCCGAATGAATTTTTGTCGAACGAAAATTTGGATTTTCTTGGTGGTCGTGATAGATAGGAAGCAATGATTGGTTAGTTGATGGTGTAGTGAACGATTTTTCATCCGATCAGAATTTCTGATCGCTCGAACGATTTTTCGCTAGAAATTGGACCGTTAGTGGCCAGCTTAATATCTACAGTGCATTTCTGGATAACACGTGCAAATCCATGAGTTTTCCATAGCAATTGATTATACTATGAAACTGCAATAGTCAATGAGATTCAAATAATTCTGATTTATGCAAACTGATTTATGAAAAATAGCGTTTGTGCGCGCAAATTTGTGTTTGCATACGAAAAACGTTATGCGCACTATAACGCTAGCACCAGAGGCGTCCCAGGCAAGGACAAACGGTGGCCTGGAGCGCCGCGCCGCCACCGGGGTTGGGGGGGGGAAGTGCCCACCTTCCCCCGCCACACTGTGCGACCCCTGTGGTGAACTGGCCGCGGCGTCTAATAGACGCTGCACCAGTTCATCCCCGCAGCCCGCAGCTCACTGCTCAGCCTGCATAGTCTTCTGGCAGGCAGAGCAGGGCTACGGCAAGATGGCGTCTGAAGCCCTGCACTGGAGACTATTTGTGTCTCCAGTACAGGGCTTCAGGCACCATCTTCCTGTAACCCTGCTCTGCCTGTCATCGCGGGACTTTCGGAGGTTGGCTGCGCTGCTGCAGGAAGATCGTCGGGGGAGCTGCGCTCAGGGAGAGGAGTCTTCTGCAGATGAGTAAATGCTTTTCTTTTTACAGGTAATTATACATTTTTATGGAAACGCTGGCCGCATTAGGATAATTTTCTGGTGAACGCTGGTCACATACGATTATTTCCTGGTGAACGCTGGCCACATTACGATTATTTTCTGGTGAACGCTGGCCACATTATGATTATTTTCTGGTGAACGCTGGCCATATTACGATTATTTTCTGGTGAACGCTGGCCACATACCATTATTTCCTGGTGAACGCTGGCCACATACCATTATTTCCTGGTGAACCTGGCCACATACCATTATTTCCTGGTGAACGTTGGCCACATTTCGATTATTTCCTGTTGAACGCTGGCCACATTAGATTATTTTCTGGTGAACGCTGGCCACATTACGATTATTTCCTGGTGAACGCTGGCCACATACGATTATTTTATGGTGAACGCTGGCCACATTACGATTATTTTACGGTGAACGCTGGACACATTACGATTATTTTCTAGTGAACGCTGGCCACATTACGATTATTTTATGGTGAATCATTGCTGCGTTATAATTATTTTATGGTGAATCATTGCTGCGTTATAATTATTTTATGGTGAATCATTGCTGCGTTATGGGTATATTCTGGTAAAAGATTGCCGCATTACGATTATTTTAAGCGAATCCTTTCTGCATTATGATTATTTTCTGGTGAAAGATTGCCGCTTTACTTTTAACTTATAGTGAAACATTGCTGCGTTATGATTATTTTCATCAGGGGGCACCACACAGAGGTGTGGGGGCACAGGTTTTCTCGCCTGAAGTGACAAAAGGCTAGAGACGCCCCTGGCTAGCGCAACCGTGGTAAAAGTTATCACGGCTTTGTGAATCAAGCCCCTAGTGTTAACATACTCTTAACCACTTAAGCCTAACTGGAGGAATATATTTGTCCAGTGCAGTTGTGGAGAGTGCACCACCAGTTTGCTACTAAATGAGGCACATGTGGTATCATTTTAACCGTGAAGAGTTGTAAAATACATTTTGGTGTGTCTAAAAGCTGTGAACCATGTCACATGAAAAATAGGTAGGGACAAACTCAATCAAACATAAAAAGTCATTTTCAGAAATATGATCAAACTTGGGAAAGTTTTAGCAACACTACAAGAGACATATGTGGTATCATTTTAACCGTGAGAAGTAATAGAATAGAGTTTAAAGAGTTTTAGGGTTGAGGTGCATGTCTCCTGTATTTTTTTTTTGTCACAAACTGAATCAAAAGAAATTAAATTTCGAATATTCTATACCAAAATAAAAGACTTGTAAAATAAAAACAAGGTGACAGAATATGAAAGGAACAACATATATTGTTACCTTAGGAACCTGGCTTTTTAACTATGTATGCCATGAGGGTATATTACAATTATTTTTCAAAATAAGACCTTGGAATCATTAATAGTGTACAACGAGAAAGCAAAAAACAAAAAACAGAAAAAAGACACCTTTATTTCCAAATACAATATTGTCACCATACATTGTGCTAGGAACATAATCTAAATGTTGCAATAACCAGGAAGTATGAGCAAATACAATTAGTGGGTTTAACTTATAGTCAGCACTGTTTAATGTAAAGCTATAATGGATGTAAATGGAGAAATAGTTTGCTTTTTCAATTTTTTCCCTTTCTTTTCCTTTAACCACTTGAGGACCACAGTCTTTCTACCCCTTAAAGAGAACCTGTACTGAGTAAAAATATTTAAAATAAACACATGAGGTAACTTCAAATGAACATTGCATAGTTACCTTGCCATCAGTTCCTCTCAGAAGCGCACCATTTTCTTCTGACAATAATCCCTTCCAGTTCTGACAATATTTTGTCAGATCTGAAATATATCAGTTGCTGTCAGTAAAATATCAGTTGCTGTCAGTTATAGCTGAGAGGAAAACTGATGTACCAGGTAATGTCCATGTTTCCCTATGGCTCAAGTGGGCAATGTTACAGTTTAACTGTGTGCTGACCAGAAAGCTGTTATGGGTAATGGCCATTTTCAAAATTGAGGATGGAAAATTCCCTTGATCACAGTGAACAAATAGGATGCGGGACAGGAGAAAGACACTGAGGAGTAGACTACATGGAAGGTAAGTATGACTTGTGTATGCTCATTTTGACTTTTAATTTTCAGTTCAGGTTTTCTTTAAGGACCAGACACTTTTTTTCCATTCAGACCACTGCAGCTTTAACGGTTTAATGCTCGGTCATACAACCTACTATCTAAATTAATTTTACCTTCTTTTCTTGTCACTAATACAGCTTTCTTTAGGTGCTATTTGATTGCTGCTGCGATTTTTAGTTTTTATTATATTCATCAAAAAAGACATGAATTTTGTCAAAAAAATGACTTTTTTAACTTTCTGTGATAAAATGTGTCAAATAAAGTAAAATTTATGTATACATTTTTGTCCAAATTTATTGTGCTACATGTCTTTGATAAAAAAAAAAACATTCAGTGTATATTTATTGGTTTAGGTAAAAGTTATAGCGTTTACAAACTATGGTGCAAAAAGTGAATTTTCCTATTTTGAAGCATCTCTGACTTTTCTGAGCACCTGTCATGTTTCATGAGGTGCTAGAATTTCAGGATAGTATAAATACCCCACAAATGACCCCATTTTGGAAAGAAGACATCCCAAATTATTCACTAAGAGGTATGGTGAGTTCATAGAAGATTTAATTTTTTGTCACAAGTGAGCGGAAAATGACACTTTGTGACAAAAAAAAAAAAAAAAGTTTCCATTTCTGCTAACTTGTGACAAAAAAAAAATGAAATCTGCCACGGACTCACCATGCCCCTCTCTGAATACTTTGGGGTGTCTACTTTCCAAAATAGGGTCATTTGTGGGGTGTGTTTACTGTCCGGGCATTTTAAAGGGTGCTAAATTGTAAGCACCCCTGTAAAGCCTAAAGGTGCTCATAGGACTTTAGGCCCCTTAGCACACCTAGACTGCAAAAAGGGGTCACACATGTGGTATCGCTGTACTCTAGAGAAATAGTATAATGTGCTTTGGGGTGTATTTTTACACATACTCATACTGGGTGGGAGAAATATCTCTGTAAATGAGATTTTTTTGATTTTTTTTCACACACAATTGTCCATTTACCTAGAGATTTCTCCCACCCAGCATGGGTATGTGTAAAAATAAACCCCGAAACACATTATACTACTTCTCCGGAGTACGGCGATACCACATGTGTGACACCTTTTTGCAGCCTAGGTGCGCTAAGGGGCCCAACATCCTATGAGTACCTTCAGGATTTCACAGGTCATTTTGAGGCATTTGGTTTCTAGACTACTCCTCACGCTTTAGGGCCCCTAAAATGCCAGGGCAGTATAGGAACCCCACACGTTTTTAGAAAGAAGACACCCCAAGGTATTCCATTAGGAGTATGGTAAATTCATAGAAGATTTTATTTTTTTGTCACAAGTTAGTGGAAATTGATTTTTATTGTTTTTTTTCACAAAGTGTCATTTTCCACTATTTTGTGACAAAAAATAAAATCTTCTATGAACTCATCATACACCTAACAGAATACCTTGGGGTGCTTTCTTTCTAAAATGGGGTCACTTGTAGGGCTCCTATACTGCCCTGGCATTTTAGGAGCCAAAAACCATGAGGAGTAGTCTGGGAACCAAATGCCTCAAAATGACTGTTCAGGGGTATAAGCATCTGCAAATTTTGATGACAGGTGGTCTATGAGGGGTCGAATTTTGTGGAACCGGTCATAAGCAGGATGGCCTCTTAGATGACAGGTTGTATCTGCACTGAAGTGCAGGAAGCGCAGAATGTTCTCAAATCGTGACCTAGACATGGCAGCAGAGAACATGGGCATGTGATGTATTGAGTGCGTAGACCAATAAGACCGCAATACATTCTTTTTGACTAGACCCATGTTAAGGAGAAGGCCCCAAAAAATGTTATGTTCGGAAAGTTGGAGTGGTTTCCACCGAAAAGGCTGGGCATGGTAGCTTCTTGGATTGGCGGTTGCGTATTGTGTGGCATAACAGTTGGTCTCAGCCACAATTATGTTGTAGAGACCAGCAGTGCTCAGGAAAAAAAAATGTTGTCACTGCGGTGGGGCGGGTGAGGGTTTGGCCGGGTGATCAGAAGCCTGCAGGGGGCATATTAGGGCCTGATCTGATGGATAAGAGTGCTAGGGGGTGACAGGAGGTGATTAATGGGTGTCTCAGGGGGTGATTAGAGGGGAGAATAGATGCAATCAATGCATTGGGGAGGTGATCGGAAGGGGGTCTGAAGGTTTGGCCGAGTGATCTGGAGCCCACACGGGGCAAATTAGGGCCTGATCTGATGGGTAGGTGTGCTAGGGGGTGACAGGTGGTGACAGGAGGTGATTGATGGGTGTCTCAAGGTGTGATTAGAGGGGGGAATAGATGCAAGAAATTCACTGGGGAGGTGATCGGGGGGGGGGGGGGGGGGTCTGAGGGCGATCCGAGGGTGTGGGCGGGTGATTGGGTGCCTGCAAAGGGGCAGATGAGGGTCTGATCTAATGGGTATGATGGGTAGCAGTGACAGGGGGTGATTGATGGGTGATTGATGGGTGATCAGTGGGTGATTAGAGGGGAGAACAAATGTAAATAATGCACCGGAGAGGTGTTCAGGCGGGGTCTGATGGTGATCTGAGGGTGTGGGCGGGTGTTTGGGTGCCCGCAGGGGGCAGTTTAGGTTCTGATCTGATGGGTAGCAGTGACATGGGGTGACAGAGGGTAACGGGGTGATTTATAGGTGAGCAGGGTGTGATTAGAGGGGAGAATATATGCAAGAAATGCACTGGCAAGGTGATCAGGGCTGGGGTCTAAGGGCATTCTGAGGGTGTGGGCGGGTGATTAGGTGCCCAAGGGGCAGATTAGGGTCTGATCTGATGGGTAGCAGTGACAGGTGGTGACAGGGGGTGATTGATGGGCGATTGATGGGTGATCAGTGCATGATTAAAGGGGAGAACAGATGTAAACAATGCACTTGGGAGGTGATCTGAGGGCAGGTCTGCGGGTGATCTGAGGGTGTGGGCGGGTAATTGGGTGCCCGCAAGGGGCAGGTTAGGGTCTGATCTGATGGGTGGCAGTGACAGGTGGTTACAGGGGGTGATTGATGGGTGATTGACAGGTGATTGACAGGTTATCAGTGGGTGATTAAAGGGGAGAAATAGATGTATACAGTACACGGGGGGGGGGGTCTGGGGAGGATCTGAGGGTGTGGGGGGGTGTTTAGGAGCCCCCAGGGGGCAGTTTAGGACCTAACCTAAAAAATAGCGTTGACAGATAGTGACAGGGAGTGATTGATGGGTGATTAGGGGGGTGATTGGGTGCAAACAGGGGTCTAGGTGGTGGGCAGGGGGGGTCTGAGGGGTGCTGTGGGCGATCAGAGTGCAGGGGGGGCAGATCATTGTGGTGTTGTGCTTACCAGGGGGGCTGCCTCCTGCCCTGGTGGTCCCTCGATCACTGGGACCATCAGGGTAGGAGGCAGCCTGTATAATACACTTTGTATACATTACAAAGCGTATTATACGCTTTACATGTGGCAGATCGGGGGTTAACAACCCGCTGGCGCTGCTAATTGGCCGGTGGGTTACTGCGCCAGGAGGGCGAGCCTGTTGCCGATGGCAACGCGCGTCACGAGTGACGCGATCGCCACCAGTACACGCCTACAGGACCCGCCGCCGATGGGTGTATTGCGGTCCTTAACCTATTTTGGTTCCTGGACGTAGTTTCTACGTCCAGGAAGCATGCGCGCTACCACGCGCCCCCGCGGCCGATCGTGCGCGTGCACACGCACTCCCGGCCGCGGATTCGGTAGCCAAGGAATCAATGTATCGGGCTATGGAGCCCGATCATTGATTCCTCTCCCCCGCTGAAAAAGCGACAGCTTCTCTCGGTAGTTGAGCTTTTTCTGGCCGTCTCCTTCCCGATGCGTCACTCTAAGCGCGTGCTACGCTTAGAGTGACGTCATGTAAACAAACTCATGGCCGCCATCTTGTGGCCAAAAAGTAATACTACACCTGAAAAAAAAAAAAAAAGAATTAACACACATTTACATTATAAATCTATTGTTTACCTCCCAAATAAAATGTTTAGTATAAAAAAAAAAAAACCATTACAATAAAAAAAAAAAAACATGTAAATATTTACCTAAGGGTCTAAACTTTTTAAATATCAATGTAAAGATGAAATATTTCTATATTTTTTTTATTTTAAACTTGTAAATAGTGATAGATGCAAAATGGAAAAAATGCACCTTTATTTCCAAATAAAATATTGTCGCCATACATTGTGATAGGGACATAATTTTAACGGTGTAATAACCGGGACATATGGACAAATACAATACGCGAGTTTTAATTATGGAGGCATGTATTATTTTAAAACTATAATGGCTGAAAACTGAAAAATAATGAATTTTTCCATTTTTTCTTATTCTTCCTGTTAAAATGCGTTTACAGTAAAGTGGCTCTTAGCAAAATGTACCCCCCAAAGAAAGCCTAATTGGTGGCGGAAAAAACAAGATATAGATCAGTGCATTGTGATAAGTAGTGATAAAGTTATAGGCTAATGAATGGGAGGTGAACATTTCTCACGTGAAAACGACAGAACCTGAATGGGTTAAGGCATCCACTTTGCCGCCGCCCATGGGCTGTGGACGGTCGGCAAGTGGTTAAAATGCATAGAAAATAAGGTGGTTACTAAACAAAATTAACACACACTTAGGCTGCTTTCACAGTGGGACGTTACAGCCGCACGTTACAGCAGCCTGTAATGCAGCCCAACTCACATCAATGAAAAATCAATGGGCTGGTTCACAGTGCCCACGTTGCATTGGAGTTTAACAAACACAGACAAACAAACACAGAACATTTATATTGCGCTTTTCTCCTGGCGGACTCAAAGCGCCAGAGCTGCAGCCACTAGGATGCGCTCTATAGGCAGTAGCAGTGTTAGGGAGTCTTGCCCAAGGTCTCCTACTGAATAGGTGCTGGCTTACTGAACAGGCAGAGCCCAGATTCGAACCCAGGTCTCCTGTGTCAGAGGCAGAGCCCTTAACCATTACACTATCCAGCCACCCTTAACGCAGCACATTAAATGAAAGTGCAGCCTGCTATGCGTTATACTCGTATGTAGCTGCGTTAGACTGTTTGCACATGCTCAGTAATGTTTGTTTTTGTTTTTTTTTAAATGTGCCGCATGCGCCGTTTTCGTTCTATCCGTATGCGTCAAAAAGCACGCATCACGTACGCATCAAGAAACGCATAACACAGTGCAATGTAACGTCCAACTTTAAAGCTAACATGCGTTGCGTTAAGGGCACCTTAACGTCGCATCAAACGCAACGTCTTAGTGTGAAAGAGCCCTAACAGCCGAATTTGTCCTGAAAAAAACGATATATAGATCATTTAGCTGTGATAAGGAGTAATAAAGTTATTGGTGAATAAATGGGAGCAGCGCCTATATGTGAAAATTGCTCTCGGGCTGAAGTGGTTAAAGGAAACACGAGGTGAAAATACACTGATGAGATAAACAAGTGTATCTATCCTCCTTCCCCTCTGCTCAATGACATATTTAATGAGGTATGCCAAAGCTAAAATATATGAACTATTGACCCTTTTTATCTCTTTCCTACTCTCAGAGACTATTTACTGCCAGGAAAGTGTTTTATGGCTTTAATTCCTTATTAGTGAGGGTTGCACTATACAGTAGTCTATAGTATAACTGTAACGTTTATGGAATCGTTTTCGCGGTCAGCGCACAAGATGCGCACTGACACAGCGAAAACCTTCCACAAGCGTAAAATTGGGTGAACCCAGGCTAGGTGCAATGCACCAGCAGAGGGCAATTCCCACCAGCAGATGGTGCTGTGGAGTGCAGACGAGCACAGCCTCTGCACGGCCACAAATGCCAGATGGGAATTGTACAGATCTAAGACAGTGCGGGGCTGAACAGCCCTTAAAGAGAAGAGCACAGAGATAGGCTAAATGTGTGTTCCCCAATCTAGTCGCCACCCAGTGACGGTGAACACACATTCGCAGAAACAAAGTATGAACGCGATCGCGAGAGAGGCGATCACCAGAAGTGACACAAGACTGACCAGAACAGAACACAAGAGTAGCAAAGGCACAGCAAACGACAATGAGAAAATAACGAAAATAACAAACGCTAACTAAACGTGAACACCGCACTCATTCGCAACAGCGAACGCGTTTACTGCGTGATCTCCGCACGTTAAGCGCAATAGAGACAAGCACGCCTAACTAACCACCGACAGACCAACGTGAAACAGAGGACGTGAGCGCTTGCTTAACGGTCACCTCACCGAGCCTACAGCAAGCGTTCGTATAAGACAAGACAGACAAACGGACGGGAAACAGGATAGGAAAGATCCACTGCTCTTTCCACTAGAGTGAGTGCAATCCGGGTGCAGGAACAAGAAAGCAGATCAGAAGGATCCACAGCCGCTACCGCTTGGGGCTAGTGCGATCCAAGCACGACAGACAGATGAGATAGTGGGGAGCAACCGCTGCTCCAGCTATACTCCAAGAACAAAGATCAGAAGGATCCACAGCCGCTACCGCTAGAGGCTAGTGTGATCCAAACACGACAGACAGATGAGGTAGCCGGTAGCAACTGCTGCTCCAGCTTAATTGGTGGCGGAAAAAACAAGATATAGATCAGTGCATTTTGATAAGTAGTGATAAAGTTATAGGCTAATGAATGGGAGGTGAACATTTCTCACGTGAAAACGACAGAACCTGAATGGGTTAAGGCATCCACTTTGCCGCCGCCCATGGGCTGTGGATGGTCGGCAAGTGGTTAAAATGCATAGAAAATAAGGTGGTTACTAAACAAAATTAACACACACTTAGGCTGCTTTCACAGTGGGACGTTACAGCCGCACGTTACAGCAGCCTGTAATGCAGCCCAACTCACATCAATGAAAAATCAATGGGCTGGTTCACAGTGCCCACGTTGCATTGGAGTTTAACGCAGCACATTAAATGAAAGTGCAGCCTGCTATGCGTTATACTTGTATGTAGCTGCGTTAGACTGTTTGCACATGCTCAGTAATGTTTGTTTTTGTTTTTTTTTAAATGTGCCGCATGCGCCGTTTTCGTTCTATCCGTATGCGTCAAAAAGCACGCATCACGTACGCATCAAGAAACGCATAACACAGTGCAATGTAACGTCCAACTTTAAAGCTAACATGCATTGCGTTAAGGGCACCTTAACGTCGCATCAAACGCAACGTCTTAGTGTGAAAGAGCCCTAACAGCCGAATTTGTCCTGAAAAAAACGATATATAGATCATTTAGCTGTGATAAGGAGTAATAAAGTTATTGGCGAATAAATGGGAGCAGCGCCTATATGTGAAAATTGCTCTCGGGCTGAAGTGGTTAAAGGAAACACGAGGTGAAAATACACTGATGAGATAAACAAGTGTATCTATCCTCCTTCCCCTCTGCTCAATGACATATTTAATGAGGTATGCCAAAGCTAAAATATATGAACTATTGACCCTTTTTATCTCTTTCCTACTCTCAGAGACCATTTACTGCCAGGAAAGTGTTTTATGGCTTTAATTCCTTATTAGTGAGGGTTGCACTATACAGTAGTCTATAGTATAACTGTAACGTTTATGGAATCGTTTTCGCGGTCAGCGCACAAGATGCGCACTGACACAGCGAAAACCTTCCACAAGCGTAAAATTGGGTGAACCCAGGCTAGGTGCAATGCACCAGCAGAGGGCAATTCCCACCAGCAGATGGTGCTGTGGAGTGCAGACTAGAGTTGGGCCGAACGGTTCGCCTGCGAACGGTTCCATGCGAACTTCAGTGGTTCGCGTTCGCGTCCCGCAGGCGAACCTTTGCGGAAGTTCGGTTCGCCCCATAATGCACATGGAGGGTCAACTTTGACCCTCTACATCACAGTCAGCAGGCCCAGTGTAGCCAATTAGGCTACACTAGCCCCTGGAGCCCCACCCCCCCCCTTATATAAGGCAGGCAACGGCGGCCATTACGGTTACTCGTGTGCTGCCTGCGTTAGTGAGAGTAGGGCGAGCTGCTGCAGACTGTCTCTCAGGGCAAGATTAGTTAGGCTTAACTTGTTCCTGTCTGGCTGCATACCTGTTCTGTGAACCCACCACTGCATACCTGTGCTGTGAACCCACCACTGCATACCTGTGCTGTGAACCCACCACTGCATACCTGTGCTGTGAACCCACCACTGCATACCTGTGCTGTGAACCCACCACTGCATACCTGTTCAGTGAACCCACCACTGCATACCTGTGCTGTGAACCCACCACTGCATACCTGTTCAGTGAACCTGCCACTGCATACCTGTTCTGTTCAGTGGACCCGCCACTGTATACCTGTTCATTGAACCCACCACTGCATACCTGTGCTGTGAACCCACCACTGCATACCTGTTCTGTGAACCCACCACTGCATACCTGTGCTGTGAACCCACCACTGCATACCTGTTCAGTGAACCTGCCACTGCATACCCGTTCTGTTCAGTGGACCCGCCACTGTATACCTGTTCACTGAACCAACCACTGCATACCTGTGCTGTGAACCCACCACTGCATACCTGTTCTGTGAACCCACCACTGCATACCTGTGCTGTGAACCCACCACTGCATACCTGTTCAGTGAACCTGCCACTGCATACCTGTTCTGTTCAGTGGACCCGCCACTGTATACCTGTTCATTGAACCCACCACTGCATACCTGTGCTGTGAACCCACCACTGCATACCTGTTCTGTGAACCCACCACTGCATACCTGTTCAGTGAACCCGCCACTGCATACCTGTTCTGTTCAGTGGACGCGCCACTGTATGCCTGTTCAGTGAACCCGCCACTGCATACCTGTTCTGTTCAGTGGACCCGCCACTGTATACCTGTTCAGTGAACCCGCCACTGCATACCTGTTGTGTTCAGTGAACCTGCCACTGCATACCTGTTCTGTGAACCCGCCACTGTATACCTGTTCTGTTTAGTGAACCCGCCACTGTATACCTGTTCTGTTTAGTGAACCCGCCACTGCATACCTGTTCTGTTCAGTGGACCCGCCACTGTATACCTGTTCAGTGAACCCGCCACTGCATACCTGTTGTGTTCAGTGAACCTGCCACTGCATACCTGTTCTGTGAACTCGCCACTGTATACCTGTTCTGTTTAGTGAACCCGCCACTGTATACCTGTTCTGTTTAGTGAACCCGCCACTGCATACCTGTTCTGTTCAGTGGACCCGCCACTGTATACCTGTTCAGTGAACCCGCCACTGCATACCTGTTCTGTTCAGTACACCCGCCACTGTATACCTGTTTAGTGAACCCGCCACTGCATACCTGTTGTGTTCAGTGAACCTGCCACTGCATACCTGTTCTGTGAACCCGCCACTGTATACCTGTTCTGTTTAGTGAACCCGCCACTGCATACCTGTTCTGTTCAGTGGACCCGCCACTGTATACCTGTTCAGTGAACCCGCCACTGCATACCTGTTGTGTTCAGTGAACCTGCCACTGCATACCTGTTCTGTGAACCCGCCACTGTATACCTGTTCTGTTTAGTGAACCCGCCACTGTATACCTGTTCTGTTTAGTGAACCCGCCACTGCATACCTGTTCTGTTCAGTGGACCCGCCACTGTATACCTGTTCAGTGAACCCACCACTGCATACCTGTTCTGTTCAGTGGACCCGCCACTGTATACCTGTTCAGTGAACCCGCCACTGCATACCTGTTGTGTTCAGTGAACCTGCCACTGCATACCTGTTCTGTGAACCCGCCACTGTATACCTGTTCTGTTTAGTGAACCCGCCACTGCATACCTGTTCTGTTCAGTGGACCCGCCACTGTATACCTGTTCAGTGAACCCGCCACTGCATACCTGTTGTGTTCAGTGAACCTGCCACTGCATACCTGTTGAGTTCAGTGAACCTGCCACTGCATACCTGTTCTGTGAACCCGCCACTGTATACCTGTTCTGTTCAGTGAACCCACCGCATCAGTGCGCATACCTGTGCAGTTAAGTGAACCCACCTACCTACGTGAGTGCACGCAGTGTGATATACCACTCCGTGCATACCCGATATGGACAAAACAGGTAGAGGAAGAGGTAGTGCCAGAGCCAGAGGAAGGCCACCCGGCAGGTCTGCGCGAGGTCATGTAAATGTAATTTCGTGTGGACCTGGCCCACAGTACAGTGCTCGGAAGAAGGCACGTCCCATCACCTCCCAAGATTGTCAGGACGTGGTTGAGTATTTAGCGACACAGAACACCTCATCTTGCTCAGCCACCAGCGCTACTACTAGCACCACTTCCGCTGCATTTGACACTTCGCAATAATTATTTAGTGGTGAAATCACTGATGCACAGCCATTGTTGTTACAGCCAGATGAATTTTCACCAGCTCATATGTCTGAGTTACGCGGCAACACTATGGATGTAACGTGTCAGGAGGATGAAGGACCTACTGATGGTGCAAGTTTGGATTTGTCTGAGGCAAGCGAAGCTGGGCAGGATGACTATGATGATGACGGTAATAGGGATCCTCTGTATGTTCCCAATAGAGGAGATGAAGAGGGGGACAGTTCAGAGGGGGAGTCAGAGAGTAGTAGGAGGAGAGAAGTTGCTGAAAGCAGCTGGGGCAGCTCTTCGTCAGAAACAGCTGGTGGCAGAGTCCGGCACCATGTATCGCCACCTATGTACAGCCAGCCAACTTGCCCTTCAGCATCAGCTGCTGAGGTCCCCATAGTGCCCACATCCCAGGGTGGCTCAGCGGTGTGGAAATTTTTTAATGTGTGTGCCTCAGATCGGACCAAAGCCATCTGTTCGCTCTGCCAACAAAAATTGAGCCGTGGAAAGGCCAACACTCACGCAGGGACAAGTGCCTTACGAAGGCACCTGGAGAAAAGGCACAAACAGCAATGGGATGGCCACCTGAGCAAAAGCAGCAGCAGCACACAAAAGCAAAGCCACCCTCCTTCTCCTCTTCCTCCTCCATCAGGTGCATTATCTGCTTCTGCCGCTTTCTCCCTTCCACCTTCACAGGCACCCTCCTCCACTCCGCCTCTGCCCTTGAGCGGTTCCTGCTCCTCTGCCCACAGCAGCAGTCAGGTGTCCGTGAAGGAAATGTTTGAGCGGAAGAAGCCAATTTCGGCCAGTCACCCCCTTGCCCGGCGTCTGACAGCTGGCGTGGCGGAACTGTTAGCTCGGCAGCTGTTACCATACCGGCTGGTGGACTCTGAGGCCTTCCGTAAATTTGTGGCCATCGGAACACCGCAGTGGAAGATGCCAGGCCGCACTTATTTTTCGAGAAAGGCCATACCCCAACTGCTCCGTGAAGTTGAGAGGCAAGTGGTGTCATCTCTTGCGAAGAGCGTTGGGTCAAGGGTACACCTGACCACGGATGCCTGGTCTGCCAAGCACGGGCAGGGCCGCTACATTACCTACACAGCCCATTGGGTGAACCTGGTGGTGAACGATGGCAAGCAGGGCGCAGCGGACCAAATTGTGACACCTCCACGGCTTGCAGGCAGGCCTCCTGCCACCTCCTCTCCTCCTGCTACATGCTCTTCGCTGTCCTCCTCCTCCTTGGCTGAGTGGCAGTTCTCCTCTCCAGCTACACAGCCCCAGCTCCGCAGGGCCTATGCTGCATGCCAGGTAAGACGGTGTCACGCCATCTTAGACATGTCTTGTCTCAAAGCGGAGAGTCACACTGGAGCAGCTCTCCTGGCTGCTCTTAAGAAACAGGTGGATGAGTGGCTGACCCCGCACCACCTGGAGATAGGCAACGTGGTGTGCGACAACGGCAGTAATCTGCTTGCCGCTTTGCATATGGGGAAGCTGACACACATACCCTGCATGGCACATGTCATGAATCTAGTGGTTCAAAGATTTGTGGCAAAGTACCCTGGCTTAGCGAATGTCCTGAAGCAGGCCAGGAAGTTCTGTGGGCATTTGAGGCGGTCTTACACAGCCATGGCACGCTTTGCGGAAATTCAGCGCAAAAACAACATGCCGGTGAGACGCCTCATTTGCGATAGCCCGACTCGCTGGAACTCGACCCTGCTCATGTTCTCCCGCCTGCTAGAACAGAAGAAAGCCGTGACCCACTACCTCTACAACTACAGTAGAATGAAACAGTCTGGGAAGATGGGGATGTTTTGGCCCGACAACTGGACACTGATGGAAAATGCATGCAGGCTCATGCGGCCGTTTGAGGAGGTGACCAACCTGGTGAGCCGCAGTGAGGGCACCATCAGCGACTTAATTCCCTACGCTTACTTCTTGGAGCGTGCTGTGCGTAGAGTGGCGGATGAAGCTGTGAACGAGCGTGACCAGGAACCGTTACAGCAGGAACAGGCATGGGACCAATTTTCATCAGACCCAGCTGTTTCCTCAACACCTGCGGCAGCACAGAGGGGGGAGGAGGAGGAAGAAGAGAAGTCGTGTGCAGAAGACGAGTCAGACTCAGAGGATGATGAGCAAGGTGTTTCTTTGGGGGAGGAGGAGGAGGGGACAGCGGCAGGAGAACAACCTCAGCAGGCATCGCAAGGGGCTTGTGCTGCTCGACCTTCCCGTGGTATTGTTCGCGGCTGGGGGGAGGAGGTTGACTTACCTGACATCACTGAGGAAGAGCAAGAGAAGATGGAGGGTACTGGATCCGACTTTGTGCAGATGTCGTCTTTTATGCTGTCCTGCCTGTTGAGGGACCCCCGTATAAAAAACCTCAAGGGGAATGACCTGTACTGGGTGGCCACACTACTAGACCCTCGGTACAGGTACAAAGTGGCGGACCTGTTACCAACTCACCGGAAGGTGGAAAGGATGCAGCACATGCAGAACCAGCTGTCAACTATGCTTTACAATGCCTTTAAGGGTGATGTGACGGCACAACGCCAGCAAGGTACCACTGCCACTAATCCTCCTCCCGTGTCCACGCAGTCAAAGACAGGACGCTCCAGCGATCTCATGGTGATGTCGGACATGCGGACGTTCTTTAGTCCAACGCCTCGCCGTAGCCCTTCCGGATCCACCCTCCACCAACGCCTGGAACGGCAGGTAGCCGACTACCTGGCCTTAAGTGTGGATGTAGACACTGCTGTGAACAGCGATGAGGAACCCTTGAACTACTGGGTGCGCAGGCTTGACCTGTGGCCAGAGCTGTCCCAATTTGCCATCCAACTTCTCTCCTGCCCTGCCGCAAGCGTCCTGTCAGAAAGGACCTTCAGCGCAGCTGGAGGCATTGTCACAGAGAAGAGAAGAGAAGTCACAAAAGTGTTAAGTACCTCACCTTTATCAAAATGAATGAGGCATGGATCCCGGAGGGCTGCTGCCCGCCCAAGACTAAGTCAGTCCCCGCACACACAGCATCTCTGCCTGCACGCCGTGTGACTGGCTGCTTGGCCTGCCCCAAGAAGACTAAGTCGCTCCCAGTCCCTCCACACAGCATGTCTGCCTGCAGGCCGCTTGACTACCTTCTCCGCCACCACCAACAGGGTCCGGGACTCCAGGCGGATTGCTGAATTTTTTAGGCCGCTGCTAGCAGCGGCCGCTGTAATAATTTTTCTGGTGCGTGAACATGACTGCCTAATTTTTCTGGCTGCACTGCGGGCAGCTGCAACAACAAAAGAAAAGGCATGTACATGCGCCCATTCCCCTTCGTGATCATTACCTTGCCGTGGTGAAGGGGCTTGCGTATCACAATGAAGCAATGACCGGCGCCTAGATGAGTGTCTCGGGGGGCACACCCATGATAATAAGGTCGTTGCCTCATTGTGGTCAGACCAAATTTGATCAGCTGGACAGTCACTGTTCTGTCATTCAGCTACATCAGCCAGGCGACCATATGGGCTGTAAAGCCACCAAAACCTGCACTCTCGCCATGGTGCGCACCAGTCCAGCACGGCCGTCACTACACAAACGCTGGAACTCGACCCTGCTCATGTTCTCCCGCCTGCTAGAACAGAAGAAAGCCGTGACCCACTACCTCTACAACTACAGTAGAATGAAACAGTCTGGGAAGATGGGGATGTTTTGGCCCGACAACTGGACACTGATGGAAAATGCATGCAGGCTCATGCGGCCGTTTGAGGAGGTGACCAACCTGGTGAGCCGCAGTGAGGGCACCATCAGCGACTTAATTCCCTACGCTTACTTCTTGGAGCGTGCTGTGCGTAGAGTGGCGGATGAAGCTGTGAACGAGCGTGACCAGGAACCGTTACAGCAGGAACAGGCATGGGACCAATTTTCATCAGACCCAGCTGTTTCCTCAACACCTGCGGCAGCACAGAGGGGGGAGGAGGAGGAAGAAGAGAAGTCGTGTGCAGAAGACGAGTCAGACTCAGAGGATGATGAGCAAGGTGTTTCTTTGGGGGAGGAGGAGGAGGGGACAGCGGCAGGAGAACAACCTCAGCAGGCATCGCAAGGGGCTTGTGCTGCTCGACCTTCCCGTGGTATTGTTCGCGGCTGGGGGGAGGAGGTTGACTTACCTGACATCACTGAGGAAGAGCAAGAGAAGATGGAGGGTACTGGATCCGACTTTGTGCAGATGTCGTCTTTTATGCTGTCCTGCCTGTTGAGGGACCCCCGTATAAAAAACCTCAAGGGGAATGACCTGTACTGGGTGGCCACACTACTAGACCCTCGGTACAGGTACAAAGTGGCGGACCTGTTACCAACTCACCGGAAGGTGGAAAGGATGCAGCACATGCAGAACCAGCTGTCAACTATGCTTTACAATGCCTTTAAGGGTGATGTGACGGCACAACGCCAGCAAGGTACCACTGCCACTAATCCTCCTCCCGTGTCCACGCAGTCAAAGACAGGACGCTCCAGCGATCTCATGGTGATGTCGGACATGCGGACGTTCTTTAGTCCAACGCCTCGCCGTAGCCCTTCCGGATCCACCCTCCACCAACGCCTGGAACGGCAGGTAGCCGACTACCTGGCCTTAAGTGTGGATGTAGACACTGCTGTGAACAGCGATGAGGAACCCTTGAACTACTGGGTGCGCAGGCTTGACCTGTGGCCAGAGCTGTCCCAATTTGCCATCCAACTTCTCTCCTGCCCTGCCGCAAGCGTCCTGTCAGAAAGGACCTTCAGCGCAGCTGGAGGCATTGTCACAGAGAAGAGAAGAGAAGTCACAAAAGTGTTAAGTACCTCACCTTTATCAAAATGAATGAGGCATGGATCCCGGAGGGCTGCTGCCCGCCCAAGACTAAGTCAGTCCCCGCACACACAGCATCTCTGCCTGCACGCCGTGTGACTGGCTGCTTGGCCTGCCCCAAGAAGACTAAGTCGCTCCCAGTCCCTCCACACAGCATGTCTGCCTGCAGGCCGCTTGACTACCTTCTCCGCCACCACCAACAGGGTCCGGGACTCCAGGCGGATTGCTGAATTTTTTAGGCCGCTGCTAGCAGCGGCCGCTGTAATAATTTTTCTGGTGCGTGAACATGACTGCCTAATTTTTCTGGCTGCACTGCGGGCAGCTGCAACAACAAAAGAAAAGG
Organism: Hyperolius riggenbachi; assembly: GCF_040937935.1. Taxonomy (NCBI): domain Eukaryota; kingdom Metazoa; phylum Chordata; class Amphibia; order Anura; family Hyperoliidae; genus Hyperolius; species Hyperolius riggenbachi. The sequence goes on from NC_090651.1 coordinate 249,258,103, forward strand.
CATGTACATGCGCCCATTCCCCTTCGTGATCATTACCTTGCCGTGGTGAAGGGGCTTGCGTATCACAATGAAGCAATGACCGGCGCCTAGATGAGTGTCTCGGGGGGCACACCCATGATAATAAGGTCGTTGCCTCATTGTGGTCAGACCAAATTTGATCAGCTGGACAGTCACTGTTCTGTCATTCAGCTACATCAGCCAGGCGACCATATGGGCTGTAAAGCCACCAAAACCTGCACTCTCGCCATGGTGCGCACCAGTCCAGCACGGCCGTCACTACACAAACAGCTGTTTGCGGTGCGTTACACGGTGAGTTTGGTGTGTCAGTGTGAAGCAGTACCTTAATTACACTACCTGATTGATGTATACACATGCAAGATGTTTTAAAGCACTTTAGGCCTGTCATTTAGCATTCAATGTGATTTCTGCCCTTAAAACGCTGCTTTGCGTCAAATCCAGATTTTTCCCCGGGACTTTTGGCATGTATCCCACTCCGCCATGCCCCCCTCCAGGTGTTAGACCCCTTGAAACATCTTTTCCATCACTTTTGTGGCCAGCATAATTCTTTTTTTTTTCAAAGTTCGCATCCCCATTGAAGTCTATTGCGGTTCGCGAACTTTAACGCGAACCGAACCTTCCGCGGAAGTTCGCGAACCAGGTTCGCGAACCTAAAATCGGAGGTTCGGCCCAACTCTAGTGCAGACGAGCACAGCCTCTGCACGGCCACAAATGCCAGATGGGAATTGTACAGATCTAAGACAGTGCGGGGCTGAACAGCCCTTAAAGAGAAGAGCACAGAGATAGGCTAAATGTGTGTTCCCCAATCTAGTCGCCACCCAGCGACGGTGAACACACATTCGCAGAAACAAAGTATGAACGCGATCGCGAGAGAGGTGATCGCCAGAAGTGACACAAGACTGACCAGAACAGAACACAAGAGTAGCAAAGGCACAGCAAACGACAATGAGAAAATAACGAAAATAACAAACGCTAACTAAACGCGAACACCGCACTCATTCGCAACAGCGAACGCGTTTACTGCGCGATCTCCGCACGTTAAGCGCAACAGAGACAAGCACGCCTAACTAACCACCGACAGACCAACGTGAAACAGAGGACGTGAGCGCTTGCTTAACGGTCACCTCACAGAGCCTACAGCAAGCGTTCGTATAAGACAAGACAGACAAACGGACGGGAAACAGGATAGGAAAGATCCACTGCTCTTTCCACTAGAGCGAGTGCAATCCGGGTGCAGGAACAAGAAATCAGATCAGAAGGATCCACAGCCGCTACCGCTTGGGGCTAGTGCGATCCAAGCACGACAGACAGATGAGATAGTAGGGAGCAACCGCTGCTCCAGCTATACTCCAAGAACAAAGATCAGAAGGATCCACAGCCGCTACCGCTAGAGGCTAGTGCGATCCAAACACGACAGACAGATGAGGTAGCCGGTAGCAACTGCTGCTCCAGCTTACACTCCAAGAACAAAGATCAGAAGGATCCACAGCCGCTACTGCTAGAGGCTAGTGCGATCCAAACAAGACAGACAGATTAACAGAAGGGGCTACCAGTAGCGACCGCTGCTCTGGTTAGCACCCCAGACAGACATAACGATTTCCTGACAACCACCGTTGGTGACAGTACAATCGCAACATAGAGGCAATACAGACAACACAAGGGAACTGCAATCTAACTGCACTAGGGAAACTGCCAAGTGCAGTCCCAAGAATTACTCTAAGATAACTTTAACAAGAAATAGCATGGCTGACACTCTAGGAGTGTTTCAACAAACCCTGAAGGAATGACCAGCAAAGGACTCTGGGAAACGTAGCTCTTTATACTGCCAGCCTACAAAGGAGTTAGCTGGGTGATTTGCATAACCAATGTATGCAAATTCCTCAGCAGCAGAGCAGATCAGAAACTTGCAAAGGAAAGACAGGTCTCTCTTCCAGAGACCTGCAGCCCACAGACTAGAGGAATGGTCAAACAGCTGTCTGCCTGTGCAGCCAACTGAGCGGATCATTACAATAACCCAGTCCCAACCCAAACAGTGTTACTTTTTTTCAGTCAGTGAAAGAAGAAAAGGAACACAGCCTAGTTATTTGTGTGTCTGGCACTGTACATAAACACGTCTATCTCATTATGTCACATGTCAACTTGTGTATCCTTTAATATTGAGGGAACTCAAAGTACGTCTTTTTCAACTCGACCCGCTAATTAAATTTAACAAGCCACAACATTTTACATCTTAGAACTTAAAGTAGTTTTTACAGTCTATTTGCTCACCATCATATCTGCAGAAGAGTAACATGCACTAAGATCAAAGAACAACTTCCCAATAAAGGTGGATGTAAGTAAGTCACATTCCATGAAAGACAGCTACATATTTTCAGCAGGCATAAAATAACATCCATGAAGTGAAGGTGCCACAGTAGCTCATTGTATGCATTGTCATGTAGACATGTTCCTAACTAATAGTTGGCAGCCTGGCACAGAATAAACATGTAGAGCACATGGCATCCTTCCCAGTCATTTAGTCTCACTCCAAGCTTCTGATTACCTGCTGCCAACCTTTTGATAAATTTCCATTCAAAAATCAATTCTTCTCCCAGTCCATGTTAGAAAGAAAATGTGCTTTAGTTTATGCATAGCTTCATCTGCATCAGAGAAAAGTAGAGGGCAGAAGTCAACATATTTACATGGAAGGGGTAATGATGGTTGTGTAGTACATGACCAGAGGGAGTATTCTTAACCAGATCTGGATGCAGCTGACTGAAATCTGTGCCCTGTTTGGAGCCTCATATCCTTGCCATAGCGTAGATTTCAATCTCCCATCGCAGCACGCTCCCACCGCTATTGTCGCTTCATGGCCGCTGCACACAGCTCTCTGATGACAGCTGAGGTCCATGCATCGATTAGGAGTCAATTTCGCTGCCCAAAACTTGCTGTTATTTTACAGAAGGTAGAATTCAAACTAGGGGGGGTGTCTGATCATTCACCGGTGTACTGTGAAATATCCTGTGGGGGCCTCCAAACTAAACCTAGTAACTCAAGCCACCCATTCTGGCTAACTTTGCTTGGAAAACAAGACAGGATTCCTGATCAGTTAATACAATATATCAATGCTAACAGTTCCACTGTAAACAAGCTGTTATTATGGGATTCCTTCAAATCGTATCTTAGAGGGTGTGTGAAATCCACTATCTCTTATATTAAAAGGAGTCAATTTCAAGGGCTTCTGACGCTGCAATCACAGTGAGCCAATCGCAGTGATCACAGTCAAAATCTGAAAATAAAAAGGTTCGGGTCATTAAATAAATATGCTAACAACCTCTCAAGACCCTATTTAGATGCCCTGTTTCAATGAAGGAATCCTAATGTCATGTATTTATGTTTGCAAAACAATCTATGTATACCCTTTTGATGTTGCATGTACAGTGGGTTGCATAAGTATTCGGCCCCCTTGAAGTTTTCCACATTTTGTCACATTACTGCCACAAACATGAATCAATTTTATTGGAATTCCACGTGAAAGACCAATACAAAGTGGTGTACACGTGAGAAGTGGATCGAAAATCATACATCATTCCAAACATTTTTTACAAATAAATAACTGCAAAGTGGGGTGTGCGTAATTATTCGGCCCCCTGAGTCAATACTTTGTAGAAGCACCTTTTGCTGCAATTACAGCTGCCAATCTTTTAGGGTATGTCTCTACCAGCTTTGCACATCTAGAGACTGAAATCCTTGCCCATTCTTCTTTGCAAAACAGCTCAGTCAGATTAGATGGACAGTGTTTGTGAACAGCAGTTTTCAGATCTTGCCACAGATTCTCGATTGGATTTAGATCTGGACTTTGACTGGGCCATTCTAACACATGGATATGTTTTGTTTTAAACCATTCCATTGTTGCCCTGGCTTTATGTTTAGGGTCATTGTTCTGCTGGAAGGTGAACCTCCACCCCAGTCTCAAGTCTTTTGCAGTCTCCAAGAGGTTTTCTTCCAAGTTTGCCCTGTATTTGGCTCCATCCTTCTCCCCATCAACTCTGACCAGCTTCCCTGTCCCTGCTGAAGAGATGCACCCCCCGAGCATGATGCTGCCACCACCATATTTGACAGTGGGGATGGTGTGTTTAGAGTGATGTGCAGTGTTAGTTTTCCACCACACATAGCGTTTTGCATTTTGGCCAAAAAGTTCCATTTTGGTCTCATCTGACCAGAGCACCTTCTTCCACATGGTTGCTGTGTCCCCCACATGGCTTGTGGCAAACTGCAAACGGGACTTCTTATGCTTTCTGTTAACAATGCCTTTCTTCTTGCCACTCTTCCATAAAGGCCTACTTTGTACAGTGCATGACTAATAGTTGTCCTATGGACAGAGTCTCCCACCTGAGCTGTAGATCTCTGCAGCTCATCCAGAGTCACCATGGGCCTCTTGACTGCATTTCTGATCAGTGCTCTCCTTGTTCGGCCTGTGAGTTTAGGTGGATGGCCTTGTCTTGGTAGGTTTACAGTTGTGCCATACTCCTTCCATTTCTGAATGATCGCTTGAACAGTGCTCCGTGGGATGTTCAAGGCTTTGGAAATCTTTTTGTAGCCTAAGCCTGCTTTAAATTTCTCAATAACTTGATCCCTGACCTGTCTTGTGTGTTCTTTGGACTTCACAATGTTGTTGCTCCCAATATTCTCTTAGACAACCTCTGAGGCCCTCACAGAGCAGCTGTATTTGTACTGACATTAGATTACACACAGGTGCACTCTATTTAGTCATTAGCACTCATCAGGCAATGTCTATAGGCAACTGACTGCACTCAGATCAAAGGGGGCCGAATAATTATGCACACACCACTTTGCAGTTATTTATTTGTAAAAAATGTTTGGAATCATGTATGATTGTCGTTCCAATTCTCATGTGTAGTGTTGGGCGAACAGTGTTCGCCACTGTTCGGGTTCTGCAGAACATCACCCTGTTCGGGTGATGTTCGAGTTCGGCCGAACACCTGATGGTGTTCGGCCAAACTGTTCGGCCATATGGCCGAACTAAGAGCGCATGGCCGAACGTTACCCGAACGTTCGGCTAGCGCTGTGATTGGCCGAACGGGTCATGTGTAGTGTTGGGCGAACATCTAGATGTTCGGGTTCGGGCCGAACATAGCCGCGATGTTCGGGTGTTCGAGCCGAACTCCGAACATAATGGAAGTCAATGGGGACCTGAACTTTCGTGCTTTGTAAAGCCTCCTTATATGCTACATACCCCAAATTAACAGGGTATGTGCACCTTGGGAGTGGGTACAAGAGGAAATTTTTTTTAGCAAAAAGAGCTTATAGTTTTTGAGAAAATCGATTTTAAAGTTTCAAAGGGAAAACTGTCTTTTAAATGCGGGAAATGTCTGTTCTCTTTGCACAGGTAACATGCTTTTTGTCGGCATGCAGTCATAAATGTAATACATATAAGAGGTTCCAGGAAAAGGGACCGGTAACGCTAACCCAGCAGCAGCACACGTGATGGAACAGGAGGAGGGTGGCGCAGGAGGAGAAGGCCACGCTTTGAGACACAACAACCCAGGCCTTGCATGAGGACAAGAAGCGTGCGGATAGCAATTTGCGTTTTGTCGCCATGCAGTCATAAATGTAATACAGATGAGAGGTTCAATAAACAGGGACCGGAAACGCTAACCCATCACAGATGTTCATTGTTCATGTTACTTGGTTGGGGTCCGGGAGTGTTGCGTAGTCGTTTCCAATCCAGGATTGATTCATTTTAATTTGAGTCAGACGGTCTGCATTTTCTGTGGAGAGGCGGATACGCCGATCTGTGACGATGCCTCCGGCAGCACTGAAACAGCGTTCCGACATAACGCTGGCTGCCGGGCAAGCCAGCACCTCTATTGCGTACATTGCCAGTTTGTGCCAGGTGTCTAGCTTCGATACCCAATAGTTGAAGGGTGCAGATGGATTGTTCAACACAGCTATGCCATCTGACATGTAGTCCTTAACCATCTTCTCCAGGCGATCGGTGTTGGAGGTGGATCTGCACGCTTGCTGTTCTGTGTGCTGCTGCATGGGTGTCAGAAAATTTTCCCACTCCAAGGACACTGCCGATACCATTCCCTTTTGGGCACTAGCTTCGGCTTGTGTTGTTTGCTGCCCTCCTGGTCGTCCTGGGTTTGCGGAAGTCAGTCTGTCGGCGAACAACTGGCTAGAGGAGGGGGAGGATGTCAATCTCCTCTTTAAAGTCTCCACAAGGGCCTGCTGGTATTCTTCCATTTTGACCTGTCGGACTCTTTCTTCAAGCAGTTTTGGAACATTGTGTTTGTACCGTGGATCCAGAAGGGTATAAACCCAGTAATTGGTGTTGTCCAGAATGCGCACAATGCGTGGGTCGCGTTCAATGCAGTCCTAGGCCGAAGAGGTCATAGCCTAGGGTCACAAAAACCTGTTTATTTGGGCTATTTCAATGGTAGTGATGGTGACGTACATAAATCTCAGCCATGGCCGTTAGCAACGTCTGAATTTCACGAAATGTCTCATGCAGGTAGAAGACATATTGTTAGACTTGGATTCCAAAGATGGGGTCCCTACATCTCTGCAAACCAGAGTTACAGGGGTCCAAAATTGGTAAAATCCCCCATAGGCTTTCATTGGGCCTCCTATTTACAGTTTCAAAATCTCACATCTTTTCAAAGGGCAATTGATCAGCAGTGGCAAATTTTCTAGCATTGTAGGGACCCTTAGGGGGAACATGACTGGTGAGTTTCGGGCCCCTAGGCCGAAGAGGTCATAGCCTAGGGTCACAAAAACCTGTTTATTTGGGTTATTTCAATGGTAGTGATGGTGACGTACATAAATCTCAGCCATGGCCGTTAGCAACGTCTGAATTTCACGAAATGTCTCATGCAGGTAGAAGACATTTTGTTATACTTGGATTCCAAAGATGGGGTCCCTACATCTCTGCAAACCAGAGTTACAGGGGTCCAAAATTGGTAAAATCCCCCATAGACTTTCATTGCCTCCCTATTTCACTTTCCAAAATCTCACATCTTTTCAAAGGGCAATGGCTCAGCAGTACCAAATTTTCTAGCATTGTAGGGACCCTTAGGGGGATCATGACTGGTGAGCTTCGGGCCCCTTGGCCAAAGAGGTCATAGCCTAGGGTCACAAAAACCTGTTTATTTGGGCTATTTCAATGGTAGTGATGGTGACGTACATAAATCTCAGCTATGGCCGTTAGCAACGTCTGAATTTCACGAAATGTCTCATGCAGGTAGAAGACATATTGTTAGACTTGGATTTCAAAGATGGGGTCCCTACATCTCTGCAAACCAGAGTTACAGGGGTCCAAAATTGGTAAAATCCCCCATAGACTTTCATTGCCTCCCTATTTCACTTTCCAAAATCTCACATCTTTTCAAAGGGCAATGGCTCAGCAGTACCAAATTTTCTAGCATTGTAGGGACCCTTAGGGGGAACATGACTGGTGAGTTTCGGGCCCCTAGGCCAAAGAGGTCATAGCCTAGGGTCACAAAAACCTGTTTATTTAGGCTATTTCAATGGTAGTGATGGAGACGTACATAAATCTCAGCTATGGCCGTTAGCAACGTCTGAATTTCACGAAATGTCTCATGCAGGTAGAAGACATATTGTTAGACTTGGATTTCAAAGATGGGGTCCCTACATCTCTGCAAACCAGAGTTACAGGGGTCCAAAATTGGTAAAATCCCCCATAGACTTTCATTGCCTCCCTATTTCACTTTCCAAAATCTCACATCTTTTCAAAGGGCAATGGCTTAGCAGTACCAAATTTTCTAGCATTGTAGGGACCCTTAGGGGGAACATGACTGGTGAGTTTCGGGCCCCTAGGCCAAAGAGGTCATAGCCTAGGGTCACAAAAACCTGTTTATTTGGGCTATTTCAATGGTAGTGATGGTGACGTACATAAATCTCAGCTATGGCCGTTAGCAACGTCTGAATTTCACGAAATGTCTCATTCAGGTAGAAGACATATTGTTAGACTTGGATTTCAAAGATGGGGTCCCTACATCTCTGCAAACCAGAGTTACAGGGGTCCAAAATTGGTAAAATCCCCCATAGACTTTCATTGCCTCCCTATTTCACTTTCCAAAATCTCACATCTTTTCAAAGGGCAATGGCTCAGCAGTACCAAATTTTCTAGCATTGTAGGGACCCTTAGGGGGAACATGACTGGTGAGTTTCGGGCCCCTAGGCCAAAAAAGGTCATAGCCTAGGGTCACAAAAACCTGTTTATTTGGGCTATTTCAATGGTAGTGATGGTGACGTACATAAATCTCAGCTATGGCCGTTAGCAACGTCTGAATTTCACGAAATGTCTCATGCAGGTAGAAGACATATTGTTAGACTTGGATTCCAAAGATGGGGTCCCTACATCTCTGCAAACCAGAGTTACAGGGGTCCAAAATTGGTAAAATCCCCCATAGACTTTCATTGCCTCCCTATTTCACTTTCCAAAATCTCACATCTTTTCAAAGGGCAATGGCTCAGCAGTACCAAATTTTCTAGCATTGTAGGGACCCTTAGGGGGATCATGACTGGTGAGCTTCGGGCCCCTTGGCCAAAGAGGTCATAGCCTAGGGTCACAAAAACCTGTTTATTTGGGCTATTTCAATGGTAGTGATGGTGACGTACATAAATCTCAGCTATGGCCGTTAGCAACGTCTGAATTTCACGAAATGTCTCATGCAGGTAGAAGACATATTGTTAGACTTGGATTTCAAAGATGGGGTCCCTACATCTCTGCAAACCAGAGTTACAGGGGTCCAAAATTGGTAAAATCCCCCATAGACTTTCATTGCCTCCCTATTTCACTTTCCAAAATCTCACATCTTTTCAAAGGGCAATGGCTCAGCAGTACCAAATTTTCTAGCATTGTAGGGACCCTTAGGGGGAACATGACTGGTGAGTTTCGGGCCCCTAGGCCAAAGAGGTCATAGCCTAGGGTCACAAAAACCTGTTTATTTAGGCTATTTCAATGGTAGTGATGGAGACGTACATAAATCTCAGCTATGGCCGTTAGCAACGTCTGAATTTCACGAAATGTCTCATGCAGGTAGAAGACATATTGTTAGACTTGGATTTCAAAGATGGGGTCCCTACATCTCTGCAAACCAGAGTTACAGGGGTCCAAAATTGGTAAAATCCCCCATAGACTTTCATTGCCTCCCTATTTCACTTTCCAAAATCTCACATCTTTTCAAAGGGCAATGGCTTAGCAGTACCAAATTTTCTAGCATTGTAGGGACCCTTAGGGGGAACATGACTGGTGAGTTTCGGGCCCCTAGGCCAAAGAGGTCATAGCCTAGGGTCACAAAAACCTGTTTATTTGGGCTATTTCAATGGTAGTGATGGTGACGTACATAAATCTCAGCTATGGCCGTTAGCAACGTCTGAATTTCACGAAATGTCTCATTCAGGTAGAAGACATATTGTTAGACTTGGATTTCAAAGATGGGGTCCCTACATCTCTGCAAACCAGAGTTACAGGGGTCCAAAATTGGTAAAATCCCCCATAGACTTTCATTGCCTCCCTATTTCACTTTCCAAAATCTCACATCTTTTCAAAGGGCAATGGCTCAGCAGTACCAAATTTTCTAGCATTGTAGGGACCCTTAGGGGGAACATGACTGGTGAGTTTCGGGCCCCTAGGCCAAAAAAGGTCATAGCCTAGGGTCACAAAAACCTGTTTATTTGGGCTATTTCAATGGTAGTGATGGTGACGTACATAAATCTCAGCTATGGCCGTTAGCAACGTCTGAATTTCACGAAATGTCTCATGCAGGTAGAAGACATATTGTTAGACTTGGATTCCAAAGATGGGGTCCCTACATCTCTGCAAACCAGAGTTACAGGGGTCCAAAATTGGTAAAATCCCCCATAGACTTTCATTGCCTCCCTATTTCACTTTCCAAAATCTCACATCTTTTCAAAGGGCAATGGCTCAGCACTACCAAATTTTCTAGCATTGTAGGGACCCTTAGGGGGATCATGACTGGTGAGTTTTGCCACTGCTGAGCCATTGCCCTTTGAAATGGTGTAAGATTTTGGAACGGTAAATAGTAGGCCCAATGAAAGCCTATGGGGGATTTTACCAATTTTGGACCCCTGTAACTCTGGTTTGCAGAGATGTAGGGACCCCATCTTTGGAATCCAAGTCTAACAATATGTCTTCTACCTGCATGAGACATTTCGTGAAATTCAGACGTTGCTAACGGCCATGGCTGAGATTTATGTACGTCACCATCACTACCATTGAAATAGCCCAAACAAACAGGTTTTTGTGACCCTAGGCTATGACCTCTTCGGCCTAGGACTGCATTGAACGCGACCCACGCATTGTGCGCATTCTGGACAACACCAATTACTGGGTTTATACCCTTCTGGATCCACGGTACAAACACAATGTTCCAAAACTGCTTGAAGAAAGAGTCCGACAGGTCAAAATGGAAGAATACCAGCAGGCCCTTGTGGAGACTTTAAAGAGGAGATTGACATCCTCCCCCTCCTCTAGCCAGTTGTACGCCGACAGACTGACTTCCGCAAACCCAGGACGACCAGGAGGGCAGCAAACAACACAAGCCGCAGCTAGTGCCCAAAAGGGAATGGTATCGGCAGTGTCCTTGGAGTGGGAAAATTTTCTGACACCCATGCAGCAGCACACAGAACAGCAAGCGTGCAGATCCACCTCCAACACCGATCGCCTGGAGAAGATGGTCAAGGACTACATGTCAGATGGCATAGCTGTGTTGAACAATCCATCTGCACCCTTCAACTATTGGGTATCGAAGCTAGACACCTGGCACAAACTGGCAATGTACGCAATAGAGGTGCTGGCTTGCCCGGCAGCCAGCGTTATGTCGGAACGCTGTTTCAGTGCTGCCGGAGGCATCGTCACAGATCGGCGTATCCGCCTCTCCACAGAAAATGCAGACCGTCTGACTCAAATTAAAATGAATCAATCCTGGATTGGAAACGACTACGCAACACTCCCGGACCCCAACCAAGTAACATGAACATCTGTGATGGGTTAGCGTTTCCGGTCCCTGTTTATTGAACCTCTCATCTGTATTACATTTATGACTGCATGGCGACAAAACACAAATTGCTATCCGCACGCTTCTTGTCCTCATGCAAGGCCTGGGTTGTTGTGTCTCAAAGCGTGGCCTTCTCCTCCTGCGCCACCCTCCTCCTGTTCCATCACGTGTGCTGCTGCTGGGTTAGCGTTACCGGTCCCTTTTCCTGGAACCTCTTATATGTATTACATTTATGACTGCATGCCGACAAAAAGCATGTTACCTGTGCAAAGAAAACAGACATTTCCCGCATTTAAAAGACAGTTTTCCCTTTGAAACTTTAAAATCGATTTTCTCAAAAACTATAAGCTCTTTTTGCAAAAAAAATTTTTCCTCTTGTACCCACTCCCAAGGTGCACATACCCTGCAAATTTGGGGTATGTAGCATGTAAGGAAGCTTTACAAAGCACAAAAGTTCGGGTCCCCATTGACTTCCATTATGTTCGGAGTTCGGGTCGAACACCCGAACATCGCGGCGATGTTCGGCGAACGTTCGCGAACCCGAACATCTAGGTGTTCGCCCAACACTACTCATGTGTACACCACTTTGTGTTGGTCTTTCATGTGGAATTCCAATAAAATTGATTCATGTTTGTGGCAGTAATGTGACAAAATGTGGAAAACTTCAAGAGGGCCGAATACTTTTGCAACCCACTGTATATAGCGGTCTGTTCTAACATCTTGTCAATATACAGGATTCGAGTGGAGGATTCGTAGTCTGAGCAGCTAAAAGCTTGCTCTTGTTCTTTTAAGTTAGCCAATAAATGGTATCGTCCTGATTAAAAACGTATTGCTTTTTCTATAATGTTATTGCTTGATTGCAGAATGCCAGCTTACCCTATGTCCTTTCCGTAAATTCTTATTCCCCAACCAAGCTGCCAGTGTTGGCATATCTGGACTTCCTACCAAGGATTCCATTGGTGCAAACAACTGAACCAAGGTAAATACACTTCAGAAAATGTAACCACTTCACATCTAGACTTAATTTCCCTTGCTGGAGCAGTTTTGATGTTTCAACTAATCAGCAATAACTTCATGGCCACTTATGTCACCTATTTTTTCTCTTTCTCTTTTTTTCCCTTAACTGGATTGCTGCATATAAATGCACTGCCCATACAATTATACCGGCATGTTGTAACAAATCACATTATCCTAACATCTACTGTGCATTTCTGGATAACACGTGCAAATGCATGAGTTTTCCATAGCAATTGCTTATACTATGAAACTGGAATAGTCAATGAGATTCAAATAATTCTGATTTGACTCAGGTTTATGCAAACTATTACAGTTTGAAAATGAACCAGTCTAATCCTGCCAAACAGAAACTAGTTTGGTCTATTTTCAAGCTGCATAAATTTGCATAGTTCTGAATAAACTCAGAATTATTTGCCTCTCATTGACCATTCCACTATGAAATGTTTTTTTTTTTACATGCATTAAGCCCCCATTGTAACATAGTACCGCATATTGGGCTTGATTCACAAAGCCGTGACAACTCTTATCATAGTCGTGCCAGCGTTTTGCACGTGCTATAACGCATGTAACGATTTTCACGCACAAACGCGGCCGTTTTCAAGTGAAAAATAGCAGAGAAACGTTATGCGCGCTATAACGCCGCGTCAGTTCATCCCCGCAGCCTGCAGCTCACTGCTCAGCCTGCATAGTCTTCTGTCAGGCAGAGCAGGGCTACGGCAAGATGGCGTCTGAAGCCCTGCACTGGAGACTATTTGTGTCTCCAGTACAGGGCTTCGGGCGCCATCTTCCTGTAGCCCTGCTCTGCCTGTCATCGCGGGACTTTCGGAGGCTGGCTGCGCTGCTTCAGGAAGATCGTCAGGGGAGCTGCGCTCAGGGAGTGGAGTCTTCTGCAGGTGAGTAAATGCTTTTCTTTTTACAGGTAATTATACATTTTTTGTGAAACACTGCCCGCATTAGGATAATTTTCTGGTGAACGCTGGCCACATACGATTATTTCCTGGTGAACGCAGGCCGCATTAGGATAATTTTCTGGTGAACGCTGGCCACATACGATTATTTCCTGGTGAACGCTGGCCACATATGATTATTTTCTGGTGAACGCTGGCCACATTAGATTATTTTCTGGTGAACGCTGGCCACATTATGATTATTTTCTGGTGAACGCTGGCCACATCAAATTATTTCCTGGTGAACGCTGGCCACATCCAATTATTTCCTTGTGAACGCTGGCCACATTACGATTATTTTCTAATGAACGCTGGCCACATACGATGTGAATGCTGGCCACTTTATGATTATTTTCTGGTGAACGCTGGCCACATTACGATTATTTCCTGGTGAACGCTGGCCACATTATGATTATTTTCTGGTGAACGCTGGCCACATTATGATTATTTCCTGGTGAATGCTGGCCACATACAATTATTTTCTGGTGAATGCTGTCCACATTATGATTATTTTCTGGTGAACACTGGCCACATTACGATTACTTACTGGTGAACGCTGGCCACATTATGATTATTTTCTGGTGAACGCTGGCCACATTATGATTATTTCCTGGTGAATGCTGGACACATACGATTATTTTCTGGTGAACACTGGCCACATACGATTATTTTCTGGTGAATGCTGGCCACATTAGGATTATTTTCTGGTGAACGCTGGCCACATACAATTATTTCCTGGTGAACGGAACGCTGGCCACATATGATTATTTCCTGGTGAACGCTGGCCACATTAAGATTATTTTCTGGTGAACGCTGGCCACATACGATTATTTCCTGGTGAACACTGGCCACAATATGATTATTTTCTGGTGATTGCTAGCCACATTACGATTATTTTCTGGTGAATCATTGCTGCGTTATAATTATTTTATGGTGAATAATTGCTGCGTTATGATTATTTTCATCAGGGGGCGCCACACAGGGGTGAGGGGGGGGGCACAGGTTTTCTTGCCTGGAGTGACAAAATGGCTAGAGACACCCCTGGCTAGCACAACCGTGTCTCCTGTATTTTTTTTTTGTCACAAACTGAATCAAAAGAAATTAAACTTCGACTATTCTGTACCAAAATAAAAGACTTGTAAAATAAAAACAAGGCGACAGAATATGAAAGGAACAACATATATTGTTACCTTAGGAACCTGGCTTTTTAAATATGTATGCCATGAGGTTATATTACAATTATTTTTCAAAATAAGACCTTGGAATCATTGATAGTGTACAACGAGAAAGCAAAAAACAAAAACCAGAAAAAAGACACCTTTATTTCCAAATACAATATTGTCACCATACATTGTGCTAGGAACATAATCTAAATGTTGCAATAACCAGGATGGATGAGCAAATAAAATTAGTGGGTTTATCTTATAGTCAGCAGTGTTTAATGTAAAGCTATAATGGATGTAAATGGAGAAATAGTGTGTTTTTTTTCAATTTTTCCCTTATTTTACCTTTAAAATGCATAGAAAATAAGGTGAATACTAAACAAAATTAACACACAATAAAAGCCGAATTTGTCCTGAAAAAAACAATATAAAGATCATTTAGCTGTGATAAGGAGTAATAAAGTTATTGGCGAATGAATGGGAGCAGCGTCTATATGTGAAAATTGCTCTCGGGCTGAAGTGGAAACACGAGTTGAAAATAAACTGATGAGATAAACAATTGTATCTATCCTCCTTCCCCTCTGTTCAATGACATATTTAATGAGGTATGCCAAAGATAAAATCTATGAACTATTTACCCTTTTTATCTCTTTCCTACTCTCAAAGACCATTTACTGCCAGGAAAGTGTTTTATGGCTTTAATTCCTTATTAGTGAGGGTTACACTATACAGTAGTCTGTAGTCCAACCCAGTCCCAACCCAAACAAAAAGTGTTACTTGTATTTATGATGTTTAACTCTTTCAGTCAGTGAAAGAAGAAAAGGAACACAGCCTAGTTCAGAATCAGAATCAGAATCAGCTTTATTCGCCAAGTATGCCAGAGACATACCCGGAATTGTTTTTGGAGCACATGGCATGGCGTTTATACATACATACATAAGACCTACATACATACGGCGTAGGTGGGCTACATAAACATGACATAGTAAGAGGAGTTCATGACATGACATAGTAAGAGGGCAGTCAGTCGAGTAAAAAAGCATGAGGGAACACAAGCTGTCAGTTCAGTTGTTCAGTTGGAGTACCGCTTGGGGGAAGAAGGTGCTCCAGCGTCTGGTGGTTCTGGTGGGGACAGCCCTGTAGCGGCGGCCCAGTGGGAGGAGATTAAAGAACCGACTGCCCGGGTGGGAGGGGTCGGTCGAGATCTTGGTGGCCCGCATCCTCATTCTGGCCATGTAGAGGAGATCGAGGGGTGGCAGTGGCTGACCGATGATCTTTTCAGCCGTGCTGATTACTCTGTGGAGTTTGTACTTCTCGCTAGCAGAAGCCGCTGCGTACCAGACGATGAGGGATGAGCAGAGGATGGACTCCACAGTGGCAGTGTAAAAGCTCCTGAGCAACTCGCGAGGGATGCCAAATTTTTTCAGTTGGCGCAAGAAGAATAACCTCTGCTGTGCCTTCTTCTGGGTTATGATGGTGTTCTGCCCCCATTTTAGGTCCTTCGTGATAGTAGTGCCGAGGAACCGAACACTTGGGACCCTGGAGACTTCGTTATCTCTTATGAGGATTGGGTGGAGAGGGGGTGGGCGTCTCCTATAGTCCACAACTAGTTCCACTGTCTTTGCTGCATTGAGGACTAAATTGTTATCTGTGCACCAGTTGCAGATCCTGTCTATCTCGCTGCGGTAGGCATCCTCCTTGTTGCCACTGATGAGTCCAATGATTGTGGTGTCGTCCGCAAACTTGATGACCTTGACAGAGTCATCAGTTGAGGTACAGCTGTTGGTGTACAGGGAGAACAGGAGCGGGGACAGGACACATCCTTGCGGAGCACCTATGTTGGTAGTTCTCACCTTGGAGTAGCAGCTGCCTAGCTTGACTCTCTGCGTTCTATTGGAAAGGAAGTCGCCGACCCACCTGCAGAGGGTGGGGGCTACTCCCAGCTGAGCGAGGTTGGTAAGCAGGATATCAGGGCAAATGGTGTTGAAGGCGGAACTGAAGTCCAAGAACAGGAGCCTGGCGTATGAGTTGGGCCTGTCTAGGTGTTCCGTGATGTACGCCAGGCTGATATTTATGGCGTCCTCCACCGACCGGTTTGCCCTGTATGCGAATTGATGTGTGTCCAAGAGGGCGTTGGTGGAGTGCTTCAGGGAGGCAAGGACCAGCCGTTCAAAGATCTTCATGATGGTGGGGGTTAGGGCCACTGGTCTGTAATTGTTGAGGTCAGTGCTACCCGTCTTTTTGGGGATTGGAATAATCGTGGACCTTTTGAAGCAGGAGGGGACCTTGCCCTCCTTAAGAGATCTGTTGTAAATGGAGGAGAGGACAGGGGCCAGCTGGTCTGCACACACCTTCAGACAGATCGACGACACACCATCCGGGCCCGAGGCTTTCCTCGGGTTGAGCTTGCGTAGGTGTCTTAGTACTTCCTCCTCGCACACTGCGATCGATGTGTCACCGCCGTCTCCCGGGACGGGTAGAGGGGAGTACGCCCCGTTGTCCCTGGCCGTTGTCGTGCCCGGCTGCGTGGGTAGTTTTTCGAACCTACAGTGCGCCTGGCACTGTACATTAACACGTCTATCTCATCATGTCACATGTAACCTAGTGTATCCTTTAATATTGAGGGAACTCAAAGTATGTATGTATGTTTCAACTCGACCCGCTAATTAAATTTAACAAGCCACAACATTTTACATCTCAGAAGTTAAAGTCGTTTTTACAGTCTATTTGCTCACCATCATATCTGCAGAAGAGTAACATGAACTAAGATCAAAGAACAACTACCCAATAAAGGTGGATGTAAGTAAGTCACATTCCATGAAAGACAGCTACATATTTTCAGCAGGCATAAAATACCATCCATGAAGTGAAGGTGCCACAGTAGCTCATTGTATGCATTGTCATGTAGACGTATTCCTAACTAATAGTTGGCAGCCTGGCACAGAATAAACATGTAGAGCACATGGCATCCTTCCCAGTCATTTAGTCTCACTCCAAGCTTCTGCTTAGCTGCTGCCAACCTTTTGATAAATTTCCATTCAAAAATCAATTCTTCTCCCAGTCCATGCTAGAAAGAAAAGGTGCTTTAGTTTATGCATAGCTTCATCTGCATCGGAGAAAAATAAGGGCAGAAGTCAACATATTTACATGGAAGGGGTAATGATGGTTGTGTAGTACATGACCAGAGGGAGTATTCTTAACCAGATCTGGATGCAGCTGACTGAAATCTGTGCCCTGTTTGGAGCCTCATATCCTTGCCATAGCGTAGATTTCAATCTCCCATCGCAGCACTCTCCCACCGCTATTGTCGCTTCATGGCCGCTGCACACAGCTCTCTGATGACAGCTGAGGTCCATGCATCGGTCAGGAGTCAATTTCAAGGGCTTCTGACTCTGCAATCACTGTGAGCCAATCGCAGTGATCACAGTTGAAATCTGAAAATAAAAAGGTTCTGGTCATTAATGCGGGATAAAGCTCTATACAGATGAATAAACAATTTGGCACCCTCATAATAAATGTACTGTACCTGTAACACATTTTCCAGTCTGAAGCCTGGCATCATGGCAAATACTTTTCTTTTCTTTGTATTCATCCTGGGTGAGCATCCATCTTGAGCTCACTTCAGCATGGAAAAATACAATCACTACAAAATCGCTCCAAAAAAGCTGCAAAATCGTTTCAACATTGCTCAAAAAATTGCAATTGCAATGTCTCCAAAAATCGATATCACTGTAAAAACTGCTTCCTCTTTCTTGGCTTCAGAAATAAGGGACTGCAGCATCAAACAGGTACATTCTCCTAACTATGTAATAATTACTTATGGGTAGGCGGTTATTATTTGAAAGGATTTACATTTTTCTAGGTGGGCATGAAATCCAACAGAGGCACCTGAAAAGAATCTAGCACTAAAAGTACAGACACAGAAAAGTGGTGTGCATAGTCCTTTTACTAACCTTGAAGTAAGTCCAAGTTTACACCGGAGAAAGTACAAGCTTTTCAATAGAGTCATCCAAATTCTTAAGGGTGTCCATTAAAGATCCAATTTTGTAAATAATTGATACACCAATGGAGGGGAAAATAATAAGAAATATGATCAAAGTAAAAGAATCATTCAAAAATGTGGATCGACGGAACGATCAATAGAACAATCATTAATTGTCTATCTGCACCATTAAAGCAAACCTGAAGTGAAAATAAACTTATAAGATAATGAATTGTATGTGTACTACAGCTAAGAAATAGAACATTAATAGCAAAGAAAACAGTCTCATATTGTTTTCCAGTATAGGAAGAGTAAAAAAAAAAACTTCAGTTGTTATCTATGCAAAAGAGCTTCTCTGAGCTATTCAACCTATTTGGTTCACATACAGTCCTGATTTCTGCAGGACTTACACAACCAAGAAACAGTGACATACAGTTTGTTAGCAGTGCTGAAATGCCGTATTCCCATTTCAGAATGAGGGCTTTATACCCCCAAATCCCCGTGGCAAAAATCAGGGAGCGCTTCCTGGTAGAGGCAGAGTTACAGTGCAAAGCTCTGCCTCTACCAGGAAACACTCCCCTACTAGAGTCAATCTCTGCCGCCTCTCCCCGGCCCTCTCATTCTTCTTTCACTGAGAGGGGCAGGGAGAGGCGAGAATCCGCAGAGATTGATTCCAGTAGAGGCAGAGCTACAGCACAAAGCTCTGCCTCCCCAAGGCAGCAAAACCTGGAAAGTCGTGGAATTTTGCTCCGGTATTTGGGGGTTATAAAACCCTTGTTCTGCCGCGGGAATGTGGCATTTCAGCACTGCTAAGTGCTAACATTGCTTAACATAAATAGCAGGTAAAAATAAGTATTTTAGTAGGCTTCAGACTCTCTTTAACATAGGATCTGTCAATGTGTTACATTCTTCATTGAGGTCCACTCTGGAAAATGGCAAGTTTTGAATACAGAATACTATGGGCTATGCAGACCCTTACTGCAATCTTTGTATGTCCATTTCCTGTTGGTGTCAACTTGCTTATTGGGCAAACTATGGAATCTGAGCATGCCTATTCTGGCTATAAGTTAATAGTACTGAGTATACACATCTGTATGACTAGCACTATAACAATAAATCAGCATTTCCTGTTACCTGTTCTACATTAATACAATTACCAACCCATTCTATGGAAGCATCAATAAACTGAATAATAGCCAGCTGTTATCTTTCTAAGAAGAAATGTTAAAAAGCGTGTTATCTTTCATTGCCAACTTCTGATTATTCTGGTATTATACACAAATGGTATTACATTCACCTTTTTTTCATCATTAAAATTCTGTTTTTCACAATGGGGGGACAATCCAGGCAGAGAAATAATACCAATGAAATGTGGCAATTAGCGTGTTCTTGACCTTAGTAAGCGCACATGAAAAATGCCGAAAATAAGGGAACATAAAGAGCGTTTATGAATAACAAAGCAGACACTTTTAAGAGGCTCCTACGAAAGGACATGTTTTTATGATTTTGTTAACATATTTTACAGCACTCTACATTCTGCACTGAAGTGTCCTTCCCATAGCTAATTATGCTGCAGATATCTTGGCTGTGTTTTCCTACACATTATAGTCTCCTCTCTAACTGCCTCAGAGTTCCTGACTAAGGAAAAAGGAGAGAGGTTCAATGAGAACAAAGGCATACAAAGTTAATGGAAAAAAAAATTCTGCAATTCATATTACAAACAACCATCACAGTATTTATACCTCAAATACTTCTAATCTTTGCATAGAGATTACTCTCTCCAGTCCTCATTGAAGGTCTGACTTAAGAGATGCAGAGCACAGATCAGAAGATAGCTGGTGGTTATTTGGAGATGAAGTGGATCTGTACTTGTTTAGACAAACCTAAAGAGTTCCCCAACCCTGTCCTCAAGGCCCACAAACAGTGCACAGGTGGGGAAATTAGTGTCTCAGCAGAGCTGATTACCTACCTGTGTGGATTTCCAAAAAACATGCTCTGTTGATGGTCCTTGAGGACAGGGTTGGGGATCACTGGTTTATAGGACTCAGTAGATGAAACCATATACACATACACAGGCCATACACATGTTTTTCTCAGTTGAATCCTAATAGATCTGTTAGATCCATCACTGATCAAATCTGCTGGTAATCCATTACAAAACATGCCATATCGACTGTCATTTCAATCGATTTTGCTGAAATTTGGACCAGCTGGAAAAGCTTGATTGAACAGGGGTGACGGAGGAGGAAGTGGTTGATCGACGGTCCATAGCTTTACACTGCATCAAACAGAGCAATGCTGCATGCTGAAATCTATTGAACATTTATGTGCAGTGTACAGTATAGAGAGATTCGATCTCTCTCTGATAAGATTCAGCTCAGTGAGGGATTGATGTGTTTGTCATATTGGGTAACAATCTATTTTGTATGGTAACCCCCCCAAAAATTGTTACTTAATTTGAGGCTCTTCTAAGATGGAGGCAGCCATTCTGTTTTTCCTATCTTGCGGGCTAGCATGTGCTCTCACTCTGTGTATAATGTGCAGCTTACAGAAAGAGCTGGAACAAGGTTCTCCTGCACCCAAGGCTGAGGCACCAAATTGCACCCCCCATCCCTCCCACCCCAGCCGTCACTCACTGATTGCTATTAGACTAAGAGGTGCCCAAGGATCCCCGACACCTTAATATATAGTTATCTGGCTTACAGTCACTGCCATGGATCCCTCTAGTTATTTCTCTCCACTTTAAACACAATAGGGGAATTATAGCTGTGCGCCCCCTCCTACACTGCGCCCTGAGGTAGGAGCCTCTCTTGCCTCTGCCTTGGCCCAGCCCTGCTTATAGATGACACACCACTTTCCCAGAATTCTTGCTTGAGGAAGATCCAAAAAATGTTACCCAGGCAGCGTTCCCTGGTGACAGCTCCAGGAAACCTTTATAAATATGAAACATACCATTTCCTGGTAGAAATAAAAGGAAACCTGAGATTAAATGTAGACAAGCATTTATACTTACCTGTGGCTTCCTTCAGCCTTTTGTGGGTCATGGAATCCCTTGTCATCCTCCCAGGCTGCTCTGTTATCCCTCAGTTATCCCCATTGAATTCCCCAGTCGCCCCTGATCACGCTCTCTCAGCCAGGAGCATTCTGCACATTTGCAGTTCGCTAAGACTGTAACTACACAGGTGCAGAATGCTCACGGCTATGGGAGCTAGATTGGTGTGCATGTGTAGCCAGGACCCTGCATGTGCAGTAGAGCGTAACTGAGCGCGACTGTGAAATTCACCTGGAGCTGACTGCGAGACAACGGAGCAGCCGAGGAGGATGGCTGGAGGAGGCCCCAGGTAAGTATAAATGCTGGTCTTTATTTTATCACAGGTACACTTTAAGAAAAAATATATTTATTGTATTTTAAAAGTGGTCTTTTTTAAATATCTGTTTTATTTAATAAAATATTCTTACTGAGCATATTTTCTAAGCCAATGGATTGCACATTGCGATCCCTTGGCTTAATGTTGCTGATCACCTAAACACTCAATCATATGCATCAATAGGTATCCTTAGCAGTAAAAACAAAAATTGAGTTTCCCACTGGGGACTTATTGGAATTTTTCCACCAAACTCTTGTTTTTCCACACAAATGAACCAATAGGAAGCCCCGGGGGGTCAATTTAAATGTACCACAGATGAGAATCCTGTTAAGTATTATAGCAGTGGTGAGTGTGAATGGGTTATGGTCATCTCCTATCAAGTTTACTTGAGACAAAAAGGAGCAAAAAAGACGGCAGAAGATTTAATAAACATTTACAGAAAATGTAAAACAGAAGGAAAAATTAAATGGAAGAAAATGTAAGAAAAAAAAGAGCTATACAGAGAAAGTATACAGATCAAGAAAGTTACAGATAAAAAATAAAGTTATTTTGTACCTTTATTTGGTTGAAGTTGGCCATTAGCATGCATGAAATAGGGGTGCAAGGAAAAATGGGCAGCCTTTTTTGTTAATATAATTATTGTTAATATTTACCGATGTTTTTTGTTTTCAGAGTGTAAATAGTGTAAATTATTGTAATAAAATACAGTATATATTAACAATATTTTACTACAACTTAACCCAACCCTACCCTCCCCCCTCTGAAGCCTAACCCTACAAAACCCCCTTACTGATGCCTTACCCTAAAACCACTCTTCTTGATGCCTAACCCTAAAACCCGCCTTCTTGATACCTAACCCTAAAACCCCCTTTCTTGACGCCTAACCCTAAACTCCTCCCCTTCATAACCTTATAATGCTTAAAGCAATACATTTCAAAATTATAATTTTCAAACATGAATAACATTAACCATTAAAAATATCAAAAACTATAATGTTCTAATTTTCAAAACAATGAAAAACATAAAAATTATTATACTTTGATTTTCAAAATGATAAAAATTGTGCGCCCAAATTTCTGCTTTGGGAGCGTAATAGCCAATATTTGCATAAGCACCTATGGAACACCCAAATTAGCCAGCCGCTGGGCACCAACATTTTTTTTCTTTCCTCACATCTGCAGAGTAACTTCTTTAGCTCTTATACAGGTCCTTCTGAAAAAATTAGCATATTGTGATAAAGTTCATTATTTTCTGTAATGTACTGATTAACATTAGACTTTCATATATTTTAGATTCATTACACACAACTGAAGTAGTTCAAGCCTTTTATTGTTTTAATATTGAGGATTCTGGCATACAGCTCATGAAAACCCAGAATTCCTATCTCAAAAAATTAGCATATCATGAAAAAGTTCTCTAAACGAACTATTAACCTAATCATCTGAATCAACTAATTAACTCTAAACACCTGCAAAAGATTCCTGAGGCTTTTAAAAACTCCCAGCCTGGTTCATTACTCAAAACCACAATCATGGGTAAGACTGCTGACCTGACTGCTGTCCAGAAGGCCATCATTGACACCCTCAAGCAAGAGGGTAAGACACAGAAAGAAATTTCTGAACGAATAGGCTGTTCCCAGAGTGCTGTATCAAGGCACCTCAGTGGGAAGTCTGTGAGAAGGAAAAAGTGTGGCAGAAAACACTGCACAATGAGAAGAGGTGACCGGACCCTGAGGAAGATTGTAGAGAAGGACCTCCAGACCTTGGGGGACCTGTGGGAGCAGTGGACTGAGTCTGGAGTAGAAACATCCATAGCCACCGTGTACAGGCGTGTGCAGAAAATGGGCTACAGGTGCCGCATTCCCCAGGTCAAGCCACTTTTGAACAAGAAACAGCGGCAGAAGCGCCTGACCTGGGCTACTGGACTGTTGCTCAGTGGTCCAAAGTACTTTTTTTCGGATGAAAGCAACTTTTGCATGTCATTCGGAAATCAAGGTGCCAGAGTCTGGAGGAAGACTGGGGAGAGGGAAATGCCAAAATGCCTGAAGTCCAGTGTCAAGTACCCACAGTCAGTGATGGTCTGGGGTGCCATGTCAGTTGCTGGTGTTAGTCCACTGTGTTTTATCAAGGGCAGGGTCAATGTAGCTAGCTATCAGGAGATTTTGGAACACTTCATGCTTCCATCTGCTGAAAAGCTTTATGGAGATGAAGATTTCATTTTTCAGCACGACCTGGCACCTGCTCACAGTGCCAAAACCACTGGTAAATGGTTTACTGACCATGGTATTACTGTGCTCAATTGGCCTGCCAACTCTCCTGACCTGAACCCCATAGAGAATCTGTGGGATATTGTGAAGAAAAAGTTGAGAGACGCAAGACCCAACACTCTGGATGAGCTTAAGGCTGCTATCGAAGCATCCTGGGCCTCCATAACACCTGAGCAGTGCCACAGGCTGATTGCCTCCATGCCACGCCACATTGAAGCAGTCATTTCTGCAAAAGGATTCCCGACCAAGTATTCAGTGCATAACTGAACATAACTGAACATAATTATTTGAAGGTTGACCTTTTTAAAAAAAACAATACTTTTCTTTTATTGGTCGGATGAAATATGCTAATTTTTTGAGATACGAATTTTGGGTTTTCATGACCTGTATGCCAAAATCATCAATATTAAAACAATAAAAGGCTTGAACTACTTCACTTGTGTGTAATGAATCTAAAATATATGAAAGTCTAATGTTTATCAGTACATTACAGAAAATAATGAACTTTATCACAATATGCAAATTTTTTGAGAAAGACCTGTATGTGAAGCAGATTCTGTGTCTTTTTGTCAGTATAGGTAATCTGCTTACATCAGCTCCTGTTCTGTTTTCCAGTGCAGCAAGCGTTAAAAAACTATAGTTGTTATATATGCGAAAGAGCTTACCGATGGCTTGTCAAATTCTGTCTCGTTTCCCAAAAAGTAAATAGTGGATATAACCGCTGAGGAACAGTGAGATAAAGCTTCTAATGAGGCATTAAGTGTACCTGAATATTAATGGCAATGCATTGTCACTAATCCTGTCAGGGCCACACGCAGGGGACAGGCAAAAATGGCGCACAGCGCCAATAGTGTCAGAATGGCGCTGCACTTAAAACGATATTTATCGTTTTATATGTGTTTTTTTTTTTTTTTGCAGGGATCGGCCTGGAGGAGAGGCAGCGGGCTGGCAGCGGGGGTCGGGCTGGAGGAGAGGCAGCGGGCAGTGGGCTGGCAGCGGGGGTCGGGCTGGAGGAGAGGCAGCGGGCTGGCAGCGGGGGTCGGGCTAGAGGACAGGCGGCGGGCAGTGGGCTGGCAGCGGGGGTCGGCCTGGAGTAGAAGCAGCGGGCAGTGGGCTGGCCACGGGGGTCGGGCTGGAGAGGCAGCGGGGTGGAGGGAGTAGAATTAGGTAGCATGTGTATACATTACATTGTCCCGGCCGGCGATCGCTGGACCTTCACTTCACAGCTTGTACGAGTCCTGCATCCAGCCAATCACCATGCGGAAACTGAAGCCGCATGGTGATTGGCTGGATGCAGGACTCGTGCAAGCTGTGAACTGAAGGTCCAGCGATCGCCGGCCGGGACAATGTAATGTATACACATGCTACCTAATTCTACTCCCTCCACCCCGCTGCCTCTCCAGCCCGACCCCCGCTGCCAGCCCACTGCTTCTACTCCAGCCCTACCTCGGCTGCCAGCCTACTGCCCGCTGCCTGTCCTCCAGCCCGACCCCCGCTGCCAGCCCGCTGCCTCTCCTCCAGCCTGACCTCCTCTGACTAGCTCCCTGAATTTTTCAATGGCGCACTGTTCTGCTGTTTTATAAAACGTTATTTACCGTTTTGTATTTACATTAAAACGGTAAATAGCGTTTTATAATCGGCAGAACGGTGCGCCATTTTTTACTCAGCGCCATTTTTGACTGTATGCCACACGCCTCCTCTTCCACATTCATAGCCACGCAATATTCATGGCCGCTCAATAGCCGACTGAGCCCGCTCGTGCATGCATAGTAGCACGGAGCCCACAGCTCAGTGCTACTGCTCATGCGCGGCCGGGCTCGAGCTTCTAATGCGCGGCCATGAATATAAAAGAGAGGAGCCGTGCGGCTACAACAAGGCGGTGGTTCACACTCAGCATCAGGGGCACTGAGGATCCTGAGGCTTCCCCCTCTGCAGCGTAATTATTAATTTAAATTAATTAAATTACAACATTTTGAACCCGAGCATCTGTTCAGGTTCGCTTTAAGTGCAGGAAAGATTAAAGGGTCATTACTTCTCTGGCTCTTATACAATTCCCTTTTTCGCCTACATTTTCTCCTCGGAGATAATTTTTTATCTTGTGTTTAAAGTAATTTTCAGCACTGTGCAATTGAAATAGTATTAAAAAGTAGGGGGAAAAGTACTGTCAGAATTAGTCTGAGTATTTTGTTTCCTGCTGGTGGATTAAAAGGCATTTTAATGACTGTAAAAATATCACCTTGGAGAAAATCTAGGGCAAAAAGTGAATTGAACAGGGGCCCCTTTCTCTTTCAGCTTAACAAAGCAGACTATGGATTCTAAACAGCAACTGTGATAGTCTGCCACAATCATACAAATAAAGCAATTAAACTGAAAATAAAAATATGAGATTAATTTCCGTGTTACTAATAACCTGTTTATCATCCATACTACACATAATATATATATATATATATATATATATATATATTATATATTATACATAAACATGCTTGCATTCGTGGGCTGCACTCTGCTGGAAATCTTGGATGCACAGGTATCCTTTTTTCTGCATGCTACACATCAAATGAATTATCTCATAAGTTTATTTTTTCATCAGGTTCACTTTAAAGAGACTCCGTAACAAAAATTGCATCCTGTTTTTTATCATCCTACAAGTTCCAAAAGCTATTCTAATGTGTTCTGGCTTACTGCAGCACTTTCTGCTATCACAGTCTCTGTAATAAATCAATGTATCTTTCCCCTGTCAGACTTGTCGGCCTGTGTCTGGAGGGCTGCCAAGTTCTTCAGTGTTGTGGTTCTGTGATGCATCTCCCCCCTCCAGGCCCCTCTCTGCACACTGCCTGTGTATTATTTAGATTAGGGCAGCTTCTCTCTTCTCTCTTATCTTTTACAAGCTGGATAAATCGTCCTCTGAGCTGGCTGGGCTTTCACATACTGAGGAAATTCAGACAAGGGCAAAGCTGTTTGCAGGAAGAAAAGAGCAGCCTGAAACTTCAGTGCATGAGAGATGCAGGGGGAAAGAAACACACAAATTATCTCTTGAGATTCAAAAGGAAGGGTGTATACAGCCTGCTTGTGTATGGATGTATTTTCTATGTGTGGACATACTGTACATCAACCTACTTCCTGTTTTGGTGGCCATTTTGTTTGTTTTATAAACAAACTTTTTAAAACTGTTTTTAACCACTTTTAATGGGGCGGGGAGCGGCGAAATTGTGACAGAGGGTAATAGGAGATGTCCCCTAACGCACTGGTATGTTTACTTTTGTGTGATTTTAACAATACAGATTCTCTTTAAATGGGCAACTGTAATGAGAGGGATATGGAGGCTGCTATATGTCTTTCCTTTTAAACAATACCAGTTGCCTGGCTATCCTGTTGATCCTCTGCCTCTAATACTTTTAGCATAGACCCTGATCAAGCATATCAGTTGTTTCTGACATTATAGTCATATCTAACAAGGTTATCTGCTTGCTTGTTTCTGGTGTGATTCAGACACTACTGCTGCCAAAAAGACCAGCATGGCTTCCAGGCAACTGGTATTGTTTAAACAGAAAAAAATATGTCAGCCTCCATATCGCTCTCAGTACAGTTGTCCTTTAAACACACTATGGAGTTTGTACAAGACTCCAGCTAGGTACAGAATCACAAAGTTTCTTCATGATTTTTGATTCTCTCTTCAGCCTTGTTGACATTATAAATCGCCAGCGCTCGTGCTTGCATTTTTGTGCGTGATTTTTTTTGTTAGCACCTCCCGGCACTTACCTGCGCATCAGCGATTTTTTGTAAAGTGTTTTTTTCACTTCCTGACATCAATCAGGAAGTGAACTCTTTGACCCAGAAATGAATAAATACAATGGTCTTGATTCACAAAAGAGTGGTAAGTGTTATTAACCCAGTGAAAAGCTGCTTAGCATATGCTAACTGGCTCTTCACACGCTAATATGCGCGGAAGAGTTTGCAAGCGTAAAGTTTAGCATGATAAGCATTCTTTGCACGCGAAGCTGCTGTATTTGAATGGAACGTATGACTCACCGCGTTACGCCATACGCACGCTAAAATAGCACGCGAACAGCATCAGCTTTGCAGTGCAAACTACTTAGCACCCTAGTTTGCACGTGCAAAGCTTTTAGACGTGATAACTGAGTTATCACACTTTTGTGAATCAAAGCCCTATGTATTTTTTCTTAAAAGTGCACAGGAAATCGCTATACAAAATGCTTTTTCAAGCGCATAGCGATTTCCCTATACCTTCCATTGAGCCAAAACGCTCAGAAAATGGTACAGGCAGCGCTTTGGTCAGCGAAAAGCAATCGCAACGCGCAGATGTGAACACTCTCATAGGGAATCATTGCACAAGTGCTTTTAGGGTGATTTTCAAAATCGCCCTCGTTTAAAATAAAACTAAAAACGCCCTTCTAGTTTAAACTACTTTCTTTGAAAGTTCACATAATATTATATTATTTATTTATTTATTTTGGCAGGGGTCAGTCTACTATGGCACAGACTATGGCACAAAAAAATGTACACATTAAATGTGTTTTTATGGCAAAGAATGAAAACAATTTGCGTGATATATCCTTAAATATCCAGCTTATCATACCTTCCTAACAAAATTAATCATTTTTTTTCGGAAGATGAAAAATGTGAAGCTGCTTAACCAGCAAATAGATGTGTCCGGCTCTGCGCAATCCCGAGCCTTTGAATAATGATTGCATGCAGTATCATGAAAATATAGGACAAACCCAGCACTCTGCTTAATATATTGCACAGGAAGAAGACATAATTCCAACAGCAGACTGAAATGGCTGCCTTTAATCTCAGCAAACAGAGCATTTGTGCTGGGACAGGAGCCATAAATTCTGGCTATTACAGAGTTTGGAAATGTCTGAACAGTTTCTCTACTAAGAAAAAATCTGATAAAGTATAAAAAAATATTACAATGTGAATCCTATTTTTTTTAAAGAGGAATTTAAAAATGGGAGTCCACTACCACCGAGGATATCAAAACAGCCAAACCGGTTGGGCTAAGAGCTGGCAGCACTGGAATTGACCTATAGTTATTTTGGTACACTGTATTGTATATTTTAATGTATTAGGATGCTGGATGTGAGTTTTTTGTAAACATCTTTATTTACCCTTTTTTCCCTATAAAGGAATCTATTATCAAAGTTCTCCTCTTTTTCCCTCAATTAGTGACAAGTTATCTTTTGGAGGAAACTTTATTGTGTCTGTGTAGCGGATGCACAGATCACACAGAGATCAAAGACTGATGTATTTATAATAACATAAATTGCTGATGCATAGCCTGGTTTGAAAAATCCCTCCTATAAAGAGGCCAAACTTTATACAAATTTAAAAATAAAAGGTACCTGGTCCTGAAGTCACATGTAACACGGTAAGATAAACATGTAAGTACAGTTTCATACATCCTACAAAGAACTAGGCAGTTATTTTTTTTTCTTTTTATAAGTGTTAAGAACCAAGAGATCTAAATGACAGTTGCACTGCAACCATACTGCAGTCAGTGCTGGGAACAGATAACAAGTTCAAGATTTGCCTGTATGGTAGGCTGTGAGAGTAGCTTATTGTGCTATCTGGAAGACCTCTTTAAAATTAAGGGAGCCCACAGAATTTATCCCCCTCCCTCCCCATTACACACACACATGGTGTGGGGGGGGACATAGATACTCTTACCGATTACTTTTATACAAAGACATAATTGCCATTTATTAATGATCCAATCCCACTATCCACTAGAACTTGATTGAAGAACATGTCTTTACTTGCCACACTACCACAGCAATACTGAAATGGGGCCCTAGCAAAACCATCTTTATATATCCCTCTGGGGATCCCCACTGGTCCGTTGATCTAGACTAGTAGAAATCCACAGCATAGAGCAGCTGCTGATAGGTGGTATTGATCACATGTATGTAAGCTAGGATAGGTTTATTTTTACTTGCCTGGAAATTCCAGTTAGGATTTGAGTTGCCTAGGAACGTAGCAGGGAAGTCATCAGCCATGAGATGTCATTCTCAGTATTTTTTGAAAGTAGGGATGCTCATTTGGATTCCGCGGAAACGCAATTTTAGCAATTTTGATTGTAAAAAGGAAATCGGAATTCCGGAGAAATACACAACTAGGTAATTTAAGCTCAATCACAAAGCATTGGACCAATCAGAGAGTGCAGTAATCTTATTCCGATCACAAGACTGATTTTCCGTTTTTTTCAAATTTTTCAGTTTTGGGGGGGTTTTTTTTGTCATCTTTTGCATTCTCTGATGCAAAAAAAGACAAATAAAATACTCTTTGGAAAACGTAAAAATGGAAAACAGAAAAAAATGGAAAACTAGAAAAAAATGGAAATCGGGAAGTGATAAATCGGACAAATGTAAATTTGGAAACTGTCAGAAATGGGAATTTCCACGGCATCGGATATGGGAATTTCTGACCATACCTATTTGAAAGGACCACAGGAGAGTTTGTGTTGTGGGACTTTACAGAAGCCTCACAGAAAAGGTATGCTTGAGCTAGGCTGTGGCTTGGGCAATGGTAGGCCTACTGTTTAACATGACAAAATTGTAAGACTAAGCAATATGTTGTGGTATACAGGGGATAGAGCTTAGCCCTGGGTGCAGGCTTTTGTTGTGTGTTTACCAGAGTATCAGCACCGGGCTGAGCCAGACAGTGAGGTACTTGATCACTGAAATCGTCCTTGCTCAACCTGTAACAACTGGTTATTACATTTTCACTTCAAGCATCTAGGCTGAGCTGTATGCACTGGAGTGTGAAAGCAAAACCAGAAGTTGAATCCTATGATAATGAATCCTTCTACACCCTAGGGTGGGAGCAATACATTTCTTAACTCAAAAGGAATTCACCATGCCATTTCAATCCCAAATACAGTACATAAGGAATTTGTTTTTTTCATTTAGAAGCAGCGGGTTAAAACATCCATCTAAAAAGTCTGTTATCACTCTTAAAGCAAATCTGTAGAGATAAAAAAAGGCAGATACTTATCTATGGAGAGGAAACGCTCTGGATCCTATTGAGCCTTTCCTGTTCCTTTGGTGTTTGGTGTTCTCTTTCTCCCGCTGTCTCTCAGTGAAGTTAAGCCGCCTCTCAGAGCCCTAGGAAGGCTTCGGGAGCACTCTTGACCATGAGTGCTCCTGAAGACAGGGCACTTCATACTGCATACTTACTAGTCCACACTATAACTTTTAAGATTAATGATTTATAGTGAAAATGTTGATGTCTACTGGTGGCCATTAGGGTTGAGCAGGTGAAATTGACTAAATCCATTTCACAACAAAAACAAAATTTTGACCAAAGCAACAATTTCCATAAGAATGCCTTTTAGTTTCACAATGTGATGTCTTTTTGGAGAATTTGACTTTTTATGTAGGAATGGTCCACTTGCTATTAACTGCAGTAATTCCAGGTGAATTTGGAGGCTAGTGAACCAGGACCACTTCCAACTACCAAACTGTAAGGCTTGGTGGTGTATTCTCCACAGTCAGCATGCAACGCATGAGCTGACGTGGAGGAGGTACACACACTAGCACAAGGAAACAGGCTATCCCTAGTATAGTGGAGGGGAGGACTGACTCCAATAGGAGATTGTGGCGCACAGAGCCGGTGCAGATCCGACAGCCACAAACAATACTTTCGCTATAACGTCTCAGCGCAAAGTAGCGCTGAGCGCATAAACCAGAACTGAGGAGATCAGGACAGGTAGACAGAATGAACGCTTGCTAGCTAGCCGCTACTTAGTGCCAGCAAGCGTCCACAACAAGACAGACTGGAATGAGGCAGCCAATGCGTTGCAGCGATGGCGTGCCTCACAAAGACAGGACAGGATAGTCAGGAAATAGCAGGATCAAGATAGATGAATGTAACACAGACAAATATACAATAAGTATGTTTTCCTAGCGTATTACAATTACAGCTATCAATGAAACTATTTGTAACGTCTGACTAACATATGTATATATCGGCAATGAACCGATATATAACATAAGCAGGAACACTGACTAGAACTGGAGTAATACAGGGAACAGGACTGAGAAGGATTCGCTATCTCTTCGCAGAGATGAACGCAATCCACAAACGGTAACAGAACAGGATTCAGAAGGATTCGTTATCTCTTCGCAGAGATGAACGCAATCCACAAACAGAACCAGGAGCAGGGTAACTAACTCAGCACGGGTGATCACGATACGCGCAACCTCATAAAACGTGCTGAAAAGCTGACTAACTGCACACAGGATATAAACAGTTCGTGTACGTATACATCAGCGACACTGATGTATCAACGTAACACGAATACAAGGAAAATAATAAACGTGCTGGTATGCATATATATTGGCAATGAACCAATATATGATGCAAAGACCAGCAAAGTATCTTTAGAACAAGAAACACGATCGGGGGCTGAAGCAACAGCAAGACAGCCTTAAACTGAAGCTATGAAAACCCGAGGAGTCCTGCAGGAAGCAGATCTTTATACTGAGGTCATCCAATGGGAGCAGACATGCAGATTCCCACACAGGTGAATGATAATCAGTCACAAGCTGACAGCAGGGAAAGGCAGACAAAGCTATGCAGCTTGCATGGAAAGAGATCAGAACTGCCTGAGCTGCAGCACTACTACTTCCAGCAATACCTGCTGCAGCAGCGATCATGACACAAACTACATGTACTGGAGCAATATCAGACAACATATTGTAATCTGTTTATAATGTTCTGTACTTGGGCTCAGTTTATGGAGAGTTTGCAAGATAGATTAGACATTTCCTTTTAAATTAATTTTTCTCAACCATCTTCTTTTCTTTTTTGTTAAAATAGACTTGGGAGAGGAACAAACCTACCCCTAACCATATTATTGCAGAAAATCTACTTTTTTTCTGTCATAAACCACTGCAGAAGATCTGTATCTTAGAGGGTGGACCCCATTAAGTGGGGAATGGGAAGTAGCAGAAAAAATATAAGCACTTCCCAAATACTGTATGTGTAGACACACTGCTGCAGCCAAGGGATCCTGTTCCACACAATAGAACACACAAATAGCCAAAGTCAGCCTGAGTGCAAGCATAAACAGCTCTCTCCTCTATAGAAGAGCTTGTAGAAATTTCCTGCAGATACCCAGTGCTCAAAACAAACCAAATGGGGTGACCACCACCACATTTAAATGGAACACTATTAGTGTCAGATAAAAGCAGAAGCAATTTATTGAAAGAAATAAACAATAAAACTGACCCAAAAAAGAAATAAATAATAATCCTAGATAGATAGATAGATAGATAGATAGATAGATAGATAGATAGATAGATAGATAGATAGATAATAGGATGCCGCATTTGGGAGCTATTGCACATGGGAGAACATGAACAGGGATATGAAGGATTCCAATGAAATGGGGTATACAGAACGCATGTAAGAAAACGGAAGGTCAAACTACTACACATGGTGGTTTCACATAGAAGGTCATCAAGGTTACATCCGTGCTGGATTATGTTAGATGGATGGATGGATGGATGGATAGATAGATAGATAGATAGATAGATAGATAGATAGATAGATAGATAGATAGATGGATGGATGGATGGATGGATGGATGGATGGATGGATGGATGGATAGATAGATAGATAGATAGATAGATAGATAGATAGATAGATAGATAGATAGATAGATAGATAGATAGATAGATAGATGATTATTTTTTTTACAGACATGGATTTTACAGATATGGATATTCTTTATAAAAGACTGAATAAGTTCAGCACTTGCCCCTGCTCAGTTGCTTGCAAGCACTTCTTAAAGCAAATGGAAAAGGAATAGAAATCACCACATTAGAGTAAATTAAACTCATAGGTGTTGAAACGTTTGTCTTTGTAGTTCATAAGTTCAAGGATCCAATTATAAATGTACAGTTGCTAATGCCAACAGCTGGGCATGGTATTATATATCACAGCGTAATAGTCTAATGTTACCAATGAATTCTATACAATGTATATGATTTTATGAGTTATACTGAGTTACCGCTGCGGTTAAATTCAAGAATTACATCTAGGCACACATTGCTCTGTCGTATTTTATTTCCACTGCCCTTCTATATCACTTCTGAACCTGTCAAGCATATGTAGATATGTGTAACAAACCTGCAAAAAGCCTGTTAATGATCATGTTTTATGATATCCAACATTCTAATTATAGGTATATGATTTGTCATTTACTTGTATTTATTTTTTAAATGTATAGAGCCTCCTTCTCAGTGACAGGCGAAATGCAGGGCTTGTAAATGTATTAAACATAAGATTACAGACTCAATTTAAAATGAAACTGAACTTTCCATTTAATATTGCAGTGAAACTAGCATAATTCTATTCTGTGAATGCCCCCTCGGTGGTTAGAAACAGTGGCATAGCTAGACATTATGGGGCCCCATAGCACAATTTTAGCTAAGCTACCTGCACCTACCCTCAGGGCCGGTTTAAGCAACAATGGGGCCCCAGGGCAAAATAAACCTGGGGGCCCCCCCAACATATACCCCCGAACAAAAATTGGCATTAGGGGACCTTTTTTGCAGCTGGTATAGTCAGGGTGTGAAGCCCCAATCGGTCGGAGCTCCACATTCTGGCTATCCCAGCCTGCATGGGGGACAAGGGGTTAAAAAGTTTCAGGAGGTGGGACCCCACATAATTTTTTTTTTAAATTCCCACACTCTAAACATAAAAAAAAAATTGGGAAAATAGGAAAAAATGCCAGGGATCTTCATGCAGCCATATTGCGGCTGTATAGCGATCCCTGGCTAAAACGCTGCGGCTGTGTATGGACCCCCTGGAAACCCCGTCAGGAAATTTATTGCGCTTTCGTTTGATACATGTAAAATTACACTACCGTTAGGTTTGCTACTAAAAGTGACATTTACCGCATTTAAAAGTATATTTTTTTCCTTTGAAACTTTAAAATCGATTTTCTCAAAAACTATAAGGTCTTTTTGAAAAATTGTTTTTTCCTCTTATTCCTAATGATCTCCTTAACATATCCTGCAAATTTAGGGTTTCTAGCATTTAAGGTGGATTTGCTATTAACCTTTAAAGTCGGCAGGGTTTTAAATGTGTATTTTTTTTCCTTTGAAACTTTAAAATCGATTTTCTCAAAAACTATAAGGCCGATTTGAAAAAAAATGTTTTCCTCTTGTAGCCACTGGGGGCCCCTACAAGCTCTGGGGCCCTGGGGCAGCTGCCTCCTTTGCCTCTATGGTAGCGCCGGCCCTGCCTACCCTATGAATACGAGTTTATTGGCCAATTTACATTCTCATGCAATGCACACTGTGTATAGTCCATGAGCTCTGAGAAAAAGTCAGAGGGTGGAGCAACAAAAGCAAAGTTAATAAAGAATACATCAAGTACCATCTGGGTCCCCCTCTTCTTCACGTCTTCACAGCAGTTGCTATTGTTGCTATGGCTATTGCTACACCCGAGTGGTGGTGACTGGACAGCTGTGGTGGATAGCGGCATTGTTAGTGTTAGGCGTAGGTAGGGGGTAGGTTAATGTTAGGCGTATGTTTGAGGGAGGTTAGTGTTATGCATAGGCAGGGGGTAGGCTAGTGTCTTCATTCTCAACAGCGCCTCTTGTCTGGGACCCTGTGGCAGGTGCCACAGAAAAGAGGCACCTGCAAAAATGAAGATGAAGGCGGCAGCCTGAAGGAGGAGCGTGTCGGCTGGACAGGTCATGGAGAGTGCACTCCATTGCCACAAATACACAGCAAGGGCTCTGGGAAATCAAGTGGGCGGGGGGGGGGGGGTCTGGAGGAACATTTCATTATTTATATATATATATATATATATATATATATATATATATATATATATATATATATATATATACATACATATATATATATATATACATACATACATGAGCTGCACATCCATGATAAGAATCGCATTCCACCTTATCCCAAACATGCTCTATTGGACTGAAACCTGGTAGCTCTTGCATCCATTGAAGTACAGGAAACTCATTGTCATCTTCAAGAAACCAGTCAGATATGATCTGAGCTTTGTGACATGGTGCATTATCCTGCTGGACGTAGCAATCAGAAGACAGGTACACTGTGGTTATAAAGGAATTTACATGGTCAGTAACAATCAGGGCCCGATTTACAATAAGGCACTGTAGGCACGTGCCTACAGGCGCCTGGTGATAGAGAGGCAGCTCACTCCCCTCCCCTAGTGCCTCTCTCTCTCCTTCCCCATGCAGAGTTTCAAGCAGAGCGTAAATAAGAGGTATCTTACCCTGCTCTCTGCATTCCACTGACCAGATCTCCCTTGAGTCGGGGCACCACTAGCTATTTAATACTGAGGGTACCTCGGCCTACTTAATACTAAGACAGAGGCGCTTGGCTGCTATACAGACTCAACTTGTTTTCTCCATTATTTGTCTGATGAAGCGGGATTGTGGCCTGCGAAATGCGTTGCATCGTGGAGCATCTAACAAATGTTATTTTGAATTAAAGTAACATTTTCAGTCTGTTCTGCGAGGGAGGGAAGTCCACCAAAACTTCCACCTTTTAAACGATTTTTAAATTTTTTTATCCCTGTTGGCGCCTCTGTTCAAATTCTTGTATTTACCCAATACTAAGGGGCACTTTTAGTTACCTATGGTGGATAAGGGAAGTAAGGGAGAAGTGACAGCTGGGCTAGCCAGCACACTTGTGGTGCATTTCGGTGGGGGTTTGTAGGTTCATGTCATGTAAATCCGGGCCTGGTAACAATACTTAGTTAGGTTTTGGTATTTGAACAATGCTCAGCTAGTACTAAGGTGCCCAATGTGTGTCAAGAAAATGTCCCACACACCATTACACCACCACCAGCAGCCTGGGTTATTGACACAAGGCAGGATGGATCCATGCTTTCATGTTGGTTACGCCAAATTCTGACCCTACCATCTGATTGTTGCAGCTGAAATCAAGTTTCTTGTTCTTGGCTGACAGGAATGGCACCCAATGTGGTCTTCTGCTGTTGTAGCTCATCGGCTTCAAGGCTCGATGTATTGTGTGTTGATAGATGGTATTCCGTATACCTTGCTTGTAATGCACGGTTATTTGAGCTACTGTTGCTTTTTAGTACTACTGCGTGAATGCTTACTTCCACACTGCCTGGCGGTCTTCAGCAATGCTTGAGTAAGTTATACAGTATTGCTTGCACTTACTGTGTTGCATAAAGGCACCCTGAGACCATATATTACATAACATCTAGTCACTCTTTTTTATACTACATTTACATAATGATAGTATGCGGTATTGTATAGTAGACTGTGTAGCAGTGACTCTTCTCTTTTCAATACATTACTGAGATCTGAGGTATAGGTGTCCCCAGTATAGGTAGCCAGGTGTAGGTGCCCCCAGTATAGGTAGCCAGGTATAGGTGCCCCAGTATAGGTTAACCAGATATAAGTGACCTAGTATAAATTAAAAAGGTATAGGTGCCTGCAGTGTAGCTGGTCAGGTATAGGTGCCCACAGTATAGGTAGCCAGGTATAGGTGCCCCCAGTATAGATAGCCAGGTGTATGTGCCCCCAGTACAGGGAGCCAATATAGGTAGCCAAATATAGATGCTCCTACTACAGGTTAACCAGGTATAAGTGACCTAGTATAGATTAGACAGGTATAGGTGCCCGCAGTATAGGTAGTCAGGTATAGGTGCCCACAGTATAGGTAGCCAGGTATAGGTGCCCACAGTATAGGTAGCCAGGTATAGGTGCCCCCAGTATAGGTTAGCCAGGTATAGGTGCCCCAGTATAGGTTAACCAGGTATAAGTGACTTAGTATAAATTAAACAGGTATAGGTGCCCGCAGTGTAGGTAGTCAGGTATAGGTGCCCACAGTTTAGGTAGCCAGGTATAGGTGCCCCCAGTATAGATAGCCAGGTGTATGTGCCCCCGGTACAGGGAGCCAATATAGGTAGCCAAATATAGGTGCTCCTACTACAGGTTAACCAGGTATAAGTGACCTAGTATAGATTAGACAGGTATAGGTGCCCACAGTATAGGTAGTCAGGTATAGGTGCCCACAGTATAGGTAGCCATGTATAGGTGTCCCCAGTATAGGTAGCTAGGTATAGGTGCCCCCAGTATAGATAGCCAAGTATAGGTGCACCCTGTATAGCCAGGTATAGGCAAATCAGTTAATTTTAGCGTGCGGCGCTGAGCGCCACCATTGCAGCAATGCTATTCTGCACGCCTCAGGCAGGGGTGCTCGGATACCAATTTTTTAAATCCGAATAGATTCGGATACCCAGATATCCAGATCCGAATTGGATAACCGAATCCGAACTTTTGGGTACCCAAGTAGAATCGTATATCCGAACCCAATATCCAGTCAGATTCGAGGTTTTTTAGCTTCCAAACCGTTATGGAAGCTAAAAAAAAACAAAATCTCTCTCTCTCTCTCTTGAATTGAATTGAAGCCTGTAAGCAGTATCACCATGTGTCCCACTGCTTTCATCTAGCAAATTAGACAAATAAGCAAGCTAATTTTTCTCTTGGGTATATTGCAATGGTACATGCTAGGCTGGCTTCAGCATGTAGTGTTGGTGGTATAGTGGTGAGCATAGCTGCCTTTCAAGCAGTTGACCTGAGTTCGATTCCTGGCCAATGTATGTGAGCTTGCTTTTGACATCCTACAAATCCCCGGAAAACAGGACAAAACAAGGGAGGAGGAGGAATAAAGAGATTTTGTTTTTTAATCAGATCCAGATATCTGCAATATATCCGTGTCATGCGTCCAAATATCCACAGATAGCTATCCGGATTTTTTTAAAAATCCGAATCGGATAGCATAAAAAAAGTTCGGATATCCGGAATCCGGATGAGCATCCCTGGCCCCAGGTAACAGTAATTCAGGGCTCCTGTGGTTGCTAGAATTACTTCTCCCTCTGAGTTGCGACAACTTGGAGGGGGAATAGTATTCAACATTGCCGGGGAGTTTAGCGGCAGCACAGAGAGCCAGCCTCCTCTGTCTCCAGCGCCGCTAACTATCCCTGCTAATCAGGACAGGAAGTAGTGGGCGGCACTGCAGACAGAGGAGGCCAGCGGCATGTGAACCTTGCTTGGAGCCCAGAGAAGGGTGAGTTTTTTCTACAAGGCTTCCCGCTGCGCTATAACTCTGCAATTGAGGGGGGGCACGGAGGGGGGGGATCCCAAGGAAAGGGAGGGAGGGCTCGGCCCCTCCCCATGGCTGAGTCCCAGTGTGCCTTCTGCTCCCCATCCAGCACCACATCCCTCTCCTTCACTGCACCCTGGGTAGACACTTGCCTCACCTGCCCCTAGAAACGGGACTGACTTTTGTTACCAGAATCAGCTAAAATAATAAATTTGACTTAATGTTGCATTTGTTACCCTCCAGAATTCAAAATATTTTACAGCACACTCTTAATTGATTTCACCTATCTCTCCTGCTTTTTACAGCTTTCTTCACAGTACACGTCTTATAAATTTAGGTCGCCCACAACATGGAGTTTTTCGCGTATGTAAATGCCACCAAGTGCCGCTCACTACTGCAATTACGGCATTAGTTTAAATTCAACTCCCATCCTTTCAATTTATGCAAAGCTGTAAGCTGCTGTGAAGACTGAATTTTCATAACATAAACACCCT
This sequence comes from Hyperolius riggenbachi, assembly GCF_040937935.1. Classification (NCBI taxonomy): domain Eukaryota; kingdom Metazoa; phylum Chordata; class Amphibia; order Anura; family Hyperoliidae; genus Hyperolius; species Hyperolius riggenbachi. The sequence goes on from NC_090651.1 coordinate 249,297,579, forward strand.
TGACAAGCAGCAAAAATATTGGTAAGCAAGAAATTGGCTGACACTGTGTGTTGATGCCTGAGGTAGTTTAAACCTGAGATCTGGCTGAATATAGAGCGGCAGTTTCTACCTGCTCGAAAGAACGTAAAGAAGTGAATAATTAGTGGTTAACCCTTTTGTTGCATCAATGATGCACTTGGAGACTGAAGAGAATAGATGCAGAGCTGGAAGGAATTAGGCCATGTTATCAATGTCTGCAGGACTGGGAATGTGAGCCAAAAAAAAGACAGAAAAAGATGGCAAGCTAGGGAGGAAGGGTAATGGACAGAGGTCTTCCTATAGAACTGTAAAATAGGATGAGCTGCCCAGTGATTTAGCAGCTCATGCATTGGCCATTCTGTGCTGAGTGAGTTAAAGAAGCATACTAAATATACTCTATATTGCACAATTTAGATCTAATTATCCAGATCTGTGAGGATAGCAGGAGCTATAATATCTATAAAGTAAATAGATAATCAAGTAGATAAGATGCTAACTCTACAGCATACTAAAGTATATATCTATTTATTTGGCATTAGAGATGTAGCGAACGGTTCACCGGCGAACGGTTCCAGGCGAACTTAGGGGGTTCGCGTTCGCCTGTTTTTGCGGAAGTTCGATTCGCCCCACAATGCACTATGAGGGTCAACTTTGACCCTCTGCATCACAGTCAGCAGGCACATTGTAGCCATTCAGGATACACTAAACCCTGGAGCCCCCCCCCCCCCCCCCCCTTATATAAGGCAGGGTCCGGTTGCCATTAGCCTCACTCGTGTGCCTGCTAGAGAGAGGAAAGGGACAGCTGCTGCAGACTTTTTCTCCTAGGGACAGATTAGTTAGGTTCTAGGCTGCTTTGCTTGCTCCTGTCCTGACTGATTATTATTGCTTTTAAAGCACCCAGCAACAGCTCTTTTCAGAGCTCATCCTGTACATATTTTTTTTTTCTGTGTGTCAAACTGACACTTTTGTTGCATGCACAGCCTTGCTAATTGATATTGTGTGTGCCACTGCCAGCAGCCCAGCACATTCAGTGACTACCTGTGTGTGTGACAGGGAGCTGCACATTGTACTACCCAGTACTGCATATACCCCAGTACCTGTTGTGTTTACTTAACCCACCTCATCACTGCATATACCTAGCGTTGTGTTGAGTGAACCCAGATCACTGCATCTAACTACCTGTTGTGTTGAGTGAGAACCCACCTGGCCACCTCACTGCATCTAACTACCTGTTGTGTTGAGTGAGAACCCACCTCACTGCATCTTAAATACCTTTACTGTTCAGTGAACCCAGCTCACTGCATCTAAATACCTGTTGTGTTGAGTGAACCCAGCTCACTGCATCTAACTACCATTGTGGTCAGACCAAATTTGATCAGCTGGACAGTCACTGTTGTTCTATCATTGAGCTACCACAGCCCGGCGACCATATGGCGTTGAAAAACGCCGCGGCCTACACTCTGGCCACGATGCGCACCAGTCCAGCACGGCCGTCACTACGCAAACAGCTGTTTGCGGTACGTTACACAGTGAGTTTGGTGTGTCAGTGTGAAGCAGAACTCTAATTACACTCCCTATTTGATGTATACCCATGCAAGATGTTTGAAAGCACTTTAGGCCTGCAATTTAGAATTCAATGTGATTTCTGCCCTTAAAACGCTGCTTTGCGTCAAATCTAGATTTTTCCCCGGGACTTTGGGCATGTATCCCACTCCGCTATGCCCCCCTCCAGGTGTTAGACCCCTTGAAACATCTTTTCCATCACTTTTGTGGCCAGCATAATTTTTTCTATTTTTCAAAGTTCGCCTCCCCATTGAAGTCTATTGCGGTTCGCGAATTTTTACGCGAATCGAACCTTCCGCGGAAGTTCGCGAACCGAAAATCGGAGGTTCGCGACATCTCTATTTGGCATTGCACAAAAAAGGGAAATCCTCTGTGTAGAATGCAAGCATCATACACTAATAGAAGACGATGTAAAGGGACCACCTTTAACCTCCCTGGAATTCAATTTCCCCAGGATTTCTGTGCAAAAAGTGATCCAATTAATTCTCATAACCTTTTTTACTTTAACTTGCCAAAATGTGTCCAGCAAGAGTCTAGTATACAGTGCAGGAGAGCATTGACTTGTATGCATGTCAATACTGTTCACAGCATGCTTTGCATGGGCATGTATAACCATCAATACCGCTAGGGAGGTTAAAATCAGAAGGCATACCAACACTATCTAAACACCACCACAACTAAGTACAACTCTGTACCTATATAAAATTATGTACCCAGTGACCAGGGGCGTAACTAGAGGGGAGCGGTCCCTGCGACTGCAGGGAGGCCCGGAGCTGCAAGGGGGCCCCAACTTATACTTTATTTCCTCTGATAAAGGGGCCCATCCTTCAGATCAAGTGTTTTTGTGGCTACTCTTGTTATCGATGTGGAAATCTTGATGGCTACAATTGTTTTATGACCCTTGTAAGTTGCAAGATGGGCCCCGGGCTATGAGGGTCTCAACAATGGGTTGGCAAGTGAAAGGGTGTAAACATTGGGGGGCCCCATCAAATATTTGCTAAAGGGCCCTTATGATCTATAGTCTTGCACCTGCCAATGACACACAACATGTCGTTTGGTGCATTGGCCCAGTGGATCACTGATATCCAGTGCCGGACTGGGAGGTGGAAAAACTGAGGAAATCCACCTGCTGGCCAAGCAGCAGTAACCCTGTGTTATCACTCTCAATAGAAACCTGCAGCAAGTCTTCACTGTGAGCAGCAACACCTGATTACTGCTGCTTGCCTAGCAAGCTTTACCACCTCCCAGTCCGACACTGCTGATATCACAGAAAAATATCCAAAAATTCAAGCAAGGAGGACATCAAGAAACCAAGATCAACAGCACCACTCTTGAAGAAATAGCTCTTTATTCAGGCACGTAATTAAAATCACATGCCAAAAAATGGGCTTAGACGCTGCGTCAAAAGCCCATTTTTTGGCATGTGATTTTAACTACGTGTCTGAATGAAGAGTTATTTCTTCAAGAGTGGTGCTGCTGATCTTGGTTTCTTGAATTGGCGACCCTTGGGCATCAGGGTCATATCAGCTTTAGCACACTCCTATCTCCATTGGAGTGCTTGGTCTACCACTGTGTGAAGTAAGGAGGAAACGACATATCTGAATCCCTATGTGTAACAAAGCAAATGCAATGTAGAATACTACTGCACATATACTGAATTATAACACTAGAATAGCACCTTCAATCAGGCAGATGGGAGGCACACAAGTCAACTGAGACAAGAAGTATGACAGTGCACATAAACTAAACCATGTTTCCAAAGCATAACATAGGAAAAATGCAGATAGTAAAACACAGTACATTTAAGAGATGTCAGGAACTTGACCACATCTCATGACTTAAATGTAACTCAGCAATAAACTAGTAAAATCTATTAACCACTTCCCTACCACAGGTTTTTTTTCCCCTTCAAGACCAGAGCAATTTTCACATCACACTCCTCCCATTCATTCACCAATAACTGTATCACTATTTATCATGCTGAAACGATCTATATATTATTTTTTGCAGGACAAACTAGGCTTTCTTTGGGCAGTACTTTTTTTACAAAGAATTATTTTATTTTATATGAATTTTACAGTGAAGAAGAAGAAAAAAATTGCAAAAAGTCATTATTTCTCAGCTTTCAGCCATTGTTTAAAAATAAAATGTGCTATTGTAGATGAAACAGACACATTTTATTTGCCCACTTGTCCCAGTTATTACAACATTTAGATTGCATCCCTAGTACAATGTATGGAGATAATATTTTATTTGGAAATAAAGGTGTATTTTATTCAGTTTAGTGTTTTTTTTCATACTAGCGTAATATGTTGGCGGTTTATAAATACAACAAATAATAATAATATTACTATAAAAATAATTAAAAATTTTTATTTTCAAAAGCAACAGTAATATGCCCTCATGACATACATATTTAAAAAGTCCCTAAGGTAACTATTTATGTAGGTTTTATTAAAAAGTTGTACATTTTTTTTACAAGTTTTATTTTGGCAACTATGGGGTAAAGGTGGAAGTAGTTAAAAAAATAATAAATATTTAATAAATGTTTTAATGTAACAGTGTCTTATGGTGCATTTGGGTGTATCTTACTTTTTGGGCCACAAGATGGCGCTACACTTAGTTCACCATCTGCTGTTTACAGTAGATAGGAAGTAAAGTGTTTGTAACAGTTTCTTTGCGGTTATGAATGGGAGCTGCGTCTTGCTCCCAATTATAACAGACACTGTGATCAGGGTTGATAAAAGCTCATTCTCATACTCCAATCACAGAAGAACAGGGAACGGTGCGGGAATCGCAAGAACAGTCAAACAAGAACAAGTTAAAAAGATAATTTTTCAAAAAGACCTTGTAGTCTTTTAAAAATGCAAAGGAAAAATGGTTTTTAAATTGCATTTTTCATTTTCATTTTTAAAATCGATTGATTGACTTGTACCCACTAATTTTCTTAAAGAGACTCTGTAACAAAAATTGCATCCTGTTTTTTATCATCCTACAAGTTCCAAAAGCTATTCTAATGTGTTCTGGCTTACTGCAGCACTTTCTGCTATCACAGTCTCTGTAATAAATCAATGTATCTTTCCCTTGTCAGACTTGTCAGCCTGTGTCTGGAAGGCTGCCAAGTTCTTCAGTGTTGTGGTTCTGTGATGAATCTCCCCCTTCCAGGCCCCTCTATGCACACTGCCTGTGTATTATTTAGATTAGAGCAGCTTCTCTCTTCTCTCTTATCTTTTACAAGCTGGATAAATCGTCCTCTGAGCTGGCTGGGCTTTCACATACTGAAGAATTACAGACAAGGGCAAAGCTGTTTGCAGGAGAAAAAAGAGCAGCCTGAAACTTCAGTGCATGAGAACTGCAGGGAGAAAGAAACACAAATGATCTCTTGAGATTCAAAAGCAAGGCTGTATACAGCCTGCTTGTGTATGGATGTATTTTCTATGTGTGGACATACTGTACATCAACCTACTTCCTGTTTTGGTGGCCATTTTGTTTGTTTATAAACAAACTTTTAAAAACTGTTTTTAACCACTTTTAATGTGCCGAGGAGCGGCGAAATTGTGACAGAGGGTAATAGGAGATGTTCCCTAATGCACTGGTATGTTTACTTTTGTGCGATTTTAACAATACAGATTCCCTTTAACATATGTAGCAATTTTGTAATTGAATCAGTGCAGGCCACAAGTAGTTATATGATACAGTTCCACTGTGCTTCACATCTGCGGTATCAAGCCAATAAGAATGAGCCCCAGCACCCAAAAGGAAAAAGGTTTACAGCCAATAACAACCCACATTATAAGGTTGTATACATAGCATGAGGTTCCCAGCGGTCACAGAACTGTTCTAATCTTTAACTGCGTAAAGCCATCCTCCAGATAGCAACAGTATAAGATTGATGGTATATCATAAAAATGATGAAAAAAAACAGCAGTACTAAGTGAAGACTGCTTTATTAAGGATAAATGAACCATAAAATCAGAAAAAAAAACATAAAAAGAATACTCACACACGGGGCCAAAATTATGGGTACCCCAAATTAAAATAGCGTGTGTATACTGGCCAGTGATTAGAACAAGAGTATAAAGTGCCACTCATCTCCTTCCAGACCAGTTTCGCAAAGTTGCATCTTATAAATGTAGATTGCCCACAACAGGGAGTTTTTCCACAACATGGAGTTTTTGCAAAACCGGATGAGGCAAGTTTGCGAAACCGGTCTGGAAGGAGATGAGCAACAACTTGTACTCAGGGTGCTATGGGTGCTTCAGGGTGACAGTATAAGTAGGTGCTATAGGTGCAGTGGGCAGACAGGAGAGCGTGAGTCACGGAGGACAGAGAGGGAGACACAGCTCTAGCAATACTTAGTATAGCAGAGCTAAAGCATCTTTGAATTTGGCTCCAAGGCTCCCCATTGGTCTGTTAATAGATCAATGGGGAGTCTTGGAGGGAAATTCAAAGATGCTCTGGTTCTAGCTATACTAAGTGTAGCTAGAGCTGCATGGGGACTGGCGGTATGTGGCGGCGGGTGCGCAGGTCAGCAGAGATCTTCAATCAAGGTCGCAAGATAGAGGATATTGGCGTGGGACATTTCCGAGGATATTGGCGTGGGAACTTTTTTTAAATGTACAGGTAAGTATTTCTGGATAATTTAGAGTATTAAAGGACTTTTTTCTTTGTTCTGTTTTTATGTCATTTAACCCTTTATGGAAATGGGTAATGGGTACTTTGTACAACTATACCCATTTCTACTGGGAGGAGGACGGGCATCTGGGGGCCCCCTTCTTAAAGATGCCACCATGAACTCCCTACAGGGCGTTTTCGACCTACACCTCCTCCTGGGGCACCAGAGGTGAGGAAGAGCCCCTTGCCCATGGATTGAACAAGGGCTCCAGAGGAGAGGGGAAGGCTTGGCCACCCTTCTCCCCTGGATCCCCCCCCCCCCATACCATGGACCTTATGGGCTGGTATAGCTCAGGGTGCAAAGCACCACTTGGCTGGGGCTCCGCATTCTGGCTATCCCAGTGACCCTACGTCATTTTTTTTTAATTTCCCACACTCTGAACATTAAAAAAAATGTTTCAATAAATAGGTAAAGTTCCCAGTAATCTTTATACAGCCATATTGCAGCTGTATAGCGATCCCTGGCCAAAGCGTTGCAACCAGTGGTGCTCAGCAGAGCTTCAATATTCGAGTAGCTCGAATATTCGAGCTCTTTTTCAGCTATTCGAGCTTGAATACCGAGCTCGAATAGCTGCAGCTATTCAAATGGGCTATTCGAGTTAATTCGAATAGCCCATTCACTATTCACGCTATTCGAGCAAACAGCGCTATTCGAGCTCGAATACCGAGCTCGAATAGTGTCATAGCCCAGATTGATGTTTTTAGAGCCAATCAGAGGGCTCCCAGGCCCTCTGACGGCAGCCAATCACAGAGGGGGACCCTGGCCAGCCCCTACCCTATAAATAGCGGCCGCCATTTTAGGTTTTTCCGTCCTTGCCTGACTTTGTACAGAGAGAGATCTGCTCCTTTGTGCTTTGGCTTAGCAAGAGCTTTATTGTGGTCAATCACCTAGCGTTTTTGCTCACATACACCTCCTATATACACCTATATTGTTGTTAGTTAGATAGACATTGTATTTTAGTTAGTAGCTTGTGTGTTACATAGAGACAGCCAGCTGCTGCAGGCAAGCTTACACAGCTTTAGGCCTCAGGGCCTTGCCTGTGTGGGCACAGCTGTCCTCCTGTCCTCTGTTTATTTCTCATCTATACCAGTGTTTCTGCTGTCCTTTACTACTGAGTGATTGTATTTTGTAGTATACTGTAACTGTACTAGGACACTCACTGTCACTGTTTGTTCGTTCATAGCTCCTGCGTGTGTGCGTGCACTGTCTGTACAGTACACACACTCTATTTCCTTCTGATTACTACTGATTATTGTAATTTCTAGTTGTACTTACTGTTACTACTTACTGTACTAGGGACACTCAGTCACTGTTCATAGGCTAGCTCCTGCGTGTGTGCGTGCGTGCACTGTCTGTACAGTACACACACTCTATTTCCTTCTGATTACTACTGATTATTGTAATTTCTAGTTGTACTTACTGTTACTACTTACTGTACTAGGGACACTCAGTCACTGTTCATAGGCTAGCTCCTGCGTGTGTGTGTGCGTGCACTGTCTGTAGTGTACTACACACACTCTATTTCCTTCTACTGAATCTGATTACTACTGATTATTGAATTTTCTAGTTAGTGTACTAGGGGACACACTCACTGTTCACTGTTCACACTTACTGATTACTGAATTATTGTATTTTGTATTAGTACTGTACTAGTAATCACTTAGTGATTAGTGTCACCTCACCCACCAACCCACTCCATTAAAGTACCCCACTTTTTCACCCGCCCTTTTAAAAAACTTTTTTGTTTACGCCCAAAACATCAAAGATGTCTGGAAGTGGCAGCCAGCGCGGTTTGGGCAAGGGGAAGGGCAGCAAGGGAATCAGGAGGAGAGGGAGCAGCATTGTGGCAAGCCGCGGCCGTGCCACCATGCACAGTTCCGCAGCAGCAGCAGCTGCGTCAGTGGCTAACATTTCGCCTCTAGCCACTGGCCGTGGACGCCTTGGGCGCCGCCCAGCAGGAGCATCTGCAACTCACACTGCAGAGACACAGCAGCAGCAGCGTGTAGTACCTGCTCCTATTTTCCTCCAGCTGGGTCGGAAACGTCCCATTGAGGAAAAGGATGCAGCCACTGTGGTGCAACTGATGACGGAGGAAGAGCAGCCCGCCATCAGCTCTGCATCCGAGGCCTCCACCCTCACCACCACCACCACCCCTGTTCGCAGCAGCCGCCCAGCAGGGCCTGGGGAGGAGGCCAGTTCACCGTCACTTGGCGATCTGTCATTCAGCAGTCTTTTGACCCCAGGCATCATGAGTAAATTGTCTGCTGTTGTTGGCGATTTTGAGGAGGAGATGCTGATGGGTACTTTGGGGGAGGAGGGATTGGACAGCAAGACTGTGACGACAGTCAAGCAGCCCATCCATGCATCAGGAGAGGAGTTTGGGGGGTCATCATCCCAGCAGGACATGTTTCAGGAGGGGAAGGATGATGATGACACAGTGACAGACAAAGACTGGGTGCCACCAGCTCCTGGGGATGTCGTCGTCAGCAGCTCTGAGGAGGAGGAGGAGGATGCGCTTGTGGGCCTTGCAAAGAGGCGCATCATTGCAAGCATTGGCAGCAGTAGGCAGGTCCCACAGCCTGCTGGTGTCTCAGGCTCAGCAGCAGCAGCAGCAGCAGCATCTGCCAGTACCACCACCAGCCGCACCCAAGCCCACCCCCCAACCACCACAGGGAGACAGGCAGCAGCGGCTCCAGGCCGTAGGGGGTTGTTCTTGTCACCAATCTGGCGATTTTTCACAATGCCCACAGTGTACAGCAAGTACGCCACTTGCAACCACTGTTAGCGGAAGTTGAGCCGAAGTGCAGACCCCTTAAAGTTCAGCACCAGCTCGCTAATCAACCACCTTGCTGCTAAACATTTCCACCAGCATGAGGAGTTCCAGAGGCTGAAGGCATCTGGTACTGGCAGTGGCACCACACCCATCACTGCACAGCCTTCAGCAGCAGCAGCAGCAACAGCAGCCACCCGCCCTCCTGCTCCTCAGCAGCACCAGCAGGAGTGCGGAAATGCACTGCTCCTCCCCCCTCTGCAACTCCTGCCGCCGACACTGAGGCCTGTTCTGGCAGCCAGTCCTCAGTGGCCTCTTCTGCTGTGTCCGCTGATTCCCGTGCTAGCAAAAGGCCACGCCAGAGCCTTTTGAGCGAGTCCTTCCAGGGGGTGGTTAGGGCTCTGCCTCCCAGCAGCCGTCGCGTGCGGCAGCTGAACGGCTTGCTGGCACGGGCCATGTGCTCCCAACTCCTGCCGTACACGCTCGTGCAGGAGGGGAGCGACATGCGTGCGCTGCTTGCTTGTGCAGCCCCAGACTGGCAGCCCCCCAGCAGACACTACTTTGCCCGCAAGGCCATTCCTGCACTGCACCGCTTTGTGATGGCCAATGTGGAGCGAGGGCTGGAGCACGCGGTTGGTGAAAGGGTCCACGTCACCATGGACTCCTGGAGTAGCCACTTCGGGACAGGCCACTACCTGTCCGTCACTGTCCACTGGGTCAGCTTGGTGGAAGGGGTGAGGATGGGAGAGCAGCAGCGGGCACAGCAGCAGCAGCAACACAGTAGGTGGTGCCACCCCGCAGGGTCAGAGGAACTGCAGCAGGTTCCTCCGATCCTCTGCCATCCTCCGGCACACCTGGCCAAACCCCCCGCCTCAGCAGCAGCGTGAAGGCCCGCCACTGCCAAGCGCTGCTGCAGTTGGTCAGCCTTGGGAAGACCAAACTGACGGCAACCCATGTGTTGGCCAAACTCCAGGAGCAGGAGAGGATTTGGCTGAACCCCAGAGGCCTCAGAGTCGGAGAGGTGGTGGCCGACAATGGGGCCAATCTGGTTGCCGCAATTGACAGGGGAAACCTGACCCACATCCCCTGTCTTGCCCACATGCTGAACCTGGTGGTGCAGAAGTTCTTGCGCACCTACCAGGGGATGGGCGAACTGCTGGAAACGGCAAGGAACGTTGTGCGTCACTTCCGGCACTCGGCTGCAGCCTGTGCGAGCCTGGAAGACGTGCAAAAGGAGCTGGAGCTGCCACGCCATCGGCTGATCCTTGACGTTCCAACTCGTTGGAACTCCACCCTGGCGATGTTGGAGCGTCTGGTTGAACAGAAGCACGCTGTCAACCAGTACTTTGCCCTGGCCACTGTTTCCGCCGCTCAGAAAAGGGACAAGACCAGCAACATCCCGCCCATCGTCCCCGATGACGACTGAAGGCACATGCATCAGGTGTGCTTAGTGCTGGCTCCCTTTCTGCAGGCCACTAACATGGTGAGCAGGGACCATGCTATGGTCTGCGAGTGGGTGCCCCTGGTTTGTCTGCTGAACAGGGCCCTCGATGCTTTGCTGGAACAGGGAGCGGCAGCCTTGGACCAGCAGGAGCGGCAAGCAGCTGCACAGTCCACCTCTGAGGGGGAGGAGGAGGAGGACTTGGTGGAGGTCCCTGACCTTGCTGCTGATGAGGGGGATCAGCACAGCGCAGCTGAGTTGGTGCGGGGGTGGAGAGAGGATGAGGCGGCAGAGGAGGAGGATGAGGACAGCACTGCCGTCGATGTGCCAGCACACGTGGCCCGCCTCTTCCCAATGGCAGCGCACATGCTGACGTGCCTGCGCAAGGACCCCAGGGTGATCCAGATGAAGCAGAGGGAGGACATCTGGATCAGCATGATGTTGGACCCACGCCTCAAGGGGAAGTTGAGCCAGTTCCTGTCGCCTGCAGGAGGAGACCCAGCGCAACAAATAAGGAGCTTGCAGCAGGCCCTTGTTGAGCGCTTGGAGGAAGCATTCCCCCAGCCTTCCATCCCCACTGTCCAGCCAGCACAGAGGCAGCAGCAGGTGCCTGCATCTAGCAGCAAGCGCCCCACAGACCTGCTGTCTCTCAGCAACAAGCTCTACAGGACTGTAGAGGCTTCGGCAGCAGTGACTAGAGAGAAGGTGCATGCAGCAGCATCCTCCTCCGGTCACAGCCAACGCCTGACCCGCATGGTGGCTGACTACTTGAGGTCCTACAGCGGGCTTGACAGCGATGCCCCTGTTGATCCCATGGAGTATTGGGTCAAGCGCCTGGAGATCTGGAGCGAGCTGGTGCAGTACGCCCTGGAAGTGCTGTCCTGCCCCCCTTCCAGCGTGCTGTCCGAGCGCTGCTTCAGTGCAGCTGGTGGCGTGATCACCGAGAAACGCTCACGTCTGTCTCACAAGTCTGTGGACAGACTGACGTTTCTCAAGATGAACCAGGCGTGGGTGGAAGGCGAGTTCCTGGCCCCTGTTGTCGGCAAGAGGGGGACATGAACTGGCTGCCGGAAGAACCATCGTTAATGTGCCTTACCACCCTTTACCACCTCCTGGCTCCTGCTCACTAAGCCAGCCTGGTTCACTTTGACTATTACGTCGCCTGCAGCCACACATTTTACATCTACAGTGGGCTGCTGTGTACTGCCCTTCTGCTGTCTGTCTGTCTGTGTTTCCCACTGCCAGGGTACACAGATTTACCTTATGCTGCCGCTCTGCCACCAGCTATTACGTCAAACAATAGCTATATCTGTGTAATTTGCTGTAAAAAAAAAAGTAAACCATTAAAAAAAACAACAATTTTTAATTTTTTTGAGGTGCCCGGGTTGAAAACTGTGTTGTCCCAGTTGTGTATTGGACACGATGTGGGCTGCACGACCGCTGTCTGGGACCTCCTGTTGTATTTATTTAAAGCCCTGGTATCAACGCTAGGTACCAGGGCTATTATGTCACGCTGCCTACAGACCTGCTGCCACACTCACACTACTCCTCCATTCCTCCTGCTGCTGCCTGTCTGTCTGTGTTTCCCACTGCCAGAGTACACAGATTTTACCTTCTGCTGCCACTCTGCCACCAGCTATTACATCAAACAATAGCTATATCTGTGTAATTTGCTGTAAAAAAAAAAAAAAAAAAAGTAAACCATTAAAAAAAAAAACAATTTTTAATTTTTTGAGGTGCCCGGGTTGAAAACTGTGTTGTCCCAGTTGTGTATTAGACACGATGTGGGCTGCAAGACCGCTGTCTGAGACCTCCTGTTGTGTTTATTTACAGCCCTGGTATCACCGCTAGGTACCAGGGCTATTATGTCACGCTGCCTGCCTCATTGACTGCCTGCTGCCACACACTCATCCTCCTCCTCCTGCTGCTAAATTTACCTCCTGCTGTCTGTGTGTTTCCACTGCCAGGGAGCACATACAATGGCGCTTCCACCATGCGCCACCAGCTATTTGTTACGCTCAAAAATAGCTGCATTTCTTTAAAAAAACAAAAAAAATATATATACTTTTTATTAATACTTTGTGATATTATTTTTAGAGGTGTCCGGGTTGAAAACTGTGTTGTCCCAGTTGTGTATTGGACATGATGTGGGCTTCACGACCGCTGTCTGGAACCTCATGCTGTGTATTTACGGCCTGGTACCACCGCTAGGTACCACACAGCCTATTATGTCTGCTTCATTGACTGCCTGCTGCCACACAATCATCCTTCTCCTCCTGCTGCTGCTGCTGAATTTACCTCCTGCTGTCTGTGTGTTTCCACTGCCAGGGAGCACATACAATGGCGCTTCCAACATGCGTGCGCCACCAGCTATTTATTATGCTCAAACATAGCTGCATTTCTTTAAAAAAACAAAAAAAATATATATACTTTTTATTAATACTTTGTGATATTATTTTTAGAGGTGTCCGGGTTGAAAACTGTGTTGTCCCAGTTGTGTATTGGACATGATGTGGGCTTCACGACCGCTGTCTGGAACCTCATGCTGTGTATTTACGGCCTGGTACCACCGCTAGGTACCACACAGCCTATTATGTCTGCCTCATTGACTGCCTGCTGCCACACAATCATCCTTCTCCTCCTGCTGCTGCTGCTGAATTTACCTCCTGCTGTCTGTGTGTTTCCACTGCCAGGGAGCACATACAATGGCGCTTCCAACATGCGTGCGCCACCAGCTATTTATTATGCTCAAACATAGCTGCATTTCTTTAAAAAAAATATATATAAAAGAGAAATAAGTGAAGAAGAAGAAGACGATATAGAAGAAGAAGAAGATATAGAAAAAGAAGAAGAAGAAGGAGAAGAAGAAGAAGATATAGAAAAAGAAGAAGACGAAATAGAAAAATAATAATAATAAGAAGAGGATATAGAAAAAGAAGATATAGAAAAAGAAGATATAGAAGAAGAAGATGAAGAAGAAGACGATGAAGAAAAAGAAGATGAAAAAGAAGATGAAGATGAAGAAGATGAAGAAGATGAAGAAGATGAAGAAGAAGAAGAAGATGATGAAGAAGATGAAGAAGATGAAGAAGAAGAAGAAGATGAAGAAGAAGAAGATGAAGAAGAAGAAGAAGATGAAGAAGATGAAGAAGAAGAAGAAGAAGAAGAAGAAGAAGAAGAAGAAGAAGAAGAAGAAGAAGAAGATATAGAAGAAGAAGACGATATAGAAGAAGAAGAAGAAGAAGAAGAAGATATAGAAGAAGAAGAAGAAGATATAGAAGAAGAAGATATAGAAGAAGAAAAAGAAGAAGATAATAAAGAAGAAGAAGAAGAAGTTATAGAAGAAGAAGAAGAAGAAGATATAGAAGATAAAGAAGAAGAAGTATATAAACTACTGAACAGAATTTTGGACACAACTTTTCTTCTCTTTCCACCTTTTTTTTTTTAAAGGAACATCCCCACATAATCACTTGCTGTTGTTACTTGGAAAAAAAGATGTTTCTTGCATCATTCACCCTCAAAACAAGTGTTGGAAGCTATTTAAGGCCAATTCGAATAGTCAGCTCGAATAATGAGCTCGAATACCAACTCGAATAGTGAGCTCGAAGTCCGAGGTCGAATCGAATAGTAAAAAATATTCGACTCGAATATTCGACCGAATTCGAATAATTTACTATTCGAATTCGACCAAACTCGAATAATAAAAAGGGGTATCCAAGCATCACTGGTTGCAACTTTGGAGGGGTTTCCAGAGGTTTGTACACACTGCGTACGTACCCCCAGGATACCCCAACATGAAATGCAATGCTCTTTCTTTTGATATATGTAAATTTACACTACTGTTAGGTTTGCTACATTATCTGTCATTTATCGCATTTAAATGTATTATTTTTTCCTGTGAAACGTTAAAATCGATTTTCTCAAAAACTATAAGGTCCCCCTCCGCATAGCCTGATAATTTGGTGTTTCTAGCATGTAAGTGTCTTTGCTATTAACTGGTTAAGTCGGTGGCTGCTCGCCTTCCATTAAAGTCTATGGGAAAACTGCAAGCGCAAAAATTGGGTTAGACACGGATTTCAAACACCCCTTGTTCGCTGCGAACTATTTGCTGGCAAAAAAGTTCGGCCCATCTCTATTTAACACCCCCTGAATTTGTGCCGCATTTGGCTCACCCTATGCCAAATAGAGATGGCCCGGACGGTTCGCCTGCGAACGGTTCCAGACGAACTTTCGGTGGTTCGTGTTCGCCAGCGAAGGCGAACTTTTGCGGAAGTTCTATTCGCCCCCATAGTGCGCCATTAGGGTCAACTTTGACCCTCTACATCACAGTCAGCAGGCACATTGTAGCCAATTAGGCTACATTCTCTCCTGGAGCCACTCCCCCCCTTATAAAAGGCAGGCAGCACTGGCTTTTACACTGACTCGTGTGCCTGCAGTAATTAGTGAAGGGACAGCTGCTGGCAGACTCTCATAGGGAAAGATTAGTTAGGCTCTTGTAGGCTTGTTAGCTTGCTCCTGGCAGATTGTTATTGCTAAAATAGCACCCCTCAACTACCTGCCTACCTACCCATACTGGGACTCCTACCTTTACCTAGCTAACTACTGGGACACCTACCTATGCCTACCTACCTATACTTGGACTCCTACCTATGCCTATCTACCTATACTGGGACACCTACCTATGCCTACCTACCTATACTGGGACTCCTACCTATGCCTAGCTAATTACTGGGGCACCTACCTATGCCTACCTACCTATAATGGGACTCTTACCTATGCCTAGCTAACTACTGAGGCACCTACCTATGCCTATCTACCTATACTGGGACACCTACCTATGCCTACCTACCTATACTGGGACTCCTACCTATGCCTAGCTAACTACTGGGGCACCTACCTATGCCTATCTACCTATACTTGGACACCTACCTATGCCTACCTACCTATACTGGGACTCCTACCTATGCCTAGCTAACTACTGGGGCACCTACCTATGCCAATCTACCTATACTGGGACACCTACCTATGCCTACCTACCTATACTGGGGCACCTACCTATGCCTACCTACATACAAGAAGATAAGGTTGTTGCCTCATTGTGGACAGACCAAATTTGATCAGCTGGACAGTCACTGTTGTTCTATCATTGAGCTACCACAGCCCGGCGACCATATGGGCTTTAAAATCGCTATCGACATGGTGCGCACCAGTCCAGCACGGCCGTCCCTACGCAAACAGCTGTTTGCGGTGCATTACACAGGGAGTTTGGTGTGTCAGTGTGAAGCAGTACTCTAATTACACTCTCTGATTGATGTATACACACGCAAGATGTTTGAAAGCACTTTAGTCCTGCAATTTAGCATTCAATGTGATTTCTGCCCTTAAAACGCTGCTTTGAGTCAAATCCAGAATTTTCCCCGGGACTTTTGCCATCTATCCCACTCATCCATGCCCCCTTCCAGGTGTTAGACCCCTTAACCACTTGAGGACCTAGGGCTTTCTACCCCTTAAGGACCGGCCACTTTTTTTCCATTCAGCCCACTGCAGCTTTCACGGTTTATTGCTCGCTCATACAACCTACCACCTAAATGAATTTTGGCTCCTTTTCTTGTCACTAATAAAGCTTTCTTTTGGTGCTACTTGATTGCTCCTGCGATTTTTACTTTTTATTATATTCATCAAAAAAGACATGAATTTTGGCAAAAAAATGATTTTTTTAACTTTCTGTGCTGACAGTTTTCAAATAAAGTAAAATTTCTGTATACATGCAGCGCGAAAAATGTGGACAAACATGTTTTGGATAAAAAAAAACCCATTCAGTGTATATTTATTGGTTTGGGTAAAAGTTATAGCGTTTACAAACTATGGTGCAAAAAGTGAATTTTCCCATTTTCAAGCATCTCTGACTTTTCTGACCCCCTGTCATGTTTCATGAGGGGCTAGAATTCCAGGATAGTATAAATACCCCCCAAATGACCCCATTTTGGAAAGAAGACATCCCAAAGTATTCACTGAGAGGCATAGTGAGTTCATAGAAGATATTATTTTTTGTCACAAGTAAGCGGAAAATGACACTTTGTGAGAAAAAAAAAAAAAAAAAGTTTCCATTTCTTCTAACTTGCGACAAAAAAAAATGAAATCTGCCACGGACTCACCATGCCCCTCTCTGAATACCTTGAAGGGTCTACTTTCCAAAATGGGGTCATTTGTGGGGTGTGTTTACTGTCCTGACATTTTGGGGGGTGCTAAATTGTAAGCACCCCTGTAAAGCCTAAAGGTGCTCATTGGACTTTGGACCCCTTAGCGCAGTTAGGCTGCAAAAAAGTGCCACACATGTGGTATTGCCGTACTCAGGAGAAGTAGTATAATGTGTTTTGGGGTGTATTTTTACACATACCCATGCTGGGTGGGAGAAATATCTCTGTAAATGACAATTTGTTAATTTTTTTTACACACAATTGTCCATTTACAGAGATCTTTCTCCCACTCAGCATGGGTATGTGTAAAAATACACCCCAAAACACATTATACTACTTCTCCTGAGTACGGCGATACCACATGTGTGGCACTTTTTTGCACCCTAACTGCGCTAAAGGGCCCAAAGTCCAATGAGTACCTTTAGGATTTCACAGGTCATTTTGCGGAATTTGATTTCCAGACTACTCCTCACGGTTTAGGGCCCCTAAAATGCCAGGGCAGTATAGGAACCCCACAAATGACCCCATTTTAGAAAGAAGACACCCCAAGGTATTCCGTTAGTAGCATAGCGAGTTCATAGAAGATTTTATTTTTTGTCAAAAGTTAGCGGAAAATTGATTTTTATTGTTTTTTTCACAAAGTGTCATTTTCCACTAACTTTTGACAAAAAATAAAATCTTCTATGAACTCGCTATGCTACTAACGGAATACCTTGGGGTGTCTTCTTTCTAAAATGGGGTCATTTGTGGGGTTCCTATACTGCCCTGGCATTTTAGGGGCCCTAAACCGTGAGGAGTAGTCTGGAAATCAAATTCCGCAAAATGACCTGTGAAAGCCTAAAGGTGCTCATTGGACTTTGGGCCCTTTAGCGCAGTTAGGGTGCAAAAAAGTGCCACACATGTGGTATCGCCGTACTCGGGAGAAGTAGTACAATGTGTTTTGGGGTGTATTTTTACACATACCTATGCTGGGTGGGAGAAATACCTCTGTAAATGACAATCTTTTGATTTTTTTACACACAATTGTCCATTTACAGAGATATTTCTCCCACCCAGCATGGGTATGTGTAAAAATTCACCCCAAAACACATTGTACTACTTCTCCCGAGTACGGTGATACCACATGTGTGGCACTTTTTTGCACCCTAACTGCGCTAAAGGGCCCAAAGTCCAATGAGCACCTTTAGGCTTTCACAGGTCATTTTGCGGAATTTGATTTCCAGACTACTCCTCACGGTTTAGGGCCCCTAAAATGCCAGGGCAGTATAGGAACCCCACAAATGACCCCATTTTAGAAAGAAGACACCCCAAGGTATTCCGTTAGTAGCATAGCGAGTTCATAGAAGATTTTATTTTTTGTCAAAAGTTAGTGGAAAATGACACTTTGTGAAAAAAACAATAAAAATCAATTTTCCACTAACTTTTGACAAAAAATAAAATCTTCTATGAACTCGCTATGCTACTAACGGAATACCTTGGGGTGTCTTCTTTCTAAAATGGGGTCATTTGTGGGGTTCCTATACTGCCCTGGCATTTTAGGGGCCCTAAGCCGTGAGGAGGAGTCTGGAAATCAAATTCCGCAAAATGACCTGTGAAAGCCTAAAGGTGCTCATTGGACTTTGGGCCCTTTAGCGCAGTTAGGGTGCAAAAAAGTGCCACACATGTGGTATCGCCGTACTCGGGAGAAGTAGTACAATGTGTTTTGGGGTGTATTTTTACACATACCCATGCTGGGTGGGAGAAATAACTCTGTAAATGGACAATTGTGTGTAAAAAAATCAAAAGATTGTCATTTACAGAGGTATTTCTCCCACCCAGCATGGGTATGTGTAAAAATACACCCCAAAACACATTGTACTACTTCTCCCGAGTACGGGGATACCACATGTGTGGCACTTTTTTGCACCCTAACTGCTCTAAGGGGCCCAGAGTCCAATGAGTACCTTTAGGCTTTACAGGGGTGCTCACAATTTAGCACCCCGCCCACTTGCCAGGACAGTTAACAAACCCCACAAATGACCCCATTTTGGAAAGAATACACAACAAGGTATTCCATGAGGGTAATGGTGAGGTCATTGGAAATTTTATTTTTTGTCACAAGTAAACGGAAAATGACACTTTGTTAAAAAAAAAAAATAAAAAAAAAAATCTGCTAACTTTTGACAAAAACTAAAATCTTTTATGAACTTACCGTGCACCTCACATAATACTTTAGGGTGTCCTCTTTCCAAAATGGGGTCATTTGTGGAGTCTGTCCTGGCATTTTAGGGTCTCTGCAATCATTACATGTATGGCCAGTATTAGGAGTTTCTGCTATACTCCTTATATTGGGTATACAAGTAATTAGGGATGGTCGGAATGCCAAATTCCGATTCCGCGGTAATTCCGCATTCCGTCATGTACCGATTATCGATTCCGCTTTCCGCTACCAATTTCCGCATTCCAAGGCGGAATTTCCGCCGGAAATCGCGGAAATTCCGCCCGACTTTAACATCAATTTTCTCAAAAACTATAAGATCTTTTTAAAAACTTTTTTTTTTTGCATCTTGCTCAGAAGGTTCTGTTTAATAAACCCTGAAAATTTGGTGTTTCTAGGACTTACGGGGGCTTTGCTATTAACTGCTAAAGTCGGCGGATTTTTACTGTAATGTAAAATGCAGAAAATAGGCAGATGCAGATTTTCTGCATTTTACATTACAGTAAAAAAACGCCGACTTTAGTGGTTAATAGAAAAGCCCCCTTAAGTCCTAGAAACACCAAATTTTCAGCGTTTATTAAACCAAATCTTGTGAACAAGATGCAAAAAAAAGTTTTCAAAAAGACCTTATAGTTTTTGAGAAAATCGATGTTAAATTCGGGTGGATTTTCCGCGATTTCCGGCGGAAATTTCCGTGATTTCCGGCGGAAATCCGCCTACGGCACTTGCATTACCGATCTCCGCATTCCGATACGGAAATGCAATTTCCGATCGGAATTTCGGAAATTGCATTTCCGCGGAATCCGAATGAGCATCCCTACAAGTAATGCACTCTGGGCTGAAAGGAAAAATGAACGGCAAACATACCTTGCTCCACATCAATGGCAGTGATAACCTCAGGAGAGAGACACCCCGTGCCACCCTGCACTCAGGGTGAGCCACCAACTTATGTGACTGGGCCTCAGAACTTTAGTATACAGCATTATGCCTGTAGGATACAGCAATATGCCTGCCAATAGAGATGACTCTGTGTGGCATTAAAGCATCATCATAGGCCCAAATCACATATAAACCGGGGGTGTCCACACTCAAGGGAAATTCAAACATGCCGTCTTATATCGCCAACCCAGGACAGATCAGCAATATCAAGCATGGAAACCGATCCTTCTTCCCACTTTTATGCTTACCCGTTTGGTCTTCAAGCTTACCTCTCCTCTCCCTGCGACAATGTGCAAAAGACCACCGAGTGTGTGCCTACTCCTGTGTCTGGAGTTCCCTAGGTTCTAATAGTGTACCTGCTCGTGGTACCTCTCAAAACACGGCCCTACGCATAGGCCAGGCTGGTCAGGACAGCGGGGACAATAATAAACGGTGTCACTCCTTGTTCCAGCCCTGCTGCAGACACGGCAACGTTTTCTTCGGATGCGTTGACCTGGGGCACACGGAAGCTGATAGGCGTAATGCCTTCCATGCAGTCGGCTAGTTGCATCTGGGGGGGGGGCCCTGGCACCACCTGGATACAGGATGTCCAGAATGATCTGTTCCTGAAATTGGAGGAAAGATCCAGTTCTCCCAGCCTTACTGTAGAGAACAAAGCTGTTGTAAACCGCCAATTGAATCAGATAAAAAGACACTTTCTTATACCAGCGTCTTGTTTTCCGGGTAACTAAATAGGGCGCTAACCTCTGGTCATTGAAGTCCACCCCTCCCATGTTGACATTATATTCGTGGACGACAAGGGGCTTTTCAATGACCGCAGTTGCCCGTTGAATTTGGACTGTCGTGTCTGTGTGAATGGTGGACAGAAAGTAAACGTCCCTCTTGTCCCTCCATTTCACCGCAAGCAGGTCTTCAGTACGCAAGGCGGCCCTCTGCCCCCGTTCAAGTCTGGTGGTAACGAGCCGTTGGGGGAAGCCCTGGCGACTAGGCCGCGCAGTGCCACAGCATCGGATTCCTTCTAACTTTAAGTGCTGAAAGAGGGCCACACTTGTGTAATAATTGTCCACAAAAAGATGGTACCCCTTCTGGAACAAGGGTGACACCAAGTCCCACACAACCTTTCCACTGCTCCCCAGGTAGTCAGGGCATCCGACCGGCTCCAATTTTGAGTCTTTTCCCTCATAGACCCTAAAACGACATGTATAGCCTGTGGCCCTTTCACAGAGCTTATACAGTTTCACCCCATACCGGGCGCGCTTGCTTGGGATGTACTGTTTGATGCCAAGGCGCCCGGTAAAGCGTAAGAGGGACTCGTCTACGCAGATGTTCTGTTCAGGGATATAAGCATCTGCAAATGTTGAGGACAGGTGGTCTATGAGGGGCCGAATTTTGTGGAGCCGGTCATAAGCAGGGTCTCCCCTTTCATGACAGGTTTTGTCGTCGTTGAAGTGCAGGAAGCGCAGGATGGACTCAAATCGTGTCCTGGACATGGCAGCAGGGTACAAGGGAACATGATGTACTGGGTTCGTAGACCAATACGCCCACAATACATTTTGTTTCATTAGTCCCAAGTGAAGGATAAGGGCCAAAAAGATTTTAATGTCGGAAACTTGGACTGGTTTCCACCCGAAAGGCTGGGCATACATGCTCTCCGGGTGCTCGGTGATGAATTGTGTGGCTTTACGATTGGTCTCAACCACAATTAAGTCCAGGAGAACCTGGGTGATGAACAGCTGCAAAAAGTCTAGGGCCGTTCCTAGATAAGCTGTCGCCACCTGGACTCCAGACTGGGCGGTGAAAGGGGGCACTACGGGTGCGGCGGAATCAGGGGATTGCCAATCTGGTTGTGCCAGCACCTCTGGGAGTCTATGGGTACTACGGGCCCGTCTTCTTCTTGGTGGCTGCGACGGGGGTACTACTGCACTTGCCACCGTACCAGTTTCAACTTCCATGCTGACGCTCACCACTTCGCCAGGGTCTACGGAAGCACTGGCACTAAGTCCAGGAGATGCTGCGCTGCTGGTGCCTGCCTCACCAAGAAAACTATCAACAGCGCTAGCACCACCCTGCTGCCCTTGAGGCGGATCCTGCGCCACCTGCGGTCTAACGACTTGGGGTCTGGTACGCCTGGCTCTAGCCGGGACCATAGCCTCGTCATCAGTATCGGTCAGGGAACCACTGCTTTCTACAGGTTCAAATTCGGACCCGGAAGATTCGACGGATGATTCTTCCCAAAAGAACTCATCCGACTGGTCCATGTACCTGTATACCTCGTCATCGGAAAGCCCCCTTCTTGCCATTTTGGATTGCTAAATTTATGGGGTTTTCCTCCGAGACTACCCAGAAAAAAAGAGCACCTACCTAGCAAAAAGGGAGTATTTGAGAGGTATTGGGGTTGGTGGGAAGTGGGGTCTCAGAGGCAATCAAACAATCACGGGACAATCAAATACAATTACAGCACAATCGACTCCAATCACAGCACAATCAAATCTGATGCACTCGGAAGGTGATGGGGGGAGGGTGGGATTGGGTGTGGCGGGAAGTGGGGTCTCAGGCAATCAAACAATCACGGGGCAATCGAAGCCGATCACGGGACAATCAAATACAATTACAGCACAATCGACTCCAATCACAGCCCAATCAAATCTGATGCACTCGGAAGGTGATGGGGGGAGGGTGGGATTGGGTGTGGTGGGAAGTGGGGTCTCAGGCAATCAAACAATCACGGGGCAATCGAAGTCGATCACGAGACAATCAAATACAATTACAGCACAATCGACTCCAATCACAGCACAAGCAAATCTGATGCACTCGGAAGGTGGTGGTTGGAGGTGGTGGGGGGGAGGGTGGGGTTGGGTGTGGGGGGGGGGGGGGGGTTGGGTGTGGCGGGAAGTGGGGTCTAAGTGCAAACAAACAATCACGGGGCAATCGAAGCCGATCACGGGACAATCAAATACAATTACAGCACAATTGAATACAAGCGCAGTACAATCGAATACAAGCGCAGCACAGTCAAATACAATGCACTTGGACGGTGATTAGGGTGGGGGGGGGGGTCTGAGGGCGATTTGAGGGGGTGGGGGGTTGATCAGGAGCCTGCACGGGGCAGACTGAGTCCTGATCTGATGAGAGGCAGACACAGGGGGTTACTGATCAAAGATCAGTTAGTGATTGCTGGGGAGGACAGATGTAAACAAACAGCAGGGGATGTAATCAGAAGGGGGGTATGAGGGCAATCGAGGGCCTGGGCAGGTGATCGGTTACCCCCGCGGGGCAGTTAGGGTCTGCTCTGATGGGTGGGGGTGCTGAGGGCTGATGGACAGGTGATAGACAGGTGATCAGAGGGGGATCAGAGGGGGATCAGAGGGTAATGTAGCTGTATACAGATGTATACAGTATACAGGGGGGTAGTCTGGGATGGGGTGTGGGGGTGATCTAAAGGTAGGGGGGGGGATCAGGGGTGACTAGGAGGCAGTTAGGGACCTAACACAGGGGATAGCGTCGCTAGTTAGTGATAGGTGGGGGGGTGGGGGTTTTAAATGGGTGCAAGGGTGCTGGGCAGGGGTCTGCTGGGGTGATCAGGGGGGGTATGAGGCCTGGGGTGGGAGATCAGGGGGGCTGTAGGCCAAAAAAAACACGTGTGCTGTACTACTCACAAAAGGCTTCCTCCTCGCTGGTGGTCTCTGCAACAATGAGACCACGAGGCGAGGAGGAAGCACGTATAAGGCACTTTGTTTACCTAACAAAGTGCCTTATACTCATTCATTGGTTACATTTGCGGATTCCTCCGCTCGCCGGCTCTGCTAAGTGGCCGGCGAGCGGAGACAAAATGCCCGTGATTCGATCCCGGGCGGAGGATCGCGTCACGGATGACGCGATCGCTCCGCCCATGCCCTTTAATGGACTGCCGCCTCTGTGGGTGAGGCCGTCCTGAAGGGCTCCACTTCCCCGCCGCCCCTGTGTAGTGGGCGGTCGGGAAGTGGTTAAAACATCTTTTCCACCACTTTTGTGGCCAGCATAAATATTTCTAGTTTTCAAAGTTCGCATCCTCATTGAAGTCTATTGTGGTTCGCGAAAGTTTGCGCGAACCAAACCTTTTGCGGAAGTTCGCAAACCTAAAATCTGAGGGTCGGGCCATCTCTAGTACCAAAAAGCCCCACCTCGGAAAATCCATGTAGTCTTCAAGATCTAATACCTACTATAGTCGTATGTCGATATATGTATCGTATTATGCCCAATAAGCAGAATCTTACCATGTGTGTGTGTGTGTGTGCGTGTTTGTGTGTGTGCGTGTTTGTGTGTGTGTGTGTGTGTGTGTGTTTATAAAGCCTCTTTTAGTATCTGAAGGTAATTCCAGTTTACATCTTCTAGACATGTTTGACATGGTGGAGATTGCTATCGTGTATTAAAAAATTTAAAACATTAACTTGTAATTACTATGAGAAATGATTCCATTTGCACAACTGTATAAGGTCTTTCCAATAACAGCTCTTTAAAAAGGTCATCACTCTCCCCATGGAGCTGCTCAGCTTTAAGATCTCACCATGCCGGGGCTTGTCCTGGGTCACAGCTGCGTCCTGTAACACAAGAAACAAATGGCTGGAGTGTTGACATTTCTCGGAGAAGAGACACAACACTGGAAGTATGCGGTGCAGAGGAACTATTTGATTTAAAATTCAATTTGCCTGGGCATTCCACAACAGAAGTCACGTGAAATGAATACAATATTTCCACGTAGTTGCTTTTTAACTGGCTGTATGGACAGGTTAATAGAAAATCAATTTCCAGATAGATGCCCATGTATAAAAAATAAATGTAAAGCATTAACATGAATCTCCAGGCATGCAACAACAGTGCTGAACCAACTAATGTAATTTTGCTCTGCTATCCACTCTCCAAATTGGGTAGATGTTTTGTGATCCTTCTAACCATTCTGCAATGACGAGACAGTGGGGCATATCCACAACACATCAGGAAAATATATGCGTGCACACAGCGCTGTATAAGGCTTATTGTGCCACCCAAGTGAAATACACAGCACACACTTGCATTGTTTGCAGCGTCAAAGATAAACAATTGTGTAAACGATCATTTACACTATCGTGGCAAAACCTGTATAAATCAATGGGGATCATACGATCGCCACAGATGGTATGCGCATTTAACATCATTTAACAATTTTTCCTTAAATGATGTTGCGCTATGTCATGTGAAAAATCTTAGCTGCGCAAAATCTCTTGTGAAACTTGCTTAGTGTGTATGGGCCTTAAAGAGACACTGAAGCGAAAAAAAAATTATGATATATGAATTGGTTGCATAGTGTGGATAATTAGTGCTGCTCGGATACCCCTTTTCAAAATCCGGATCCGATGCAGATCCGGATACCCAGATATCCGATCCAGGTCGGATATCCGAGTTCAAAATTTTCTGATCCGAATCGGATATCCGACCCTAGTATCCGGGATATCCGGGCAAATTCGGATATCCGGATAGAAAAACCGGAAGTGGCCTTTAAATTGCTTTAAAAACGTTTTTTAGGGTATATGAGGCATGTAGCATCATTATTTTGTAAAGGGGAACACTAATTGATGATGTAGGGACTTAAAATCCCCCCCCCCCAAAAAAAAATTGTCCAAAGTCCAACCGCACAACTGGGACATCACAGTTTTCAGCCAAGGCACCTCCAATAAATGACGCAGCAATTGTGTTTTGGGTTAAATATAGGTGGTATCTGTGGCCTGTGGCACCCTGGCCTGGTGGTGGGAGCTGCACAGATAGCAGGAGCAGGGCAATGCAGCAGGTGTAATGTGTGCCAAGAGCATGCCAGACGTGGCACGTTGCAATTGGCACTTAGCCCGTGTCACGTGGCACTGTGTCTACCACAGTTTCCAGTGGTACCAAACTTAGAACAGTATATCAGGTTTATTGTATCACTATATTTACTGGCAGTACTAGTTCTCACCAGAGATGAAGCTGAAGTGAAATCTGAAACTGTAGCTTCTGGTTCAGGTAAAGAGGGGCAGCACTCTACTACTACATTGATAGTTCCTAAAAGTTGTGGTGTGCAGACTTTAATTGGAAATTCCTGTTTAAAGAAGAAAAAAAAACATGGAGAAAGAGAAATGTTAAAGACCCTTTAAACTAGATCCCCATTGAAAGTATGTATTCCTTCCCAATCACAAGAGGTAATCTGGAACCTATAAGGCAATCTGTAGAATAACACCAACAAATATTCACCATTCAAAGTATCCTTGAGACACCGATACAGTAGCAAAGCCTTGCGCTCCCATCTCTCCACACCTTTCTGCTGTCTCTGTTATAGTATCATGTAAGGAACATCAAAGCACATTGGGAAAGCATGCTATCTGCGCTTGGCTGTGTAAGTAATCTTTGTTTATGTCAGGACATTCTTTAGATATTTTAGGTTCATTTTGTAAAAACACTTTCGGTTTAAGCAATATTCCTCCTCTCCCCTTACAAGCTTCGGCGATGACTTCCATCTGGAGAGAGGAAGTTCCTGCGCGAGACAGCTGGGTTTTATCGCTCTTAGAGGCCCCACTGTGCGCCCTTCTTCTGATTACAAGCAAGGGGCCATTGGATGATTGCTTATCTTAAGGATGAGTTGTGGCTTGATACATTTCTAAGGGGAAGGTATGTTTATGGAAACCATGCTGGAGTTTTGCACAACTCTTTTTTTTCCCTTCTGACTAGTCATTTGCATTGGATCAGTTTTCTGTGTCTGCTTGCTTGCTTGCTTTAGGAGTACATCACAAACTGGGCTGTTTAGCAGTTTAAAGACAAAAGAAGTGTGATTTACTATCACTGTACTAACACTGTGATGTGTGGCTTTTACCTGCAGTTGGAAAAGTTTACAGATTTGTGGACTAAATTTACTGCATGTAAGTGTGTCTGTGGACAGATGCAAGTACAGCCCACAATATCACACCAGGAATTAATTATACGATCCTTTAAAAAAAAAAAATTCGTACAGGGTTCCGCACCATCTTCTTAAAACATAGACTTTATTAAATCTTCATTAAAAGCAGGTTAAAACCTGTGCAAAAGTTTTAAAGATTGCCCCTTGCGATCCAGGGGTGGTTCCTGCACGTCACCTCAATTCCATTGGTGCTAAACCCTGTGCTGTATGCTCATTATATAATCCTTTGGCAAAACCTTTATGTTGCCAACCAACATGGCTGTTAACACTAGGGGTAAGACATCTCACCTGTTAAAAAGGAGCTGTCAGCCGTACTATCTCAGGAAAAATATATATATATATATAAGTAGATAAATACTTGCTCTACTTACAGGATCTTCTCAAAAAATTAGCATATTGTGATAAAGTTCATTATTTTCTGTAATGTACTGATAAACATTAGCCTTTCATATATTTTAGCTTCAAATACACACAACTGAAGTAGTTCAAACCTTTTATTGTTTTAATATTGATGATTTTGGCATATAGCTCATGAAAACACAAATTTCCTATCTCAAAAAATTAGCATATTTCATCCGACCAATAAAAGAAAAGTGTTTTTAAAACAAAAAAAAAGTCAACCTTCAAATAATTATGTTCAGTTATGCACTCAATACTTGGTCGGGAATGCTTTTGCACAAATGACTGCTTCAATGCGGCGTGCATGGAGGCAACCAGCCTGTGGCACTGCTCAGGTGTTATGGAGGCCCAGGATGCTTCGATAGCAGCCTTAAGCTCATCCAAAGTGTTGGGTCTTGCATCTCTCAACTTTCTTTTCACAATATCCCACAGATCCTGCCAAAACCACTGGTAAATGGTTTACTGACCATGGTATTACTGTGCTTAATTGGCCTGCCAACTCTCCTGACCTGAACCCCATAGAGAATCTGTGGGATATTGTGAAGAGAAAGTTGAGAGACGCAAGACCCAACACTCTGGATGAGCTTAAGGCCGCTATCGAAGCATCCTGGGCCTCCATAACGCGTACGTTAAAAAAGGGCTTTGGGAAAAAAAGGCGCAGGGTTTTAAACGATAAGCATGAATAACGTTTAAAAAAAATGATGCTATATTTCGTTTAAAAATAATGTTTTTTAAAGTTATAAATCATTAAATGATGTGTATGAAATCGGCAATTGTAAAAACGTTAATCTTCCCTGTTTAAAAAGTGAAATGTTTATTAACCTTTTATAAAAGATTAATAAGAATTTTACTAAAGCTACACCTAACCCTACTCTGATACAGAACCCTCCTGTACCTACCCCTAACCCCTAGACCCCCCTGGTGGTGCCTAAACCTAAGACCCCCCTGGTGGTGCCTAAACCTAAGACCCCCCTGGTGGTGCCTAAACCTAAGACCCCCTGGTGGTGCCTAAACCTAAGACCCCCCTGGTGGTGCCTAACCCTAAGACCCCCTGGTGGTGTCTAAACCTAAGATCCCCTGGTGGTGCCTAAACCTAAGACCCCCCTGGTGGTGCCTAACCCTAAGACCCCCCTGGTGGTGCCTAACCCTAAGACCCCCCTGGTGGTGCCTAAACCTAAGACCCCCCTGGTGGTGCCTAAACCTAAGACCCCCCCCCCCCCCCCCTGTGATAAGCATTAATAACGTTTGAAAAAATATTGTGCTGTTTTTCGTTTAAAAATAATGTTTTAAAAAATATTGTACTGTTTTTCGTTTAAAAATAATGTTTAAAAAATTATAAATCATTAAATAATGTGTAATCATGAGAAGCAGTTATAAAACATTAAAAGTCTCCGGGCGCCACTTGTAAAACATTATTTTTCTCCGGCGCCCTTTTTTTCCTGTTGGGCGCCAATTAAACGATATTTATTATGGGAGTGAATGGCGGCGCCCTTTTTGTCCACTTGCCTCAAGCGCCCGAATGTACTGTTTCCCTCCATAACACCTGAGCAGTGCCACAGGCTGATTGCCTCCATGCCACGCCGCATTGAAGCAGTCATTTCTGCAAAAAGATTCCCGACCAAGTATTGAGTGCATAACTGAACATAATTATTTGAAGGTTGACTTTTTTTGTTTTAAAAAAACTTTCCGTTTATTGGTCGGATGAAATATGCTATTTTTTTGAGATAGGAAATTTGTGTTTTCATGAGCTGTATGCCAAAATCATCAATATTAAAACAATAAAAGGCTTGAACTACTTCAGATGTGTGTATTTGAATCTAAAATATATGAAAGTCTAATGTTTATCAGTACATTACAGAAAATAATGAACTTTATCACAATATGCTAATTTTTTTAGAAGATCCTGTACATAACATACGTACTGCACTGTCCCTGTTATGATTCCTGTGAATTTTATAAAGGAAAAGTAGAGAATCCTATTCTAGACAGTTTCCATATTTATTGTGGCTATGTTGAAGCCAGTTGTGATGTAATATCCGCCCTTAGTCTCCTCTGCCGGATTTTCCCGCCCTTCGCTATAGAAAGTGCATTGTTTCAGCCTGAGAAATTTTGGCCAATCAGAGAGGAACAGAGGTGTGGGAGGGGAAAACAGGAGGGAAAGAAGCTTCAGCCAATCAGGCTGCATCACTAGCGTTGTGACGGGGGTGCGGGGGGTGCGACCCGCACCAGGTGGGGTGACCCCAGCCGCCCTAGAGGGGGTGCGCTGTATGGAGGGGAGAGCCACAGCCGCGGGGAGGGCAGCCCGACCTCCCCCTCCCTCTCTCAGGGCTGCCCTCCGTGCTCCCCCCTCCAGACTTCATAGAGCAATGCGCAGGGGAGCCTGTACTAAACGACTCACCTCCCTGCGTTCCTATCGCTGCTCAGTCACCGCTGGTCTTCTCCTCTCTCTCCGCATACACTGATACACACAATGCTTCTGGCTAAACAGGAAACAGTGTGTGTATCAGCATATGCGGAGAGCGAGGAGAAGACCAGCGGCGACTGAGCGGCGATGGGAACGCAGGGAGGTAAGTCGTTTAGTACAGGCTCCCCTGCGCATTGCTCTATGAAGTCTGGAGGGGGGAGCACGGAGGGCTGCCCTGGGAGAGGGAGGGAGAGGGAAGGCTGCCCTTCCCGCGGCTGCGGCTCTCCCCTCCATTAGGGGGGCACCTACCTAATACTGGGGGGCAGCTACCTACCTCACCTATACTGGGGGAACCTACCTAATCAAACCTATACTGGGGGGGGGGGCAGTTACCTATCTAACCTATACTGGGGGCACCTACCTAATCTAACCTATACTGGGGGGTACCTACCTAATCTAACCTATAGTGGGGGGCAGCTACCTATCTAACCTATACTGGGTGGCAGCTACCTATCTAACTTATACTGGGGGCAGCTACCTATTTAACTTATAATGGGGGGCACCTACCTAATCTAACCTATACTGGGCAGCAGCTACCTATCTAACCTATACTGGGTGGCAGCTACCTATCTAACCTATAGTGGGGGGCACCTACCAATCTAACCTATACTGGGGGCAGCTACCTATGTAATCTATACTGGGGCACCTACCTTTCCAACCTGTATTGGGTGCACCTACCTACCTACCTAGCCTATACTGGTGGCAACTATACTGGCTACCTATATTGGAGGCACCTACCTAACTAACCTATACAGGGAGCACCTACCTATCTAACCTATGCTGGGGGCAACTATTCTGGCTTCCTATATTAGCCCACTGCCTTACAGTTACATTACAGTTACCCCCACCCATGTGATGTCATGTCCACACCCATTTTTTTGCCGCTGCGCGCTTCACTTTTCACTTCACCGGCAAGGAGGTTAAGTCAGGAAAAAAAAGAGTTTTACTCACCTGGGGCTTCTACCAGCCCCCTGCAGCAGTCCTGTGCCCTTGCAGCCACTCACTAATCCTCTGGTCCCCCACTGCCAGCTAGTTTCGTTTTTGCTGAAAGGCCCGTCAGGACTGGCCACGCGTAGCTTTTTCTGCATTCCTGACTGTATTTTTGTACGCGTTGCGGACCGCAATAGCGCTAATTGCAGTCGGGAATGCGGAAAAAGCTACGCGTGGCCGGTCCTAACGGGCCTGTCGGCAAAAACGAAACTAGCTGGCAGCGGGGGTCCAGAGGATTAGTGAGTGGCTGCGAGAGGGCTCAGGACTGCTGCAGGGGGCTGGTAGAAGCCTCAGGTGAGTAAAACTCTTTTTTTTCCTGACTTAACCTCCTTGCCGGTTATCCCGAGCTCAGCTCGGGGTAACCTGCGCAGGAGGATTTCTCAGGCCCCGCTGGGCCGTTTTGCACAATTTTTTTTTTGCACGCAGCTAGCACTTTGCTAGCTGCATGCATATTACGATCACCACCGCTCGATGCCAATTCGCCGCTATCCGCCGCGCCGCGCCGCCCCCCCTCCAGACCACTTGCGCAGTCTGGCCAATCAGTGCCAGGCAGCGCTGAGGGGTGGATCGGGATTCCCTCTGACGTCCCGACGTCCATGACGTCGTTGACGTCATCCCGCCCCGTCGCCATCTCGCCCCGTCGCGACCGGGGAAGCCCAGCAGGAAATCCCGTTCTGAACGGGATTACCTGCTTTCTCTGATCGCCGGAGGCGATCGGAGTGGGTGGGGGGATGCCGCTACATGATTTAAAAAAAAAAAGAAGTGCTGTGTTGCCCCCTTGCCGCAGGAATTGGGCCGGCAAGGGGGTTAAGGTTCACTTTTAGTCTGAGGGGAAGTAGAGAAGAAAAAAAAGACAACCCAGCATGCCCTGCAACTTCTCTTTTGTGTACCAAATTTTCTGTGTACCAAATAAGAGTTATGTAAACTGGGGAATGATAATTTATCAACAAGAAAAGTAATAGTGATTTTAACTTTTGGATTGCCTGATTAGCATCCTTATTACTTGTTTACCAGATAAAAATAAAGAATTGATTTTTGATTTTATACCCAACAGTTACTCTTTAAAGGCCACCTACCTCCATGTTAAAAACATTGGATTAATTACCACCCCTAGTGTCCAGAAGTAGATGTACTGTAATATTAATCATTCAATATGATATGGTCCACCAACTCTGTAAAGTAAAAAAAAAAGGGGGGGGGGGGGTCCCACCTTTCACCTACAAAAAAGTGTTTCCTAGAACTCCAAAAAGTAGGTGTAACCATACTGTCCTGCCAAGGCAAAAGGAAGCAAGTCCAGTTTTGGTTTGTAACCGCTTCAAGTGGACCTGAACTCTTGCACATGACAGAAGGAGACCCCCCGGGAAATGCACCATGTATGTATTTACAGAGTTTAGCCCGGCTAATCCCCCCTCATCTGTGTAATCACAAGTCATAATTTGATCTCTCCCCTGTGTCACCTGACTGCTATGACAGAGTTGGCAGATACGCTCATTTGAAAGCAAAAGCTGTTAACAATATTTCTGCTTCCATGAATCAGGAAGTAAAAACAGTGCAGATTTATTTTAGGATTTTCATCAGCTGTAACAAATAAATGTTTTTTTGTTTAAAGGTTATTATGCTGTTGCGTATCTTTTAGAGCAGAGAGGAAGTTCTGAGTTCAGGTCCGCTTTACATCATTAGCCATGGTTGAGGAAGTTTCATTAAGCCCTCCTTTGCATGATGTTAAACTTCTTAGCAGATTTACTGGAATTTTAAAAAAACAGGAAAAGGCAGACATGGCATAAATCTTTTTACACGATTCCTGAAAAATCTGTTTTCAAGGGCATTGTTCCTTTTGCCATAGCAAGGCTGTATGATTGTACCTTTTAACATCAGCCACATATAAATCATATACAGGCTCTGCCAGGCACATTACACATTCAGTGATATAAATATTCTGGGTCAGCAGATACAATGTAATGAACCCTGTGTTGTCATGAAGGAGGGGACTGGCAGTGAATATTGTTAGTCATTGGTCAAGACATAACGTTTTGAATCAGTGTGAACTGTAAAATATTCAAAGATAAAGTGTTCAGTATATGTTAACACCTTCTTCAGACTCAAGGAGGCAGCTCCCTTTTAGGTTTGGACGGGCGGAGTGACAGCCAGGTGCACACCAGCCAGCAGCACAAGCACATTCAGAGTGTGCAGAAAGAAGTGAACACACCTCTCGGAAATCCGCACACTTTCTCTCTTCTTCATCCCTCCTAGGTGTCCATCTCACTGGTTACAGCACCACTTGAGATGACATGACACTTAGGTAATTTAAGGGAGCACTGTTACCAATGAGACACCTAGGAAGAAGATGGGCAGCGTGTGGATCCTGCAGAGACTGAGATACATCTATCACGGGGTGCGAGGAGGAGAAGAAGGTTCTCTGACAACCTATACTGAGGGGATGGGGTGGCTACATATATGGGGAGGGGCTCTCTGGCTACCTATATGGGAAGGGAGGGCTCTCTGGCTGCCTATACTGAGAGGGTGCTCTCTAACCACCTATACTGAGGGAGGGGGCTCTCTGGCTAGCTATACCAAGGGGGGCAGAGGCACCCTCTGGCTACCTATACCATGACGGGGGCTCTCTGGCTACCTATACGGGGGGGTCCTCTCTGTCTACCTATACTGAGGAAGGGCTCTCTGACTGCCTATATGGGAGGGTGCTATTTGGCTACTTATACTGAGGGTAGTTCTCTGGCTACCTATACTAGAGGGCTCTCTCTGGCTTTCTATACTGCAGGTGAGGATCTCTGGCTACCTACACTGGGGGGGGGGGGGGGGGGGCACTGGCTACCTACATTGCAGGGAGCCTTTCTGGCTACCTATACAAGGGGAATAGCTTTCTGTCTGCCTATTCTGGGGGGGATCCCTGGCTACCTATACTACCTATACTGAAGGTGGGACTCTCTGGCTACCTATACAAGGGAAAGGGCTCTCTGTCGGCCTATACTGGGGGGGGGGGGAGGAGGATCTCTGGCTACCTATACTACCTATACTGCCAGTGAGGCTCTCTGGCTACCTACACTCGGGGGCTCACTGGCTAGTGGCTACCTATACTGTAGGGGAGGCTCTCTGGTTACCTATACAGCAGTGGCTGGATAGTGTAATTGTTAAGGGCTCTGCCTCTGACACAGGAGACCTGGGTTCAAATCTCGCCTCTGCCTGTTCAGTAAGCCAGCACCTATTTCAGTAAGGAGTTTCTTGGGCAAGTCTCCTTAACACTGCTACTGCCTACTGAGTGCGCTCTAGTGGCTGCCTCGCAAGCGTTTTGAGTCCGACAGGAGAACGGCGCTATACAAATACTGCCATTATTATTATATTATTATTATACAAGGGGAAGGGCTCTCTGTCTACCCATACTGGGGGGCATCTCTGGCTACCTATACTGAGGGGGGCTCTCTGGCTACCAATACTTCAGAGGTAGTCCCTAGCTATACTGCGGCTACCTCTGGCTACCATATAAGAACATAGGCAGTCCAGCAAACATAGACTGCAGTTTTCTAATCTAAACCTTGAAGCAAACTTAAGCTAAAAATTTAACTTATGAGATAATTAATTGTTTGTGTAGTACTGGTAAATAGAATATTAGTGACACAGAACAGAGTCTTATTTTTAGTTTAAGACTGAATTCTAAACAGCAACCGTGACAGTCTGGTGTAAAATCATCTTTATTCAGCTATAGCACAATCAGAAGTAAAGACCCTCTGAACTTTCTACATATAATAATTAGCAGAGATCAGCAGCACCACGAAGATGTATTTAAAGCTCTTTATTGCATAAAAGAGATGAAGCCCAGGGACAGCGACAGACGCTGTTTCGGAGGTGTACTCCTTCCTCAAGCTGTGTATGCTCACTCAAAAAAGTAACAAACAGGCATACATTTTCTATAAGGTCACATGCAGAGGCGTCGCCAGGGGGCAAGCAGGACAAGCAGCCGCTTTGGTCCACATCTTTTTAGGGGCCTCGGAGACTCCTTGACATCACACTGAATATTTGTGCGGCAAAGGCTGTTTCTGGGACTCAGCATGATAACCTTTAAATAAAAATCAATTCTTTGTTACTGCTGTTACAAATCCTGCAATAAACCTGAAAAGTATCTACTCCCTGCTTTCATGGAAGCAGACATATTGGTAACATCCTGTTTTTACAACTTACCTTTCTGCCATGGCAGTCAGCTGACAGCTGAGGGATCAAATAACAACTTGTGCTTAGTCACAGATGAGGGGGGAATTAGATAGGCTAAACTCTCTAAATACATACAGGGTGCATTTCTCTGTGTTCTGTCTGTGTACTGGGATGGCTGGCTGTGATCAGGCCTAAGGCCTGTGTGTACTGGGCTGGCTGGCAGTGTTAAGCTCTGGGGCTGGGTTGGCTGTGATCAGGCCTGAGGCCTCTGTGTACTGGGCTGACTGCCTGTGTTGAGGCTTAGGGTTAGGCTGGCTGGCTGTCTGTGTTGAGGCCTGGGACTGGGCTTGCTATGATCAGGCTTGGGGCCTGTGTGTACTGAGCTGGCTGGCTGTGATCAGGCCTGAGGCTTGTGTGTACTGGGCTGACTGGCTGTGTTGAGGCCTGGGGTTAGGCTGGCTGGCTGTGTTGAGGCCTGGGGCTGGGCTTGTTGTGATCAGGCTTGGGGCCTGTGTGTACTGGGCTGGCTGGCTGTGATCAGTCCTGAGGCTTGTGTGTACTGAGCTGACTGGCTGTGTTGAGGCCTGGGGTTAGGCTGGCTGGCTGTGTTGAGGCCTGGGGCTGGGCTTGCTGTGATCAGGCTTGGGGCCTGTGTGTACTGGGCTAGCTGGCTGTGATCAGGCCTGAGGCTTGTGTGTACTGGGCTGAATGGCTGTGTTGAGGCCTGGGGTTAGGCTGGCTGGCTGTGTTGAGGCCTGGAGCTGGGCTTGCTGTGATCAGGCTTGGGGCCTGTGTGTCCTGGGCTGGCTGGCTGTGATCAGGCCTGAGGCTTCTGTGTACTGGGCTGACTGGCTGTGTTGAGGCCTAGGGTTAGGCTGGCTGGCTGTCTGTGTTGAGGCCTGGGACTGGGATTGCTATGATCAGGCTTGGGGCCTGTGTGTACTGGGCTGGCTGGCTGTGATCAGGCCTGAGGCTTGTGTGTACTGAGCTGACTGGCTGTGTTGAGGCCTGGGGTTAGGCTGGCTGGCTGTGTTGAGGCCTGGGGCTGGGCTTGCTGTGATCAGGCTTGGGGCCTGTGTGTACTGGACTGGCTGGCTGTGATCAGGCCTGAGGCTTGTGTGTACTGGGCTGACTGGCTGTGTTGAGGCCTGGGGCTAGGCTGGCTGGCTGTGTTGAGGCCTGGGGCTGGGCTTGCTGTGATCCGGTTAGGGGCCTGTGTGTACTGGGCTGGCTGGCTGTAATCAGGCCTGAGGCTTGTATGTACTGGGCTGACTGGCTGTGTTGAGGCCTGGGGTTAGGCTGACTGGCTGTGTTGAGGCCTGGGGCTGGGCTTGCTGTGATCAGGCTTGGGGCCTGTGTGTACTGGACTGGCTGGCTGTGATCAGGCCTGAGGCTTGTGTGTACTGGGCTGACTGGCTGTGTTGAGGCCTGGGGTTAGGCTGGCTGGCTTTGTTGAGGCCTGTGGCTGGGCTTGCTGTGATCAGGCTTGGGGCCTGTGTGTCCTGGACTGGCTGTGTTGAGGATGGCTGAGCTGGCTGTGATCAGGCCTGAGGTCTGTGTGTACTGTGCTGGCTGTGTTGAGGCCTGGGCCAGCTGTGTGCACTGTTGTGCATGCTTGGCCCTGAGTGTTCCTGCATCTGAGAGTGTTCTGTGCTTTACTACTACTGCCATGCTACTTTATTATGTATTTATCTAGCAGTGACCTCTTTTGCAGCACTTTACACAGTACATAGCCATGTCAATAACTGTCCTCCACCCACATGTCATGGCCACTCCCATTTCCCCATGCGGAGTAATCACACCCACTTTTCACTGTGGCGTACTTTGTGCGCCGCAGGTTAGGGCCACCACTTACAGACTGCTTGGGGCCACAAAAACCTTAGCTGCACCCCTGGTCACATGGACCAATCAAGCATCACCAAAATGAAAGTGGACACCAACATCCACTCGTGGAGCAGAGAATAATGAGAGGACCTGATGGGGATCTGGTATGTAAATCAATGATCATTATCCCAGCAACATTTGAAAAGAATCAGACCCATACTGACCAATCAGCAGTCACCAGCTAGAGAGGACCTTATGGGGAACTACTTGACAGTCAAACTGCTTCTCCCAATCTCCTAGAGGGCAATGGGAACAGCAAGACGCCAGTATATACAAGCAGCCACTGCTGTCAACGTCATACAAGCGTCATGACGTCAGACACGTGTACGCATGCCAATACGTACTGTCGTTACGGTAACGCATAAAAAGGTACGCGTAAAACACAGCAGAAATGAAAGACACCACAAGTGGGCAATCCAATCTTTCTAGAAATGAAACATTATCAAAATAGTTTCCTAAACCAGATAAAGTGTTTTACCTTTTATATATTGTTCAGGACAGTAGGCTAAACTTGACTTTCTGTTTCACTACATTATCTACATACTGTAGATAACAGTATTTTTTTTTCCCCAGACTTGCTGTACAGGCAAACAGAAAGGGACTTCAGAGGATTTCTTAGTCAGACTAGTACTATATGTATCTACATTTATCTCATCATGTCAGTTCAGAATCAGGATCCCTTACCGGCATGAAGGATTGAACATTTCTTCTGGGACAAATAAGAACATAACTGTCTTTTATGATAAACCGGGTATAGCTTGCAATGTGAAGTCCAACTTGCTAAAAATGAATGGAAAGATTATATTGATTTGAAAGGCATATTTTCATTCATCTCAGTATTATTATTATTATTATTATTAGAAAAGAACTAAAGGGATTGACAACGCTCCATATGGCACACTCTTTCATTCTCCATTGATTCCTAAAGTGGACCTAGGGCTAGGTCTTACTGGGAGAATGTGCGGCATTATTTTTGTGGTTAAAACAATGTATTGCTTGCTGCTGGAATTTCTATTAGAGCAGATGCTGCTTTCACCATAATTGTGAGAAGAGCAGCCGCTGTGGTCATGCACGCCTACTACTATGACAGATTCTTATGTTGAGTCTCAATGATTTTCATTGAAGAGTCAACATTGAAACTATGCCTTTCTACTATGAATAAAGTTGTTTGACTTCACAGGGGGTATACTCATTTGCATTAACTTATAAATAAGTAAACAAAGGGAGGATTGGGAGTGGTAAGCAGATCGGAATGTGGATAGGAGGGGGTGAGAAGTATGGGGAAGAACTAAAGTAGTAAAAAGGTCCAACAAAACCCTTCAGACTTTTCATGGTGCATGCTATTAGGATCAATGCCCTCCTCCATAGTGATCGCATTGTATGTCCTAGTCCAGTATTATTTTATTTTATCCATGGAGATCCTGTTCTCAAATAGTTTTCCATGTTGTCTCTGAATATGGTATTGATTGTTTCACTTATTATTAGTATTATTATTAATTATTATTAATTATTATTATTATTATAATTTTTATTATGTAGTTGACATTATTTTCCACATTTTCCAGATTAAACTCTAGAAATCTGTGTCCAGAATTGGAATCCTTTCAGGCAAGTCTACCAGATATGTTTTTAGTCACCTCGTGACTGGCATTCTCTGAAACATTGGTTTGATATGGTGGGTTAGGGTCTATGAAATCTATTTTGGGTAATGTAAGTCTTATACAAACTTTTATTCATTAGGGTGATATTACAACTTCCTTTTTTTTTTGGACAAACTTGTTGGTACCTTTATGAAAAATGGAGAACCCTCAAAAGTCTCTGAAACAACTTGAAACTGACCAAAAGAACTGGCATACATGAGTGTTTATTCTGTATTCAATATTTAACAACATGTATCCTCTTACCAAGAAAGTGCGCTCAACAACCCCCAACCCCCCCCCCCCCCCCAAACAACACCCCAACTGTAATCCCAATCTTAATCATTAGCAATATAACAGTTCAAATCTGTGTATGCAGCATAACGTGGTGGAAGGTGAAAGGCTTTAAAAATCATGGAGAATTAAATGCTTAAGCTGTTTGTGGGTTGACAGCCACTATAGAGGGTGAGGAGCTGTGATACCTGTTTGTGGTGGGACCACATGAGATTTTTCAAAACACGTGGTGGATTCATATGTTAATACAGAGTCACGCTATGTATTTTTGTTTATTTTTTCTATGTTCACGAATTGGAGTATAAAAGCACAGAGGATTGGAGTACATTGAGAGCGCAGAGTCCGTGGGAAGATAAATATTTAACAACAAACCGACTTTGCTTTAAAATTTTGGTTCAAAATAATTTTTGGATAAAAACATAATGGCATAAACAATTATAGGACCCTTAACCTTATAATGTGTTGCGCAACCTTTAACCACTTAAGGACCACAGGCTTACACCCCCCTAGTGACTAGGCGATTTTTTACAATTCAGCACATTGTAACTTTTTTAACAGTGTGTTGCACGGCCATACAACTTACCACCCAAATTAATCTTGCTTCTTTTCTTGCCACCAACAAAGCTTTCTGTTGGTGGCATCTGATTGCTGCTGCAATTTTTTTTTCTATTAATTGTATTATTATTTTTTTAAATACATTTTGTTATTTTTTTGATTAACATCCCTCCCTCCCCCCTGAGATCCAATCACTGATCCCCTCTCATAGGCATCACATTGTGAGCCACTTGAGGGGACAGCTTTGTCACTAAGCTGTACAGCACTGCGCTAGATCGCAGCACTGTAAATCCAAATTAATTGTTTTTTTATTATTATTTCTAACAGCCTGTTAGCCGCAATCGCAGGCTAGCAGGATGATGTCGGAGCTTTGCGCCGTAACTAAACAGGGATGCGCGATCCCCGGTAATCTCCGCCCAAGGACTTGTCACCGTCCGCGTTAGGAGGTCAAGCGGCTGCCATCCTCCGCTGTTGACTGGTGTTAGTTGGGAGGGAGTTAAAGACAGTTACAGCAAACAAGTAATTCGCATAGCTCTCAAAGAGATTTCTGCACATGTCAAAATGTAGTTTGGCCTATTGTTCCGGAGAAAACTGCTCTAAGTATGTCAGTACTGAAGGGGACCCTTTCCAGACTGCCTGGTTTTATAGAATAAAAATCTGAAGTTATAGAAGGTCATTTCTAAGCAATACTTGAGTGCTTTTAGCTTTGTATTTTGGGTCATTGGCCTGTTGGCGGATCTAGAAGGACCTGCACTCGATAGGGAGCTTTCCGACACTGGGCAGTGTGTTACTACATGATGTCTTGATAGTCTCAAGATTTCATTGTCCCCTGAACAGACTTAAAGCCTTGCTCAGGGAACGCATGTGTGTGTGTTGTGTGTGTGTGTGGTGGGGGGGGGGGGGGGGGGGGGGGGGGTTATGCATATCATGTGGAATACATTGTGATTTACAATGCACAAAGATTT
This sequence comes from Hyperolius riggenbachi, assembly GCF_040937935.1. NCBI lineage: Eukaryota > Metazoa > Chordata > Amphibia > Anura > Hyperoliidae > Hyperolius > Hyperolius riggenbachi. The sequence continues at coordinate 249,337,665 of NC_090651.1, forward strand.
GTGCATTGCACATTAGCTATTTGTGGATCATACATTTTTTGTTACTAGTCTTGCTTATTACTGAGAGAGGACCAGGAAGGCTCTATGGGATCCAAAGCCTTCCCTCTTCTTAGGTGATTATCTAATTTTTTTTTTTTTCCGCTTAAAAATGCTCACAAAATTAAAAAAAACGGCCTGGATAAAATCATTGGCACTCTCAGCTTATTATTCTCTGTAACAATTAATGGACCCAATCCAATTCACTATTTCTCCTAAATATTTTCCAAGGAGATATTTTTTCATCCTCTGTTTAACCACTTGAGGACTACAGTGGTACAACTCCCCTAAAGACCAGGCCATTTTTCACTAATTGGGCCACTGTAGCTTTAAGGGCTTGCTGCAGGGCCATACAACTCAGCACACAAGTGACCCCCCCCCCCCCCCCTTTTTACTTCCTGGTATCCCTGGGATCACAGACAGGGTTAACCTCCAGTGTTTACATATTAGGCCAGAACAATGGCACAGCACGGCCCAATTCATACATAGCTGACAGCTCTGACACTTGATGATTAGGCCTAATTAGACAGGCTAATCTCTCTAAAGACACACAGGGAATTTCTCAGCAACTATGTGTGTTTTCCTTGTCTGCCGCACAAGAGTTCAGGTCCACTTTAAAGCAGAAGGATTAGCCATACTATGCCAAGAAAAAAAACACATATATAAGTAGATAAATACTTGATCTACTTGCATAACACATGTATTAAACGGTCCACGTTTTGATTTCACTGAATTGTATATAGTAAATGAAGAAAATTCTGTTCCTGGTGGGAACCATGTCTTTTGCCCACAGTTTGAGGCTAAATCCTGATGCCATTTCTGCCCTTAACTTTTTTTTTCTTTTCTCCTCCAATCGATGAGTCACCTCAGCCTTGCTTGAGTCACCTCAGCCTATCTGATCGTGTTTCAGATAGGCAGTTAGGCAGGGAAATAAATAGAAGAGGAGGAGTATACAGTATTATAGATAAAAAGAACCCCCAGCATGCAACTCTTTTGGCACTGACTATTAAAAGGCCAGTGCTCCTAAAGTATGTGATAACTTCAAACCACAACAGCAGAAAAAGTTTTGAAAGTTTTGAATGCAAGATTAGCATCTTTATCACTTAATACACTCAGACCAGTTGCTGTTGAAATTTGATTTTTATGGTGACAATCCCGCTTTAAGAGAAACATTTTGTATTTGTATCAAGCCCAATGAGTCTTTTACATCTTTCTACGGGGGTTTGGACTGCTCTTCCTATGTATACTTCTCCAGGTTTCTCATATTTTAAAGGTTCCTTCTCCCTGGCTGTTTGCTGTTTTTAGATCTTCCATCATGTGTTCTATGGAATGTGGAGCTGTTAAGTGTATAATTTAAGTAGTGTGTATCCTGCTCCAGAGACACCACACATGCACCCCAGCCTAAGTTTAAAGTGAACCTGTGTCTAATTGTTATACAGACAGACTTAGGTCTAATTCATAATTTGTGCTTGCCCCTTCCTTGTTAAACAGCTCCACCTACCAACTGTCAGGGCCCATTTCCACTTGTGTGTTGCGAATTAGTCGCAGAAAATGCAAAATGAATTCGCACGCAGATGTAAATTTTACCGCAAATTCGCAGGTTTATTGCATGTGTTAGTAAGTATGCGAATTTAACTATGTCAGTGCCTGTATGCTTTTACATTGATTTGATGCAAAAACGCCCGCAAATTCGTAAAATTTGCGGTAAAATTCGCACACGAAAACGCATGCAAATTTCCTATTAAATACATTGTATGCGAATTCTGAGGGCTCTGCCGTGCAGATTTTTCCTGCACACAAAACCGCACAGGATTTCTGACAAGTGGAAACAGGCCCAACCACTTGTATTGGTTATGCGAATCTGCATGCAGAAAACGCATGCAGATTCACACAAGTGGAAACAGACCCTCACCATCTTGGTCATGAGATGCATGGTAACAAGATTAGTAAGCACTGAGCTAGTGACAGAGGGCCAATAGGAACAACATAGAAAGTAAGAAAGAACAATCTACTCCGTATGTAAGTACCCCAGTGGTAAGAACAGTATCCCAATTTTTGGCTGTTCATTCTTACGGATGATCAAAATCAAGTAATTTCCATTTTTCACAACTAAAGTCATGCCCTGTTCAGCAAAAATTGAAAATGGTTCAGTAAAGTGGTCCTGTACAGGGACCTTAAAGATTAGTGATGCAAGTGAGTTGCTCTAGGAGTAGCAATACACAATGTAGGTGAGTTGCTCTAGGTGGGTGGAGCAAGCTCATGCTATGGAAGAACTGCATTTTACATTTATGTGTGATCTAATAGGCAGGGTCTGTCACTGTTTACCTGGGTGCAGGACCAAGTTAAAAGCCATGCTGTACCATTTTCTTCTCCTGATAAATGAGTATTATTGATTTATGAAACTGGTAAATTTGGAGAAGATTAAGGTGGGCAAGAGAAGTTTAGCATAAGCCAGATAAGCGTCAAGTTAATGTTAGGCTGATTTTACTGGTTAGGGTTTGGGTAAGTATCAAGTTAGGGCTCATGATAGATTGGAATGTAGGGCACTGTGAGAAAACGCAGAAGAGCCGCCACCATGAGCCAGCGGCAGGCGGCTCTTTCCGCGCATAGTGGCGCCACACACACGGAGAGGCAGCCGCCTCCTCTCAGTATGAGGCGGCTGTCTCCGTGCAGGGCTCAACGGAGCGTGGAGAAACCGCCGCGTCGGACACGGCGGTTAGCGCGCATGCCCCCGCTGCGGAGGTACCGCAGAGCGGGGCTGGTTTGGCTGGGACACGTAGTAGCTCTAGATTTAGAGTGACGCGCGCGCGCGCACTCAGGCAGGGTTTGTATGACAGCCAGAAGTAGTCAGCTGACCAGGCTGGTCAGCTGACTCTGGCTCCACTACTCATTGGTCCAGCCACGTGGGAGGTGCTGGAGAGGTACATGTGTATATATACTGCTAGCTGGTCATTCCTCTGGTGTCTGGCGTTGCGATCACATACGTGGGAGCACCCAGATCCGTAGTCAGATCCGCAAGTGTGCCGGGACCAGCTGGAGCTGTAATCCTACACTTAGCTAGATTCTGTTGATAGCTTAAAGTACTAGTTTGATTGTGATTATCTGTTATGACTTCCTGCTTGCCTGACTATCCTCCTGAACTCTGATCTTGCACCTCGATATTTCCGATACTCTGTTGCCGAACCCCGGCACATCCCTAGACTCTGCTTCTGCCTCCTGATTTTGTACCTCGATATATCTGATACCCCGTTGCCGAACCCTGCCTGTACTTAGACTCCGCCTTTGTCTCCTGATCTTGTACTGTATCTGTCCGTGTGTGTACGACCTGGCTTGTCCGACCTCGAGAACCGACCTTACCGTTAGAGGCGGTTCCTTGCTCTGTTAGCGACCCTTCCTCCTGAGGGTTACTTTCAGACAATCTTTCCTGCTGTCAGCCCGACTCCTCCCGTCTTGGAGAGTCCAGGTCTGCGGAAGGTATCCGTGCAGTACTCCTTGCTGCACTGAGGCCTAGTCCTCTAAGTGTTACTGTTACACCAAACACTACACTCTACTCAGGTGAACAGAGGTTAGCTGGTATATCGGATTATCGGTGATACTGCAGATCACTTATAATCTGGTATACATCTGTATTCCCCGTGATACTGCAGATCACCGGTAATCAGATCCTCTCTGTGCTTCACCGATCGTTACAGGCACATTATGGCATCATTTCAATGTTTGGTTAGGGTGTAGGTGTATAATTAGGATAGGATTTTGCGTTTGGGGATGTTATCGTTAGTGAAAAGTTTCATCATCAGGCGCCTGATGATGGAAAGGCGGCTCATTCTCCTCCCCAAGTTCCTCTGTCTCTCCTTCCCTATGCAGAGTTCTGAGCAGAGCATAAATGATAGGTTACTCACCCAGCTCTCTGCATTCCACTGATAGCTACCTAATACTTCGGGGCACCTCAAGCTACTTAATATTGAGGGTACTTCTTGTTACCTAATACTGAGGTACACCTGTGGCTACCTATGCCAGGCTGGGGATATAGGGGGGAGGTGAAAGCTGGGCCAGCCAGCACACTTGCAGTGCAGTTTGGTGGGGGTTTGTGGGCTCGAAGAGGGCGCAGTCTAGAATGTCAGAACATCTGTGCATCCTGTGATATAAATCCAGGCCTGGTAATTAGTATGGGGGTCAACGCTAGTGTAAGGAAAGGAAAAGTAATATTCAGGCATTGAATTGGTGTGGACTTTAGGGTTAGATTAGGTCATGTGAATGGGGCCAACACAAATCATGCAAGGTCACAGGACTATTGGATATCAGGTTTTGTTACTGAGCATGTTATCCTGTAGCTAAGCTGAGATGTCAGCACCAAGTTTACACTTATGCCCTATGGCTCCATTGAGTAATACCTGAAAATTGCTATTAAAAGCTCCTTCTTAAAGGGACAGCGCCTTCTTTTAACATGATGGGATGTAGAGTGAAATGTACAACTCTGCACTGAGTTCAGCCTGGGCAGCATTAGGGGCCTCTACAGGTTTTATGTTTAGTTTACCCTCTCATATAAACATATAAATTATTGAACCAGCATGATAGTAACAATGAAACCACATATTCCCTAATCATTTCACTCTGCTAATACCACCGTACAAATTAGTATTGGTTTATAAAACTTGTCTTTGTGCATTTCTTCTCTTCTGATGTTTCTGTGAGCGTGCTGGAAAAGGCTATTCCTTTAGGGTCATTACAATGAGATTACAGCAATTCTATCGGCGGTTTCATTCTGAGTACATGAGATTCTCATGTGTGCACAGCTATCCCATGACAACCATGAATATATGAACAAGCAGGCAGTCAGCAAAGTGAAGAGATGTAAAACAGGAGAAAGACAGGTCATTATATGTAATTGAGAAAATGAAGAGCACACAAGAAAACATTACCGAGGCAGACTCGGGATTTGAAGAAGGGTTAATGCGTAAACTTATACCATTTGCATATGGAAAGCCCTAATTGTGGGGAATGAAGGGCTGTTGAGATAGTCAGAGTTGTTGCTGACATGTTTGCGTTTCATACAGTTTAATAAAACACCTTCCTTGCATCGCAGCCCCACACAATATAAATATGCATCAACAAGACTTTGGCGATTAATTTCCAGCTGATCTCAAGCTGTTTAACCAAAGTTATGGGTGTGAGTTATGCGCCTGGAGACTGATACGGAAAACTGAGACTATAGCAATAGAGTTCAAAGGAGTGCAGTGAGAATGGGCTGATCTGATGCGTAGCTAACGTCTTCTTCTAGAAACTGGTAAAAGGGTGCTTTGGAATGAATTCTAGTTCAGCACAGAGGCATAGTGAATGGCAGTCTCGCCTGGCAGAGGTGAATAGGGATGCTCATTTGGATTTCACAGAATTGAAATTTCCACATTTCCAATCGGAAATCGTAATTTCTGATCAGAATTTGGAAATTGGAAAACAGAAAATTTGAAATCGGAATTCAGTGGAATTCCGAATTACTGCAACTCTGTAATTTTAGAGAAATTACAGAACTTGAAAGCATTGGACCAATCAGAGAATGCAGAACGTATAATTATATATCCTCAGCACATCAAAAGGTCAAATTAATATTCTAAATGGGGCTGTTATTTAAAACCACATAGACACAAAACAGAAAACATAGTCCTGGGTTATCAGAATGTACTAATGTTCAGAAATAGGGTGCTGAGGAGCACACCTGACCATACATTCACCACACAACCTACTCATGTGCCACAAACCCACCGCCGGTATGGGCCTTTTGAGGTTTTGTGGGGCTGAAGGTGAGGGAGGCCACCACACATTACTGGAAAGGTCCAAGCAGCAATGCCTGACCTTGAAGCCTTGCAGGTATGGTAGTAGCACCACTCCTTCAGCAACTGCCGGTTATGTAACATGCTGGCTGCCAACTAGGATATGCACACAGTTTGTTCTCTCCGGCTAATAGCTCACAATAGTTATATCTGTGTCAAGATGGATGGCCTTCGAGCTACCTGCACATGCTTTTTGAGCAAACAAACCAGCCACGTGCAGTAGACAGAACAATCCTGCAGCAGCGTGGTGAGGCCACGCCCAAAGGTTTCTTCCAACTGAGAGATGCAAATAGTAGTGAATCCAGAGGATCAGCATGACATACAGGCAATGAGCGTTTTAAGAAAATGGTCATCACCAGCAGCTTTCATTTTATTCTGCTGTTGGCTTCCTTTAGTATGTCTACATGTATTGGATTACTATTAATTTACCTGCAAATATTTAATATTTGCCCAGTAACCTGCCTTTACCCAGCCCCTGGAACCCAGGGAACCGGATAAAACAGCATTTATATTTGGACAGTACTTGGCTCATCATTAATGTTCACTTTATACAATATGTCTCTCTTACCACTAAAATAGATGTGAGACTAGATGGAGCCAAGACACAGATCTTATTAACAATTTCGTAAAATCAAGTAGTTAAATATAGTCACAAACTGCATACAAGAAGCTTGTTCTCCCCAGACTCAAAGAGCCAAAACCAATTTGTAACCTAGAATGCACTTTCTACTTCAATCTAGACAAATAAGGACTGTTTAATAATGCCAGACTGTGAGATTCACATGAAATCTCTATTCCCTGGAGTGCAAGGATGAGGACCTCCATCAATTATTTCACTAGATCAGCTCCCTTTGGCATGCTTAGACCTTAGGGAATGAGACAGTTCAAAGAGCGTTCTAAATGTTGGACTTCCTCTTGCTAAGACACTGATTATTTTATTGTTATATAATTGTGTTAAAAAATACGTATATATCTCATGTATGCGATCTGTTGTCAAATTCTAAATATAAGGTCCTTGCTATATATAGTAAGAATATAATAACAATTTGAAAAAGTATATTCTCTTGAAAATAATTAGGTAGTGCTTAATTTATTAACTAGCAATAACATCCACATTGACTACTACTTTACTATTGTATCCTGAACTTTATGTACTGTATAAAGTTCTTTTCAGTGGTCTCCTTGTTAATGTAAGCTTTGAGGGGGCTTACGTACACCAAAAGTGTGTCTCATAAAGAAACACTAGCAGAGAGGTTGCACATTAGGCAGTATTACTGTCTTGTTAGACCCCCCCCCCTTTATTGGACCACTCCCCATTGGTGCAAAGGCCAATGCATAATGTGGCTCGGGGGGTCAGAGGTGTCAATTCTGGTCATGTTTCCATGGAATTACAGCTGAATCCACTGAGAATAAATACAGTTGCTTTTCACCATTCTGTTTGCACTGAGAGGGTAGAATGGCCTAGTATTGAGTGTCTTTGTTAGAGACACTTCAGTCACCTTAAGAGACCACAATAATGATCTCATGCGTAAGCTGCTGGTTTTCAGAGTCCAGCTATCAAGCTAAGTGTGTCCTTGACCAGTCTGTGTTTACTTGGACTGCAGTGAGAGCTGGCTGTAGGACTATCTGAATCACACATTTGGCTGGACCAAAGTGCAAATGTTTTGGCAGGTCAGACATTTCATATATACAATATTTTAACTGTGGTTTTAGCGATTTGGCTGAAGTTCAGCTTTAGTGTATTTTGAATTAGGCGTCTTTATTTCTAGAAGCTACAATCTATACCTAAAACACAAGCTGCACACAGCGTTGCCACGGGAGCAGTGTTGAGACAGCTGGGCTACTTGTGTTGATTCTAATTGGATCCAAGGTGCGCCCACAGTATAATATTTGGCTTTGATGGTTCGTAAATTGCTTGGTCCTTTGGAAGACCGACTCACACCTGCTAAAGCATCAGACATGAAACTTAAATGTTTAGTTTACACAAGTGGAAAAGTCTGCAGACCGGGCTGATATGCTTATTGGTTGTGCTTTAAATAAAGCCATTATTATGTCATTATAAAAAAAGATGTCAAGTAAGCAATGAGTCAGTGTTTTCTTTTATGAGTAAATAAATCATGGGGTCTAGGAGACGTGATGAAGTGTTTGGGGATTTTTAGATGTGTTTTACAGTGCAGCCGTAGTTCAGCAAATGTTGACATTATTTCTTTTGCCTTATTTATAGGACTTTTTCACTTCTTATGCCCTGGAAAGTTACTATATGGGACCAACTGGGAAAAAGATAAGGTCCCTGATGCATTGAAGTTGAGAAATGATGAGATACCAGCAGATAATCCTGTATGGAAAGTGCTGGATGTCAAAACATGCAGTAAAAATTCACATGATAAAATTTCAGATTAGAAGCCAAACTTCCCCTGATGCAGTACACCCCAGATTCTCCTGTCTACCTACCATAATCCCACCACCTTTGTCTCTGAGTTCATGCATAGGTTTATTAAAAACTGTAAATGTTTAGAGAGATCAGCCAACTAGAAAACAAGCGTAGTAAGAAGCAATTAGACTAACATTTGCTAACCCACTATCTCCTGTGGATCCTCCTCCGTGGAAAAGGCTGACCTAGTTGAAGAATGATTGTCCTTAATGATTCATGTAGACTGAAGATACAAGGGTCTTGGGAAGCTGGTTTCACTAGTCTATCGGATTTCTAATCATTCACACAGCATCCTTGCTCTGGGGCTTTACACCTGGGAAGTTGGGTTCTACACAGCTAATTGGTTTTGATGTATTTCTTATTCCTAATGCCTACTGCCTTGTTTAGATTAGAATGGAATCTCCATGAATAATTTTCTGTATAAGCAAACAAGACTTTTCCTGTATGGTCTGCAGATTATAAATAAACAGATCGGCTAAAAAATAGTTTTCTTCAATGTTAGACGCACCGGTAAAAGCTATTTTCTAGAATAAACAGCTGTTAGGATGAATGTGCAACCCCTCTCCCTTCCCCATAGTAAACCCTAACAAACATTTGTTTGCAATCAGATCAGATTAGGACTTGCAGCTATTTGAGTATCACATTATTTAAGAATGAAGTGTCCATGTGCCCTCCGGATATCAGAATTAAGTAGCCACGTGTCTCCAGGAGTCAGGATTGGTAGTTGTGTGCCAGTAGCTGTGTGCCTCTAAATACCAGAATGAAGTAATAATCATATGCTCCCAAATATCAGAATTAAGAAGTCATATACAGTAGAGCCCATACACCACAATTAGATAGACATGTGCCCTTCAGATACCAGAATAAGGTAGCTGTGTGTCCCCAGACACTGGAATTGAATAGCTGCATGACTCCAGATGACTAAATTAGGCAGCTGCGTACCCCCAACTGACCAGGATTAAGTATCTGTGTTTCCCAGATATCAGAATTATGTAGCTGTGCAACTCAAACATCAGCATTAGCTAGCCCACAGACATCAAATTAAGCAGCTTGGTGCTGCACAACATCCTCGCATAGAAAAAGAAAATGGCCTAGTGCTGCCCCACTACAATTAGAAGAATAAAGCCTGGTGCTGTGCAACGCCATAAAAAATTAAAGTGGCCTGGTTCTGCCCTTTTACTGCAATAAAATAATAGAGAGGCCTAGTCAAAATAATAAAGTGTCCTGGTTCTTCCCCCTTCTATTAAAAAGAAAAAGTGACCAGTGCACTCCACTCGCACTTCCATAAAAGAAATAAAGTGTTTATGGGCACCTTAACACTTACGCCCGCCTACCTGTGCCTAACATTAATCTCCCACCCTTGCCTAACACTATGCTATAGCCGGTGTGGGGTTTGGCTACATAACAGCCAAAACCCCAGGTGCTCAGTTACTTACCCCCATGCTGAACTTTGTGCGCCGGTTACTGAACTCCTCTGCCGATGTCCAGTTTCAGCCTTCTGGTGCTTACAGAACTCCGTTGCTATTTGGAGTTTTGCTATAGTGTAGCCGAACTCCATGCGCCACCACTTGCTCCCCTCCAACGATAGTCTGAGGAGTTTGGCTATATAGTAGCCAAACTCTGGTGCTTTAAATTGTACAGTTGGCCGTGCCTAAATTGTAAAGCTGGCATGAAATAACCACAATTTACATTGCTTACTGATGCTGTTTTTTTGTACCTGTTTTAACTTAATAATCCTTCCTGCAGTTGTGTCCAAACTTTTCCATATTCCAGATGTGGCCTCACAAGTTTTATTTTATGCATCCCAAGATTTTATTTGCTTTAGCTGCAGCTGCTTGACTTTACCTAAACATGATTGTTTAATTAATTGCCAGTTGGTATACTGAACCCTTACTCCAAGTTGAATGTTCCCAGCTGTATCCCATTTAATTTACATGGACCTATGCCAATGGCACAACCAGAATGTATGACCTTACATATATGTCTACATACATTTCACTTGCCATTTGCAGATGACGAAGGGGCATAACTAAAACCAAGAAGGCCCCCAGAAGGAGTTTTAACTTCAAGTTGTGGGTTCCTCCCATGTTTACAGGTAGTTAGAGAAAATGGGTTGGCTTTGGGTCCTGAATTTTTTTTTAGCATACTCACTCTCAATGATAGCTTGACATATAAGTCTTCATCAGACGGGACCAATCTTGCAAGCTAAGCATGCACGTTCTTCCATATGGAGGAAGGAAAGGAGTTGGAGACCTCATGGAAATAAAGTATCAATTAGCCAACTTACACTAACCCTTGCTTTCCGGTTCCCTGAGCATGGTTAGAATCAGGTAACAATCATCTGATGTCTTTAGTTTGCTAAAAACTCTGCAAAGTCGGATTCAATGACTATCAAGTACATTTTGCCAGTTGGTCTGCATAATCAGGTTGTATGTATTCAGTTCTTATGAAGATTTGAATTGTGAGGTCAGACATATATGTTCCACAGCCTATGACCACTTTCATCCTGAAATTGTATTACTGCATAATCATTGTCTTATTTCTCCCTTGTTGTCCCCATAAACAGTTTCTGCACATCAGCTGTTAAGTGTGTATAATGTTTACTTATACATTATATGCCAGGACTGATTTTAGACCGAAGGTTCCAAGGTTCTACATGTATTAATAAAAGAACAGAGACATTGTCACGGACGGTTGCGGGGCCCCAGACACGTCCTGGAACCGCCCGTGAAGAAAAAGCGATCGCACTCGATTCTCTGCATCGATTGCGCTTCAGATCAATAGAACCAAGATTTGATGTGTAGTATCCCTCTACCTAGGAACAGCTGGGGGATCTGTCTTAGCTGAGTAAAAGCCTGGGGGGAGGTGTTAATTAGCTTGGACATATTCCCTGTAGAAGGCACAATTCCCCTGTTAGCAGCTGGCAGGAAGACTGGCCCTGTGACTGCTGATTAAGCCAGAGGTGTAAACTCAAAGTTTGTCTAAGCTGATCTCACATTCAGATGTTAATTGAAGGAGCCAACAGGGCCTTTCATAGAGGAAGATCCCAAGAAGCCGACACAGCTGGACTCCAGTCAGCCTGGCTGACTCCAGCCTTAGCAGGAAGAAATGAATGTACTATATAATCTTTTGCCCATTTACAGAATACAATAAATAGGGTGGTTATGAGAGCGGTATCATTGGATCCGTAGGGTCATGCTGGATCTCTTGATACCAGTCGAGAGGGGCCCGGGGCCCCCACAACCCAGGTATGAATCTACCCAGGACCCTGATCTGCTGCACTAGCCATGTCGGATATCATATTAATCTGTATTTTCCACCAAGTATGAAGCTGTTACCCCCCTAAATATAACGTGTATGGTTCAGGAGTTACAGCAATTCATAAGTTTAGCTCTAAAATCTCTCAGAGGGAATGAACTGTCATTTGTTGGTAGCTCAGAGGGGGCCGGCATTGCCACACCCCCAAACCAGCTTCATCAAAAGCACAGAGCCAGCAGGCGGGCTTGAGTCCTCCCATTCCACCCATCTGAGAACATCCTGCTGCCAGCCAAAGGACATAGGGCTGGTGGCCATTTTGCTGACCCATCTGAAACAAAGGACACATGTGCTAGCGGCCATCTTGATTGGCATCTTCTGTAACCTGGAACAAAGAATTCTGCTGAACTTTGATTGAAACCAAGAGCTTTAAAAACTTGAAACCGTTTTGCTTGAACTTTATGATTTTCCCACAAAAGGACATACTTCCACAAACCATAAGTATTTTCTCCCTTTTTATTTCATACTGGCTATTACTGTCTTAATAATTGTGATTTTAATAATTGTCTTTATATATTAATTATTTATATTGCGTGAATAAACGACTTTCTCCAAGTCATTCACTGTCCGCTACCCTGCTTATCAGCACACACAGAACTGATCCCGGGTCTCTGAAGATACGCTACTGTTTGTTTGTTGTTGGCTAGACAGAATATCGTGTGTTTAACCGTTTTATTCGCAGGATTAGTCAGTCAGTGGGCTCCTCGGTCCCATGGTAACCGCGGTGGTGGCAGTATACCCTGAATCGTGTGCGAGTTGTAAATACCCGTATCTCACAGGCTCCCTTCTGGTTTGTCTGCGGCTAATTCTTAACGGTTCCTGCGCATTGACTGCGACCAGAGTTCGCACGATCTGTGCGCTGGCACCGTTTAGAAGGCTAAGTGCGGTCAGGCCACTAGGACAGTGGTGACAGACATATACTGAAATGGTATATAAATAGAAAAATAGATACCTGCGCCTTCAATAGTTTCTACTAAAGTACTTTAATAATGGAATAAAATGACAATAAAACATATTAAAATGACACTTCATGCACACACGCATACAGATCTCTTTTGCCACTCAGTTTCCAACACTCCCTCCTTGTTAATCTCCTCTGAAGGCAACACACCTGTCTATCAATAGTACACTATTGAATCGGTCTCATATAACTCTAAACCAAATAGGTTTCCATATGGATAACTTGGCAGAAGAGCTAGGATCTTCAAAACCGCTTTGGCCGCGTCTTGAGTACTTTAACTGCGTTTTTTACGCGTTCTAGAGACCTTTGCATCAATGAATATATGTAACAGCAGATTCCAGAATACACTTTAAAAGCTGGCAGCGGGATCTTCCATACAACAACAGGACTCAACAGGCACTTTTATCCCATAGTGGCAATTGGCATTAATGTAAAAGCGTTTTCAGCAGCAGAAGCCTTTCTTATACCAGCAAAGCACAATGATCAGCCAGACGGCTAAGTCTTTCATATAACACAGATCCCGAGAGGTACTTGTAGTCCGCCACAGCGGATTGACTACAGTGACGATAGTGTTCAAAATCAGGGTATTCTTAGCATAAAGAATAGTAGACAACTCACGAAACTCCTGGATGTGCGGAGGTAGGCAGTGGTTTTCAAAAGTCTGTGTAGTCTTACATGAAGCAGTGAGTCCCGGCCGGTGACTCTCCAAAAGATGTTACAAGCTTCGTTGCCAGATAGACCCAAGGGCATACAGGAACCCCGGCGCTGTCTGCCGGAAGTTCGGGTGACGTCACCACAAGTTTGCAGCCAATTCGCTTACTAGTTTCGGTAGGTCCGCCTACCTTCTTCAGAGCTGGCTCTTATTGGGTCTCCCGTTCTTTTAACCTTCTACCTTAACTCCACCCTCCAGCTTCGTTCCTTCCCACACTTCAGATTCTCCGTTCTTTTTCATTACTCTATCAATTCAATCAAACGCAAATAATTCAACATCAGAGTTCAAACCCCGTGGGGCCAAACAATCTAGCGTATATATCCAGTGCGTCTCAGCCCTGGACCTTTTTTTAATAAAATCTCCTCCTCTCCAATCTTTTGCTATTTTCTGAATGGCATAAAAGCTAAATGTCTGCAGACTACTGCCGTGGTGTTCCATATAGTGCTTACTCAATGGGTGCTTGGTACTTTTCTTCCTGATATTATTTACATGCTCCCCAATCCTATCCAGGAGCTTCCGCTTAGTTCTCCCCACATACTGTTTATGACAGCCACATTCTATAATATAGATAACACCAGTTGTATTACAGTCCATTTTATCAGTTATATTGAATTCCTCCCCTGTAACATAAGATTTGAAATTCTCAACCCGTGCTGCATACTTGATGTTCCTGCAGGGTTTACAGAAGCCACATCTTCTAAAGGACCCACTTACTTTTGTTTTAGTCCTTTGCTGTGACACAGTGGGTGCAATCATGCTCTTAATATTAGGAGCCTTCTTAAAGACAAACCTAGGTCTGTCGATCAAAATCCCATTCAGAGTTTTGTCTTGCTGTAGGATGTGCCAGTATTTTTCCACTGATTTCTTAATATATTTAGACTGTTGGTTATATTGCAGCTTAATACATAAAGGTGGAGTTTCCACACTTTTCTCTTTTACTACTAGGAGATCCTCTCTTACATAGTTTTTCACTAATTCTGCTGTCTCTTCCAACCCATCAACATCATACCTCTTCTCAATGAATCGTTTTTTTATAACTTCTACCTGATTTTCATAATCTAACACTTCTGTACAATTCCTCCTAATACGTGTAAACTGGTTTTTTGGAATGTTGGTTAACCATTTCAATAGATGGCAGCTATCCCTCAATATATAACTGTTAGTGTCGACCTTCTTAAAAAAGGTCTTAGTTTTAATTCTTCCCTCCTCCACAAAAATAGTCAAATCCAGATAGTTTACTTCACTAGCACTATACTCACACACAAATGTCAAGTTATATTCATTACTCATATTCAGCCAACCTATGAATTCCTTCAGACTTTCCTCCCCCCCTTTCCAAATAAACAATGTATCGTCAATAAAACGATTTCATAGGACGAGGTCCGCTCCGGGGCCCTCCGGTCCACCCAACATTAATTCCTCCCAATATGCCATAAATAAATTAGCGAACCCCGGAGCGAACCTCGTTCCCATGGCTGTCCCGACCCTCTGTAGGTAATACTCGGATTCATAACTGAAATAGTTGTGAGACAATATGAACATTATGGCCTCTAATATGAACTCTATTTGATCATCCGGAATTTCGGTCAAATTTTTCAAAAAGTGCCTAACTGCTTTCACCCCCATAAGAAATATATGAGACAACTTTGCTTAAAGAAGCATTTTGTTTAAAAAAAACCCACACAGGAAGTAGAGACAGATCACTTCATCCATACAGACCTCAAAGAAAAATCTAAATTTAATCCGAGACATGAAATGAGTGATTCTATGTTAACTTTTGAAACAATGGTCCTGAATGATATTAGAAAGATGAGGATTAATAAAGGTTCGAACTTAACGGGAGGTGAAAAGAAAGCTATGAGGACATTATGGGAGGATCCCAGGATTATTATTTGGCCAGCAGATAAGGGGGGAGGGGTGGTGATACAAGATGTGGAGGAGTATATTAATGAAGCACAACGGCAGTTAACAGACAGGAATACCTACGAGAGTTTAAAAAGGGACCCCTGTTTACGTTACCAAAAAGAACTGAAAATGTTGTTAGATAAAGGGAAAGAAAAAGGGATTTTATCTGAAAAAGAATATCAATACATAATGCAGTCACACCCCCGATTACCTGTATATTACCATCTCCCGAAGATCCACAAGAAGATCATTGACCCTCCCGGGAGACCGATAATCTCCGGGATTGGGTCACTCACATCCAATTTGTCAGAATACGTAGATAGGTTTTTACAGAAAGCTGTGGTTCAAACCGAGTCCTATGTGAGATATACTGGACATATTTTGCGAATTCTAGAGGGCTGTGAATGGAAGGAGGGATACCTGCTGTGCGTGGCAGACATAAGTTCATTGTATACTGTGATTAAACATGATATGGGGGTGAAAGCAGTTAGGCACTTTTTGAAAAATTTGACCGAAATTCCGGATGATCAAATAGAGTTCATATTAGAGGCCATAATGTTCATATTGTCTCACAACTATTTCAATTATGAATCCGAGTATTACCTACAGAGGGTCGGGACAGCCATGGGAACGAGGTTCGCTCCGGGGTTCGCTAATTTATTTATGGCATATTGGGAGGAATTAATGTTGGGTGGACCGGAGGGCCCCGGAGCGGACCTCGTCCTATGGAAACGTTTTATTGACGATACATTGTTTATTTGGAAAGGGGGGAGGAAAGTCTGAAGGAATTCATAGGTTGGCTGAATATGAGTAATGAATATAACTTGACATTTGTGTGTGAGTATAGTGCTAGTGAAGTAAACTATCTGGATTTGACTATTTTTGTGGAGGAGGGAAGAATTAAAACTAAGACCTTTTTTAAGAAGGTCGACACTAACAGTTATATATTGAGGGATAGCTGCCATCTATTGAAATGGTTAACCAACATTCCAAAAAACCAGTTTACACGTATTAGGAGGAATTGTACAGAAGTGTTAGATTATGAAAATCAGGTAGAAGTTATAAAAAAACGATTCATTGAGAAGAGGTATGATGTTGATGGGTTGGAAGAGACAGCAGAATTAGTGAAAAACTATGTAAGAGAGGATCTCCTAGTAGTAAAAGAGAAAAGTGTGGAAACTCCACCTTTATGTATTAAGCTGCAATATAACCAACAGTCTAAATATATTAAGAAATCAGTGGAAAAATACTGGCACATCATACAGCAAGACAAAACTCTGAATGGGATTTTGATCGACAGACCTAGGTTTGTCTTTAACCTATTTTGGTTTCTGGACGTAGAAACTACGTCCAGAAACCATGTGCGCTACCGCGCGCCCCCGCGGCCGATCGCGCGCGTGCATGCGCACTCCCGGCCGCGGATTCGGTAGTCAGGGAATCAATATATCGGGCTATGAAGCCCGATCACTGATTCCTCTCCCCCGCTGAAAAAGCGACAGCTTCTCTCGGAAGCTGCGCCTTTTCTGGCCGTTCCCTTCCTGATGCGCCACTCTAAGCGTGTGTTACGCTTAGAGTGACGTCATGTAAACAAATTCATGGCCGCCATCTTGTGGCCAAAAAGTAATACTGCACCTGAAAATGAAAATAAATTAAAATCAACACTCATTTACATTATAAATCTATTGTTTACCCCCCACCCTCCCAAAACTACCCAAATAAAATGTTTACTATAAATAAAAAAAACCATTACAATAAAAAAAAAAA
This sequence comes from Hyperolius riggenbachi, assembly GCF_040937935.1. Lineage (NCBI taxonomy): Eukaryota > Metazoa > Chordata > Amphibia > Anura > Hyperoliidae > Hyperolius > Hyperolius riggenbachi. The sequence continues at coordinate 249,354,614 of NC_090651.1, forward strand.
AACATGTAAATATTTACCTAAGGGTCAAAACTTTTTAAATATCAATGTAAAGATGAAATATTTCTATATTTTTTTTATTTTAAACTTGTTAATAGTGATAGATGCAAAATGGAAAAAATGCACCTTTATTTCCAAATAAAATATTGTCGCCATACATTGTGATAGGGACATAATTTTAACGGTGTAATAACCGGGACATATGGGCATATACAATACGTGAGTTTTAATTATGGAGGCATGTATTATTTTAAAACTATAATGGCTGAAAACTGAGAAATAATGAATTTTTCCATTTTTTTCTTATTCTTCCTGTTAAAATGCGTTTACAGTAAAGTGGCTCTTAGCAAAATGTACCCCCCAAAGAAAGCCTAATTGGTGGCGGAAAAAACAAGATATAGATCAGTTCATTGTGATAAGTAGTGATAAAGTTATAGGCTAATGAATGGGAGGTGAACATTTCTCTCGTGAAAACCACGGAACCTGAATGGGTTAAAAAGGCTCCTAATATTAAGAGCATGATTGCACCCACTGTGTCACAGCAAAGGACTAAAACAAAAGTAAGTGGGTCCTTTAGAAGATGTGGCTTCTGTAAACCCTGCAGGAACATCAAGTATGCAGCACCGGTTGAGAATTTCAAATCTTATGTTACAGGGGAGGAATTCAATATAACTGATAAAATGGACTGTAATACAACTGGTGTTATCTATATTATAGAATGTGGCTGTCATAAACAGTATGTGGGGAGAACTAAGCGGAAGCTCCTGGATAGGATTGGGGAGCATGTAAATAATATCAGGAAGAAAAGTACCAAGCACCCATTGAGTAAGCACTATATGGAACACCACGGCAGTAGTCTGCAGACATTTAGCTTTTATGCCATTCAGAAAATAGCAAAAGATTGGAGAGGAGGAGATTTTATTAAAAAAATGTCCAGGGCTGAGACGCACTGGATATATACGCTAGATTGTTTGGCCCCACGGGGTTTGAACTCTGATGTTGAATTATTTGCGTTTGATTGAATTAATAGAGTAATGAAAAAGAACGGAGAATTTGAAGTGTGGGAAGGAACGAAGCTGGAGGGTGGAGTTAAGGTAGAAGGTTAAAAGAACGGGAGACCCAATGAGAGCCAGCTCTGAAGAAGGTAGGCAGACCTACCGAAACTAGTAAGCGAATTGGCTGCAAACTTGTGGTGACGTCACCCGAACTTCCGGCAGACAGCGCCGGGGTTCCTGTATGCCCTTGGGTCTATCTGGCAACAAAGCTTGTAACATCTTTTGGAGAGTCACCAGCCGGGACTCACTGCTTCATGTAAGACCACACGGACTTTTGAAAACCACTGCCTATCTCCGCACATCCAGGAGTTTCGTGAGTTGTCTACTATTCTTTATGCTAAGAATACCCTGATTTTGAACACTATCGTCACTGTAGTCAATCCGCTGTGGCGGACTACAAGTACCTCTCGGGATCTGTGTTATATGAAAGACTTAGCCGTCTGGCTGATCATTGTGCTTTGCTGGTATAAGAAAGGTTTCTGCTGCTGAAAACGCTTTTACATTAATGCCAATTGCCACTATGGGATAAAAGTGCCTGTTGAGTCCTGTTGTTGTATGGAAGATCCCGCTGCCAGCTTTTAAAGTGTATTCTGGAATCTGCTGTTACATATATTCATTGATGCAAAGGTCTCTAGAACGCGTGAAAAACGCAGTTAAAGTACTCAAGACGCGGCCAAAGCGGTTTTGAAGATCCTAGCTCTGCTGCCAAGTTATCCATATGGAAATCTATTTGGTTTAGAGTTATATGAGACCGATTCAATAGTGCACTACTGATAGACAGGTGTGTTGCCTTCAGAGGAGATTACCAAGGAGGGAGTGTTGGAAACTGAGTGGCAAAAGAGATCTGTATGCGTGTGTGCATGAAGTGTCATTTTAATATGTTTTATTGTCATTTTATTCTATTATTAAAGTACTTTAGTAGAAACTTTTGAAGGCGCAGGTATCTATTTTTCTATTTATATATAATTTTGGGTGGGGATGAGAGTTTAACCCCTTGAATACCGCTGCAGCCTACAAGATTAAATTAGAAAATTTCAGCGCCACAACTTATATATTCTGTTCTATATACTGAAATGGGTATAATGCAACATATTGTGTGCATCTTTATGGACTGTTTTACCTTATACTCTGCAATGTTGTACAAGGGTCGTGAGACTAAATCCTTATAGAGGATCTCCACACGTGTATTAATTGTCTACTTCGCTGCAATGTCTTAGGATTATATATTATGGGCTAATGTAAAAAACGGGCTTCTGCAAATGCTTGTTCCCATCGCTCAGAAAGAAGATAGTTCTAAGAACAGTTTGTGCCCGTTAATAGGGTTACCTTGCTGGGGCTCAATATTGCACCCTAACACAATGGACCTTATTTTGCCAGACAACGATTCCATCTCTAATCCTCTGAGCTGGATGTTTGACGGAACACCGTCTTGTAATCACTCATGGAACATTGCTTTGATGTCCTTTTTTTGTCTGCAAATCTTGAATGACATCATTTCAGTCTCATAAGCACAATGATACGCCAACATCAAATGCCATGCCAAGCAGCCTAAAAGGATAGGGCAAGTCAGATCACACCGTAATAAGGGTTTTTTTTGAGGGAGAAAGGACTAAGTGTAAAAGATGAAGACATTTAAATGTGAAAATCTAGCAGCCTTCAGATATTTGAGAGTTTCTGTTACATCCAAATGAAATTTACATACAAATACACTTTCTGTTTAATTGTGCACAATCTCTCAAAGCATGAGCTGGGGCTTAATGTTCTTCTAAGCTTTTTTTCACCCCTTTTCAACATGCATTATATTTATATGTAAATCAGATCTGTAAGAGCTTTAGAATACGCCAGCCCACATTCCGACACAACAAGATTTCAGTCTCTTTTTTATTGATTTCTACAGAATTCCTGGAGGTTTAGAGAGAATATTATTACTTGGTCTACATACCACTGCCAGTGACTATAGAGAAGTCTGCAATAAGATAATACTAGTTGCGCCAAAAGACAACATGCAGTGCTCCTCTATCTAGCCACCATGGTTATGAGAGCATGCAATGTATTCTTTCATGTGTTTGCTTTCTACAATGTCTTTTTGTAAGAAGGCTCGCTTACTATCTGATCATATTGATGTTTGAAAATAGAGATTATGTTTACAAAACGTTTTTTTACAATTTAACAGTGCATACTGCCTAATGTGCACTTGTCATTATAAAATAATGATAATAAAGTTGCCTATTAGCTGAAAGTCTAATACCTGGCACAGTTTTAAATACAACCTAATAGCATAGAACACAATTTATATATGTTACCTTTTGTGTTACCTTCCACAAAAGATACCAGAAGAAGCTCAGTTGAAGGAACTAACAGCAGGGTCTGTGGATGGAGCCACTTACTACTGCTTAGCTCAATTATTACTTACTAGCTGGTGGCGCACACTATGCTGGGTGGGGCAGATGTGCACACACAATCTCTCTGGATAGTGCATTTTTTCACAACACACAGCTCCCATTCCTCTGCACACACATACGCCATCCAATCAGTTTGTGGGGAAGACAGGCACAACGCTGCGGCCAATCAGAGAGGAGTGGGGCAGGAGGGGGCATGTACAGGACGGAAGCACATACATACACACAGCAGACAGCTGGATTAGATGGTTAATGTACTGGTAAGGCTGTTGTGGGATTTAAGTGCCTGCGCCTGCACAGTAGAGCGGATTAATTTGTGCTCGGCTATTTCTGCCAGAGCCCGAAGGAAAACCGCAACTGCACGAGACTCACACAGGATTGTTATGATCCTGAAACCCTGGCGGATCTTCGGCAGCTGACAGCGCTGGAACGGAGGGACATTACTTTTGCACATTCAGACAGTTCAGGCTCTAGTCCTGCTGGGTTTAGGTGGGTTTCAAATTTATTTGAGTTCAGCTGCTAGTCTGCAACTCTGGCCAATACACATATGCTACCTAAACTATCTCTGTGAGCTGAGAAAGCAGCAAATGTGCTAAAAATAAAAGACATGCCACATACCTGCCAACATTTCCTAAAGAAAAATAGGTACACTGGCCCCGCCCATGCCCCGCTCTAAACTCTTCCCAGGCCATGTCCAAAACCATCAATATTTATAAATACCTGTACAGTATAAAGCTCTGATATCTTCCACAGCTCTTTACAGAGTAAATAGACATGTCACTCACTAACTCTCCCTTGAGGGACACACAATCTAATCCATGTCATGGTCATATGTCCGTATTAAAGAACAAGGCCAATTTTTGTGGAAATGAACCTACCTGTATGTTTTTTTGCTGTAGGTATGCCCAGAGGAAACTCATCACAGTTACCCCCAATTAACATAATTAAGGCAGCGTGTTCCCCAAATGACATAATTAGGGAACACAACCCTTTCCAAAATATCAGATAGCCATCATGTTTCTCAAAGGTCAAAATTAGCTAGCCAAGTCCCCTAAATATGGAGCCTTCAGCATACCTGTCAACCTTTTGAAGTAAGAGAGGGACACCTTTAACCACTTAAAGGGGAACTGAAGAGAGCGGTATATGGAGGCTGTCATGTTTATTTCCTTTTAATCAATACCAGTTGCCTGGCAGCCCTGCTGGTCTATTTCTCTGCAGTAGTATCTGATTAAAACCAGAAACAAGCATGCAGCTAGTCTTGTCAGATCAGACTTATAAGTCTGCACCACTGAAACACCTGATCTGCTGCATGCTTGTTCAGGGGCTATGGCTAATAGTATTAGAGGCAGAGGATCAGCAGGGCTGCCAGGCAACTGGTATTGTCTAAAAGGAAATAAACATGACAGCCTCCATATACCTCTCTCTTCAGTTCCCCTTTAAGGACTGCAGCCTTAAAACCCCTTAAAGAGGAACTCCAGTGAACATTTTACTGTTGGCAGGTGATGTAGCTGCTGCATGGTTTTTGGCAGTTGGAAACAGCTGTAAACAACTATTTCCCACAAAAGTTCCAACTTTTCTTGTGGGAGGGGTTACTTGTGGGAGGGGTTTCACCACAATATCAGTCATACAGCGCCCACTGATGGTCTGTTTCTGAAAAGGAATAGATTTCTCATGTAAGGGGGTATCAGCTACTGATTGGGATAAAGTTCAATTTTGGGTCGGAGTTTCTCTTTAAGGACCAGACACTTTTTTTCTATTCAGACCACTGCAGCTGTAATAGTTTATTGCTCGGTCATACAGCCTACTATCTAAATGAATTTTACCTCCTTTTCTTGTCACTAATACAGCTTTCTTTCGGTGCTATTTGATTGCTGCTGTGATTGTTACTTTTTATTATATTCATCAAAAAAGACATGTATTTTGTCAAAAAATGATTTTTTTTTTACTTTCTTTGCTGACATTTTTTTTTAAATAAAGTAAAATTTCTATATAAATGTTTGTCTAAATTTATTTTGCTACATGTCTTTAATCAATAAATAGACACTTATTGGATTTCTTTTTTTGTTTGGGTAAAAGTTATAGCGTTTACAATCTATAGTGCAAAAAGTGAATTTCCCCAGTTTGAAGCATCTCTGACTTTTCTGAGCACCTGTCATGTGTCATGAGGTGCTAGAATTCCAGGATAGTATAAATACCCCCCAAATGACCCCATTTTGGAAAAAAGACATCCCAAAGTATTCACTAAGAGGCATGGTGAGTTCATAGAATATTTTATTTTTTGTCACAAGTTAGCGGAAAATGACACTTTGTGACAAAAAAATTACATAAAAAAAAGTTTCCATTTCTGCTAAACTTGTGACAAAAAAAGGAATCTGCCACAGACTCACCATGCCCCTCTCTGAATACTTTGGGGTGTCTAATTTCCAAAATGGGGTCATGTTTGGGGTTTGTTTACTGCTAAATTGTAAGCACCCCTGTAAAGCCTAAAGATGCTCATAGGACTTTGGGCACCTTAGCGCACCTAGGCTGCAAAAAAGTGTCACACATGTGGTATCACCGTACTCAGGAGAAACAGTATAATGTGTTTTGGGGTGTATTTTTACACATACCCATGCTGGGTGAGAGAAATATCTCTGTATATCTCTGTAAATGATCACTTACACCAGTAATGATCACTTACAGATACTATATAGTAGCAATGCTAATTAGCGACAGTGATGATGCTAATCAGCAACTAATTAGTGACTGCGGTGTGGTGGGCTGGGTACTAACTGACGCTAACTACCCAACGAAGGGCCCTAGCTAAATAACTGGCCTAACTGTTAACAGTTTTCACTGATCACTGTTTTTAGATCACTAGGATAGTGACAGGGGGGTGATCGGGGGGTTCTGTGGGGGTGGTCGGGTGATCAGAAGCCCGCAGGGGGCAGATTAGGGCCTGATCTGTTGGGTAGGAGTGCTAGGGGTGACAGGTAGTGACAGGAGGTGATTGATGGGTGTCTCAGTGGGTGATTAGAGGGGAGGATAGATGCAATTAATGCACTGGGGAGGTGATCAGAGGGTCTGAGGGGTCTCTGAGGGTGTGGGTGGGTGTTTGGGTGCCCGCAAGGGGCAGATTAGGGTCTGATCTGATGGGTAGCAGTGACAGGGGGTGATTGATGGGTGATCAGTGGATGATTAGAGGCAGAGCCGGGACAAGGTCCTCCAGCACCCAAGGCTGAGACACCAAAGTGCGCCCCTCCATCCCTCCCACCCCAGCCGTCACACACTGATTGCTATTAGACTAAGAGGTGCCCCAGGGCCCACAACCTCCCCAACACCTTAATATCTAGTTATCTGGCTTGCATTCACTGCCATGTATCCCCTTTTCTTATTTCTTTCTGCTTCAAACTCAATTAGGAATGACAGCTGAATGAATTCTGCACCCCCTCCTACACTGCGCCCTGAGGCTGGAGCCTCTCCAGCCTATGCCTCGGCACGACCCTGATTAGAGGGGAACAGATGTAAATAACGCACTGGGGAGGTCATCGGGGGGGGGGGGGGGGGGTGTCTGAGAGCGATCTACGGGTATGGGCCGGTGTTTGGGTGCCCGCAAGGGGCAGATTAGGGTCTGATCTGATGGGTAGCAGTGAGAGGTGGTGACAGGGGGTGATTGATGGGTGATCAGTGGGTGATTAGAGGGGAGAACAGATGTAAACAATGCACTTGGGAGGTGATCTGAGGGCGGATCTGCGGGCGATCTGAGGGTGTGGGCGGGTGATCATGTGACCGCAAGGGGCAGGTTAGGGTCTGATCTGATGGGTGGCAGTGACAGGGGGTGATTGATGGGTGCTTGAGAGGTGATCAGTGGATGATTACAGGGGAGAATAGATGTATATAGTACACAGGGGGGGGGGGGGTCTGGGGAGGATCTGAGGGTGTGGGAGGTGATCAGGAGCCCCCAGGGGGAAGTTTAGGACCTAATATAAAATATTGCATTGACATAGTGACAGGGGGTGATTGATAGGTGATTAGGGGGTGATTGGGTGCAAACAGTCTGAGGGGGTGATCAGGGGGGGTCTGAGGGGTGCTGTGGACGATCAGGGGGCAGGTGGGGCAGGATCAGTGTGTGTATGTAATTACTACAAGGGCTGCCTCCTCCCCTGGTGGTCGCTCGATCACTGGGACCACCAAGGTAGGAGGCAGCCTGTATAATACACTTTGTATACATAACAAAGTGTATTATACATTACTAACGGCGAGATCGGAAGGTTAACAACCCTGGCACTGCTAATTGGCCGGCGGGTTGATGTCGCGGGTGGGCGGTGCCTAATGCCGGCGGATGCGCGCATCCCTGCGCGCAATCCCAGGTTAATCAGTCCCCCAGGTGCAGTCGCCGACTGGTGTTACGCGGTCCTGAGGGAGCCACGTTGCCGCCGCCCATAGATAGTAGGCGGTCGGCAAGTGGTAAGACATGCCCACCATATGGTCACACATACCACAAAGAATTCATAAGCAAAATATGTTTTTTTATAATTCAAACCACACTAGTCCTTTTAGTCATCAATGTTTTTCTTTCTCTAATGGATTGCAGAGATGCTGCCACGCGGTCTGGCAGCGGGGCGGCTGTCTCCGCGTTCAGACCAGCGGTTTCCACACAGCAGCATGCGTCTGGTTTGCCTGGGCCTTCTAGTGCACACAGATGGAGAGCTACGCGTGCGCGCGCTAGAAGGCAAGCCCTTTATGCCAGTAGGAGAGAGATCAGCTGATCAGGTCGATCAGCTGATCCCAGCACGGTTACTGATTGGCTGAGTGGCGCAGGGCGGCGTGGAGGAGCGCTGCAGTATATATAGATCTTGCTGGTCAGTCTCTGGTTGGTTGCCATTGCGAATACTTACGTGTGAGCACTCAGACCTCAGTCAGATCCCACAGTGTGATAGAACCAGGTGGACCTGGGAATTCACACTTAGCCAGATTACTGCTGTGTTATATTTTAGACCAATTCCGGGGTGTTGAGACCAAGGACCTCACACCCAAGCTTAGGATCACTGTGTCATTGCTGTGTTATACTTTAGACCAGTTCCGGGGTGTTGAGACCAAGGACCTCACACCCAAGCTTAGGATCATTGAGTCATTACTGTGTTATACTTTAGACCAGTTCTGGGGTGTTGAGACCAAGGACCTCACACCCAAGCTTAGGATTACTGTGTCATTGCTGAGTTATTCTCTAGACTAGTTCCTGGGTGTCGAGTAGTGTTGGGCGAACAGTGTTCGCCACTGTTCGGGTTCTGCAGAACATCACCCTGTTCGGGTGATGTTCGAGTTCGGCCGAACACCTGATGGTGTTCGGCCAAACTGTTCGGCCATATGGCCGAACTAAGAGCGCATGGCCGAACGTTACCCGAACGGTCGGCTAGCGCTGTGATTGGCCGAACGGGTCACGTGTAGTGTTGGGCGAACATCTAGATGTTCGGGTTCGGGCCGAACTCCGAACATAATGGAAGTCAATGGGGACCCGAACTTTCGTGCTTTGTAAAGCCTCCTTATATGCTACATACCCCAAATTTACAGGGTATGTGCACCTTGGGAGTGGGTACAAGAGGAAAAAATTTTTAGCAAAAAGAGCTTATAGTTTTTGAGAAAATCGATTTTAAAGTTTCAAAGGGAAAACTGTCTTTTAAATGCGGGAAATGTCTGTTTTCTTTGCACAGGTAACATGCTTTTTGTCGGCATGCAGTCATAAATGTAATACATATAAGAGGTTCCAGGAAAAGGGACCGGTAACGCTAACCCAGCAGCAGCACACGTGATGGAACAGGAGGAGGGTGGCGCAGGAGGAGAAGGCCACGCTTTGAGACACAACAACCCAGGCCTTGCATGAGGACAAGAAGCGTGCGGATAGCAATTTGCATTTTGTCGCCATGCAGTCATAAATTTAATACAGATGAGAGGTTCAATAAACAGGGACCGGAAACGCTAACCCATCACAGATGTTCATTGTTCATGTTACTTGGTTGGGGTCCGGGAGTGTTGCGTAGTCGTTTCCAATCCAGGATTGATTCATTTTAATTTGAGTCAGACGGTCTGCATTTTCTGTGGAGAGGCGGATACGCCGATCTGTGACGATGCCTCCGGCAGCACTGAAACAGCGTTCCGACATAACGCTGGCTGCCGGGCAAGCCAGCACCTCTATTGCGTACATTGCCAGTTTGTGCCAGGTGTCTAGCTTCGATACCCAATAGTTGAAGGGTGCAGATGGATTGTTCAACACAGCTATGCCATCTGACATGTAGTCCTTGACCATCTTCTCCAGGCGATCGGTGTTGGAGGTGGATCTGCACGCTTGCTGTTCTGTGTGCTGCTGCATGGGTGTCAGAAAATTTTCCCACTCCAAGGACACTGCCGATACCATTCCCTTTTGGGCACTAGCTGCAGCTTGTGTTGTTTGCTGCCCTCCTGGTCGTCCTGGGTTTGCGGAAGTCAGTCTGTCGGCGTACAACTGGCTAGAGGAGGGGGAGGATGTCAATCTCCTCTTTAAAGTCTCCACAAGGGCCTGCTGGTATTCTTCCATTTTGACCTGTCGGACTCTTTCTTTAAGCAGTTTTGGAACATTGTGTTTGTACCGTGGATCCAGAAGGGTATAAACCCAGTAATTGGTGTTGTCCAGAATGCGCACAATGCGTGGGTCGCGTTCAATGCAGTCCTAGGCCAAAGAGGTCATAGCCTAGGGTCACAAAAACCTGTTTATTTGGGCTATTTCAATGGTAGTGATGGTGACGTACATAAATCTCAGCCATGGCCGTTAGCAACGTCTGAATTTCACGAAATGTCTCATGCAGGTAGAAGACATATTGTTAGACTTGTATTCCAAAGATGGGGTCCCTACATCTCTGCAAACCAGAGTTACAGGGGTTCAAAATTGGTAAAATCCCCCATAGGCTTTCATTGGGCCTCCTATTTACAGTTTCAAAATCTCACATCTTTTCAAAGGGCAATTGATCAGCAGTGGCACATTTTCTAGCATTGTAGGGACCCTTAGGGGGAACATGACTGGTGAGTTTCGGGCCCCTAGGCCAAAGAGGTCATAGCCTAGGGTCACAAAAACCTGTTTATTTGGGCTATTTCAATGGTAGTGATGGTGACGTACATAAATCTCAGCCATGGCCGTTAGCAACGTCTGAATTTCACGAAATGTCTCATGCAGGTAGAAGACATATTGTTAGACTTGGATTCCAAAGATGGGGTCCCTACATCTCTGCAAACTAGAGTTACAGGGGTCCAAAATTGGTAAAATCCCCCATAGACTTTCATTGCCTTCCTATTTCACTTTCCAAAATCTCACATCTTTTCAAAGGGCAATGGCTCAGCAGTACCAAATTTTCTAGCATTGTAGGGACCCTTAGGGGGAACATGACTGGTGAGTTTCGGGCCCCTAGGCCAAAGAGGTCATAGCCTAGGGTCACAAAAACCTGTTTATTTGGGCTATTTCAATGGTAGTGATGGTGACGTACATAAATCTCAGCCATGGCCGTTAGCAACGTCTGAATTTCACGAAATGTCTCATGCAGGTAGAAGACATATTGTTAGACTTGTATTCCAAAGATGGGGTCCCTACATCTCTGCAAACCAGAGTTACAGGGGTCCAAAATTGGTAAAATCCCCCATAGGCTTTCATTGGGCCTCCTATTTACAGTTCCAAAATCTCACATCTTTTCAAAGGGCAATTGATCAGCAGTGGCACATTTTCTAGCATTGTAGGGACCCTTAGGGGGAACATGACTGGTGAGTTTCGGGCCCCTAGGCCAAAGAGGTCATAGCCTAGGGTCACAAAAACCTGTTTATTTGGGCTATTTCAATGGTAGTGATGGTGACGTACATAAATCTCAGCCATGGCCGTTAGCAACGTCTGAATTTCACGAAATGTCTCATGCAGGTAGAAGACATATTGTTAGACTTGTATTCCAAAGATGTGGGTCCCTACATCTCTGCAAACCAGAGTTACAGGGGTTCAAAATTGGTAAAATCCCCCATAGGCTTTCATTGGGCCTCCTATTTACAGTTCCAAAATCTCACATCTTTTCAAAGGGCAATTGATCAGCAGTGGCACATTTTCTAGCATTGTAGGGACCCTTAGGGGGAACATGACTAGTGAGTTTCGGGCCCCTAGGCCAAAGAGGTCATAGCCTAGGGTCACAAAAACCTGTTTATTTGGGCTATTTCAATGGTAGTGATGGTGACGTACATAAATCTCAGCCATGGCCGTTAGCAACGTCTGAATTTCACGAATTGTCTCATGCAGGTAGAAGACATATTGTTAGACTTGGATTCCAAAGATGGGGTCCCTACATCTCTGCAAACTAGAGTTACAGGGGTCCAAAATTGGTAAAATCCCCCATAGACTTTCATTGCCTTCCTATTTCACTTTCCAAAATCTCACATCTTTTCAAAGGGCAATGGCTCAGCAGTACCAAATTTTCTAGCATTGTAGGGACCCTTAGGGGGAACATGACTGGTGAGTTTCGGGCCCCTAGGCCAAAGAGGTCATAGCCTAGGGTCACAAAAACCTGTTTATTTGGGCTATTTCAATGGTAGTGATGGTGACGTACATAAATCTCAGCCATGGCCGTTAGCAACGTCTGAATTTCACGAAATGTCTCATGCAGGTAGAAGACATATTGTTAGACTTGTATTCCAAAGATGGGGTCCCTACATCTCTGCAAACCAGAGTTACAGGGGTCCAAAATTGGTAAAATCCCCCATAGGCTTTCATTGGGCCTCCTATTTACAGTTCCAAAATCTCACATCTTTTCAAAGGGCAATTGATCAGCAGTGGCACATTTTCTAGCATTGTAGGGACCCTTAGGGGGAACATGACTGGTGAGTTTCGGGCCCCTAGGCCGAAGAGGTCATAGCCTAGGGTCACAAAAACCTGTTTATTTGGGCTATTTTAATGGTACTGATGGCTCAGCAGTGGCAAAACTCACCAGTCATGATCCCCCTAAGGGTCCCTACAATGCTAGAAAATTTGGTACTGCTGAGCCATTGCCCTTTGAAAAGATGTGAGATTTTGGAAAGTGAAATAGGGAGGCAATGAAAGTCTATGGGGGATTTTACCAATTTTGGACCCCTGTAACTCTGGTTTGCAGAGATGTAGGGACCCCATCTTTGGAATCCAAGTCTAACAATATGTCTTCTACCTGCATGAGACATTTCGTGAAATTCAGACGTTGCTAACGGCCATGGCTGAGATTTATGTACGTCACCATCACTACCATTGAAATAGCCCAAATAAACAGGTTTTTGTGACCCTAGGCTATGACCTCTTTGGCCTAGGGGCCCGAAACTCACCAGTCATGTTCCCCCTAAGGGTCCCTACAATGCTAGAAAATTTGGTACTGCTGAGCCATTGCCCTTTGAAAAGATGTGAGATTTTGGAAAGTGAAATAGGGAGGCAATGAAAGTCTATGGGGGATTTTACCAATTTTGGACCCCTGTAACTCTGGTTTGCAGAGATGTAGGGACCCCATCTTTGGAATCCAAGTCTAACAATATGTCTTCTACCTGCATGAGACATTTCGTGAAATTCAGACGTTGCTAATGGCCATGGCTGAGATTTATGTACGTCACCATCACTACCATTGAAATAGCCCAAATAAACAGGTTTTTGTGACCCTAGGCTATGACCTCTTTGGCCTAGGGGCCCGAAACTCACCAGTCATGTTCCCCCTAAGGGTCCCTACAATGCTAAAAAAATTTGGTACTGCTGAGCCATTGCCCTTTGAAAAGATGTGAGATTTTGGAAAGTGAAATAGGGAGGCAATGAAAGTCTATGGGGGATTTTACCAATTTTGGACCCCTGTAACTCTGGTTTGCAGAGATGTAGGGACCCCATCTTTGGAATACAAGTCTAACAATATGTCTTCTACCTGCATGAGACATTTCGTGAAATTCAGACGTTGCTAACGGCCATGGCTGAGATTTATGTACGTCACCATCACTACCATTGAAATAGCCCAAATAAACAGGTTTTTGTGACCCTAGGCTATGACCTCTTTGGCCTAGGGGCCCGAAACTCACCAGTCATGTTCCCCCTAAGGGTCCCTACAATGCTAGAAAATTTGGTACTGCTGAGCCATTGCCCTTTGAAAAGATGTGAGATTTTGGAAAGTGAAATAGGGAGGCAATGAAAGTCTATGGGGGATTTTACCAATTTTGGACCCCTGTAACTCTGGTTTGCAGAGATGTAGGGACCCCATCTTTGGAATCCAAGTCTAACAATATGTCTTCTACCTGCATGAGACATTTCGTGAAATTCAGACGTTGCTAACGGCCATGGCTGAGATTTATGTACGTCACCATCACTACCATTGAAATAGCCCAAATAAACAGGTTTTTGTGACCCTAGGCTATGACCTCTTTGGCCTAGGGGCCCGAAACTCACCAGTCATGTTCCCCCTAAGGGTCCCTACAATGCTAGAAAATTTGGTACTGCTGAGCCATTGCCCTTTGAAAAGATGTGAGATTTTGGAAAGTGAAATAGGGAGGCAATGAAAGTCTATAGGGGATTTTACCAATTTTGGACCCCTGTAACTCTGGTTTGCAGAGATGTAGGGACCCCATCTTTGGAATCCAAGTCTAACAATATGTCTTCTACCTGCATGAGACATTTCGTGAAATTCAGACGTTGCTAACGGCCATGGCTGAGATTTATGTACGTCACCATCACTACCATTGAAATAGCCCAAATAAACAGGTTTTTGTGACCCTAGGCTATGACCTCTTTGGCCTAGGGGCCCGAAACTCACCAGTCATGTTCCCCCTAAGGGTCCCTACAATGCTAGAAAATTTGCCACTGCTGATCAATTGCCCTTTGAAAAGATGTGAGATTTTGGAACTGTAAATAGGAGGCCCAATGAAAGCCTATGGGGGATTTTACCAATTTTGAACCCCTGTAACTCTGGTTTGCAGAGATGTAGGGACCCCATCTTTGGAATCCAAGTCTAACAATATGTCTTCTACCTGCATGAGACATTTCGTGAAATTCAGACGTTGCTAACGGCCATGGCTGAGATTTATGTACGTCACCATCACTACCGTTGAAATAGCCCAAATAAACAGGTTTTTGTGATCCTAGGCTATGACCTCTTTGGCCTAGGACTGCATTGAACGCGACCCACGCATTGTGCGCATTCTGGACAACACCAATTACTGGGTTTATACCCTTCTGGATCCACGGTACAAACACAATGTTCCAAAACTGCTTAAAGAAAGAGTCCGACAGGTCAAAATGGAAGAATACCAGCAGGCCCTTGTGGAGACTTTAAAGAGGAGATTGACATCCTCCCCCTCCTCTAGCCAGTTGTACGCCGACAGACTGACTTCCGCAAACCCAGGACGACCAGGAGGGCAGCAAACAACACAAGCCGCAGCTAGTGCCCAAAAGGGAATGGTATCGGCAGTGTCCTTGGAGTGGGAAAATTTTCTGACACCCATGCAGCAGCACACAGAACAGCAAGCGTGCAGATCCACCTCCAACACCGATCGCCTGGAGAAGATGGTCAAGGACTACATGTCAGATGGCATAGCTGTGTTGAACAATCCATCTGCACCCTTCAACTATTGGGTATCGAAGCTAGACACCTGGCACAAACTGGCAATGTACGCAATAGAGGTGCTGGCTTGCCCGGCAGCCAGCGTTATGTCGGAACGCTGTTTCAGTGCTGCCGGAGGCATCGTCACAGATCGGCGTATCCGCCTCTCCACAGAAAATGCAGACCGTCTGACTCAAATTAAAATGAATCAATCCTGGATTGGAAACGACTACGCAACACTCCCGGACCCCAACCAAGTAACATGAACAATGAACATCTGTGATGGGTTAGCGTTTCCGGTCCCTGTTTATTGAACCTCTCATCTGTATTAAATTTATGACTGCATGGCGACAAAATGCAAATTGCTATCCGCACGCTTCTTGTCCTCATGCAAGGCCTGGGTTGTTGTGTCTCAAAGCGTGGCCTTCTCCTCCTGCGCCACCCTCCTCCTGTTCCATCACGTGTGCTGCTGCTGGGTTAGCGTTACCGGTCCCTTTTCCTGGAACCTCTTATATGTATTACATTTATGACTGCATGCCGACAAAAAGCATGTTACCTGTGCAAAGAAAACAGACATTTCCCGCATTTAAAAGACAGTTTTCCCTTTGAAACTTTAAAATCGATTTTCTCAAAAACTATAAGCTCTTTTTGCTAAATTTTTTTCCTCTTGTACCCACTCCCAAGGTGCACATACCCTGCAAATTTGGGGTATGTAGCATGTAAGGAAGCTTTACAAAGCACAAAAGTTCGGGTCCCCATTGACTTCCATTATGTTCGGAGTTCGGGTCGAACACCTGAACATCGCGGCGATGTTCGGCGAACGTTCGCGAACCCGAACATCTAGGTGTTCGCCCAACACTAGTGTCGAGGCCAAGGACCTCACACCTCAGACTAGGACTGTGCTTTATATCTGTTATGACTATTTGCTCTGTCGACCTCTCTTTTGCTTTCTGATTCGGTACCTCTGCATATCTGCCTACCTGTTGCCAAACCCTGCCTGTACCCGGTTACCGAATCAGCCTTCTGTCTCTGTACCTTATCTGCTCGTGTGTTGCCGACCTGGCCTGCCCGACCCTCCAGGCTGTCACTCATCCCTTGAGTGCTCAGTCTATCTGTACTAGCTGTGACACTATTCCACCAAGTGTCAGTTAGCTATTAGGACTGCTGCTCCTCAGAGAGTCCGGCCTGCTAGCAGCCAGTGGCCTCTACTCCTCTGGAGTCCCCTGGCTGCAGTACAGTCTATTATCTGATCACCAAGTGTCACTGGTTGCCAGGTTCTCTCTATTCCCTCTCTCAAGGAGATAGTCCCTGCACAGCCGAGGGCCACCTGCCCCTCAGGTGGTTCCTGGCCGAGCTACCTGTGTCTCCCGCCTCACGGGAGATAGCCTACAGTTACATCAAACACTTACACTTCATTAGGTGTCCAGAGGTTAGTCATACTTGTATTATTGGTGATTCTGCAGATCATCCATAATCAGGTATACATCTGTATTGTTGATGATTCTGCAGATCATCAATAATCAGATTCTCTCTGTGTGCTGACACCAATCGTTACACTTTCAAATCAATATTTAAAAATGAGATATATATCAGTTAAAAGAGGGACAGTTGAAGAAGAAAGAGGGACATGGGTGTTTGGATCCCAAAGAGGGACTGTTTCTCTAAAAAAGTCGCAGTTGGGAGATGTGCTTCAATACTTTATGACAACTCACCTCCTATGCAAGTTACTTGTGAAGGAGTACTTTATTGTACAGGCTAAAGCAGGAAGTAATCATAGAGTCTTACGCACCTATCACCTGACCAAACTGGAAGTGAGCTAAAAATACAAAGCAACATTATCAGTGGTGGTTCACTTAACAAGTAATTAAATGAGGATTCAGCAGCATATCCTATTGTATAGTCTGTCCATTTGTCCCGATAATCTTTTTTTTTATTTTACGAAAATTGCCTCAAAGAAGAATAAAATCGAATGGAAATTGCATATGATAAAAAATTAGCCAAACGTAAAATACCACTGTAACATATAGATCACTTACAAGGGATTTGGAGGTTTGTTGCTTGATATGCTTCAAAGATCCTTGTTGTATTTGATTATAGCCTCTGAGTTGACAAAGGTTGGGGACATCTGGATTATATAGCCGCCTTGATGTGTCAGCTGCAGTTTATTGTACAGGTAATCAGTTTTGCTGCAGGAAGAAGTGTTCTAGTTTGGCAAATGCATCAAATCGTATTTTCCCTGAAACACAAACTGTGTTTCTTAAACGTGACTAAGGGCCAAAATATTGTATTCATCACCATATGGCTGCGAGTTGAGAGCCAACAGGCGGGAGGCACAAACAAAAATCATGTAGAATTTATCACATCCTACAGAAAGAGAGTGCTCTGTCAGTGCACCCTGGCTATGGAATAGAAAAGAAGGTATATGTGCTTTAATTGTTATTATCACCACCACCCCGTCACAATAATATCCACAAGAAAGTATTTTCCAGTTCTCCGTACTCCCTGTCAAGCAAAGTCATCAGCAGAGGTGAGCAGTTTCTCTTATAGAATCTCTTCTATAGGGGAA
Organism: Hyperolius riggenbachi; assembly: GCF_040937935.1. Classification (NCBI taxonomy): domain Eukaryota; kingdom Metazoa; phylum Chordata; class Amphibia; order Anura; family Hyperoliidae; genus Hyperolius; species Hyperolius riggenbachi. The sequence continues at coordinate 249,372,201 of NC_090651.1, forward strand.
ATTATGGTGGAGCGTGTGATCAGATTGATTGTGTTATTGATTTGGAAGCCTATCCTTGGCTAGCCATGTTTACAAGTCACTTCAGTTTCTTATGTACGTTAAAACAAGAGATCAAAATGACACATAGCAGCAGCCTAGACACAAAAAATTGGACCCCAAATAAATGGTGATTTTTTTTCTCTCAACCTTTAGAAATGTTATTGACATATGCATACCCTTATATTTATAACAGGGTGGTCAAATTGTCTTCACTGGTATTCTGTACTTGATTCAAAATATCATACAGTAATTAACCTACATTGGTGATCTTCAGCCCCCTTCACTTAAAGGACAACTGAAGTGAGAAGAATATGGAGACTGACATATTTATTTCCGTTTAAACAATACCAGTTGCCTGGAAGTCAGGCTGATATATTTGGCTGCAAACGGTCTGAATAACACCAGAAACAAGCATGCACCTAATCTTATCAGATCCAACAAACATGTGAGAATCACCTGATCTGCTGCATGATTGCTCAAGGTCTATGGCTACAAGTATTAGAGGCAGAAGATCAGCAGGACAGCCAGGCAATGTGTATTGCTTAAAAGGATATAAGTATGGCAGCCTCCATATCCTTCTCACTTCAGTTGTCCTTTAAATGTAGTAACAGATTACCTAGACATGACTCACGATCATTACTTCTCTCTAGAAAAGGTAGTGGTAAGTAGCCCATTGACTTATTGGCCCTTATTCAATTAACTTTTTCTCCTAAGTTGTCTCCTAGTAGATGACATTCCATCTTTCCTGCAATTGAAACAGTACCAAAAAGTAAGTGGAAAAGTATAATCAAAATTATTTGGATTATTTTCATGCTTGCTGGAGGTTTAACCACTTTGGGACCAGCACCCTCTGCCCCCTTAAGGACCAGAGGGTGCTGGTCCAGTAAACCACCGCTTCCCGTCGAATCGCCGCTAAAATCCGCCGCTCCCGACGGTCACGCCGCTCTGTCCCCGCCGCAGGCTGCTCTCTCTGCCGTCGGTATGATGGCAGAACGTTGTGCGCCGGTCAGGAGCTGCTTTCATTGGCTCCTGACCCTGTCACTTGATGTAAGCCAATGGGAACAGCTTAAATGAATGACAGGGCCAGGAGCCAATGAAAATGGCTCCTGCCCGGCTCACAGTGCTCTGCCGTCATAGAGTATGTTGCAGCGGAGATCTAGCGGCGACAGCGGCGGGGACGGGCGGAGGGGGGGCGCGGTCAATGGGACGTAGAGTTTACGTCCCGTCAGAACCGCAGCGCCCCCTGCCCACTGTGATTTATACTGCGGCAGCCGCAGGTAGTTAAAATGCATTTTAGTAACAAGGTGGGAAAATATCAGATAAGTAAAAACTCAAGAGAAAAAGTTAATTGCATATCAGCCATTCTGTCACTTACATGTACTTCTTAAAGACTCAATAAGTTGCAAAAATGGAAAACTGGTTGTTTGGAAAAAACACCACGCATCTCCATTCTTGCCAATGGAATAAACAACACTGAAAGGGGTGAATGACATTTGACAATCAAAAAAAGTGGCAATCAGGCCAGATGGCACTTTATAAAAGTGTCAATTGGTAAATTTGCTATATGGGAGAAAACTGGAGGAAACAGCATATTTGCAGTATGTTGGAGGAAATCAAAGTGCTCTGAGGAAACACAAGCAAAACATACAAATTCCATGAAGATATTGTCAGGCCGATAAATCAAATCTGGCACTCAAACGCTACAAGGTTAGTGTGCTAGCCTCTATACCACCGTGCTGCATTTAGACCATATTAGAACAAGCAGGCAGTGAGACTGAAAAATCTTACAGAGTTAGCTTGTGCAAGTCCTTACAAGTTTCTGTTAACATTAAAAAAAGGTAACGCACGACACTTAGTTGGAATATATTTATAATCACACAGTCCATCTATTTATAAAAAGTGTCTGTTATTTTTAATATATAAAACTTTTTTTTTAATCAGGACGATACCATTTATTAGCTAACTTATAAGAAAAGCAGCAAGCTTGTAGCTATGAAGCCTTCGTCAGACTGATTCCTGTACACTGCCAAAAACTTAGAATACTGCTCAAATACGCTGGATATTAAACATTATAAATATAAATATATATATATATATATATATATATATATATATATATATATATATATATATATATAATATATATATATATATATATATATATATATATATATATATATATATATATATTTTATATATATATATATATATATATATATATATATATATATATATATATATATATATATATATATATACATAGTTACATGGTTGAAAAAAGACATACGTCCATCGAGTATATATATATATATATACATATACATATATATATATATATATATATATAAATATATATATATAAATATATATATATATATATATATATAAAATCAAAAAGTCCATTCAGTTTTAAAATCTTACTTGCAAGGCACTCCAAAAAAAGATTGTGTGCAATAGTGTGCATATATTTGTAGTCATAAATTCCATCCAGTTATAATGGGCGTCTTTCGTTTCTTATGTGACTCATTTAAAAGTAAGTATGTCGACTGTAAAAGAAAAATTGAAAAAAAAACTTACTGTATGTTCACCTATAGTCTTACAGGCCATCCAATTATAATGAGAATGCATCATATATTTGTGTCTCATTCGTTATAAATTAGTGTCACTACTGTTAAAAATAAATAAATAAAAATTACACATCTCTTGATGGCCTCCTTATTTTTCTAATACATTCAACATTTAAAATAATATGTTCCTTTGTGGCCACTGATTAGCAGCATGTGTGGACCAAGACATAAGTTACAGTATTTTACAAACACTCTGGGGATGGAGTAGCTGCTTGCTGTCTACAGGTAAAACATGCAGGGATGGTTTAAAAATATTACCCTGTCTTCAGAATTGCTTATAAAACATTTCTGCGGACTAAAATAAATTAGTTTAAAATTTCTTACTGATATAAAAAAAAATCTAAGGGCAAGTATCACACAGCTTGGAGGTGCTCCAAGCTGTGTGATACTTCCCTTAGACACTATTTACTGACCTGAGGAAGCGGGTTGACTCCTGTGAAATGCATTGTCTGTTTTTTGTTTTTGTTTTGTTTTTTACAAATACCTATTTTTTTTTACCATTGTCATCCTGAGGTAAGTTCCTATTACCTTTTACACTGTTTTAAGTGTTTTATACTTTTTAGGTGGCCTCCCTCCCTCCCAAACATTTAAACATGCACAACAATTGTATCTAAATTAATTTTATTTCATAGACTCCGTAAGTTAATAACTCTTCTCACCCCAATCACAATCTTGCCAATTGCTATGTGTGGTATCAATACTATCAAGGTGGCACAGTGGCATAGGTTATAAGAGTCTCTACTTGCAGTGTTAAATTCAAATCCCAGCAAGGACAGTGCCTACATTTAGATCAGACACTCTACCGGTGATTTCAAGGGGATGTTATGAGCACTTTGGTTTACTTCCGCATCTCAAAGACGTACTGGTGTTAAGATAATTAATTGTATGGTCCAAAACTGGCCTTACACTTTGGTAGAGACATATGATTATTTGTGAAAGGTATTCGATTGTGATCTTTCCATTTTCCCAGATCACAGATGTGTGAGACATAGGCTAAGTTTCCATTGGTACAATTTTCACATTTGTATGAAAACCAATGATTGTGAATTGGCTAGTTTTCATTTCATGAAAATGTTTGTTTGTGACTGTATGTGAGAAAAACACTGACAGCCTGCTGCATTTTTCCACATTCCGTATACAATGTATTGCATTCAATATGAAAAATAGCATACAATGTGATTTTTCATGCGTGTTCTCATACCGGAGCTTACAGGAACTTGTCATGTTGTCTTCAAAGGGAACATGTAAATTAGGGATATTGCAAAAAACTGCATGCGAAAATGAACATAAAAATCCTTATAAAATGACATGCCCTTTAAGGCCCCTTTTACACTAGGTGTGATGCAATCCTTAACAATCGCACCGCACCACTCCCGATAAGATGCACTGCGCTTTATAGCCACGGTGCAACAAAATCAGTGAGGCATAATTTCCATTGAAAGTATGCCTCGCTTCTGGGGTTATGGCACACGAAGCAAAGGTAACTCTTGCGGTGCTGTGACAGAGCCTGCCGCAACTCGTCACACCGTGTTCAGTGTGATAGCTCCAGAGGGCGATCACTACTTCTGCAATGGGATGCAGCATTTTTGTGCAACACAACATGACATACTGCCCCAAGTATAAATGGGGCCCTATTCATCTCAGAAAACTTGCATGTGATTTCCCTAGTGAGGAAACACAACCCTAGAGTGGAAACATAGCCATAATGGGCAGCTTTGGAAGTTGGTATGAAGCATTTGGAGGCAAAAGAAAGGTAGCTGTAAGACCAGTTGGCAGCACCCAGGCCCAGATTTACATCACAGGAGCCTATAGGCACAGATGTTCTGGCACCCTACACTTCACCCTCCACAAACCTACAAACCCCCACTGAACTGCACCGCAAGTGTGCTGGTTGGTCCCGCTGTCACTTCTCCCTTACTTCCCCTGCCTGGTGTAGGCAGCCACAGGTGTACCTTAATACTGAGTGTACCTCTGGCTACCTAATACTAAGTAACTAGAGGTGCCCCCATGCTATACTTAGGACTCTGCATAGGGAAATAGGGAGGCATCATCCACCATCAAACCCCTGTAGGCACGAGCCCACAGTGCCTTATGATAAATCAAGCCCTTTCAGCACCATAGCAATGTTTTGTGTTCATGTACAGACTGGTGTTAGAGGGGAAATACATGCAAACAACAGGAAGCCAGATTCTCAGATCTGTTTCGGGGGAAAGCAATGCTGACAGGCTTGTCTGGCTACCTGCTATAGGTCAGACTGTATGTCATATGATTGACCTATAACCTAGCCCTAACACCTGCCTAAACTCCTGCCTAGTAACAAACTACAAAACCCTGCAGGTAGATGTAGCATACAACCTGGCAAATAGCAATCACCAAACACAGCAAGGTAATAAAAACACAGTATACTTGAATAGTCACCTGAGGCAATCCAGACGATAGTGTAATCACAATACAGATGCATAGTCAATCAGGCCAGGATCAGGGGCAGGCAGCGTTCATGCAAAGTCCTTAAACAATCCGAGGTTGGCAACAGGTAGTCCAATAGAGATGTGTGGTCAGGTACAAGCCGGGTCGATAACAGATAATCCAATCTGCAAGAAGCTTGATCAAGAGACAGACAGAAGTCTGCAGCAAGTTAAACACTTAGTGTGAGCGCAATCTCAGCTACAAGCCCAGCATAGGCTATCATGGGCGAAGACTGAGGGCGCTCACCTTTCTTTTATACAAGGACTAACCAATCAAGAGTAACGGAATCCAAAACAACTAATCATTCTGCGGCATGTCAGCAAATCAGCTGACACGCCGGTACGCATTCTGCTACTGTTTACAGCGGCGGAGCGCGTACTGAGGACGCATCCGCCGCTTAGCCAATAGGGAAGGAGCGCCATACGCTCCACTGACATCAGAGCCTCGCCGAGACCCAGAGGCTTGCGCCTCAGCGTGGGTCTCAGCATTCCGCTGCCATATGCGGCGAGGTTTTACAAATGCTTTATTGGTCAGTTAACAGTTAGGAGTTGAAATAGAATATTTATTAGCCAACATTCTAAGAATGCTAGATTTTTTACATTATTTTATTGTTAGCATTCCTCAAAAAAAAAAGAAGAAAAACTCATCAGAATGAAAGTATACCAAAAGGTGCTTCTTACATTCTTTTGGCCCAGGTTGCTAAATCTGGTTTCAGAGGCAGCCCTCAAGGAATATGCTTGTTTTAAATAAACTCACAAAGCCTTGAAATAAAACAAGATGTTTTAAAATTTCAGCGATTCATTTTCAAAACTTCAAAGTGCTATTAATGCAAGGCTTGGCTGAGATTTCCTGCTCAGGCAGTTCCCCCGGAGCCATGATTTAAGAATACGCCTTATTTTAAAGCTGGCATTTACTGCAGCTGCAGAACGGGAGTTTTTCTTTCTCTCTGCTTTTTTTTTTCCTTTTTTTATCCCCCGAGTGCTGGAACGTTATCCAACAATTAAACTGCATCCCACAAACAATTGAACATCTGTTTGGAGACAGCCGGCTGTGACATCTTCCAGCGAGGTCTAACCCTTTCTGCGCTAGCGTCTGTATTCTTTCCCTGCTTTCTTGGATAGGAGCCTTCTTTATTGTTATGGCAGTTTCACCTGGGGAAACAGGGCTTCACGAGCTGTCAGCAATCGTGCTTTAAAATCGTACGCAAGAAAAGAAATTAAGGTTCGTGCCATTGGCTCACATCCCACGTACGCGGCAAAATAACATGCCCTCGCTATATTTAGGCGCTCATAAACAAAAGCACTTAAGGGGATACATTGTAAAATGGAGCAAAGCCTGACATAAAAAAAAAACCCTCATATAGAGCTTTGCATCCATATCAGTGATTTTCCCTTTTACTAAAAAATAAAAAAAAAGAGTCTGTTGATTGAAAAAAAAAACAAAAAACAAAAACAGCGTCTGCTTTTGCTATAATTGGTACATGTATCAGTCTAGCCTCTGATGTACATCATATGTAATTAGCACATCAATCATTCTGAAACAGGGGGTGCATGTGTCAGGGATTGGTAGATCCACAGCAACAGGAAGATCTGTTCAGTGAGATGATAATGCTCTTCCCTCTGCACAATGTTACAGTGGGGCTTCTTGGTATGACAGCTTGTAAACTTTGTACTCACTTTAGATGGTTCTCGGCCAAGGTGACTGGTCGGAGCTGCCTCTGCAAAAAAATCCAACATGTGCACGGTGCCCCCCATCCCTCGATACACCGGGTGAGCAATTTGTCTGTTAGGTTGACTTAGCTGAGCATAAGGCTATATTTACAGTAGTGTGTAGTAACATGGCTTTCTGCACTGCAATGCACTGCATATGGGGCATTTGCAGTGCGGCCGATGTGGTATAACGGCATGCAGCATCCCACTCAAGTGCATTACCACGAAATGCACGCATTAACAGTAATTGTGATGCATACTTTTCATTTACTTTATGTTGCACTGTATGCAATGCAACACACGGATAACGAGCTTCGTGAATTTTCTGTTCTTGTTGCGTTCCTGCTGTTACTGGAAACGCAACACAGAGCCAACTATGAACTTAGCTGAAGCCAAGGGCATTGTTCTGCTGCTAACTCCATGTGCTCTGTGGCTGTGCCACTTCATCATATGCCGTAACGTAGGCCCTCTGCCTCCCTCCATAGCAACAGTACAAGTCGCTAGCCTGCATATTAGCAATGATTCTGTAGAGATTCAGTCCCAAACTGTCACCTGAGGTATCAGGTCCCAATGTCTGCCAGGCTACAACTCTTGCACATATGTATAAGGCTATACACAGAAAGATCTATTGGATTCTCTGCCCTATTACAATGAAATGATAAATGATGCATATCAAATGACAAACATTTTGTAATGGGCACTTTTACAGACACTGATGAAAAATACCCCATTACCTATTCACAATATAGGAGTGGGAAGAAAGGGGATGGAATGTAAATTAAAAACATGTGTAACGGTCTTGTGTTGTGGCTCAGATGTCTGATTATATGGTGATCTGCAGAATCACCAATAATACAGACGCTATACCTGATTATGGGTGACCTGCAGAATCACCAATAATACTAGTAAATGCAGACAAAGAGCTGAGTGTGTAGTGATTTGGTGCAACCGTAACTTTAATAGTGAATGAGACCTCACAAGAAGGGCTGGTGAGGTACTATCAGTACACTGAGCGTGCACTAAAGTACAAGCTCCAGCAAGCTGGAGAAACAATACTGAAAGAGGCTTAATCTCCCGAGGAGCGGGTGATTCAGAATGTACTGCAGGCAAGAGAACACCCGAGGGGCGGGTGACTCAGACTGTACTGCAGCCTAAGAGACACAATAAACTACAAATGACAGATTACCTAAGGAGCAGGTAATTAAGGCTGTACTACAGCCTAGCAGAACTGTTTCAGCAGAGGAGCTGGCGTAGCTAGCACCTCACCAGTGGCAAGGGCCCACTGGTTTGTAGAATGGTCAGGCAGGCAAGGTTCGGCAACAGAGAGGTAAGTATCGGTACAGGATCGTGAGAAGAGAGAGTAATTGGTAATCAGGCAGAGGTTCAGCAACAGGTAGGCAGATAGGCAAAAGTACAGGATCAGAAAGCAGGATCAGAGTCAGAGTAATAGCTAAGAGTCATGCACAGGAGATCAATACAGTAAGCAATATTCTAGTCTAGGTGTGAAGTCCTTGGCATCAACACCCGGGAACTAGTCTAACAAATAACAATAGCAAGTAGCAATATCCTAGACTAGGTGTGAAATCCTTAGCATCAACACCAGGGATCTAGCCTAAGGTCTGAGCGCTAACACGCAAGTATTAACGACAACAGACGATGAGTGAATGAAGCCCGGAGGCTTAAGAAGCAGAGGAGACCCCACTGGCACGCCCCCCTTCCATCAGCCAATCCTGGGCGCCCGTGGGACTCCTCTGACGTCAGCCGACCCGTAGGTCAGCTGACGGGCTTCCTCCCCGCATAAAAGTCCCGTCTGTGTGCGCGCCCACGCGCTAAGGCGACCCCCTGCCCAAGAGAACGTTCCGTCCTCGGCGTCCTAGACGCCGAACAGACGGATGGCCGCATGGAGGCAGCTGCGCCGGCGGTGCTGATCGCCGCAGCTGCCTCGTGTCTTACAACATGACAGTAATTGCAGTGAATGCTTACATGCTTCCTACGATATCCACAAACTTACTCATAGGCCTATTCCAATGATTTTTTTCTCCTAAGTTTTCTTATGGGTGATCTTATAAACATCTTATAAAATGCCTTTTAAGCCACCAGAGAGCAAGAAAATACTACAATAATTTTGGCAGCGCTTTGTCAAGTGTTTTGGTACTTTTCAATTGCAGAGTGCTGAAAAGTTATTTTACTGAGAAGATGAAAAATGATCTCCTAGGAGAAAACTTAGGAGAAGTAGTGAATTGGATCGGGCCCCATATGTCATACTCATACGAGCATTTGTGGGTTAAGGTGGCCATAAACTGAATTGATTCTCTGACATATTTGGGAACAGAAATTCAACTGATTCTCTATTATGTTTGCTGAAATATTATTTGAGATCAAGTGGTGCAAAATGATAGTTAGTCAGTCACTTTGAGGCCTGTTTCACTGTTGGACGTTGCGTTTTGATGCAACGTTAAAGTCACAACGCAAATTACAATGCAATGCCCCAAAAAAGTCGCAATGCAACTTAATGCCCGTTAGGGTCGCATACAGTAGAGCATACAGGCAATGAAAAGTATTTTTCTGAGTCATTACTGAGCATGTGCAAACAGTCCAACGCAGCTAGTAACGTGTATAACGCACTGCATGCAGTACTTCCACTTAACATGCAGCGTTAGTCACCAACGCAATGGGCTCAATTCACAAAGCGGCGGTATGGCAGTTTGGACGTCTTAAAGCTTAAGACGTCCAAACTGCAGCGCAAATGACTTTGTGCGCCGAAAACGTTGCACTGCGCGCGGTATCGCGGTGTGCCAAAAACATTGCGCGATGCGACGATAACATCGCAAACTGGGCATATTGTGCCCCTGAAACGTCGCACCAGTGCGCCCGATGGTTCAATCTTTAGGGTGCACTAGTGCAACATTTAAGGGGCACCATATGCCCCGTTTTTGTCGACGGCATGTGACTTTACCGTCGCATCGCGCAACGTTTTCGGCGCACCGCAGTTTGCACGCAGTGCAATGTTTTTGGCGCTATGTAGCTTTGCGCGACTATTAGTGCGCGCAAAGCTACTTTACATGTGGTAATGGGCTTTTCAATGCTTAGCGCCGCATATTGAATCGAGCCCATAGGGCTCGATTCACAAAGCCGTGCAAACTGTTTAGCACGGGTGTGCTAAACAGTTAGCACTTGAAGTGCCGTTCGTGGACTTTTGCGTGCGAAATTTGCCGCGAATCGCAGACTTTTGCGCGCGCAAAAATCCGAGAACGGCACTTCATGTGCTAACTATTGAGCACACCCGTGCTAAACAGTTTGCACGGCTTCGTGAATCAAGCCCATTGTGTGCACTGTGAATGGGGCATTGGGCCTGATTCACAAAGCGGTGCAAACTGTTTAGCACGGGTGTGCTAAACAGTTAGCACGTGAAGTCCATTCGCGGACTTTTGCGCGCGCAATTTGCCGCAAATTGCGCGTGCAAAAGTCCACGAACGGCACTTCACGTGCTAACTGTTTAGCACACCCATGCGAAACAGTTTGCACCGCTTTGTGAATCAGGCCCATTGATTTTTCATTGCAGTGAGTTATTCTGCGTTAAATGTTGTTTTAGGCTAGTTACACACCAGGACGTTGCGTTTAGGGGACGTTATAGGGCATATAACGTGCCCCTAATGCAACGCCTGGTGCTCTCTGGTGTGGACGTCGGAGTGAGCCCAGGGCCGGATTTATGGGAAGGCCACCAAGGTCAAGGCCTAGGGCGATAAAAATCAGCAGGGCGCTGGACTTTGAGAGATAAGAGGTCACATGTCAAAGTAAATCATCTCCCCTGCTTTTCTCTGGTCTGCCTGAATTCCAGAGATCCCTGCATCTCTCTCAATTGTGTAGAGTGTGTTTGAGGACAGTCAAGGGGCCTGATTCACAAAGCGGTGCTAACAGTTAGCACCCTGGTAAAAAGCCCTTTATCACACCTAAACTCAGTTTAGGCATGATAAGTTTAGGTGTGATAAGTTTAGGTGTGATAAGTTTAGGCATGATAAGTTTAGGTGTGATAAGTTTAGGCATGATAAGTTTAAGCACCAACTGCGTTAGCACCACAGTACACAGCTGATCAAAAGTTTTGCGCTAGCAAAGTCTGGTGCACTTCGCATAGAGTTTATTGGCGCTGCTTTGTGTGCGGGACTTTGCATGCTATCTACACTTATCTAAACTTAGCATGCCTAAACTTATCACACCTAAACTTATCACACCTAAACTTATCACACCTAATCTGGCTTTTCACCAGCGTGGTGCAATGGTTATCACGCCTACAGGATCTTCTCAAAAAATTAGCATATTGTAATAAACTTCATTATTTTCTGTAATGTACTGATAAACATTAGACTTTCATATATTTTAGATTCAAATACACACAACTGAAGTAGTTCAAGCCTTTTTTTGTTTTAATATTGATGATTTTGGCATACAGCTCATGAAAACCCAAAATTCCTATCTCAAAAAATTCGCATATTTCATCCGACCAATAAAAGTAAAGTGTTTTTAAAACAAAAAAAAGTCAACCTTCAAATAATTATGTTCAGTTATGCACACAATACTTGGTCTGGAATTCTTTTGCAGAAATGACTGCTTCAATGCGGCGTGGCATGGAGGCAATCAGCCTGTGGCACTGTTCAGGTGTTATGGAGGCCCAGGATGCTTCGATAGCGGCCTTAAGCTCATCCAGAGTGTTGGGTCTTGTGTCTCTCAACTTCCTCTTCGCAATATCTCACAGATTCTCTATGGGGTTCAGGTCAGGAGAGTTGGCAAGCCAATTAAGCACAGTAATACCATGGTCAGTAAACCATTTACCAGTGGTCTTGGCATTGTGAGCAGGTGCCAGGTCGTGCTGAAAAATGAAATCTTCATCTCCATAAAGCTTTTCAGCAGATGGAAGCATGAAGTGCTCCAAAATCTCCTGATAGCTAGCTGCATTGACCCTAACCTTGATAAAAACACAGTGGACCAACACCAGCAGCTGACATGGCACCCCAGACCATCACTGACTGTGGGTACTTGACACTGGACTTCAGGCATTTTGGCATCTCCCTTTCCCCAGTCTTCCTCCAGACTCTGGCACCTTGATTTCCGAATGACATGTAAAAGTTGCTCTCATCCAAAAAAAGTACTTTGGACCACTGAGCAACAGTCCAGTGCTGCTTCTCTATAGCCCAAGTCAGGCGCTTCTGCCGCTGTTTCTGGTTCAAAATTGGGTTCATGCTTCCATCTGCTTAAAAGCTTTATGGAGATGAAGATTTCATTTTTCAGCACGACCTGGCACCTGCTCACAGTGCCAAAACCACTGGCAAATGGTTTACTGACCGTGGTATTACTGTGCTCAATTGGCCTGCCAACTATCCTGACCTGAACCCCATAGAGAATCTGTGGGATATTGTGAAGAAAAAGTTGAGAGATGCAAGACCCAACACTCTGCATGAGTTTAAGGCCGCTATCGAAGCATCCTGGGCCTCCATAACACCTGAGCAGTGCCACAGACTGATTGCCTCCATGCCACGCCGCATTGAAGCAGTCATTTCTGCAAAAGGATTCCAGACCAAGTATTGAGTGCATAACTGAACATAATTATTTGAAGGTTGACTTTTTTTGTTTTAAAAACACTTTTCTTTTATTGGTCGGATGAAATATGCTAATTTTTTGAGATAGGAATTTTGGGTTTTCATGAGCTGTATGCCAAATTCATCAATATTAAAACAATAAAAGGCTTGAACTACTTCAGTTGTGTGTATTTGAATCTAAAATATATGAAAGTCTAATGTTTATCAGTACATTACAGAAAATAATGAACTTTATCACAGTATGCTAATTTTTTGAGAAGATCCTGTAAAGTCTCTAACTGGGTTAGCACCGCTTTGTGAATCGAGCCCAGTATGTGTTATCACCTGAGGATTATGTCGTATGTATGATGGTGGGGACATACAAGCTGCTGTGAGAAGTGCCAGCCTGGTTTTAATAGCAGAACTCTTGAGTTCTGTAAGATTTTTTCATGCACAAATTCAGAATCACAAACAGGAATCTTCTCCCTCTTTGCTGTCAGATTTATTACTGGTCTGGTCAGCTCTTAAAGACCTGTGACCTGTTAAATTTATGGTTTGTTTGTTTGTTTTTCCTAGGGAATGACCACAGCATTCTCTGTTCTACAGTTTAACTCTTTCCTGACTCATGTTAGAAGAGCATTGTACTTTGCTAGCTAGCTATCAGTGAAACAGGATGGCAATTATATTACATTTATTTATATTTGCAAAACAAACTATGTATCTTCTTCTGATGCTGAATGTATATATAGTTGTGTGCTCTAACATCTTGTTAGTATAATGTCTACAAACATATACAAGTCTGAAGAAGCCAAAGGCTCACACAAAACTTCCTACTGACTCATCTGTCCTTCCTTGCCTTGCCCTAAGTACTATATTGTCACTATTTAAAGCACATCTATGTCAGCATGTGTAGTTTTAGATCTTCTACTCACATGTTCTCTGTTTTGGATGAGCTTCTTTCAATGGAGGGGAGCTCATTCAAACCAGTTATTGCTGGAGAGAATTTGATGGGGGGGCGTGGTTGGAGTCAGCTGGCCTAGGGCACTTGGAAGTACAAATCCGGCCCTGAGTGAGCCGCGTTGTGCAGCTCACTCTGGCGTCCGTGATGCCGTGATGCGTACTCTTGGACGCATGCGGAATCACGTGGTCCCGCCCGGCCAATCGCCACACAGAGTGGCCGCTCCAGGAAGTAAACACTGCACGTCACTGAGTGCAGTGAATATTAATTAGCCATGTGCCCGGCCGCTCTCCCCTCCTCCCCAACATGACTGAGCATGTGCAAACAGTCTAATGCGGCTTAGCCGCGTAGAACGCACAGCATGCAGCACTTTGCTGCATTACAATGTAACGCAACGTGGGCAGTGTGAACAGTCCACTTGTGTTACATTGCTGTGCGTTGGGGGAGCGTTACAGGCTGCACTTACGTGCGCCTGTAACGTCCCTGTGTGCAAGAAGCCTTAGGGCTCGATTCACAAAGCGGTGCTAACCCAGTTAGAGACTTTAGGCATGATAACCATTGCACCACTCTGGTGAAAAGCCAGTTTAGGTGTGATAGGTTTAGGCATGATAAGTTTAGGTGTGATAAGTTTAGGCATGCTAAGTTTAGATCGCTTGCAAAGTCCCGCATGCAAAGCAGCGCAATTAAACTTTATACGAAGTGCACCAGTCTTTGCTAGCGTAAAACTTTTGATCAGCTGTGCACTGCGGTGCTAACGCAGTTGGTGCTTAAACTTATCATGCCTAAACTTATCACACCTAAACTTATCATGCCTAAACTTATCACACCTAAACTTATCACACCTAAACTTATCACGCCTAAACTGGCTTTTCACCAGCATGGTGCAATGGTTATCATGCCTAAAGTCTTTTAGGCATGCTAACTGGGTTAGCACCGCTTTGTGAATCGAGCCCCTAAACTTATCATGCCTAAACTGAGTTTAGGCATGATAAAGGGCTTTTCACCAGGGTGCTAACTGTTAGCACCGCTTTGTGAATCGAGCCCTTAAAGTGACTCTGTAACAAAAATTACAACGTTTTTTCTACCATCCTACAAGTTCCTAAACCTATTCTAATCTGTTCTGGCTCACTGCAGCACTTTGTACTATCACGGTCTCTGTAATAAATCAATGTATCTTTCCCTTGTCAGACTTGTCGGCCTGTGTCTGGAAGGCTGCCAACTCTTCCGTGCTGGTCTGTTCCTCTATGCACACTCCAGTGTGTGTATTATTTACATAAGCCAGCAGCTTCTCTGCTATCTTATCAGTGATAGAAGAGAGCTGGATAAAAATCCTCCTCTGTTAGGCTGTGAAAGTAGCTGGCTGACACATACTGAGGAATTACAAACACAGGCACAGGCAGAGCTGTCTGCAGGGAGCCTGTCACTTCAGTGCATGAGAGAAGCTGGGGACAGAAGGTAAACACACAAATGATCTTTTGAGATTCAAAAGGAAGGGTGTATACAGCCTGCTTGTGTATGGATGTATTTTCTATGTGTGGACATATTGTACATCAATCTACTTCCTGTTTTGGTGGCCATTTTGTTTGTTTATAAACAAACTTTTTAAAACTGTTTTTGACTACTTTTAATGCAGCGGGGAGCGGCGAAATTGTGACAGAGGGTAATAGGAGATGTCCCCTAACGCACTGGTACGTTTACTTTTGTGCGATTTTAACAATACAGATTCTCTTTAATGTGTGACTTTACTGTGCACTGTGAAAGAGGCCTTAGGCAGTTGATTTCCATTGGTAGTACTTTGCCTTTACTGCAGAAGCCAAAACTTTCAGAACTAATGAATGATCTGATATTAAGATTTCAATACAGTCCACCTCAAATAATGAATATATATACATATATATATATATACATATATATATATATATATATATATATATATATATATATATATATATATATATATATATATATATATATTATATCTGGAGGGTCTTTAATATATTTTTCTGTCATCTATCTGGTCAGTCAAACATGCTTGCTGCAGCCTCTGTTAACAGAACAGACTGATTTCTATTAACAAGGACAGATGCAAAATAATGTCTAATATCTCCTCCATTTCCTTGTCATTTGTGCCTAATGTCTTGAAATCATTCCCCAAAGGACTGTTCTGTTCTTTTATAATTTGCCTAAAAGCTTTCCTCCTTCGTTATCGTGCTATGCGTCACTTACAGCGATCTTCCCTCTAACCCAGCTTCTCCGCACCAGAATGAATCAGTAATTCCGTAATCCAGACGTCGCATCTCTGTGACTCTTAGCGCTTTATCTCCCTTTTACAAGTTGCTTTTTATGTTCTGTGAAGTATAACAAGCGCATCGTGTGTTATTGTAGCGGCGTTTAGAGCAGTTGGACCATTTCTTGGTGCATTATAAGGAAAAGATCTAAGAGAAATAAATAAATAAAAGTGAGCGATTCAGAAATAATAAATATATTGCAATTTACACCACGAGCGCTTTTTACTGGTTCAATTTCAGTGATGAATTACCCACTTTGCCAGGTTATTGCACGCATTCTAAGAACTAAGATACACATCCTTCCAGTGCTGCGTGTAACTAAGTCCCACCATCATCATTAGTAAGGGCAGAGATGCTTGTAGCCTTGTTGCTAGAGAGTAAGGGCTGGTTCACATTGCAAGATTTGAAAAGCTCTTGCTAATGCAATGCTACGGGGGATTTTTATAAAATCCCATCGCTCAAGTGAGAACACACACACAGCATTACATTAGCAAGAGCTTTTATCACAAGCGTTTAATAAAGCCCATGTAGTGGGAAAAAGACCTAACTACATGTTACAGCATGCCCTTTCTAAATTGAACTGTTTGGCGTAGGTAACGTCAACCCCCTTGGCGGTATGAAAAATACCGCCAGGGGGCAGCGCAGCAGTTTTTTTTTAATTTTTTTTTTTAAATCATGTAGCGAGCCCAGGGCTCGCTACATGATAGCCGCTGCTCAGCGGCATCCCCCCAGCCCCGCCGATCGCCTCCGGCGATAGGCGATCAGGAAATCCCGTTCAAAGAACGGGATTTCCTGGAGGGCTTCCCCCTGTCGCCATGGCGATGGGGCGGAATGACGTCAGCGACGTCAGCGACGTCGGGACGTCATTGGGAGACCCGATCCACCCCTTGGCGCTGCCTGGCACTGATTGGCCAGGCAGCGCAGGGGTCTGGGGGGGGGCCGCGCAACGCACCGGATAGCGGCGATCGGGCGCGCGGCGGCGGCGATCGGGGTGCTGGCGCAGCTAGCAAAGTGCTAGCTGCGTCCAGCAAAAAAAAAAATTATGTAAATCGGCCCAGCAGGGCCTGAGCGGCACCCTCCGGCGGCTTACCCCGTGTCACACACGGGGTTACCGCCAAGGAGGTTAATATGTTTTTGATGCAAAAACTCCTTTGAAATAAACACTCTGAACCAGGCAGGAGTGTAACTGCAAACCATGCCCCCCCTCCCACACACAACCACGCACGCACGCACGCACGCACGCACGCACGCACGCACACACACACACACACACACACACACACACACACACACACACACACACACATGCACACACACACGCACACCCATACAATACTTTGATTTTGCCCCCTTAATGTTTTCAACTTTTGCCTTGCCTCCCCTTAGTGACCATCAGGATCTTCACATCCATAACATGTTTAGCCACAAAAACACCTGGTCTAGACTATCAGAGAAAGGGGAGGTAAGTAGTTGGGGCCCTTCCACGCCTCTAGGCCCCCCTGCAGTCTCAGGGGCTGCTCTCCCGTAGTGACGCCGCTGGAACCAGGCGGGCAAGAAACAACTTCTATTTTCAAATTAGCCACTTAAGTTCCAATGGTCTCTGCCCACTTAAGGACCAGAGACTGCTGGTACCAGAAATGGCGGATCATCGATGAATACGAATCGCCACACACACCCGCTGCAACCACCATCCACGCCGCACACCGGGAACCTAAGCCACCCACTCTGCCGTCTCTATGACGGCAGAGTTCCTGTGAGCCAGTCAGGAGCCTCTTTCGTTGGCTCCTGACCCTGTCTATCAATGTAAGCCAATGGGAGTTGCTTTCATTGATAGACAGGGTCAGCAGCCAATGAAGTCGGCTCCTGACCCGCTCACAGTGCTCTGCCGTTATAGAGACGGCAGAGTGAGTGAGCTGCGGAGGGGAGACATCGGCGAGATCGTCGGGAGTGACAAAAGCAGCGACAATGCGTGACGTCGGTGAACTTAGGCCCCGTTTACACTAGGGCTAGGTTCACAGTGCTCAGTTGCGTTGCAGCATAATTCTTCATATCAACTGACTGCCCATACAATTCTATGTGCCTGTTCACAGTAAAGGGTTGTAACTGATCACACTATTCTAACTCGCTGCATACAGGCTTTGCATTAAAGTCTTTGTCCAGTCTCCATTGCCATTCACACTAATTTTAGCGCATTATAAGGCATGTGTTATGCAACTGACCACTGTGAATCCAGGCTTAATCAGTTGGTACGCATTTTTTTTTTCTTCTCCATAGCAGTGCATTGTAAAAAAGATTTCAGTTAAAAGTGTGAAAGGTGCCATAGGAAAACATGGGACTTACTTTGAAAATCAGTTGACCTTTCAGTTATAACTGAGAGCAACTGATAAGTGTAAATGGGGCCTTAGATTTACGCCCTGGTAGCCAGATCAGCACCACAACAGGACGTAGATTTCAATTAGTGTCGTCCTTAAATGGTTAATAATTCTCACAACCCAGCTCTAATGATTTCAAGACGTACCTGACTGAGGAGTTCATAAAAATTATCTACATAAAGATTATCTATATATTATCTAATTATCGGTCCTCTCTCTCCACACACTCAGCCCATTGTTGTACCCCATTGAAATTCTGTGCCATTATTAAGACTCCCTTACAGGTTTTGGCAGCTTTGGCCTTCCTGAGGGCTTTAGGAGACAGGCGCGTCCATACAGTGCATGCACGAGCACACACTGCACATGCTTCCTGAAGGTAATTCAGGAAAATATTTTTTAATAATAAGTGTAAACAGACCACATCAAAAGTATATGGATGACTATTCTGCAGTCTGGCTGAACACTCTCGCATGTAAACAAACCCCCATGGACAACTGTGTATATGTGCATACAGAGAAGGGAGCAGAGATGCCTTTCAAGCATTGGTGATAAAGTTCACTTAAAGGAATACTGTACCGGGGTCGGGGAAAATGAGTTGAATACCCGGGGCTTTTAATGGTTCCCCGCAGACATCCTGTGCCCGCGCAGCTACTCACCGATGCTCCAGCCTCGCCTGCGGTTCATTTCTGGAATTTCATACTTTAAAGACTGAAAACCACTGCGCCTTCGTTGTCGTGTCCTCGCTCCCGCTGATGTTACCAGGAGCGTACTGCGCAAGCACAGACCGTACTGGGCCTGCGCAGTATGCTCCTGGTGACATCGGCGGGAGCAAGGACACGACAGCGTATGCGCAGTGGTTTTCAGACTTTAACCACTTCGCCACTGAGGGGTTTTACCCCCTGACCACCAGAGCAATTTTCACCTTTCAGCGCTCCTTCCATTCATTCGTCTATAACTTTATTATTACTTATCGCAATGAAATGAACTATATCTTGTTTTTTTCGCCACCAATTAGGCTTTCTTTAGGTGGGACATTATGCCAAGAATTATTTTTTTCTAAATGTGTTTTAATGGGAAAATAGGAAAAATGTGGGGAAAAAAATAATTATTTTTCAGTTTTCGGCCATTATAGTTTTTAAATAATGCATGCTACTGTAATTAAAACCCATGAAACGTATTTGCCCTTTTGTCCCGGTTATAAAACCATTTAAATTATGTCCCTATCACAATGTTTGGCGCCAATATTTTATTTGGAAATAAAGGTGAATTTTTTTCAGTTTTGCGTCCATCCCTAATTACAAGCCCATAGTTTATAAAGTAACAGTGTTATACCCTCTTGACATAAATATTTAAAAAGTTCAGTCCCTAAGGTAACTATTTATGTATTTTTTTTAATTGTAAATTTTTTAATTTTTTTTTAATTACAAAAAAAAAAAAAAATGGGGAGTGTGGGAGGTAATGAGTTAATTTTATGTGTAAAAGTCATTTATTTGTATGTGAAAAATGTGTAGGGTGTAGTTTACTATTTGGCCACAAGATGGCCACAGTAACTTTTTGTTTTAATGCGACCTCCAAGCTTCCTTCCGGAAGCTTGGAGGAAGAATAAGGAGGCTGGACACGTGAGTTTTTTCTCACAATGATCGCGCTGCCCATAGGAGAGCAGCTGATCATTGCGGGGCTTAGATCAACGAACGGGAATGGATTTTCCCGTTCATTGATCTCTGGGCGAGCGGGCGGCGGCGGTTTTACTAGCGGCGGGCGGCGTGTTTACGAGCGGGAGCGCGGGCAGCGTCGGGAACGCGGAAAGTACGTGTTTCTCCGTCCCTGGTTTTTAAAGGATGGAAAAAGGGGCGGAGAAATACGTACGCGCGGGGGTAAAGTGGTTAAGGTCTGAAATTCCAGAAGTGAAGGAGGCGGGGCCGGAGCATCGGTGAGTGGCTGCGAGGGTACAGGATGTCTGCGGGGGACAATTAGAAGCCCCGGGTAAGTTCAACTCAATTTCACCCGACCCCCCCTACAGTGTTCATTTAAATAAATTCTTCTTAAGGGTAACTCAATCAGTCTGTAAATCTCTGATTGGCTCTGATAATTCTCACAATCCAGCTCTGGGTAATAATTTCAAGAAGTCCCTGACTGTGGAGTTCATGATATTATCTACATTAAAAAAAAAAATAAAAAAAAAAAAAAATATATATATATATATATATATATATATATATATATATATACGTATATATATATATATTATCCACTTATCAGTCCTTTACGTACAGTGCATGCATGAGCATACACTCACACATGCTTCCTGAAGGTAAGTTCTTGTTGAGGGTAACTCATGCAAAGGGATAACATCAATCTGTAAATCTCTGATTGGCTGTTGGTGATCATGTGACCAATCACTACTTCCTGTTTTCAGTTTATAGAGGAAGAAGAGCTAAGACCTGATGGATCATGCCCAGCCTAGTTTCTACATTGATTCTACTCAAGAAAATGTTATGTGCCAATAATTCACCATCTCTGAATTGAAAAACCAGACTACTGATGGTGCTTGCAAGTCTGCTAAATACTTGTCATTGCAGTTGCACTTTAAGCAGATGCAAAGTTAGCATTCAATAACATTTTTATAAAAGTTATAATTAATTGGGAATGGGATATACTATTACTTCAGGTTATTTACAGTAAAGATTAAATGGCTCAATAAATGTCACAAGGACGCATCCATTGGATTCAAGGACATACAAAAAGAAACCCCAACAGAGAGATTATAATTATACAGAAACATTTTTAAAACATGCTGTGCTAGTGTTGTGTCTTCATCATGAGACACCAGATTTAGGCTGATTGTGTGCTTAACATCTCATCACAGAATATGTCATTATGGATTTGTGGAATAGATATTTCACGTAAAGCTCCACTTTACTGTACTGACAAGTATGCACACTGTTTGCTTAAATTACTGGTAATTATTGTACTATATCATTTTGGCATGAAAGACACATAGCTTCACGTTATATTTTATTATTATTCTTTTGAAGTTAGACTTTATTTCAGAATGAAGTGGAATCAGGAGTGCTAGCATGTGTGTTTTTTTTGGAATTCGCCATTCTCTGCTAAATACACCGTATTTGCGCTAATGCCCCATCCTGTTCTCCACAAAACTTTCAAGAGTGGGTAGATATATAATAATAAATAACAATAACCATAGTAATAATCAACAATTAATTCAGTTCTGTACTCGTTTAAAAAAAATGGCATGTATTTTTTTATTATAATTTTGTCTTCTTTAAACAGAAGGTAATAATTTTGCTTTCAGTGAGCAACTGTGGTTTCCCATAATGCATTACTCCCAAATATGCAAATGATCTCTTTATGCCCCTGAAAGCCAGATACAGATCCAGAGCTGCTGGTATATAGTGAACTTATAGCTTATAATACATTCAAAGTATATCAGTAGTACAAAAAATTGGCCGCAAATGAGTACTTATGTAGTAGATGGAAGCCACTTGTGTGTATTTGGTGTATGTGTGCTGCCCCGTTTCTATGGGCGGGCCAGGTGAGCGACCACCCAGGGCACTTTGGGGCGGGTGGCGCAGAGCCACGTCCTCACTGGGACTCAGAGCGGGGAGGGGAGCCTGACTGAGGCGAACTGTGATTGGAGCAGGAAGGTAGTTGCTAATATGAGCCTTTCCACTGTGCTTACTCTTCAAAGGGGGAGCACGGAGAGGAGCCCTGGGGAGAGGGTGGGAAAAGTAAGGCCCCCCACTACACGGCTCAGTCTCAGTATGGCTGCGGCTCCCCCCACCATCACCTATATGGGGGGGGGGGGTAAGGCACCTATACCTAGCTAACCTATACTGGCTGCACCTATACCTCGCTACCTATACTGAAGGCACCTATACCTAGCTACATATACTGAAGGCACCTACACCTAGCTACCTACACTGAAGGCACCTATACCAGCTAACCTATACTGGCTGCACTTATACCTAGCTACTTACAGTATACTAAAAACACCTATACCTATCTACCTATAATGAAGGCGCCTATACCTTATTACCTATACTTAAGGCATCATACATAGCTACCTATCCTGAATGCACCAATACCTAGCTACCTATTTCAATAAAAATCTTTTAATGATGAAAAAAAATACCTAGCTACCTATTCTGAAGGCACCAATACCTAGCTACCTATACTGAAGGCCCCTTTACCTAGCTTAGCTATACTGGCTGCACCTATAACTAGCTAACCTATACTAGGAGCACCTATAGTTAGCTATCTATACTGGGGGCACGTACAGCTGGCTACCCATAGTGGGCGCACCCATACCTGACTACCTATACTCGGGGCATAATATGAGTTTGCGAGTCTACCAGCACCGTAGGGGGCACAATTTTTACACCCTCGCCCTGGGTGCAATTTAGCCTAGAAACTGCCCTGCTGCCCCGTCCCATGTGTGCAAGTTTTTCACCTTGCCTCGCCACTCATGTATATGTGTGCGGCCCTGCCCCTTGTGTGAATGTGAGCTGCCCTGCCCCTCATTCACACCACTCCTCACTAGGAGCTCTTGGCCAAACTTCCTTCCACCACCAGCACACAGTTATTCAGCAGCAGCATCAGACAGCCAGAGGGTGCCACTTGTCAGTTCTGACCTGATTATAGAAGCAAATGGAGGAATTAGCAGGATGCAGCAAATAAGCAGCCAGTGGGACCGCACAGAAGCGACTTAATAAGTGTAGCACAATGACTTACTGTGCACCACCTGATGTTGTCTGGCCAGCAAGCTTCAGCCCAGCTTTTGGTCTCCTGTCATGACCCTTGATTTGAGGTGGTCTGGGGGCTGTCACAGACAGGAGACTATATCAGGACACTTTAAAGGAAAAGTGGGGTTTGGGGAGGAGGAGCTATCCACCTGACACACACGATACAATAAAATTATCCGTTTTTACTGCAATTCGATAAAAATGATCTGGTCTCCCTAAAAAATCGAAACCTTTTTTTTATACGAATGAAAAATCCAATCGGATTTCCCGTTTTTTTTCGATTTGTATCTATCCGGAATGCCAGATATTTTTCTTCAATTTCTCTAAAGATTGTATGGTGTGTGTTAGATTGTCAATTTATTAATATACACACCCAAGCAATTTTGTCGTAGTTTCCAATCATGTTTATCAAAATTGGGGAGAAATTGAACAATGTATCATTGATCATATTTTTGAAATGTTACAATCAATCATAAAAATTGATTGCAATTCTTAAATTGAACAGATATTTAAAAAATGGTATGGTGTGTGGCCACCTTAAGGTGGTCACTGGTGGTGGGTGGACTACCACACTCTAAGGGGCAGGCAAGCTGACAACAGGAGGCATGGGGGGAATTACCTGTCATTATTAAAAGGACAATTGGGGCAGTAGTATCAGCCTTGCTTCTGTCTTGTTTGTCATGGCCTTGGGTGGTTTTCTTAGGGGGAGGAGGTGTTACTTTTTTATGCTTCAGCGCTGTTTTTAGCAAAACGTCCCCTCCCCCCTTCACCAAAGGACACCCCAAGGGTCATGATAAACAGGACCGGAGCTGCAGCTGCAGCCCTCAGTTTCCGCTTAGTGTCAGGAAGATCACCA
Source organism: Hyperolius riggenbachi (assembly GCF_040937935.1). Lineage (NCBI taxonomy): Eukaryota > Metazoa > Chordata > Amphibia > Anura > Hyperoliidae > Hyperolius > Hyperolius riggenbachi. Next base: position 249,395,849 of record NC_090651.1, read on the forward strand.
GTGCCTTATTGCAGCCTCTTAGTACCTTCTTGGTGTCAGGCGGCCTCAGTTCTCCTTTACTGTCAGCAAGGCTTCAATTTCTCAATGTATTGGCATGTGGCAGTGAGTGACTAGATGTAGTGGGTTTGCTATAAGAGTATTTCCAGATGAAACCAATAACAAACAGGTTTTGCTGCACACTCCACTCAGTAATTGCCTAGGCGAAAAAACACTGCGTATAGTGAATTACTGTCTCCACTCAGGGGGTCAACATGGTGACAAGTGATCCACAAGTGCCAAACACTGTGCACTTTGTGCTCCTGAGTGCCCACAGTTCACACCCCTGACGATTTGGCTCCTGAAGAGGGGCTATCGCACTAAAAAAGGGACCATTTAATTTTCCTTTTTACTTATCTCACTCATACAAATTACCGATAGCTGATTATAGAAGCAAAATGTGTGTAATATAATCAAAACGCTCTGCATTTAGTGAAATGAAACTTACCGGTATCTGAACGTGGTTTATATTTGTTATAAATGTATATATTATTAATGTTCTAGCACCACAGAGGCGACTTGGGCCCAGCTGCCTTCCCCCTGAAGTTCAATATCCAGTTTCCCAATAGAAAGCAGGCATTGTCTGCATTAAGGCCTGTGAACCATCCAGGAAAGTAACAATGAGTGTCAGGGCAGCTGGACAATAGAGAATGTGGATTGCAGATTCTGTCACAGCTGCACAGCACTTTCTGTGACGCGGCTGGATTTGGACAGGATTCAAAAGACAAAAACTGCAGTGCTGGCTTTACATCAGCTTGTTACAGTCCACCCTAAAGAAGATCTCCATGTGGTTTGTTGGATTGGGCAGTGAATACATAAAGCATTTGCAAAGTATACGTAAAATGTTTCTCCTGGCTATTTTCTATTTTATTTGCCTTCTGACTACCTCATTGCTCCCAACTGTCCCTTTTTCGGAGGGACTGTCCCTCTTTGGGAGCCCTGTCCCTCTGTCCCTCTTTCCTCCTCATTTGTCCCTCTTTCAGGACTTTGTCCCTCTTTATATATATATATATATATATATATATATATATATATATATATATATATATATATATATATATTTCTCTACTAAAAATGTGTTTCATTGACTGTAAACTTTATTCCCATCCTTTAAATTGATATATTACTAATTTTAAAATGTTAAAATTAAGGAAAATGAACCAGGATAGAAAGGACCAGTGTGGTTTGAATTATAAAACAACATATTTTACTTATGAAATCTTTATCGTATGCGCAACTAGGGGTGTGGCGGGGGCGTGATCAGGGGTGTGGCAGGGGTGTGGCTTAAGTGTCCCTCTTTCTCATCTCAAAAAGTTGGGAGGTATGCTACCTCATTATCTGCGGGTATAATTTGGGCTCTGATTGTGGCTGAATTACCTCTTTTTTTATGTAATTTGTCAGTGAGTGCCGCTATAGCCATAATTTACATTATGCCCTATGGCAGTGCCCGAATCCTAGCTGCGGCACTGAACCCAAATTACCTATCATCAAAAAGCAGTGTATGTTTGTTGGAGTGAGACCCAGCCTGACAGATCATCTCGGATGAAAGCTGCCCAATGCTGTTGTCCTTCCTCATTACCTCTCCGGCTCCAGTAAAATGTACCATACCATTGTCACAAGATTAGATGCTGTGCAATTTCCTTCACCATACCACCCACATTTTCGATAGAATGAGGGACACCTGTGGCATGCCACTGCCACACCCCTAGTCACAAAGCCACAAATAATTTATAAGTAATAATTGTATGCATTTCTTTGCTACAGCTTACAGAACTCCTGCAATAAATCTGTAGTGAGTAGACTTCCTGCTTTCATGGAAGAGGGTTAACAATCTGTGTTTGCATATTAGCTGTGTCTGCTGAGGACTGCTAAATTTATGTCCTGACAGGGCTGAGAATTCAAATTACATATGTGATTACTTGAAGATGAGGGGGAATTAGCGAGGCTCTTCTCTCTAAAAACACACAGGGTGCATTTCTCTCTGCTTTCTTTGTGTCCTGTGCAAGAGTTCAGGTTCACTTTAATGGTTGTATGTTGAGTTATTTTGATGGGACAGCACATTTAGACTGCCATATAAGCTGTACACTGGTGACTTTATATTGTATCTGTAACGATTGTGGAACTTTCTCCGTGATCAGCGCACAACGCATGCGCTGATACGGCAGAAATCCTCCACAAGCGTATAATTGCAGGCACCCAGCAAAACCCGTAGAGGGAAATTCCTGTCGGCAGACAGGAACTGTACGAAGCGCAGAATGCAATCGCAAGAGAGGCGATTGCGAATGAGAACGAGCCAACCTAGTCGCCACCCCGCGACAGTGCACACACAACAGCAGATATGAAATAGGAACGCGATCGCGAGAGGTGCGATCGCCAGACGTGACACAAGGCAGATCAGAACAGAATACGAGGTTAGCAAAGGCACAGCAAATAATACAATGAGAATAACAAGGAAAATAACAAACGCTAGCTGAACGCGAACACCGCACTCATTCGCAACAGTGCACGCATTCGTGCGCGGTCTCCGCGTGTTACGCACAACAGAGACAAGCACGCCTAACTAACCAAAGACAGACAAATATGAAACAGAGAATGTGAGCGCTTGCTTAACGGTTACCTCACCGAGCCTCCAGCAAGTGTTCGTAGCAGACAAGACAGACACGCGAAAACAGGGACAAGCGAGAAATAGGATCCACAGCACTAGCGAAAGTGGCCAGCGCGATCCAGGAAGACAGAACAGAAGGATCCACAGCACTAGCACTAGGCGAGTGCGATCCAGGCAGACAGAGTAGCAGAGTAGCAGAACAGAAGGATCCACAGCACTAGCGAAAGTGACTAGCGCGATCCAGGTACAGAGTAGCAGAACAGAAGGATCCACAGCACTAGCGCAAGGCAAGTGCGATCCAGGTAGACCGAACAGAAGGATCCACAGCACTAGTGGCTAGCGCGATCCAAGGAGACAGATCAGAAGGGGCTACCAGCAACAACCGCTGTTGCGGTTAGCACCCAGACATACAGAACGATTTCCTGTCGCTGGGACAGGACAATCGCAACAGACAAACAAAACAGATAAACAATCCTAACTGCACTAGGGAAACCTGCCTAGTGCAAGTTCCAGGAATAACTCTAAGCTGATCTTCAAACAAAGAGCATAGCTGACACCCCTCCAGGGGTTTTACACAGGACTAAATCCTTCTTATGACCAGCCCAGCATTGTGGGAAACACATAGTACTTATAGTACACGCCTCCAATGAATGTGGCCAGGCAATTTGCATGACAACCTATGCAAATTCCTCAGCAAGCACAAGCTGCAAAACTGACAGAAGCTCTTCTTTCCAGAGTCCTGCAGCATGCAAACCTAAACAATGGTCAAAAAGCTGCCTGCCTGCACAGGCAGCTGAGCAGATCATTACAGTATCAAAGTATCATATCTTCAGTGTTGCCCCATGAAAAGAAAAAAATATTGACAAAAAAGTGAGAGGCGTACTCTCTTTTGAGAGATACAGTCAGTAGATTGCTGACAATAGTGATTATGTACAATACAGCCATACATAAAAGTCCCAGCTTTTACTACCCGCTAAGGTCACGTGCACTGAGCCATTGTGGTGCGTTGCGTTGGACAATGTAATCACATTGCTACAGTGATGTCATTATATTTTAATGATACCTTCACGTCAGCGCATTACAGTGCAGTATGGTGAAATCTGTCAGCATAGTGCAAGGCATGCTATGCAATAACGCATAACATGCGCATTTACAATTGCAGTGAAGCATACTTTTAATTGACTGCTTGCTTCACTGTGTGCATCACATTACATACAGACCAAGCCATGCCCCTTTTTCCTTTAGTCGCAATCCTGCTTTTACGAGGTATGCAACACACTGCTCCAGTGTAAATCTAGCCTCATGTTACTGGGACCGATTAACTGCAAGACTGAACTCATATATTTTGTTCACTTATTCCTAAACCTAGGGAATATGTAAAGCCTGTACCTGATCATCTAGTCAACAGTGTCAGTGACCAAAAAAGGATTATATGGCGTTGACAGGGAATCTTTCACTAAGGCTCAACACACACCATACAATCTTGATTGTTCAATCTTACCACTTTCATGTAGTATAAGAGCTTATCCAATCAATCATTCAAGGTATTTTCAATCTGTTGGCCCTTATACTACATAGATTTGGTAAATCTGTACAACCAAGATTGTATGGTGTGTGTTGAGCTTAAGATGCTGCTAGCAATCAATTCAGGCTCACCTCCAGGAGCAGTGCTGCATCTAGCAGAGGGAATCTGACAGCAGAGGCCCTGCTACTGGTGAAACAAGTGTAGCTTTATATCTAAACAGGTCACTTTTTTTAATATTTGGCTACTGTGTTTGTTTGTTTTTTGTTTGTTTTTTTACATTTGTTATTAAGTAAGATTAAAGCCCCTTTTACACAAGCAGGGTAAAGATGTTTTGCGTTACCTTACTTTGCCACAAGGGACTGCAAAAGCAAGAAAAGTCTGTATTATAATTAATGATGCGAGCAGCAGACTCGCTGTCTATAATGCACTGCTCAAAGAGGACTCAGGGCCTGCCTGGTAAAGCAAATTTTGATAGAAAAATAAAGCCAAGTGGCCCTACAAGTGCATATGAAAAAACTTCATTAATTCAAAAATTTGCAGTAGAACAGCAGCTTGATTAGCCCTTAAAACACTTTTAAAAAAAAGAAGCAGTGGGGAGCAAGAAAAGTCTATGGAGACTTTCAAGCTTATTGTGGTCCATTGCAGTGCACCAGAAATATTAAATCCGAAGCAAGGGCAACAGCGCCTCACCGCAAGCACTGCACTTAATGCACAGTGCTTGGGGTAACGGTAACGTAAGTACGTAGTGTAAATCAGGGAGTGTGGTGCATCATGGAGTTCATGCGGATCGTCAGGAATCCCTGGGCAGAGGTACGTCACTGAGCAGTGGGCGGAGCTATGCATATGACCCTGTCCATGCACTTTTCATATGTTTGTCATTTTTATGCAGTGGGATGCGGCAGGAGCATCGTATCCTTACCGCAATGCAAAAAAATAGGAGTAAAACCGGCCTTAAGTTTAACAACAAGAGAAACATGTAACAGGTAGGACCATATTAAGAAATGTGTGAGTCTTGGAGAAAAACCATATGCATTCTGCCCTCTGGCAAAAGTGGGCTCTGCTGCAATAAAACGGACAATAGGCATGTCATAATATATTGTAATAAATGTAATAATAAGCAGTATTTTGTGGACAGGATAGCTGAGATTTTTCTGCCCAGGGTTTTAAAAAATATTCAGACAGCGGAAGGAATGCCCCAGAGAGCTTTTCCTTTGTCTTAATATGCTAACTGGTCTGTGTGCTAAATGACTAGAGGGCTGACAGAAAGCCATCCTCACAGAGTATAACAGGGTGACTTTATGCAGAAAACGATTCACTCTTTCTACTTGAAAACTAATGAAACAGACTTGTCTCCTTATTTACAACACAAAAATATCTTTCACATCTATGATTAATTATTAAAATTCAAAATAACTATCCTAACTATATTTTCATAAAGCAGTATGCTGATAGTGCTGATATTTGTTGTGCACTGCATTGGGACATATTCACTAAATATTGGAAAAGGTGCTGAGTGCAGGCAGTGCACTGCAAGCTTACTGTTACTTAAAGGGAACCTAAAGTGAGGCTTCCATATTTATTTATTTTTTAAGTAATACCGGTTGCCTGGCAGTAGAGTTGTCTCGAACCTCTGATTTTAGGTTCATGAACCTTGTACGCAAACATGCGAAAAAAGTTTGCGAACTAGCGAACTTTTCGAACCGTTATAGACTTCAATGGGTAGGCGAACTTTCAAAACTACAAACACTAATTCTGGCCGCGTAAAGTGATGGAAAAGATGTTTCAAGGGGTCTAACACCTGGAGGGGGGCATGGTGGAGTGGGATACATGCCAAAAGTCCCGGGGAAAAATCTGGATTTGACGCACAGCAGGGTTTAAGGGCAGAAATCACATTACATTGCTAAATTGCAGGCCTAAAGTGCTTTAAAACATCTTGCATGTGTATACATCAATCAGGTAGTGTAATTAGTGTACTGCTTTACACTGACAGATTAAACTCACTGTGTAATGCACCACAAACAGCTGTTTGTGTAGTGACGGCCATATTGGACTGGAGCGAACAATGGCGAGAGTGCAGGCGATGGCGGTTTTCAAGCCCATATGGTCGGGCTGATGTAGCTCAATGACAGAACAACAGTGACTGAGTGTCCAGCTGATCGAATTTGGTCTGTCCACAATGAAGCAACAACTTTATTATCTTGGGTGTGGAGTGGGCAGTAGGCCCCTGCGATCCATGCCTCATTCATTTTGATAAAGGTGAGGTACTGAACACTTTTGTGACTTAGGCGACTTCTCTTCTCAGTGACAATGTCTCCAGCTGCGCTGAAGGTCCTTTCTGACAGGACGCTTGAGGCAGGGCAAGACAGAAGTTGGATGGCAAATTGGGACAGCTCTGGCCACAGGTCAAGCCTGCGCACCCAGTAGTCCAGTGGTTCATCGCTGCTCACAGTGTCTACATCCACACTTAAGGCCAGGTAGTCGGCCACCTGCCGGTCGAGGCGTTGGTAGAGGGTGGATCTGGAAGGGCTAAAGTGAGGCATTGGACTAAAGAATGTCCACATGTCCGACATCACCATGAGATCGCTGGAGCATCCTGTCCTTGCCTGCGTGGACATGGGAGAAGGATTACTGGCGGTGGTACCTTTATTGCATTGTGCTGTGACATCACCCTTAAATGCATTGTAAAGCATAGTTGCCAGCTTGTTCTGCAAGTGCGGCATCCTTTCTGCCTTCATGTGATTTGGAAACATCTCCGCCACTTTGTGCCTATACCGAGGGTCTAGTAGCGTGGCCACCCAGTCCATCTCCTCTTGCTCTTCCTAAGTGACGTCAGGTAAGTTCTCCTCCTCCCCCCAGCCACGAACAATACCATGGGAACATTGAGGAGCACAAGCCCCCTGCGACGCCTGCTGCGGTTGTTCTTCTGCCGCCGCCTCCTCCTCTTCCCAAAAAAAACCACCTTCATCTGAGTCTGACTCCTCTTCCCCACACGACTCTTCCTCCTTCTCCTCCTCCCCCCTCTGTGCTGCCGCAGGTGTTGAGGAAACATCTGGTTCTGATGAGAATTGATCCCACAACTCTTCCTCCTGTAACTGTTCCTGTTCACGCTCCTCCACAGCTTTATTCACCACTCTACGCACGGCACGCTCCAGGAAGAAAACGTACGGGATCAAGTCGCTGATGGCGCCTTTACTGCGACTCACCATGTTTGTCACCTCCTCAAACGGCAGCATGTGCCTGCAGGCATTTTGCATGAATATCCAGTTCTTCGGCCAGAACATCCCCATCTCCCCAGAGTGTGTCCATCTACTGTAGTTGTAGAGATACTGGCTGACAGCTTTCTCCTGTTGTAGCAGGCGATAAGGAGGGTCGAATTCCAGCAAGTCGGGCTATCGCAAATCAAGCGTCTCACCGGCAAGTTGTTTCTCCGTTGAATATCGGCAAATCGTGCCATGGCCGTGTAAGACAGCCTGAAATGCCCACACAACTTCCTGGCCTGCTTTAGGACGTCCTATAAGCCTGGATACAAAAGAAAAAGATGTTCCGCTGCACCGTGGGTTGGGTATAAAGCAATCTTCAGTTTATTGACACATCAGTAGATACACAAATGGCTCACGCGTATCGGAGCTCACAGTGGCTCCTTAATCATAGCCAACATACACAGAAACACCACAAGTTTAAATAGTCAAAAAAAGCCGGCACACCCAGGGTGTGGCTATGGCTCTTAAAGAGACATATATATGTGCATATAAAATGGCCGAATGGCCAGATATGAAAAATATTTAAAACAACCATGAATGTTATGATTAAGAATCAAGATAAATGGACAATTCGATTACATAAGATGTATAAAATCACAGATACCACCGTAATGAAATGGAAAGTAGCATGCAAAGATACAAAATACATAAAATTGTACATAAGAATGCATAAATGTATAAATGCATAAATATCCCAATGTTGACACCGTCAGGGGGGAGAGAGTGAGAGGGTTGGAAAAATGGAGGAGGGGGGGGGGGGGGGAGGAAGACTGCATGGAGCAAAAGGAGGCATGGCCACATACACCCAAGCTCAATGTCTAATATCATAAGTCAGGCTGACATCCAGCCTGGAGTTTAATCCTGTAGGTATGCGTGTGCCCAATCTCCAGATCCATAGAGCCTCCCGTTGTAATAAACGTCTGTATAAATCCCCTCCCCTGGTAGAATGTATCACCCTTTCAATACCTTGGAAAGTGAAACCCCTCATGTCACCCCGATGCTCCCTGTAAAAGTGTCTGGCTACACTGGACACCTGGGTGACATAAGCCTCATTCCTGATGCATCTAGCTGATCCGTTATAGTGTTCTGCAATACGCTGTCTCAAGGGGCGGGTGGTACAGCCCACATATTGGACCCTACACACGGAACAGGAAATAAGGTATACCACATTACTCGAATTGCAATTGACATATTGCTTCATATCAAACTTTATGCCTTTGGCAACAGAGAGAATCTCTCGTGTCTGATCATGAACCCGACAGTATCTGCAGGTACCATAACCACATTTATATGAACCCACGCAGGTCAACCAAGTTGGAACAGGTCTAGGAGAGCTGGAGAAGAGACTGGGTGAAAGACGGGTCCCCAAAGTAGGAGCTCGGCGCGCTGCAAAAGCAACGCCACTGCCCACAATGGTACGGAGCTTAGGATCTGAGTGCAAGACCGGCAAATATTTTTTTATGATATTGATAACCTTATTGTACTCCAAACTGTAGGGAGTTGTAAAAGTTAGATTTCTTTTTTGCCTGGTCTCGCTTCCAGAACCAACCTCTAAAAGGTCACGACGATCCCTACACAGCACACGTTGTCGTGCACCACGTATGGAGCGTGTGGTGTAACCCCGTTCCCGGAGTCTCTCCTCCACTACATCCAACTCCCGCCCCAAAAGGTTGGGGTCTGAGCAGTTGCGAGCCACTCTAACCATCTCCCCATAGGGAATTGCTCTTAAAGTATGGCTCGGATGGCAGCTAGAGGCCAGCAGAAGAGAATTGCCGGCGCATGCCTTCCTATAAGTTTTAGTGACAATCCTGCCTGATGTCTCGGAACCCCACAAAGTCAGATCAAGATAGTCTATCTGAGAGGGGCTATGGGACATAGTAAAAGACAGATTCAAACTGTTATCATTGCAATATAACAAGAAACCAGGCAGAACGTCTGGGGGACCCCCCCATATCAGCAGCAGATCATCTATGTACCTCCCATACCAAAATATATATTCCGAAAAGGGGTTCACCGCCCCAAAGATGCGGAGCTCCTCCCACCATCCCATGAACAAATTCGCCAGGGATGGGGAGAACTTGGCTCCCATAGAAGCTCCGCACCTCTGGAGATAGAAAACCCCATCAAACATAAAATAATTATGGGTTAACAGATGATCCACCGCAGAGATGAGGAGGTCCCTAGTAGCTGCAGAGAAAGAGCCATATTTTTGGATGTGAAAGTCCAATGCCCTAAGAGCAAGGTCATGGGGGATGGAGGAATAGAGTGCGGTCACATCCATCGTGACCCATGTATAGCTATTGGACCATTTCAGGGAGTCCAGGCTATTGAGTAAATGTGTGGTATCTCGGAGGAACCCAGGCAAACGGCGGACGAGTGGCTGAAGACACCCGTCCACCCATTGGCCCAGACGCTCTCCCAAGGAGCCTATCCCAGCCACAATGGGGCGGCCCCTGGGAGGAACATCTGGTTTATGCACCTTAGGGAGATGGTGGAAAATTGGAATAACCGGTGTATCCACCATTAGATAATCTCTTTCCCGCTCAGAGAATACTCCCAAGGAGCAACCCCAGTTGAGTAGTCGTTTAAGCTCCGCCTGGAATTTAATGGTAGGATCACCTGCTAACACTTGATAAGTGCTCTTGTCCTCCAATTGTCGCAATGCCTCTGCCCTATACATGTCTGAGTCCATGACGACCACAGCCCCTCCTTTGTCCGCATTGCGAATTACAATTGAATTATCAGTCTGGAGGGACTGCAGTGCGTCTTGCTCTTGCTTGGTGAGATCAGAACTGGCTCTAAATGTTTTCTGTAGCTGAACAAGTTCACTCTCAACTAAATGGGGCAGGTGGGAGACCATGCACAGGTCCCCCAGACCGATATTACGCAAACCCAGACCAGTTAAAAGGGTCAGTTTTAGTTCTGCAGACAGCTCAGGTTCTTTTTCAGATACCCCCGATGGCAAGGACGAGTTGGTGCAGTCAGTCTTTGCCGGCACCCCAAAAAAGGGGGGAGACCGACACAGATAGACGACAGCTCCAACCCCTTTAGTACCTCCATCCTATTACCAAAATCCGAAGAAAAATCGGAAACACAAAAACAAAAGAAAAGGAAATGCAGGAGGGCAGGTCGTAAACATAGGAAAGTGAGATCACAGAGCCCCAGTTCTAATGTTATCAATCTCTCCAGTATCCAGTTGACAGATGCCCAGCTTTCTCTGCTTTCAAGGGGTCTTTCTTTCTCGCCATCGCACCACTTTGATGTCTTCAGTACTATGCTAGACGTGAATAAATTTGTAAGGAATCTGATGGTGAGGAAGCACTTCTTGGAATCGGAGGAACAAAACGGGGTGGGGGGAGATGCGGAGACAGGTACGGGGCCCCACTTTTGTTCTGCCCGGGCGACTGAGGGGGTCCCTCCCTTTAGGGGGGCCCTTGCTGCCCTCACCCCGGAACCAGTGTCCTGCGCGGATGGCGGCTCAGTCGCCCGGGCAGCCCCGGGCCCCGTACCCGTTTCCAATCCTTTCTTCTATCCTGTACAGGCCAGATCCACGGCGGTAGACATGTTTCAGGATTTAGTTGAGAGTGAACTTGTTCAGCTACAGAAAACATTTAGAGCCAGTTCTGATCTCACCAAGCAAGAGCAAGACGCACTGCAGTCCCTCCAGACTGATAATTCAATTGTAATTCGCAATGCGGACAAAGGAGGGGCTGTAGTCGTCATGGACTCAGACATGTATAGGGCAGAGGCATTGCGACAATTGGAGGACAAGAGCACTTATCAAGTGTTAGCAGGTGACCCTACCATTAAATTCCAGGCGGAGCTTAAACGACTACTCAACTGGGGTTGCTCCTTGGGAGTATTCTCTGAGCGGGAAAGAGATTATCTAATGGTGGATACACCGGTTATTCCAATTTTCCACCATCTCCCTAAGGTGCATAAACCAGATGTTCCTCCCAGGGGCCGCCCCATTGTGGCTGGGATAGGCTCCTTGGGAGAGCGTCTGGGCCAATGGGTGGACGGGTGTCTTCAGCCACTCGTCCACCGTTTGCCTGGGTTCCTCCGAGATACCACACATTTACTCAATAGCCTGGACTCCCTGAATGGTCCAATAGCTATACATGGGTCACGATGGATGTGACCGCACTCTATTCCTCCATCCCCCATGACCTTGCTCTTAGGGCATTGGACTTTCACATCCAAAAATATGGCTCTTTCTCTGCAGCTACTAGGGACCTCCTCATCTCTGCGGTGGATCATCTGTTAACCCATAATTATTTTATGTTTGATGGGGTTTTCTATCTCCAGAGGTGCGGAGCTTCTATGGGAGCCAAGTTCTCCCCATCCCTGGCGAATTTGTTCATGGGATGGTGGGAGGAGCTCCGCATCTTTGGGGCGGTGAACCTCTTTTCGGAATATATATTTTGGTATGGGAGGTACATAGATGATCTGCTGCTGATATGGGGGGGTCCCCCAGACGTTCTGCCTGGTTTCTTGTTATATTGCAATGATAACAGTTTGAATCTGTCTTTTACTATGTCCCATAGCCCCTCTCAGATAGACTATCTTGATCTGACTTTGTGGGGTTCCGAGACATCAGGCAGGATTGTCACTAAAACTTATAGGAAGGCATGCGCCGGCAATTCTCTTCTGCTGGCCTCTAGCTGCCATCCGAGCCATACTTTAAGAGCAATTCCCTATGGGGAGATGGTTAGAGTGGCTCGCAACTGCTCAGACCCCAACCTTTTGGGGCGGGAGTTGGATGTAGTGGAGGAGAGACTCCGGGAACGGGGTTACACCACACGCTCCATACGTGGTGCACGACAACGTGTGCTGTGTAGGGATCGTCGTGACCTTTTAGAGGTTGGTTCTGGAAGCGAGACCAGGCAAAAAAGAAATCTAACTTTTACAACTCCCTACAGTTTGGAGTACAATAAGGTTATCAATATCATAAAAAAATATTTGCCGGTCTTGCACTCAGATCCTAAACTCCGTACTTTGGGGACCCGTCTTTCACCCAGTCTCTTCTCCAGCTCTCCTAGACCTGTTCCAACTTGGTTGACCTGCGTGGGTTCATATAAATGTGGTTATGGTACCTGCAGATACTGTCAGGTTCATGATCAGACACGAGAGATTCTCTCTGTTGCCAAAGGCATAAAGTTTGATATGAAGCAATATGTCAATTGCAATTCGAGTAATGTGGTATACCTTATTTCCTGTTCCGTGTGTAGGGTCCAATATGTGGGCTGTACCACCCGCCCCTTGAGACAGCGTATTGCAGAACACTATAACGGATCAGCTAGATGCATCAGGAATGAGGCTTATGTCACCCAGGTGTCCAGTGTAGCCAGACACTTTTACAGGGAGCATCGGGGTGACATGAGGGGTTTCACTTTCCAAGGTATTGAAAGGGTGATACATTCTACCAGGGGAGGGGATTTATACAGACGTTTATTACAACGGGAGGCTCTATGGATCTGGAGATTGGGCACACGCATACCTACAGGATTGAACTCCAGGCTGGATGTCAGCCTGACTTATGATATTAGACATTGAGCTTGGGTGTATGTGGCCATGCCTCCTTTTGCTCCATGCAGTCTTCCTCCCCCCCCCCCCTCCTCCATTTTTCCAACCCTCTCACTCTCTCCCCCCTGACGGTGTCAACATTGGGATATTTATACATTTATGCATTCTTATGTACAATTTTATGTATTTTGTATCTTTGCATGCTACTTTCCATTTCATTACGGTGGTATCTGTGATTTTATACATCTTATGTAATCGAATTGTCCATTTATCTTGATTCTTAATCATAACATTCATGGTTGTTTTAAATATTTTTCATATCTGGCCATTCGGCCATTTTATATGCACATATATATGTCTCTTTAAGAGCCATAGCCACACCCTGGGTGTGCCGGCTTTTTTTGACTATTTAAACTTGTGGTGTTTCTGTGTATGTTGGCTATGATTAAGGAGCCACTGTGAGCTCCGATACGCGTGAGCCATTTGTGTATCTACTGATGTGTCAATAAACTGAAGATTGCTTTATACCCAACCCACGGTGCAGCGGAACATCTTTTTCTTTTGTTTGCATTGAGACCCGGTATTCCTGCTCCCCTGGGATATGCACCGGTGGTGCCAGCATCTCCACTCTTTGTCTATAAGCCTGGATACTTTGACACAAATCTCTGAACTATGAGATTCAGCACATGTGCCATGCAGGGTATGTGTCAACTTTCCCAAATTCAAAGCCGAAATGAGATTGCTGCCATTGTCCCACACCACGTTGCCAATCTCCAGTTGATGCGGGGTCAGCCACTGATCCACCTGTTTGTTAAAAGCAGCCTGGAGAGCTGATCCAGTGTGACTCTCCGCTTTGAGGCAAGACATGTCTAAGATGGAATGACACTGTCATACCTGGCATACAGCATAGGCCCTGGGGAGCTGGGGCTGTGTAGCTGGAGAGGAGATCGCAGCACCAGTAGAGTTGAACTGCTACTCAGCCAAAGAGGAGGAGGAGGATGACAGTGAAGAGGATATAGCAGGAGGAGAGAAGGTGGAGGTGGCAGGAGGCCTGCCTGCAAGCCGTGGAGGTGTTACAAGTGGGTCCGCTGCACAGCCATGTACTTCCTGCTTGTTAGCGGTCACCAGGTTGACCCAATGGGCTGTGTAAGTAATGTACCTGCCCTGACCGTGCTTGGCAGACCAGGCATCCGTGGTCAGTTGGACCCTTGACCCAACGCTGTGTGCCAGAGATGACACTACTTGCCTCTCAACTTCACGGTACAGTTTGGGTTTCGCCTTTTTAGAGAAGTAATTGTGGCCTGGCATCTTCCACTGCGGTGTCCCAATGGCCACAAATTTACAGAAGCCACAGAGTCCACTAGCTGGTATGGTAACAGCTGGCGAGCTAACAGTTCCGCCAAGCCAGCTGTCGGGCAAGGGGGTGACTGGCAGGAATTGGCTTCTTCCGCTCAAAGATTTCCCTCATGGACACCTGACTGCTGCTGTGGGCAGAGAAGCAGGAACCGCTTAAGATGAGAGGCGGAGTGGAGGGTGGCTGTGATTGTGAAGGTGCAAGGGAGAAAGAGGCTGAAGATGATGCACCTGGAGGAGGAAATGGAGAAGGAGGGTGGCTTTTCTTTTGTGTACTACTTTTCCTCTTGTGCTCTTCCCATTGCAGTTTGTGCCTTTTCTCCATGTGCCTTCGTAAGGCAGTTGTCCCTACGCGGCTGTTGGCCTTTCCACGGCTCAATTTTTGGAGGCAGAGAGAACAGATGGCATTGCTCTGATCTGAGGCAGACACATTAAAAAAATGTCCAAACTGCTGAGCCCCCCTGGGGTGATGGCACTATGGTGGCATCAGCAGGTGACGTTGAAGGGCATGTTGGCTGGCTGTCCATAGGTGGCGATACATGCCGCCGGACACTGCCCCCAGCTGTTTCTGAGGACGAGCTCCCTCTGTTTCTATCATGGAGTCGTCTCCTCCTACTCCTCTCTGACTCCCCTTCTGAACTGTCCCCCTGTTCATCTCCTCTATTGGGAACCCACGTGGCATCCGTATCATCATAATCATCATAATCATCCTCCCCAGCTTCGCTTGCCTCAGAAACCTCATAAACTACACCATTAGCAGGTACTTCATCCTCCTCCTCCTCATACGTTACGTCCATAGTGTCACCTAATTCAGACATATGAGGTGGTGTAACTTGCTTAGCGCCTTTATCTTGTTGTAACAGTAGTGGCTGTGAATCAGTTAATTCCCCACCAAATAACTCCTGCGAAGTGTCAAATGCAGGGGATGTGACGCTTGTAGTAGCGCTGATGGCTGCAGAAGATGAGGTGTTCTGTGTTAAATAGTAAACCACGTCCTGACAATTTTGGGAGTTGATGGGACGTGACTTCTTCTGAGCACTGTACTTTGGTCCTGGGCCACACGAAATCACATCAGCACGACCTCGAACAGACCTGCCGGGTGGCCATCCTCTGAGTCTGCCTCTGCCTCTACCTGTTTTGTCCATATCGGGGGGGGGGAAGTGAAAGGTATGCACTGACTTGACTAATACAATGTGCAGTCACACAGGTGCAGTTAACAGGTATGCACGGAGTGGTATATCACACTGTGTGCGCTCACGTAGGTAGGTGGGTGCACTGAACAACAGGTAGGTATATGCAGTGCTGCTGGGCATAACAAATGTGCACCTGTCACACACATGTATCGTGAACAGGTACAGTGACTGGTGGTATTAAATATCACACTGCGTGCGCTCACGTTGGTAGGTGGGTGCACTGAACAACCGATAGGTATATGCAGTGCTGCTGGGTATTACAAATGTGCACCTGTCACACACACGTACCGTGAACAGGTACAGTGAATGGTGGTATTAACAATGTATGCACTCACGTAGGTAGGTAGGTAGGTGCACTGAACAGTGAACAAGTGCAGTGATTGGGATTACAAATGTGCAGCTGCCTGTCACACACACAGGAAGCCACTGAATGTGCTGGGCCTGGCAGTGGCACAGTAGGAATTACCACCAAGGGGCCAAAGGCCAGCTGCGACTGACTGACAGGGCTGTATATAATGCAAGTGGGCCACACACACAAAAAAATAGATTACAAGAACAAGATTAGCTAGCAAAAGAGCTGTTGAGGGGTTATTTTTTAGCAATAAGAATCAGCAAGGAGCAAGCTAACAAGCCTACAAGAGCCTAACTAAGCTTTTCCTATGTGAGTCTGCAGCAGCTCTCCCTTCTCTAATTACTGCAGACACACGAGTGAGTAAAATGCCTGACGCTGCCTGCCTTTTATAAGGGGGTGAGGGGCTCCAGGAGGGAGTGTAGCCTGATTGGCTACAATGTGCCTGCTGACTGTGATGTACAGGGTGAAAGTTGACCCTAATGATGTAGTATAGGAGGCGGGTAGAACCACCATAAAGTTTGCGTTCATTTGCGAACGCGAACCACCGAAGTTCACGCTAATAAGTTTGCGGTCGAACCGTTCGGGCCAGCTCTAATGCAGTGTCAGTGGCACACACACGCCAAAAAAAAAAACCACTTCACAAGAACATTAGCTCTGAAAAGAGCTCTTTTTGTGGTGCTTTTCAACAACAAATATCAGCTAGGAGCAAGCTACAAGAGCCTAACTAAGCTTTTCCTATCTCTGCAGCAGGTTCCTCTCCCTTATCTCACTACTGCAGCAACACCGAGTGAGATGATGGCCGACGCTGCTGCCTAATATAAGCGGGGGCTCCAGGAGGGAGTGCAGCCTGATTGGCTACCATGTGTCTGCTGACTGTGATGTAGAGGGTCAAAGTTTAGCCCAATGATATAGTATAGGGGCGGGTCGAACTCGCCATAAAGTTCACATTGCGACGTGAACGCGAACCACCGATGTTCACGCGAATAAGTTCACGGCCGAACAGTTTGGGACAACTCTACCTGGCAGCCCTGCTGTTCGCTTTGGCTGCAGTAGTGTCCGAGTCACACACCTGAAACAATCATGCAGCTAATCCCATCAGACTTCAGTCAGAGCATATGATCTGCATGCTTGTTCAGGGTCTAGGGCTAAAAGTATTAGAGGCAGAGTATCAACCTGACGCCAAGCAATATTCATTGTTTAAAAGGAAATATTGGCAGCCTCTATATCCCCCTCGCTTTAGGTTCCCTTTAACCTCCTCGGCGGTAATCTCGAGCTAGAGTTGGGGCGGAAAATCCCCGGGTAGCCAAAGGAAGCTGTATGCAGAGCAATGCGCGCTTTTCTACATACCTCCCGGAGATCCCGACGTCGGCTGGCATTCTTCTTCCTCTCCTCTGGGGCTCTGCTTCCTGCTGGTGAGATCGCCGTCTCTCTTCACATCCGGCAATTTCACTTTAGAGTTGAGGATGGAGGCATAACTGCAGCGCTGGAGCCAGGGAGGTGAGTGATTGAAAAACTTCTGCAGATCTCCCTGGCAGCATGATTTTTTCCAGCTTTTAGGGTCTGAAAGGGTGCAAAAAAATTGCACCGCTTTTAGATCCTAAAATCCGGAAAGAATCAGAACGCCAAGGGGGTTAGGCCAACTACATAGCTTGCATTGCACAATAGGTGCTGGTAACAGACATTGTTTTGTGCACTGCAATGTGGTGGAATTCAAAGTCTATGAAAATAATGCAACTGATTCCATTGTTACAGTGTAGAATATGCAGTGCATTGCTAGAAGCAGCACGCACAATATTTATCAATGGAGGTGCACATTGGTCATTTTCTTCTTTGTGTGCGCTACATTGCGTGCTGCGCCAAATTATGTTTTTGGTTATGTTATATGTGTTATAATGTAACAAAATGTTATGCTGTAGTGTGAAACTAGTCTTAGCCCAGTTTTAGTGAAGCGTAATCCCTAAGGCTAATGCTAGTTTCACACTAGAAGCTATGGAAACAAAATTGAGTGCTCAGGAAAAAAAAACACACGGAGAGAACATAGAAACTCCATCACTGGAAGGCAACAGTGCTAACCGCTTGTTCCCCTTTTTCAATCAATTTAAATTCATTTTCATTCATTTTCTAAGGTGAATAATAATCTTAAAAGTATTATTAATTTGTTATTTATGGATGTGGAGTTGTAGCCCAAAGTTCCATTTTAAGAACATGTACACAGGCATACTCATGTAGAGTCAAAAATCAGCTCGCCTCCTTTCCAAACATTCATTTGTGGGAACAAAATTCAAACTGAAGAAAAGAAGGCAAATGACCAATGGTGCATATACACAACCTTTCAAGAAGTACGTCTTCTAAAATCCTGTGCTGATTACTTCTTTTTCATTTGAATGTCTGATCTATTGAAAATTTAGCTGACTAGGTTTCAGAAATTCAACTGAATTTGCCCCAAAACAATTGTTTTGTACTGCACCGAGAATTTAAAGAGGACCTCCATAGTAAAAATCAAAATCCTGCATCGTCCCTTTAAAAAAAATTATAGTTACCTAGGAAGCCTTGTCCCGCGAAGCCGTCCAGAAGACCACACATCACTCAACTTCCAGTGTCTGGCTCTTTCTCCCCTCTCTCTCCTTGGAGAAAAATGCCAATCGTTTTAAGGGCCGTAGACACCGCAGATGAAGCTCGGACGAGGCGGCTGATAATGACCGCTTCTGCTGAGAATCTAGTGTGTGTATGGCAGCCCCAGATGCCCCTTGACTACATGGTCAGCAATCCCTCCTGGCGGAACACTTGGGAGATACCATTGTTCCCCCCCACTTACCCGCCCCCTGTGAATCACTACAACTCTGCCTCCCCACATAGAGCAGAACACATTACTCACTTCCAAAGTGAGCAACACTTCTCCACAGTCTTTGACCTGCAATGTCACCCAAGGGGCTCAATCCCGGTCAGGCAGCATTGATTGTGAGTGTGAACAGGCGTTTAGGATGGCAATTTCATTTGGATTAATTGTCCATTTTTTATCTCATTTGCACAGCTGTTTGTAGTAGAATTTGATTCCAAAGATATCACCCAAATGAACATTTCTAATCAGCTGTCTGTGCCAGCTCCAGTGGTGGTTCCCTCTTTCTTTGAAGCCTCCTGCTTCTGTTCAGCTCCTATTGCTGTTGAATGTCATACCTAAGTATGAGGCTTCACAGTGTTGCACTACAATAAAAGGAGAGGCGTAGCATGGACCCAATTATTGCCAACGGAGCAGGTAAAGTAATGTTCTTCTGCACTTCTCTGCAGTAGCAGGGCAGCATAGGAGTACAGTCCTGGGATGCAAAGGGGGAATGTGGGCCTTCATAGCCCCTCTCATGCTAGCTGGGGCTATTGTTACACCACCATCTATTAGGGAAGAGCGTAGATTCACTTAATATTCAAATAATCATCTGGAATTCATTTTTTGGAAAAAAGGAACCACAGCAAATCACAGCACCTAGTCACTGCTTACCTAGATGGCAGCTGATTTAATTAACACAACTGTTTACTAATTGATCCACGAAGAGCAGATTTGGTTTTCTATAGGGACGTACCCTCTTTCCCCGCAATTAAGACATCCCCTGAAAGTAAGCCCTAGTAGGAGAGCCAGGATTCACAAGCATTTTTTCAGTATCCGACATCGTGATCAGAATTCCTGATTGCATCTCAATCATTAATTCAGATCCGAATGCACTCGTGATCGTGGTCCAAATCCGGCCGTGATCACAATTTTTTTAACTGCAAAACCCGCGGACTTTAACGGTTTATAGCAAAGCCCCTTAAATGCCAGAATCAGGTTATGTTAATGTAAGGATCGGTGTCAGCACACAGAGAGAATCTGATTATTGGTGATCTGCAGTATCGCCAATAATACAGATGTCACCCGATTATTGATGATCTGCAGAATCACCAATAATACAAGTGCGACTAACCTCCGGACACCTAACACAGTGAATAACAATAACAACAGCAATGATATCACAAGATCGTGGAAATATCCACCACAAGGCGATTCCTCAGAGGTGTGGTTACCTCTGAATGGGAACCCCGTGTGTGAGATCCTCAGTCCAGGCAATGAGAGGAATCTCGGCCCCTGGCAGTAATCGTCTGCTAGGGCAGGCGTCTCAGGGAGGCAAGCCTCAGAGATAACCCTACAGTGGGAGACGTTCCACTGAAGGGAGAAAGGTCAGACGAGCAAAGGTTCAGCAACAGAGAAGGCGGCAGCAGTACAGAAACAGAAGGCTGATTCAGAGTCGTTTAAACAGGCAGGGTCGGCAACTTGAATCAGATAGGCAGAAGTACAAGAGCGATAAGAGTAAAGAGAAGTCAGGGAAAGCCAAGGTCAAAACACAGGTAAATATACAAATACAATCCTAATCTAAGGTGTGACATCCTTGGTATCAACACCTAGGAAACTGGACTAAGGTCTGAGCGCTAACACAATGTGTAATCACAACAGCAGACAAGGAGCAACTGACATCCAGCTCCTTAAATGCTGAGAGTACTCAGCCAGCCCGGCCAGAAGCCCAGCCAATCTGGAGACTCCCTGAGGTCAGCTGACTGGAGAGTCAGCTGACTCTCCTACGTAGGAGGTAAAAGTCCTGCCGCCTCGCGCGCGCGTGTGACCCTCTGCCTCTGACCATCAGAGAGGCCAGGCCCCAGGTCAGCGCACGAACGCGCACCGAAAACCGCCGGCTGAGTTGTGGGACCCGCCGCCATGTCGCCAGCAGCGGAGGTGGCGTCCCCCCTGCTCTGTGCCGGCGGCTCCGCATGTGTGGCGGAAACCGCCGGCTGGGAAGCGGAGACCGCCGCCATGCTGCCCAGCGTGGCGGCGGTATTTCCGCTAACCCTCACAGTTAAGAAGAAAAGTGGGAGCAAGGGGAACATTTTTTTTTCAAAAAGACCTTATACTTTTTGAGAAAATCGATTTTAAAATTTCAAAGGGAAAAAGTATACATTTAAATGCGGTAATGACAGTTATTAATTAAACAATTCCCGCCGATTTTAGCATTTAATAGCAAAGGCCCCTTACATCCTAGCAATACCAAATTTGCAGGATATGTTAAAAAGATAGTGGGAAACAATATTCAAAAAAAAAAATTTGTTCAGAGTGTCGGCCCCTGTAACCCCTTGTCTCCCATGCAGGCTGGGATAGCCAGAATGCGGAGTCTCTGACGACTGGGGCCTCGCAGGCTCGCACCCTGAGCTATACCAGCCCGCATGGTCCATGGTATGGGGGGGCTCCTGGGAGGAGGGGCGGCCAAACATTCCCCTCCCCCCCCCGAGCCCTTGTCCAATCTATGGACAAGGGGCTCTTCCCAACCTCTGGTGCCCCAAGAGGAGGTGGGGGGGGGGGCGACGACTCCCGGGGGGGGGGTTCATGGTGGCATCTGAAAGCCCCCTTTAAGAAGGGTCAATAAGGTACCAATGGGGAGCCTTGGAGCCAAAATTTAAAGATGCTTTTCTCTCAGCTATACATAACCTGCAAATATGGTGATTCTGGCATTTAAGGGGGCTTTGCTATTAACCGTTAAAGTCGGCTGGTTTTTAATCACGAATCACGACTCGTGATTCCTGAGTACATGCAGTTATTTGACTCAAAACCGAAGTCGAGTCGGATATCTGTTTCTATTCGTGATCAGGATCATGACCGCATCCGGATTTGAGCATATCCGGTTTCGAATTCACTCAAATCGTGATTGGGGGTATCCGAGCAACCCTGCATGTGACACATCGGCACATTACTGGTGAGTTACATGATAGAAAGTGCTGGCTGGATAGTGATATACAGCCGCGACTGATGGAGGGGAGAAGGGAGCTTCAGCGCTGGAGGCAAGTGGAGAGATGAGTGTCTGATCCAACTGTAGTAACAGGGAGAAAGGGAGGCGTACTTAAACTCGGTGAGCAACAGACATCAATGTGAGTTGCCTTAACTGTGCTTTGTCTTGTCACTGGCACTGTTAAAGTCCTCCTGACTGCCAGATCAGGTTGGCTATGTACACAGGGAAGCAGCACGCATACTGCACAGCCATAATGCAGCCAACTGCAAGTTTTCAATTACAAATGCAATTGCAAACTACACCTGTCCAGCCTACTGCCTACCTGCCCTTGCCCCAGGGCCGGTTCTCTCATGACGCAAGGTGAAACATTTGCATCAGGTGCAGAATTTACAGGGGCAGCATGTTTGTACTGTGTGTTTACACTTACAGCATGCAGTCAGAGTAGGAGGAGAAGCGATAGGAGAGCAAGCGAGGTGAAGAGGTCAGCATTAGGGGAAAGCAGCTTGTTGTGCTGTGTGAGGAGTCTGATAGTGAGTGAGGAGGGGGGGAGACCGGAGAGCAGCAGTGTTTCATGTGACTTGCACAGCAGAAGGGAGGAGGTAGCACTGCTGCCCTGATTGAAAGTTGCCTCCATGTCACGCCGCATTGAAGCAGTCATTTCTGCAAAAGGATTCCCAACCAAGTATTGAGTGCATAACTGAACATAATTATTTGAAGGTTGACTTTTTTTGTTTTAAAAACACTTTTCTTTTATTGGTCGGATGAAATATGCTAATTTTTTGAGATAGGAAATTTGGGTTTTCATGAGCTGTATGCCAAAATCATCAATATTAAAACAATAAAAGGTTTGAACTACTTCAGCTGTGTGTATTTGAATCTAAAATATATGAAAGTCTAATGTTTATCAGTACATTACAGAAAATAATGAACATCTTTAACAGTATGCTAATTTTTTGAGAAGATCCTGTAGTTTCCATGTTAATCAAAATCGCCATCCTCTTCCATGGCTGCACCTTCTCGCCCGCTCAGCCCGCCCTGAACCTGGGGATGCCCTCACCCAGAGCTGGGACATGGTCCTCCAGCACCCAAGGCTGAGAGACCAAAGTGCGCCCCTCCATCCCTCACACCCCAGCCATCACACATTGATTGCTATTAGACTAAGAGGCGATCCAGGGCCCCCCTCCTCGCCAACACTTTAATCTCTAGTTATCAGCATCAAAAAGAAAAAAGACTGTTAAACCAGGCACTGCAGTTCATTCTGTTTTAAAAGTGTTTTCAGTGTGAATGAAATCACCACTTTTATGAAAATTTCTTGCATTCAAAGGGGTAGGTACAAAAAAATCATGTGCAAACATCTTGTGCATTCAAAGAACTTCATGAAGAGGACATCCTACCATATCAGAGGGTGGCGGCGGTGGGTACAGGGCAAAAACGGTAGCCTAACGGCCGTTTCGCACGGCGTTGCTTCTTCCGAGGCTGATCCACGCCATTACACAGGAAAACACAGGTTTTTATTTCCTGTGTCATCTAATGGGGGCGGGTATGCGATGACGTATGCATTTCCGGCCGTATGCGTAAAGACGTGCGTGTCAACCAGACGTTCACGCGTCCAAAAGGGAAGTCGTGTTTCCATTTGCGTAGACCATGCATATCATGCGTACTGAAAGGAGGCGTATTCACCTTCTTAAAGGAGTATATTACTCCTAATTGCAAAAAAAAGTCACATAAAAGGTCGTTTGAATTGGCTGTGAAATACAGTGACTCAAACGTGCATGTGGACATAAAGATCACATAAAAATGATAAAAAAGCGAAAGGGAAGAAAAAAGGCTAAAGGACCTGGAGGCAGATATTGTAGGAATCCTCAATTATCATGACATACTTGCTTCCATACATTAGCAATACAATGTCACAAATATATTTTATCAAAAATGTTCATATTCTGACATGAAAAAATCTCAAATGCAATAATGGCTGCAGTTATGGATTTAAAAAACATGCTAGATCGTTATGATTGTTAAAACCTAATGGGCCGAGGGCTTCGCTTTTGATAATCAAAAGCGACTCTTTTCTTAGCAAAAGGCAAGAGCGATCTCCCCTCCGTTTGGGAATCATAACTTGTGCTAACCCACAAAATTTCAATACATTAGGGTTACTTTCATGTACTTGTCGAACATGCTCTATCATTCTTGTAGCGCCCTTTCCATTATCAATGGAATGCCAGTGTTCCTGTATTCTCTCTTTTAGGGGCGGGTGGTTTTGCCAATATAAAACCCGCCACCCTCTGATATGGTAGGACATCCTCTTCATGAAGTTCTTTGAATGCACAAGATGTTTGCACATGATTTTTTGTACCTACCTCTTTGAATGCAAGATGGTGATTTCATTCACACTGAAAACACTATTAAAACAGAATCAACTGCAGTGCCTGGTTTAACGGTCTTTTTTCTTTTTGATGCTGATCCTTAGTACTCCATTTCGCTATAAATCATGAGCACGCAGTGTCTGTAATATTGTCAAGGTGGCGTTATTGTGAATCTGTCGACTCTTACTTCCAGTGATACGGCCAGGGCTGTTTCTTGGGCAGTGCGGGCAGGGTGACCGCCCTGGGCGTAGACTGGCAAGTAGAAGAAGGGGGGGGGGGGGGGCGCAGGCAGAAGGACATAACTGCCAAGGAGCTGGTGACACGCCGCGCAGCCAAATGGAACAAGAAAGAAGACTTCCGGCACGATCACCTTCCTTGACTCCTCCTGGGCTGCCTGCGTCTGACGCCAAGTTATCATCACGTCACCCCTGCGTGATGACACCTAATGTCCTGTAGCGGTACTGCAGGCTGTCAGTGCGCGGAGCCCATGGAGGAGTCGGCTTTTCTGTCTCTCTTCGCCTGTGTGTTTTCCTGGTCCCTGCTTCCTCCTGGATGAGCGGCTGGTCACTAGTAAGTATGCAGATCTACTTGTGACCTGTGGCTGTGTGACTGTCCCTAAATAGTACGGGTTCACGAGTCCACGGCGGTGGGGGGGGGGGGATTGCAATTTTTACACCCTTGCCCTGGGTGCAATTTAGCCTAGAAACTGCCCTGGATACGGCTGAGGATTCCGTAGTGCCGGCAGCCATCCACTTCCAGTTTTTTAATCTCTAGTTATCTGGCTTGCAGTCACTGCCACGTGTCCCCTTTTCTTATTTATCTCTGCTTCAAACACAATAGGGGAATGATAGCTGAGTGAGTTGTGCGCCCCCTCCTACACTGCACCCTGATGCTGGAGCCTCTCTCGCCTCTGCCTCGGCCCTGCCCTACCCTCACCTCCTCCCAGCCACTTGAGGACTTCAAGCTCACCATCTAGACTGGAGACAGTAAGAGCCGATTGGGTAACAATATCAGCAACCAGGCTACCAGTTTGTAATCCATACAAATAAAGACCGCACTAAGAAAGGCTTCTTAATCACTGTATTCACAGCAACCATAGCATGACAAGGTACACTTGTGTACCTTGTCATGCTGTGGCTGCTGTGAATACAGTGATTAAGAAGCCTTTCTGAGTGCGGTCTTTATTTGTATGGATTACAGTTTGGTTTAGCGGGAGTGGTGTACCTGCTGGAGACCAGCACCGGCATACAGGTCAAGGCCTACTGACCTGAGGAGGGGTGGAGGCCGGGGTGGTTGAGAGTGTGAATCCACAAACAGGCTACCAGTTTGGTGCATCATGACAGCATAAACTTTCTTCATTGCTTGAATCTGCATGCACTGTTTATGTGTGCTTTCTAAGCTGAAGCCTATTATGCAGATCACAAAGGACTTGCTTATGCTTCATTTATGCTGACTGCTTGGCTGATACAGTGGTCATGTTGATGCTACTAAACGTTATTTTTCTGGGCATGCAAGCTGTGTTTCATCTACTTTATACAGTGCATTGGACCAAAGTCATTGCTACAGGTCATTATTATTTAAATGGACTGACACATTGAAGATTGCTGAGTACGCCTATCCAGGCGGTGTTTTGTTTTAAAATTGTATAGGTAGAAAAAACAACGTTTTGTAAAAAAATAATACCTTTTAATGACTAACTGATAGAGTTAAATTATGCAAGCTTTCTGGGATCTAGTCCCCTTCTTCAGGCATATTTCCAGATGTTAGCTGAAGTAAAACACTGATGCAGGTAAATAGTAAACACGAAGATGACAGTTGTGCTGGTTACTGTTTATCCGTTAGGTGTCAGGTGATCAGCAGGCTGGAGCCAGTGAATTAGTGCAACCATACATGAAATCCAGCAGGTTTCTGAAGATCATGAAGCCAAATCAACCATGTTACATAAGGAGTCATGAATCCTGTTCCACAATTTAAACCTTCTGTTAATGTCTTGAACATTTTCATAAATTTGTACTCAGAAATTTTTCTTGATTGTTCATTTTTGAAGTTACCCTTAAAGAGAACCTGTACTGAGTAAAATTATTTAAAATAAACACATGATGTAACTTCAATTGAACATTACATAGTTATCTTGCCATCAGTTCCTATCAGAAGCTCACCATTTTCTTCTTACAGTGATCCCTTCCAGTTCTGACAACATTTTGTCAGAACTGAAATATATCAGTTGCTGTCAGTTATATATCAGCAGCTGTCAGTTACAGCTGGGAGGATAACTGATGTGTCCATGTTTCCCTATGGCTCAAGTGGGCGATGTTACAGTTTAACTGTGTGCTGACCAGGAAGCTGTTATGGGGTAATGTCCATTTTCAAAATGGAGGACGGAGAATTCCATTGATCACAGTGGACAAACAGGACGCAGGAGAGGAGAAAGAGATTGAGGAGTAGACTACATGGGAGGTACGTATGACCTGTGTATGTTGTTTTTCACTTTTAATTTTCAGTTCAGGTTTTCTTTAAGAACAATTACTTTTAGATCTTGCATGCTGTGTCCTGGTTCACAGAAGTGTTGGCCCACTGGTGTGTCCATTTTACCCTCATTGATTTTAAAGCGGTGATGGTTCATTCTTGTGCGCAGTTTTTGTTCTGTTTCTCCTATATAGATTCCTCTTGAGGGGCATTTCATGCAGTGTATCATGGATACAACATTGGATGACTCACAGGAAAAGTGGTCTTGTATTTGATGATATTTCTGTGAGTTTGGTATTTGTATTTGGCTTGTGCCCAAAATATAAGGGCAGGTCTCACATCTTGTGTTATTGCAAGGCAATGTGCCTGGAGTTTCTGGTGTAGATAATGCACTTCTGATAATCATTTGTCTCAAATTGGGAGGTTGTCTGAAAACAAGCAGTGGTAAATCAGGAAAAACTTCCTTCAGGCATTTGTCTTTGTGGAGTATCGGTTGTAGGGCTTTCAATATCTTCCTCAGTGTCTTTAATTTTGGGTTGTAGGTTACCACAATTGGGATTCTGTTGTTTTCAGTCTTTGGGGTGTACTTCAACAGTTCCTCTCTTGATTTTAAAGTTGCTCTGTGTATTTGATCATCAACGATTTGTGGATGATATCCCGGATCTATGAATATATTATGTAGTGACATAAGTTGTCTGTCTCTGTCCTCTGAATTAGAACATATTCGGTTATACCTCAGAGCCTGGCTGTAAACAATAGATTTTTTGGTGTGTTCCGGGTGGAAACTCTTCCATTTTAGGTAAATATGCCGGTTAGTTGGTTTACGGTATATGGATGTTTGTAAAATTCTATCTTGTATATAAATTTGGGTATCAAGAAAACTGACATGGGAGGTTGAAAAGCTGAGCATTAACTTGATGTTCTTGTGGTACTCTGAGAAGTTTTTGTGGAATCTAATTAATTCTTCCTGTGATGCTGTCCAGATTAATAGGATATCGTCTATAAATCGGAAGTAAGCCCATGGTTTAATTTTACAAGTTGAAAGGAAGTTATCCTCTAACCTGGCCATAAATAAATTTGCATACTGGGGTGACATCCTACTACCCATAGCACTGCCCATTGTCTGTAGATATATATCATTCCCAAATTAAAAATAGTTGTGAGTTAGTATATACCTGATGAGTTGTAGTGTGGGCTCTGTTGGTAGATCATTCAGCTGAAGGAAATGTTGGCAAGCTGCAATACCGTCCTCGTGTGGAATGTTGGTATAAAGGGATTCAACATCCATTGTAGCCAGGATAGCACCCTCTGGGATCAGATATCTTTAAAAGATAAAATAGTTTTAAAATAGTAAAATCAGCAGCGCTTCCTCATAAGTAATCCTCCACCAATAAGCAGTCACCCTTTGTGGAGTGCGTCTCACCTACTACAGATGCTACGATTACAGTAGCTTTCAAGCCTCTGGGGCATTGTATAGGCTCTCCTCGCCTCCGAAGATCTTTCCCTTGCTCTGTGTGGTGAGAATACGTTTCCCAGGCACTTCTGTCACAGGACACTCCACTCATTATGATTATTCCTTGTAACCTTTGAGATTGAAGCAAAAAAGCCTCTCATTGTGCAGACATAGTAAAAGTCATAAAAGCTTTATTTTAAAAAAGCACTCACGTGGTATTGTTGTTAAAGATACTTTTGGAATTTTACAGCGGGTTCCACCCCACGCGGCCTCCCAGGCTAGCCGCCGTGTGACTTCCCCCTTGCTGCAAGTGATCCACCGGCCACCACATCCACGTGTGCCTCCTCCGCGTTCGTTCCGTCGTACCTCACTCTGTCTCGGCTAAGCTCCTCCCTACTAGTTTCGTCATACCCTATGACCCTGAATGAGTCATAGGGTATGACTGGTGTCAGATCATACCACAGCTGCTACAATGCATCATTTCCACTTGTGCTTTTTTTTCATCAAATACTGGAACCTTGCTGTGATTGTATTGTCTTAGTACATTGAGGAGCTTACCTGTGGCTGGGGGTGGAGGACATATAACACCCAGTATCTCTCATATCTCTACATTCAATCCCGTAGACGCAGTTTAGTGCCATGTTGGGTGGAACTTTATTCCCCTATATTTTCCGTTGAAACTTTTTGGCTGCACAGCTTTAGAGACATTCATGTGCACATGCGTTATTACAGGGTCTATTGGGGACTTTCTAGGAGTTTCTGAGGGGATATCTGGGTTTGGTGGGGGGAGGGGTGGGCAGGCTGCTGACATGTGATTCTATATTTATTTATACAGTATTTGGTATTTGCAAGTGTTAAATAAAGTTTTGTATTTTTATATCTAGCAGATTTGTACTCAGTCGGGTCACACTCCTCCTATATCTTATCTCAAAGGGTTTTTTTCTAATCAAAAACTTAATTACCTGATATCAGTACTATTTTTTTCCTTTTTATTACTAATAACTTTTTTTTTCTTCAGAAAGACTTGCTATGATTTTGCAGCATATAAAGATTAGAGAGAATTTGTGAAATGCTTTTTTTACCTCCTCGACATAGTTGTTCTCAAAGTAATGATCTAATCATGAATATTCAGCAATATGTAAATTTTGTTTCATAGGCCACCCATGCATAGTCAGATATTTAGCAGCAATTTGACCTATAGCTTGAAGTATTCAAGTTACCAAGTATAATGCTGAATGCACAAAATATATAAAAGTGTTCTTTCTTTCTTGTTCACAGACATTTCCCCAAATTTTGGAAAGTGGAGATGGAACAATGCGCTACCCGATTATATAAAATATAGGCTAAAGTTAAAGCTAAGTTGATTTTATAGTGTTATCTATGGTAAACTATTCATTATTCCTCAGTTTCATTAATAGTTGGCTGGGGGTTGTTATGTTCCAGTGAGTTACTTAAATTCTGAAAAATAAGTCTCACTGTGTCTGAATATACTCTAGAATTATCATGGAGAGTTTTGGCTGACTAGCATCTCACAGTCCAACCAATCAGGAACCACTGATAACTAAGGTGAATTAAGTTATTTAATATAAACTAAACACAAACTTGTTTTTACCTTTTTGGACAGGATCCCAGGTAACAGGGCACTCTGCCTTCAGAGGTATGTTCTTCTCAACCTCAACGACTGTTATTATGGGAATCATTTACTAAAGTTTGTCTGAACAGAAAGACCCTAACAGAATGTCATTTATCCAGGTCATGGTATATCCAAAGAGAATGTAAGGTGGCTTTAGCTAGACACCCTTTTCTGTTGTAGATGAAGTATCAGCTATCCTACAAACTGATAAATACTGTAATGAGCGAAGGAGACGCCGAAACATTTTTAAATACAGATAATCCTCACATGCCAACAGTTTAGCTAATTAAAACTATTGAGTAGATATTAATTTTTCAAGTTCCCTTTGTATTGCCTCTACAAGTGAAGTCAAACACCCCCTTCAATTTTTAGGGATGATTGTTCCAGTTTGACATAGATGGACTACTTCAATTCCCCAAAACTCCCTGAAGCATTCATTTGTCAAGAGTCTGACATATGCATTCTTGGCACTGCACAATAACAGTACGTTTGTGTGCAGTTGGTCTCCAGTAGTTGGGGAACCTGGCATGCAGCACACCCCAACTACTGCTGTGAAAATAGCTTTACATAATCCCTGTAGTGGAATCTAAGACATCCTAAAACAGTCACTAAAATACAGTATACTCATTAACTGCTTTTAGAGCAACTGCTTACTAATTCAGAAACTGTAAGCATTCAATTCATCAAGCCTTTCTTAACAAATGTTGTTACTTCCTACATTAAAAAAATCCTTCTGTATAGAGCCAGAAAGGGCTGAGTCTCACGTTTCTTAACCAATAATGGTTGCATAGCCCTATTTTCACTTCCTTTTCATCATGACATGACCTTGGCACGATATTAACATTTAAATCATATAATCAAGTCCAATAGATTCCCTGCCCACTCCCAATGTAGGGGCTGTAGTTAGCCAAACATATCACATATAGTGAAGGAGGAGCTTGCACTCCTAAGTTGGGCATGAACGTCTGCTCTCAGAAGTGAGAAGGGCATTTTAATAAACCTAGTTAAAGGCCAATATTACCAATATAATTGGCTTTATCTAAATCCTGCTATGACCATGATTATCAACTTAGCACCATTTTTTTGAAAAACAAAACGGGATGTTACGTTTCAATGATTTTCACAAAATTGCTGCAACGGCAGGGAGACCTAAAATAAACTGTCTGGTTACAGGTCCCACTGTTGAGAAGATCTAACAATTATGTAAATAAACAACAAAGACATTCGCCTTGTTATAATTTTTCCGTGAAACCTGAGGGAATTAAAGAAATCATTCAACCCTAGGAAAAGCCAGAGGAGAAATCAGTAGAAATTGAAACAGTTTATCATATGTCTTGTCCCAAGATGTCTACTGCAGTATAATATGCAAAGAAGGCGATGAACTGTTCTTCCAGGATGACTTGCAAATTACTCTAATTGATGTGTAGAAGACGGGGAAATGCACAGTGGCCAGCCAGCAATTATTATCACTATCAAGGAAATAAATCATAATATCATGTTGTTTGATGTTATGGATCATTTTCTGCCCTAAACACATCATCGCGCAGGATGAGCTAGCAAGTTTAGACAAATCAATCTCACAGCAAAACTAGAGCTTTTATTGCTACACAGGCAAAGTACAATTTGGCTAGTTTCACATTGATTCCAATCTGGCAAAAGTTGGACTTCTACAAGAATCTTTAAGATACATATTTAACCACTTTGCATACAGACCTTGTTTTCCCCTTATGGACCAGAGCAATTTTGACATTTTAGCCATGTCCCTATTTAATCAGCCATAACTGTATCCCCACTCATGACACCTAAATGATCTATAAAAATCTGCAAATCACATAAACAGCGCAACACAGTCCTTTCCCAGGGACAACAATTCTCTGTAATGAACTCCAATACTAGTAATCCTCTCTTCACACGACACCTTCACCACACCCGACGAGAAAGGGACTCACCCTTTGTTGAGACCACTATTATGGTCTAGTAGTGTTTTGGGTTTATTCCCTGGTCAACCACGACCAACTCAACCTTTATGCCAATTCTCAGGACCTAAGAAGATCATCTTTAATCCTTCTTCTATATGACAAGTGCCAATACCTCCAAAGAAATGCTTAACATAGTGTAATACTGTATAAAAAGTTTATTGCTAAAAATCCATTGAACTTACAATTTCCCGCAGGTAAAACGAGCATGAGTTTTGTCACGGGCTCTCCCCCATTTTGGTAGCCTCTGAAGGACTCTCTCGATAGCTTCAAGCGTGAAGTGGATACCGGATGCCGCACACAAAGCCGCCCCACTCTTGACTGGTGTCCGCGTGTATTCTCCGTACTCCGCTGCCACTTCCTGGGTACCGCCCGGCTATTTTTGTCTTACGACTCATCAGGAGCTGCAGCTGTGCACGCGGCAGCTAGTATCCACCTCACGCTTGAAGCTATTGAGAGAGACCTCCGGAGGCCACTAAAATGGGGGAGAGCCCGTGATAAAACTCATGCTCGTTTTACCTGCGGGAAATTGTAAGTGCAATGGATTTTTAGCAATAAACTTTTTTAATATACAGTATTACACTATGTTAAGCATTTCTTTGGAGGTATTGGAACTTGTCATATAGAAGAAGGATTAAAGGTGATCTTCTAAGGTCCTGGGAATTCGCATAAAGGTCGAGTTGGTCGGGGTGACCAGGGAATAACCCCACCAGACCATAATAGTGGTCTCAACAAAGAGTGAGTCCCTTTCTTGTCAGGTGTGGTGAAGGTGTCGTGTGAAAAGAGGAATGCTAGTATTGGAGTGCATTACAGAGGATTGTTATCCCTGAGAAAGACTGTGTTGTGCTGTTTATGTGATTTGCAGATTTTTGTGGACTCTTAATTGTACATATAGCACACTGCCTACGGACAGCACACTGCCTACGGACAGCACTTGGTTTTGAGGCTTATAGAGTGCGCATCTTGATATATTATTTTCCTAAATGATCTATGTATTGTTTTTTTCAGGACAAACTATACTTTCATGGGTGGGTATTTTGTCCCAAGAAAAAAAAGTTTCATGGGAAAAAGAGGTAAACAATTGATAAAATGCATTATTTCTCAGTTTTTATCAATTCCAGTTTAAAAATAAAAAGTGCCACAGTAGATAAAAACATGTCACAAGTATTATGTCCCCCAGTATAGATAGCAAGATGTGTCCCGAGCATCAGCTCCCCCATATAGCCAGATGTGTCCCCAATATCAGTCACCCCAGTATAGCCCGATGTATCCCCTATGTTTGGCACCTCTCCGTGGCCAGATCACTATTAAAAATGATTAGCAAGCAGCCTCACTCACCTTATCTTGTTTCGGCGATCAGCCTGAAGCCCGAGCCTCCGATCCCCGCTCTGCACGCAGCCCTGTGATGCCGAATAGCCGGGTCCTCGCTTGATGACATCATATTTATTGCCTTTTAAGCAATACCAATTGTCTGGCTGTCCTGACGATCCTCTGCCTCTTATACTATTAGAAATAGGTGTTTCTGACATTATTGTCAGATCTGACAAGATTAGCTGCATGCTTGTTTCTGGTGCGATTCAGACACTACTGCAGCCAAATAGATCAGAAGGGCTGCCAGGGCGACTGGTATTTTTTTTTTAAATGAAAATAAATATAACAGCCTCCATATGCCTTTTTCCCAGTTTCCAGTCCTGAAATGTAAAAAAGAAAAGCCAGTGCAGTTTTAAAAAGGTAAAAGAAAACTATTAAATGAATAAGAATTGAAGCATGCTTTTTCCATAAGTTTTGGTCTAACAGATTGCTCATCCATGCACTGTTGGCAGCTTAATGATCAAAACATCATCAGAATTATTTATCTTGAGCCCTATGATATGTCAGAAGCTTCAGATACTCCCCATCAGTCATCCCTAAGTCATGAATTCTATACTTACTTATTTTCCTCAGCTGGGCAAACCTAAGTAGTAAGCATCTGAACAATTGCTGTCATTTTAGTTTTAAATTATGTCACCTTTTCTCAGTAGAGGCAAGCAAAAATGCTAGACACACAATAAAGCAAAAGCAGCACTCTATTACATACCAACATCTTCCACTATTCAAATGACACATCTGCAGTTGCGTATCAATAGGGATGCAGAGTTTGCAACTGAACCAGGGCCCCTGGACCTGAGGGACCCTCCCTTAACTACAGTATTATCTCTTCAGTGGTGCAATTCTGGCAGTGATCTTCTGTATGTGCTTTGAATAGTGGTAATCATTAAACTGTCCCCCTCCTCTGCTTACACATCTTATACCGTGGATGTTCTTGGCAGGTTTTGTTGTGCCATTGAGGGCCCTTTCACACTGCCGGGCAATAAATGTCTATGGAGACTTTTATACTTCCGCGGTACTGCGCAACATGATGAAAGTGACGTCTTAACCGCGTCCCCAATGCAGGTCCAAAACAACATTACCGCACTGCTTCTGCGTCAACTTGCGGCGATCTGCATCAACCGGGAAGTCATGTTAGTCTATGGTGACTCGTACATTTTAAAACAATTACTGACGCAATGTTGCGCGCATATGGGCAGAAGAATATTTTTACAATATGCTTCCATACACTTCCACATACTCTGAAACAGGAAGTGACCTCAAACATGCATCACTTCCTGCTTGGCTGGTGGGCAGACAGGGAACACCATGTACTAACACGGTGTTCCCTGAAGGTCTGTTTCTGGCAGAGTGATGCAGTGCAGCGGAAGCAACGCAACACATCGCTAACACTGGTTTACAGTGTGAAACCAACCTGAAGAATGCTTGGAGGGCCCAATGTAAAACTTGCGCTGGAGCCCAAAGCTCCTTAGCTATGCCAGTGCACACCTGCCTTATTAGGTTACAGACTTTTAGAAAACTGTTTGTGTAATGAGGATGGCAAGTGCTCAGAATGACTGTGGCAGCCCCACAATTTTGACCATATAATTTCCATAGCTCTCAGAAAATGTACATCCTCTGTGATCAAGGAGAAGTTTTATTTATTTATTTTTTGTTTTTGCTGCCTTCACAAATGACACTTTAAAGTGAACCAAGCAGCATTTTTAGCCCCCAGGGGGCAGGCAGATAAGAACTGCTGTAATTAGCAGTAGCAATGATCAAACCAAAGCTTTTATCAGCAGGAGGGAGGCTTCAAACAGTTTAGAGTAGTCACACTTGTTTAACGTCACACCTTTTCCTGGATGAATGAGGGCAAAGGGAAGGGGGGAAATGGCAGCACCTACACAACAGCAGAAAAAAGCTGATTGGATCCATTTAACTGAAGATCCTAGTGATTTACAAGAAAGTGAACCCATGGTTGTTTTTGGGACTGTCAAATTCAATGGAGTCTCATCAGCCAGAGACATCTCAAGGGGGGGGGGGGTGAAGCTGCCCAGAGCCCTTGCTTTACCTAACATACTTTGTTCCTCCAGTTTTGGCATGCAAATAGTCTGATCTAGTTCTGTTTTTCTTCCCCCCAATTAACTACTCGAAATTCACATTTCTTCTCTCTTCTCTACAGCAGTTTGCAGATGGAGTGCAACTCAGTGTCCTCATTTATCCTACCTTCGATACTCTGCTTCCCACTCCAGATTTATGTTAAAGAGAACATGTATTGTCCGATTTGTACAATAAAAAACATACCAATTGAGTCACTGTGATCTCCTGGATCCCTCTTTGCCATTTCCGCTGATCCTAGCTTTTAATCGCCAGTGTTAGGCACTGTTTACAAACAAAAAACATGGCCGCTAACCATATATATACACACACACATACACTGATATGTGTGTATGTATTTGTATATATATATATATATATATATATATATATATATATATATATATATATATATCCTCCTCCATGGGTTTTTAACTACCATATGTATGCAGATGTCACCCAAATCTACCTCCACACCCCTGACATATCCACCACTACCATGGACAAGGTCTCCTCCTGCCTTTCTGCCATCTCCTCCTGGATGTCCCCTAGGTTCCTGAAACTAAATCTAGACAAAACGGAATTTATGATCTTCCCACCCCGGTCATCCCTGGACCTCCCAGATGTGCAGGTCGCTGTTAACCACACTACCATTCACCCTACCTCTCAAGCCCGCTGTCTGGGTGTCACCCTGGACTCCGCACTCTCCTTCACTCCCCACATGCAACACTATGGAACTCCCTATCTCCACCCATTAGGACAGCCCCCTCCTTCAACACCTTCAAGAAGGCCCTCAAAACTTACCTTTTCACTCTGGCCTACCACCCCTCACAAGTGCTCTAAACCCATAGCTGAACTCTGGTCCCCTACCTCTCGTGTCCCTACCTCTCCCTCTAGATTGTAAGCCTTTGGGCAGGGTCCTCCTCCTTTTGTTTCCTACCTGATCATGCACCTCCATTACTGTGCACCCATGCTATGCATTTGAGTGAACCTAACTTGCCTAATCTCCATGCTCCCCTCCAGTGACTGACTAAGCATTACCTTGTACTCATACTGTGCTGTGTGATCTGGTTTTCTTGTATTCCTATTGTCATATTGCTGTTTGTCACCCCTAAATATTGTCTGTAACCTAAATTAATGTCCAGCGCTGCGTAATATGTTGGCGCTTTATAAATACAATAAATAATATATATATATATATATATATATATATATATACTGTATATCATGTTACAGTATACTACAAGTTGTTATTACATTGTGTATTATCTGCACTTCAGTGTGGGATTCTCACAGTTTCTCAGCATGTGACAGGCAGCTTCCTCCCTCGAATAAAGAAAAAAGGAGGAGCACTCCGTAGTGCATTAAAATTTGTAATCATAAAACATGCAAGGTTTTAATAACTTTACTAGAAAGTAGTAGACAACAAGCATATCTTGGGTTGAAACCCAATTGAACAACCATGGGTGGCAACCTGCTCCTCCTCTGTGGCCAGGGTGTCCCTGGTGGTAGTGGACAATAGGAGCCTTCCCTCTGGTGACTGTGTGCAGTGACCTCACAACGCGTTTTGGCGCATCCACACCTTTGTCAAGTGAGTCACTGCTGTGCACACGTAGGAATATATAGCTATAAGGGCTGGGCTGGGAAATAATCAAGTGACCTTGTTGCTATGGGAACCGAAGGTAACACTTCCAGTTCCCAGTGAAAAAGGGCTTTACATAAATTGGTAACCATAAGCTGGATGGTGCTTACTAAGTGGAGCCCCCCCCCCCCCCCGGGGGTGTCCAGCCGCATGACCCGTCCTGTCGTTTGTCCTGCACTTTGCAGGAATGGACTGGATTGCAGCATGTTAGATCATCCGTCTGTGTTGTGACGTATCACTGCACAGGTGACGTATCACTGCATGATTGGGCCGGTATAAAGTGATGGGCGGGTCTGGAGGACAGACGCGCTGTGGGCTGTGCCAGAGGAGAATCGCCCCTCTCCCGGCTGGGAAAACTAAGGCTGCCCATGATGGGCGGAGCACGGAGTAACGTTACCCTCCAACGGGGTGGTCTGGCTGGTCATGATGTGCTGCTGCTAGGGAACAGCAATATAAACACCCCGGGTAGCGGCTCTCTTAGTGAGATAACTAATGCTGCCCGCGATGGACTGGGCTAGGAATGACAGAGCCCTCCAGTAGGGCAATCTAGCTGGTCATGACGTGTTTCTGCTAGGCAGCAGCGATGTAAACGCCCCGGATAACGGCTCCCTTGGTGGCACCTACTGACAAAAAGGGTGTATGGCTCAGCAGAGTGACCAAAGCGTAACGCCCTGGATAGTGAGGCCTATCATAAATGATAAAACTTGATGTGAAGCCGGGAGCCACTCAAAAAAAGAGAGATAGAGAAAAATAATTAAAAAAAAAAAAAAAAATATATATATATATATATATATATATATATAGCCTTATGGCTATATATTCCTAGGTGTGCACAGCAGTGACTTACTTGACAAAGGCTTGAATGCGCCGAAACGCGTTGTGAGGTCACTGCACATGGTCACCAGAGGGAAGGCTCCTATTGTCCACTACCACCAGGGACACCCACCACTGCTGGTCACAGAGGAGGAGCAGATTGCCACCCATTGTTGTTCGATTGAGTTTCAACCCAAGATATGTTTGTTGTCTACTACTTTCTAGTAAGTGCTTTTAAAACCTTGCATGTTTTATGATATGTGGAGCGCTTCTCCTTTTTTCTTTTTTTTGCTATCACAGTTATCCCTTTCAGCCAGAGTTGAGAAGCTGCTAGTGTTTGCATTTCATACCCATTAACGCCTTGTTTGATTAGCGCAAGATTGCACATCACAGCTTCCTCCCTCCTCAGCCTCACAAACTGCATCACAGACAAGCTGAAACTGAGAGCAGAGACACTGTCTGTGAGAAATAAACAAAGCAAACAGAGCCTGGCGGGGGCATGCAGGGGGCGTGCATAACTTGTATTCATTGCAGCAGAGGCAGCCCATTCCTCCCTGAGTCAAAAAAGCTTGACAAAGAAAAGAAGATTAGATATATTACAGAGACAGTGCAAATAGAAAAGGCTGCAGTAAGCCAGACCACATTAGAACAGGTATCGGAACTTATAGGATAGAAGAGATAAGGCTGAAAATGTTGTTACAGTCTCTTTAAGTCTGCTCCTTTCTAGTGACAGCCAAAAACAAACACATAACACACCACAATAGAGGCAGACGAAAGGAAGCAACATTGTGATCATGTTGTGTCCTGGGTATTACCTTGGAGTGTTTTACAATGTGGTGCTGTTCTCATTACCAGCAAGAATGTGCAGGGCACAATGCATCACATGACCATCCAGACCCAACCTGTTCACAGCTTTGCTGCTCTCCTGGGGCGCACTGTTTGGTTAGAGCAATATGACTCATTTCTGACAGTTGCTGGGGAAGGTCTAGTACAGATGCAAACCTAGATAAGGAAGCAAAGTAGGGAAGGGAAGGAGAGGGAGCAAGGGCCCCAGGCATCTCTCCATCTTCTAGAATTGTCTGTTGCTAAAAAAAAGCAACCCCTCCCCAGGAGTAGTAGTGAGTTTGAGAGCAGTGACATAACTACAATTCATGGGGAGCCCCAGCAA
Organism: Hyperolius riggenbachi; assembly: GCF_040937935.1. Lineage (NCBI taxonomy): Eukaryota > Metazoa > Chordata > Amphibia > Anura > Hyperoliidae > Hyperolius > Hyperolius riggenbachi. The sequence continues at coordinate 249,434,455 of NC_090651.1, forward strand.
AACTATGATGCCCCCCAATGTTTACATCCCTTCAGTTGCCTCCCCTTCATGCCCTTTACGGCCTTGGGGTCCATCACACAAGGGTCATAAAGCAAGTTTAGCCACACAAACACCTGATCTGAAGTACAGCCCCCTTTATCGAAGGTAGAGAAGGTTAGTAGTTGGGGCCCCAACAGCTCTCCCCCCCTCCCCCATAGTTATGCTCCTGTTTAACAGTGTAAGTGTGGACTGGGAGGATGTAGGGTGATGTATAATATAAGTGTGTCAGGAGGGAAGGGTTAGCGTAGTGTATCATGGAAATGAGAACTGAGAAGGGAATAGTAGGATAGGTATAATGCGAATAAGGTCTGAAAAGAAGGGAGAAGAGGGATAAGTAATAGCAATGGCCTGAAGTGATGTAGTAGAAAGATTTGTAACGTGTGTGTTGTCGCTTAGGGGGAAGAAGAATGTATAATAAGGGTCGGGCCTGGGAGGAGAAGGAGGATTAGAATAATTTGAGGGGAAGTGGGGGCTTTTATAGTATAGGCAAGGGCTGGGCTGCTTAGATGGAATGCAGTCAGGGGTGAAAAGGTTTCTTTGAGTTGAAAATGGGGCTCAGTGTGAGTGGGGGAGTGTTGCGAGTATGGCCTGGGACAGGAAGAGAGCTGTATGCTGTGAGCATGGTCAGGAGTTGTGAGATGCATACAACCGTTGGGGGTAGAGGGGATTCACAGGTTTGCTATGGGCCTCTTTGATTTTTAGTTACACTTCTAATGGAGAGTGATCATTTCACACATCTCAACACTGTTTGCTGATGGCCTGTATGAACCTTTCAGTTCAAATATATTCCTACTGCAGTGTGTATGCTTTTTACAGGTGCTCATGTTTACCAGCTTGAGAGGTACTTAAGGATGGGTTTGGGAAACACTGCTTTAGGCAATCAGCTATTGTTGGATGCTTCACATTGCCATGCAAATTACCAGCTAATTAATTAAAAATGTATTTATAATTTTGCGTTAAGAAGGGGGGACCTGTCATCTTGACAGCTAGCGTGGAGCTCCGCATCAGACTTGTTGTTCCCTAGTTAGCCATTCTTCATTCTAAAGAGGTGGCTGAATGGCATATTTATCAAACACAAAAAATGAAATCTATTTTCCGAGCGGCAGAAATGAAAAGATTTTGCAGCCGAACACAATGTAACCTCTGTCTTCGCATGTGTCTAGAGATTGATAAGACAAGTCTAATTGCCTGTGTGGCCTTCTGTAGCTAAGACTTGAGAAAGTCTAGTTATCGAATTGTACATTATGATGCTAATTGCTGACTCTGAGACAAATATTAACAAAGGAGGTGACATTTGGAATGGCTAGTAAAAGACAGAAGAATAAAGGCAGCATTACAAAGCAGACAAGAGAATAAATATCTTACATGTAAAACATAATTATTTCTCTTAGTAGAGGTTGGCTGATTTAAGAGGGATTATTTCATCATTGATGCCTACTAATCGAGTAGACTGAGCAAATTAAAGAAGAATGATCTGGCTAGTGTTTTTTTTATGTAACCTTATTCTGCATGCATAATGTCACACATGATAATATTTTCCTACAATGTTGCTGTGAGGACCACTAGTGATGGGCGAACATCCAGATGTTCGGGTTCGGGGGGGGGGGTTCGGCCGAACATGCCCCCGATATTCGGCATGTTTGGGCCGAACCCCGAACCCAACCCAAACATGCCCCTTTGGGGCCCCTATAGGGTCCCAGCATAAAGGGAGAGCATGCCCCGAGCGCGGGGGGGGGGTCGGAAATGCCCCTCACCCCTCCCCGCTAAGCTCTTCCTTCTGCTGGACCCTATAAAATTAAATAGAAGTCCCCCAAAGTACCTGTAGCAGGCTGGCAGGAAGAGGACAGCAAGCGGGCAGCCGGAGAGCATAGGCGCTAGTACCATCTGGTACTTCCGCCCTCTCTCTGACGCACTTCCTGTTTACATTTGTAAGTCGCGTCAAGAGAGAACAGAAGTACCGCGATGACGCGTACGAGGGTACGTGTCATCATGTAGATGACGCGTACCATCGTACGCGTCATCGCGGTACTTCTGTTCTCTCTTGACGCGACTTACAAATGTAAACAGGAAGTGCATCAGAGAGAGGGCGGAAGTACCAGATGGAACTAGCGCCTATGCTCTCCGGCTGCCCGCTTGCTGTCCTCTTCCTGCCAGCCTGCTACAGGTACTTTGGGGGACTTCTATTTAATTTTATAGGGTCCAGCAGAAGGAAGAGCTTAGCGGGGAGGGGTGAGGGGCATTTCCGACCCCCCCCCCGCGCTCGGGGCATGCTCTCCCTTTATGCTGGGACCCTATAGGGGCCCCAAAGGGGCATGTTTGGGTTGGGTTCGGGGTTCGGCCCAAACATGCCGAATATCGGGGGCATGTTCGGCCGAACCCCCCCCCCCCCCCGAACCCGAACATCTGGATGTTCGCCCATCACTAGTGGTCCTCACAGCAACATTGTAGGAAGATATTAACATGTGTGACATTATGCATGCAGAATAAGGGTCCAGCAGAAGGGAGAGCTTAGCGGGGAGGGGTGGGGGGCATTTCCGACCCCCCCCCCCCCCCCCGCGCTCGGGGCATGCTCTCCCTTTATGCTGGGACTCTATAGGGGGCTTTGTTCGGCCGGACACGGCTGTGTTCGGCCGAACACAGAAGGCCTGATCGGGTTCGGGCAGCGTGCCCGAGCACCCTCCCGAACACCATGAGGTGTTCGGGGGGTGCCGAACCGAACCCTAACAGGCCAAAATCCGGGCGAACCTGAACAGTGGCGAACACTGTTCGCCCATCACTAAGGACCACCTTAGATATTGATAAGTTATATTAACTACAAGTGTAGCTCCAATTTTTAACTTTAACTGATCCGAAGCATGCCGGTGAAAAGAGTGGACTTTTCAAGTAGTGTTGGGCGAACATCTAGATGTTCGGGTTCGGGCCGAACAGGCCGAACATGGCCGCGATGTTCGGGTGTTCGACCCGAACTCCGAACATAATGGAAGTCAATGGGGACCCGAACTTTTGTGCTTTGTAAAGCCTCCTTATATGCTACATACCCCAAATTTACAGGGTATGTGCACCTTGGGAGTGGGTACAAGAGGAAAAAAAAATTTAGCAAAAAGAGCTTATAGTTTTTGAGAAAATCGATTTTAAAGTTTCAAAGGGAAAACTGTCTTTTAAATGCGGGAAATGTCTGTTTTCTTTGCACAGGTAACATGCTTTTTGTCGGCATGCAGTCATAAATGTAATACATATAAGAGGTTCCAGGAAAAGGGACCGGTAATGCTAACCCAGCAGCAGCACACGTGATGGAACAGGAGGAGGGTGGCGCAGGAGGAGAAGGCCACGCTTTGAGACACAACAACCCAGGCCTTGCATGAGGACAAGAAGCGTGCGGATAGCATGCTTTGTACCACCATGCAGTCATAAATGTAATAAAGATAAGTGGTTCAATAAACAGGGACCACGCGGCAACGCTAACCCAGCAGCAGCACACGTGATGGAACAGGAGGAGGCGCAGGAGGAGAAGGCCACGCTTTGTGAGACACAACAACCCAGGCCTTGCATGAGGACAAAAAGCGTGCGGATAGCATGCTTTGTACCGCCATGTAGTCATAAATGTAATAAAGATAAGAGGTTCAATAAACAGGGACCACGCGGCAACGCTAACCCAGCAGCAGCAGCAGCAGCAGCACACGTGATGGAACAGGAGGAGGCGCAGGAGGAGAAGGCCACGCTTTGTGAGACACAACAACCCAGGCCTTGCATGAGGACAAAAAGCGTGCGGATAGCATGCTTTGTACCGCCATGTAGTCATAAATGTAATAAAGATAAGAGGTTCAATAAACAGGGACCACGCGGCAACGGTAACCCAGCAGCAGCAGCAGCAGCACACGTGATGGAACAGGAGGAGGCGCAGGAGGAGAAGGCCACGCTTTGTGAGACACAACAACCCAGGCCTTGCATGAGGACAAAAAGCGTGCGGATAGCATGCTTTGTACCGCCATGTAGTCATAAATGTAATAAAGATAAGAGGTTCAATAAACAGGGACCACGCGGCAACGGTAACCCAGCAGCAGCAGCAGCACACGTGATGGAACAGGAGGAGGCGCAGGAGGAGAAGGCCACGCTTTGTGAGACACAACAACCCAGGCCTTGCATGAGGACAAAAAGCGTGCGGATATAGCAGCAATGCTTTTTGCCGCCATGCAGTCATAAATGTAATACAGATGAGAGGTTCAATAAACAGGGACCGGAAACGCTAAACCATCCCAGATGTTCATCGGTCATGTTACTTGGTTGGGGTCCAGGAGTGTTGCGTAGTCGTTTCCAATCCAGGATTGATTCATTTTAATTTGAGTCAGACGGTCTGCATTTTCTGTGGAGAGGCGGATACGCCGATCTGTGATGATGCCTCCGGCAGCACTGAAACAGCGTTCCGACATAACGCTGGCTGCCGGGCAAGCCAGCACCTCTATTGCGTACATTGCCAGTTCGTGCCAGGTGTCTAGCTTCATGCCCGGTTTCAGGTCCAGCGGTGCCAGCCACAAATCCGTCTGTTCCTTTATTCCCCTCCAAATTTCCTCCCCTGTGTGCTGCTTATCCCCAAGGCAGATCAGCTTCAGCAACGCTTGCTGACGCATGCCAACAGCTGTGCTGCACTGCTTCCACGATCCTACTGCTGCTGGTGCTGGGTTAGCATTTCCGGATGAGGTACAGCTTTGAGATGCGTTGGAGGAGAAGGAGTCAGAGAGGTAGGTGCTGCTGTTGTTATCCAGCTGTTTGCGGCGTGGGCAACACCCGCGCCGTAGCAGGTGAGGAATCGCTGCCAGGCTCCACAAGGTTCACCCAGTGCGCGGTAAGGGAGATGTATCGACCCTGGCCGAACGCACTCGTCCAGGTGTCAGTGGTGAGGTGAACCTTGCAGGCAACGGCATTCTTCAAGCTTCGGGTTATTTAGCTGACCACGTGCTCATGCAACTCAGGCACTGCAGAGCGCGCAAAGTGGTAGCGGCTGGGAACCACGTAACGTGGGATGGCCACTGACATCATGCCCTTGAAGCTGTTTGTCTCCACCACTCGATATGGCAGCATTTCGCAGGCCAGAAGCTTGGCTATGCTGGCTGGCTGTTACTGCCACGGCCCGGGGGTCATTTGCTGGCAATTTCCTCTTGTGCTCAAACATCTCAGAAACAGACAACTCAACCGTAGCGCTGCACACCGAAGGGCTGTTGGTTGTTGTGTTTGATGAACACTGGGAGACCTCAAGAGCACTAGTCCGGAAAGTGACAGTGTCAGCATCGTCTGATGTTTGTGAATGTTGTGAACCACGCAATGGCTGGGCTACTGCTGCTGCTGAGGCGGGTCTGGTGGTGAGTCTGGTGAACCCAAGGGAGGCAGTGTTGCTGGTGGTACCCTGTCCTGCCGCGTTTGCCCACAGAGTGGGATGTTTGGATAGAATGTGGCGGCTCATGCTGGTGGTGGAGAGGTTGTTAATACTTTTCCCCCTGCTCAGGCGGGTCTTGCACACCTTGCAAATCGCCATGGTAACATCCTCAGTGCAGTCTTCAAAGAAAGCCCAGACTTTAACTGGCTGAGGACTCGGACCTCGTGCGTGATGTGCTGGTGCTGCTTAACCCACTGCTGGACGCTTGAGAGGTCATCCAAGTAATTATCTGGTCCTGTTCTTTTGGATCTGTGAGGGTTGTTGTCCTGGACAACATGGGCAGTATTGAGTGGGTTTTCTTGGGTGCTCCCCTGTGGCCTGTACGTGAACCGTCAGGGGAAACACCTCTTCCCTTGCCCCTCCCTCTTTCACCGGATTTCTTCCTCATTTCACTTATCCTTAAAGTACACGCTGACTGGCAGCAGTACAGTGGCAGTACAGAAATGCTATACAGTGGTGGGTGAGCGGTGTACCACTATTGTCAGCAGTGACACAGAGCACAATGCTATACAGTGGCGGGTGAGCGGTGTACTACTGTTCCCAGCAGACACAGAGTGGAAGTAAACACAATGCTATATAGTGTGGCTGAGCCGTGTACACAGAGTGGCATTAAACACAATGCTATATAGTCTGCTATATAGTCACCCCGAACAGGGTGATGTTCTGCAGAACCCGAACAGTGGCAAACACTGTTCGCCCAACACTACTGGGAGGGAACGCAGATTTTAGTACCTAAACACACGATACAACATGTTTTCCGGGGTCGGACTCTGAGGCACATACAGATGGTCCCGATCATCATCCTCATCATACAACTCTTCTCCTGAGTCTGACCCACCCACCACCTCTGCCACCCCAACATCCCCAGACACAGACCCCTCATCGTCCTCAACATTAACTTGGGATGCTGGCCTGAGCCAGACCTCCTCCTCCACATCAGGCCCCATCATCTCCTCAATGGCAGCCCTCATTAATCGCTCTGGCGACGGACTGATGGACACAACGTTCTCCTCCGGGGAGGGCTGCTGCTGACCACTGGCTGCTGGGGTGGATGTTATAGCTTGCGTGGGGCGTTGGCTGTTGCTGTTGTTGGGAGTGCTGCTCACAGCGGAGGTCTCTGGGGAACTCATGTTGAGCTCATATAGTGGTTGACGGTGAGTGGAGTATTACTGATCCCAGCAATATACACACTGACTGGCAGAGTACGCAATGCTATATAGTGTGGCTGAGCGGTGTACACAGAGTGGCAGTAAACACAATGCTATATAGTCTGGCTGAGCGAGCGGTGTACTACTGTTCCCAGCAGAATCAGAGTGGCAGTAAACAATGGTATATAGTCTGGCTGAGCGGTGTACATAGAGTGTCAGTAAACAATGGTATATAGTCTGGCTGAGCGAGCGGTGTACTACTGTTCCCAGCAGAATCAGAGTGGCAGTAAACAATGGTATATAGTCTGGCTGAGCGGTGTACATAGAGTGTCAGTAAACAATGGTATATAGTCTGGCTGAGCGAGCGGTGTACTACTGTTCCCAGCAGAATCAGAGTGGCAGTAAACAATGGTATATAGTCTGGCTGAGCGGTGTACATAGAGTGTCAGTAAACAATGGTATATAGTCTGGCTGAGCGAGCGGTGTACTACTGTTCCCAGCAGAATCAGAGTGGCAGTAAACAATGGTATATAGTCTGGCTGAGCGGTGTACACAGAGTGTCAGTAAACAATGGTATATAGTCTGGCTGAGCGGTGTACACACAATGCTATATAGTCTGCTATATAGTGTCAGTAAACAATGGTATATAGTCTGGCTGAGCGAGCGGTGTACTACTGTTCCCAGCAGAATCAGAGTGGCAGTAAACAATGGTATATAGTCTGGCTGAGCGGTGTACACAGAGTGTCAGTAAACAATGGTATATAGTGTGGCTGAGTGGTGTACACAGAGTGTCAGTAAACAATGGTATATAGTCTGGCTGAGCGGTGTACACAGAGTGTCAGTAAACAATGGTATATAGTCTGGCTGAGCGAGCGGTGTACTACTGTTCCCAGCAGAATCAGAGTGGCAGTAAACAATGGTATATAGTCTGGCTGAGCGGTGTACACAGAGTGTCAGTAAACAATGGTATATAGTGTGGCTGAGTGGTGTACACAGAGTGTCAGTAAACAATGGTATATAGTCTGGCTGAGCGGTGTACACAGAGTGGCAGTAAACACAATGCTATATACTCTGGCTGAGCGAGCGGTGTACTACTGTTCCCAGCAGACACAGAACAGTAAACAGAATGCTATATAGTGTGGCTGAGCGAGCGGTGTACCACTATTCCCAGCAGACACAGAACAGTGAACAGAATGCTATATAGTGTGGCTGAGCGAGCGGTGTACCACTATTCCCAGCAGACACAGAACAGTGAACAGAATGCTATATAGTGTGGCTGAGCGAGCGGTGTACTACTGTTCCCAGCAGACACAGAACAGTACACAGAATGCTATATAGTGTGGCTGAACGAGCGGTGTACTACTGTTCCCAGCAGACACAGAACAGTACACAGAATGCTATATAGTGTGGCTGAACGAGCGGTGTACCACTATTCCAAGCAGACACAGAACAGTGAACAGAATGCTATATAGTGTGGCTGAGCGAGCGGTGTACCACTATTCCCAGCAGACACAGAGTGGCAGTAAACAGAATGCTATATAGTGTGGCTGAGCGAGGTACACAGAGTGGCAGTAAACAGAATGCTATATAGTGTGGCTGTGCAAGCGGTGTACTACTATTCCCAGCAGACACAGAGTGGCAGTAAACAGAATGCTATATAGTGTGGCTGAGCGAGGTACACAGAGTGGCAGTAAACAGAATGCTGAGCGAGCGGTGTACTACTATTCCCAGCAGCGACACACAATGACTGGGGGGGACCCTGGCTAGCGTGGCTGGAGCGCGAACTACCCTGCCTGCCTACCCAAAGCTAAACCCACAGACAAATGGCGGAGATATGACGTGGTTCGGGTATTTATTTACCCGAACCACGTGACAGTTCGGCCAATCAGAGCGCGTTCGGGTCCGAACCACGTGACCCGTTCGGCCAATCACAGCGCTAGCCGAACGTTCGGGGAACGTTCGGCCATGCGCTCTTAGTTCGGCCATATGGCCGAACGGTTTGGCCGAGCACCGTCAGGTGTTCGGCCGAACTCGAACATCACCCGAACAGGGTGATGTTCTGCAGAACCCGAACAGTGGCGAACACTGTTCGCCCAACACTATTTTCAAGTGCCAAATTCCAGGCCACTATGAAGAAGAAGACTGCTTCAAAGAAAATTCATGAATGTATGTTACAGACATTGGGTGACCATCATTCTTATTCTCTCATGGACCATCATCCGTCATTTTTAATTGCGAAGAAGAGGTGTGCAAGCTTTCATCATGCAGATTTTGAGATGGAAAATGTGGCAAAATCTAGGAGGCCTTGAACATTATAAACTTTAACATTTTAACTCATGTTCAAGACCTGGTCTTCGAAAGACTGGGGGCCCGTTTCCACTAGTGCCATGCACGACTGGGAGACGTGCGGTGACACTTCCTCGTCTGCGGGAACGCTGAAGAATCCCATAAGCCGTGCCGTGCACGACTATGGGATTCGCAGCCTCCCGCACGGAAACTGATGGCAATGTCGGCCGAAACAATTGAGGAGACACTAGAGATATTTAGGAAATATATTGGGCATATCATTCATCATGAGTAGTTAGGTAAGAAAAACCTGTCAGCCAAATGGATGATGAAATGTATGGATACCTCCAAATTGAATTGAACAATCTAGCAATAATTGTTCAGAATAACTTGTCATTCTTGATGAAACATGGTTACACTTACACTATTATGATCCAGGGACAAACAATAGTTTCTGTATTGGCAGCACTCTGGTTCATCTTGTATGAATAAATTCTAGTACCAAAAATCAACAGGAAAAGTCATAACCACCTATTTTTGTATTGTGAGTGTTTTTTTTAGTGTGTGTGTGTGTGTGTGTGTGTGTGTGTGTGTGTGTGTGTGTGTGTGTGTGTGTGTGTGTGTGTGTGTGTGTGTGTGTGTGTGTGTGTATTAAATAATGTATTTTGTTAAATCACTATCTTTAGAAGGGCTATGCAGTTAACGTTGAATAATGCTTTGCTTCTAAATTGCAATGTAGTTAAAGAGAGATGTTAAAATAAAAATGACTAAGAACATTGCAGTAAGATTGGGATGATGGATATTTTGAAGAATGTGGGATATGACTGCATAGACAATCCACCCTGCTCACTAGATCTTGCTTCATCTGACTATTTCCAATTTCCAAAAAAAGAGTACGAAAGGAGCATTTTGTGGATGATTTTTGAGTGTAAAGCAGAAGTAGAACAGTATTTCAGTGGTTAGAATTTATTTTGGAAGGGTTAAAGGAGTCCATGGCTCTAGATTCTTCCCTTCCTGCTCTGAATGTTCCAACATCCCCGCATATTATTGTCGATCAAACCTTAAAAAAGAACAACTGAGTAGTAAGGAGAATTAAATAGATTTGGTTCAAGAATCAAATGTAGGGGCTGTTTCTCCAAAAGAAGGAGCCATATGGTCTATTGATTCAAACTTGTGTCTGCTACACTTCCTCAGAACGTCTAATATTCATTTATTAAGCTTTACAAAGTCAGAGGATTATAAATTGCTACCATTGGCTTAGTACTAAGCAGCAAACACAAATGCATCTGCTTGGCCTGCCATGCTGCCACTGTGTATGGTGAAAAGTGCTTTCCTGCAGCTGTACACAGATATGCACACTTTCCTATTATTATTTTTTTATTTATATAGCACCAACATCTTCCGTAGCGCTGTACATAATACAAACAAATAATGGGGAACATATATACATAAGTAATACAAGACACTGTACAGTCATGACATTGAATAGAATAAATACAAATACATACATTGTTGATGTGTAGTTGGTACATGTACATATGTTAAAATTACAGCAGTATGAGAAACACTAGGAGGAGGTCCCTGCCCTTGCGAGCTTATAATCTAGAGGGTAGTGGGGAGGAAACAAAAGGGAAGGAAACATTGTACTATTCCCTACACTGTATTGCAGACAATAACTTGCATCATCTGTTTAAAAGGTGTGCTTGGGCCATGCAGGCAATACCCAATGTACACTTTTTTTTACATTGTGTACTCTGAATTAGAAAAAAAGTATGAAAAAAACCTAGCAACCCCCTCCCCTTCGAAAAACATGTTGTTCTATGTGGAGGGAAGAAGTTAGATACTTACTCCAACCTTCCGGATTCACAGAATTCTATCCATATGGTCCATCAGTGTGAAAACATGAAATCTATTTTGGGCTGTCAAAAGCATCTCATTCATTCTTTTGATGTGCACAATTTAAAGAAAAGAGGCGCCCTGGTAGATAGAAGCTTTTAAAAGCAGTTTAAAATCGAAAAGGAATGAGGTAGCTTACCTCAATGACTTTGTAATAACAAAAGATTTTATTTAGCACAGGCAACACATTTCGCAGGTCTGAGCCCGCTTCCTCAGGCCAATAACAGTGCCAAATGAAGAAATCAATTTAGCATAGGGAGCCTCTCTTCTTTTGATGTGGTTGATCTGGGATATGAGGTCGGGGTGGGCAACAGATTTTTTTGTTTGTTTTAAATCCAGTTCAGGATTGTTGAATTGCTCATCCAAAATTGAGATGATTGGAGACATCTTAGTAAATATGAATAAATCTTAGTAAATTGGGTCCACTCTGTTGCTCCATCCAGTCCATTCTGAGTCCATTCTGATAGGCAGCCTAATTTTTCTCCCTCTAGGCCCAGCACACTTTTAGAAAGTTTTCAAATAAATTTAAGGGACCTGCCTTTTGCGTGCATTTCCATGAAACAAAACCTACAACCATTAGCAAACACGGTTAGTTCTTAGACCTCTATTGGCATTGTACTGGAAGATGGTACTATATCTAATATTACTACTTTATGCCACCTCATTGAAAATATTAAAAACAAGTGATGCATAAAGTATTGTTACTACAGAATTTCATTAAGCCCTCATCTAACAATCTGGTACAGATCTTGCAAGTCTGAAATGAAGGAATGAGAAGACATGTTTTGAATTGACTAAATCCACAGACTGACTCCCTTCTCAGAATAGGCTTAGAACCAAATGCCATGCCTGTGGTGTGTGTTATGTTTTCAATTTAACATGGATATGTGTCTTAAGCAGATCCAGTATCCCCTCATCATCTGTGGCCATGTCTGTCTTTATTTTTCTATAGGTAACAGGATTTTAGGCCTAAAACCTTGGATGTCATATGTCATTTGTGTTATTAATCAGCAACTTGCACATCAGTATGTTATATGGTCCCTTGCCCTATGTTCTTCAAAACGTTTCGGTGAAGAAAACAAAAGAGAATGTTTTGTCTGTTGTGGAATAAAATCTTCAAAGTTTTTGGTTAGTATATTTAATTACTAAGCAGCATGTCAGCAAGGTTTATTGCTTTTTGTTAATGAACTGTCAAAAAACCCCCCCAAAAAACACACAATGTTACTAAGTATGATGCGTTAAATGGATGCGTTAAAGCATAACTGGCCATATAATACAAAAACACGAAATCATTCCCAGATTGTTGTCTAATGGGTAATTGATTTTTTAACTCATTACTGATTTAGGAAATATGAGAACACTTTGGCTGCCTCAATGTAGAAATAGAATCCCGCTGCACCGATCGTTGATTAAAAGTCAGATTTTTATAACAGCATATTTGGACACACAGCATTAAAGCTCACGCGTATTGGAGCAGAGATATGGCTCCCGAATTATAGCTAACAAACATGTGATACTCAGTAAGTTATAAAGGTGAATGAATTCACCCCAGTGGGCGTCGCCTGCCTTAAAGAAGAAGTGCATATGGAAAAGTGCATAATAAAATTGACAGCATCATCAGTTTGTAACCATAAAATCCTATGCAAGAGTGTAAGTAGAAAAGTACAAAAAGTAAAAAATACAAACACTAAGATGACTCCACATCTACGGTAAATAAAAAGGCAGATAGAAAATTGTCAGGCAGTGCATATTATTGCATAATATAGCAGGGCAAATGTAGCCTAAATGGAAATATTGTTTATTATCATAAACCAGATTTAGGTCCCATTGAGTATTGACACCATGCAGTGTGCGCGTACCCAGCTGCTATATCCAAAAAGCCTCCCGTTTGAGAAGTCGACTATGCACATCGCCTCCCCTCAAATGTCCAACAATTCTCTCCAATCCCTAAAACCTGAAAGCTGACATGTCCCCTTTGTGGACTGTTAAAAAGTACTCGGACATGCTGGACAGGACGGCAATCAATGAACTAGCTGTCTGTTCAAACTCTTCAAAATGTGTGTTTTACTAAATGCATTGTAGTCAAAAGGAAAGTAGGAACAATGTCAAAAAGCACTTGTAGTTGTGTTCTGTGAATGGGTCACTTTAAGCAAACCTGAACTGAAAATAAACTTTTGAGATAACTAATTATATTTCCAGGAGTAATAGTATTTACATTGTCTATGCAGTCTCATTTTCCTTGTTTCAATTTAAGGAGGCTTAGTTTTACTCACCTGGGGCTTCTACCAGCCCCCCGCAGCCGTCCCGTGCCTTTGCAGTCACTCACGAATCCTCCTGCCCTCCTGTTTTTTTCCCCAGGCTTAAGTATCCCTTTAAGGGGTAAAAGTTTTAAGTCAGTTTTAAGCAGCCATTTTATATATATATATATATATATATATATATATATATATATATAGATAGATAGATAGATAGATAGATAGATAGATAGATAGATAGATAGATAGATATCAAATCTGATTTATTTAGCAACCAGGAAAACAAATGAACATTTAAATGTTTCAGCTCTGTTTTTCTATCAGCAGTGTTTGGTCATCCCGATAAAACTAGTTTGCTTTTATTTAACGTCTTGAACACACATACAAGGACTATTGCCCACAGAGGTCAGGGCTTGATCCTTTGAGCAACAGTTTGTGGTTGAGTGCTGTACAGAAGCGTTGTTAGGCTACAGGCAAACAACAACTTCTGTTGCTGTGAAGGGGGATGGAGAGACATCTGCACATTGCACTACATAGTGGGAGGATAAGGTGAAGACGAATAGTCTTGGCCTGTGCTTGGACAAGACAATACAGCAGGCCAGATCTCTCACCAAAGCATTGAAACTACCATAAACAGCTCAGACAGCCCTGACCTTTGTCCTCCTCCTTACCATCATATGCCATGTTGTCATCCCTCTTCTCCCTACATAGCAACAGAATGCATCGCTAGCCTGCAGGCTAAAGACATGTCTGTATAGCACTCATCCTTGAACTGTTGTGTGAGGGATTGCTCCTATGTCTGCATTCTATTTGTTGTTTAACTGATTAATTTACATATAGATTATACTGCACTCTTAAAGGATACATATGCCAATAAAAAAAAAAATCATATTTACGTACCTGGGGCTTCTTTCAGCACCTGGAAGCCTATTTGTCCCTTGCCGCAGCTCCGTTCTCAGGCAGTCTCCAGGGGTGACCTCTGTATCAGCTGCTGACTCGACTAGGTCGGCCACTAGCAGCTGTAGGCGGGAGCATTCTGCACAGGCACAGTACTTCTGCACCCACGCAGCTACAGGAGCACAACTGTGAGCTGCGCGGCCACGCGCATTGGACAGGGGGGTCCCAGGGAGACTGCCTGAGAGCATAGTTGTGGCGAAGGACACATAGGCTTCCAGGGGCTGGAGGAAGCCCCACTAGACCAAGGTTTTGACTGGCTAAATTCATTGGTCACACATATTCTAAATTAACCTTCTGCAATCCATCAAGGATTTAGCTCACAAAGCTACTTCTGCAAAACAAAAAAAGAAAAGAAAGAAAAGAAAATGTTACTACCTGAAGGTTGAGCTTGAGGATCTGCATTGTCTGTGGGTATGCCCTTCTTATGATTATATAATGTGGGTAGCTTTAATGCTTAGCAGTGGTCTTTTTTTAACTTACGTCTCCGGATAAATTGCTCTTAATTGTTCCGATAGTCCAGCTGTGCTTTTCCCTCCTTTTTACTATGCAGCATAATGAGCGTTCACAGTTTGTATTGCACTCATGTACGTGAAAGTAAGATAGTTGACACATTATCTGGAAGCAACACCTCATTAACAGAAACTGCTCACTCGCATACATATTGCTGTTTGCACTTTTCAAACTAGCTTATGCTGGTGGTTCCCTTTCAGCTTCTTTCCACGGGAGAATAGGTGGAGACCACCAAGTCAAATCCAGGCTCGTCCAGAGCCAAGATATAATTCCAAGCCTTATCTGGCTAAAGCCTTTGATTAGAGACTGAAATGCCTAAGCGAGGTCATCCAAACATGTGTGCCACTAATTCAGCATAATTATAAGAAATAGAAGAATTTCAGGATCTCGGAAAGAATGCCCCATATATTGTGTTATGATTATCTGAACTTTGCTCCGGAATCCTGTGTTTTCATAATATTTAGTAAGTTTCAACAGCTATCCCATTGAATATTCTCAATCCTTTGTTCAATAAGCATCATACATAATTACGAAGTGAATCAGGCAACCAGTGAGTCAAACAAGGGTAAAGATGGTAAAGCCATAAATGGTTCCTGTATTTGGCTAGGAACCCACTACAAGTCGCAAATGGCAATCACAATCACTGGCATTTTAAATGAGTGTTTTGTAAGCGATTTCATGAGCCTTTTCTGGTGATTTTGTTAGCTATTTTAAAAAGTGTAAGGTTTTTGCCAGCGTTTGTGATTGGGATTTGCGATTAGCGACTTTAATTCTGATCGGTCGTTTCAAATTATTATAATTTTTTTAAAGAGAACCAGATACGAAGAGCATAACAGATTTATATATACCTGGGGCTTCCTCCAGCCCCATCAGCCTGGATCGCTCCCACGCCGTCTTTTCCGCTGCCTCTGTCCGCCGGTACCGGGTCCCGTTGTAACACCTCTGTAATGCTTGAACTGCAAAGAAATCCTCCAGACATCAATCAAGTTCTTTTTAAGAAATATTTGTATTAAATTATATGGATAAAAAAGTTCAGGGACAAAACACATTCATAAACTTCTTCTTAGCAGATGAGTATAGGTAGGCCTCTTGTATACATCTGCCTGCTAGGCTCAGGGCTAGTTCAGGAAACATATATGTAATATAGTTTATTAGCATTAACTTGCCAGAATTTTCCTCACACAGCGCTCCGCTGTCTGCCACTTCTTCACCACTGTCTTTTTAAAGTGGACCTGAATTCTTGCACAGGACAGAAGCAAAAGTAGAGAAATGTCTGGTGGTTACCTAGCAACATCCAGGATGTGACAGAATATGTGAATGTTATGATCGCTTCTGCAGCGTTTACTGCTGACTGCAGTGGTATTGCAAACCAAGCAGTTCTAATGTCATTACATGCATTTGCTTGCATAGTTTGGTTTGCACTTAAACTAGTTGCTGATTCCATCTGCAGTCGCTCTGAAGTTAATGACAGTTTAATATGCTTTTGTGTAAACAAACATTGTCTGCTGCAATGGAGGGGCAATCCCTTTCCTGCAGGCTGCATATCATTGTCTGCCTTTTCCTGCTATCAGCCTGTGATTAATTACCATTCACTTGTGTGGGAATCTGCAGGTCTGCTCCCATTGGATGACCTCAGTATAAAGAACTGCTTCCTGCAATGCCTCATGGGCTACCATAGTCTCAGATTCTGTCTGTTACTCTGCCTGTGCCCCACCTCGTTCCTAGTCCGTGTGGACTGCGCTGACTCCTGCGAAGGGGTCAGCGAGTCCTCCTAGTTCTGCTCTTGTTCTAGAAGTTGTTAATCTGCTTGTCTTGTGTCATATATTGGTTCATCGCCAATATATACGCATACTTGCGCATTTTGTTATTTTCTTTGTATTCGTGTTACGTTGATACATCAGTGTCGCTGATATATACGTACACGAACTGTTTATTTCCTGTGTTCAGTCAGTCAGCCTTCCAGCACGCTTTGGTAGTTTGCGCGTATCGTGAGCACCCGTGCTGAGCTAGTATCCTGTTCCTGGTCCTGTTTGTGGATTGCGTTCATCTCTGCGAAGAGATAGCGAATCCTTCTTAATCCTGTTCCCTGTATTACTCCAGTCTTAGTCAGAGTTCCTGCTTATGTCATATATCGGTTCATTGCCGATATATACATATGTTAGTCAGACGTTACAAATAGTTTCATTGATAGCTGTAATTGTAATACGCTAGGAAATCATACTTATTGTATATTTATCTGTGTTACGTTCATCTATCTTGATCCTGCTATTTCCTGACTATCCTGTCCTGTCTTTGTGAGGCACGCCATTGCTACAAACGCATTGGCTACCTCATTCCAGTCTGTTTTATTGTGGACGCTTGCTGTCACTAAGTAGTGGCTAGTTAAGCAAGCGTTCATTCTGTCTACCTGTCCTGATCTCCTCAGTCCTGGTTTATGCGCTCAGCGCTACTTTGCGCTGAGACGTTATTACGAAAGTGTTGTTTGTGGCTGTTCGGATCTGCACCGGCTCTGTGCACCACAATCTCCTATTGGAGTCAGTCCTCTCCTCCACTAAACTGGGGATATCCTGATTCCTTGTGCTAGTGTGTGTACCTCCTTCACGTCAGCTTATGTGTTGCATGCTGACTGTGGAGAATACACCTCCAAGCTTAACATTATGGTAGCCCCATTACCAATTCCCATTGTGGGGGGGGGGGGGTTCCCAGCAAAAATTACACTGTTTGTTATGGTTCCTGTT
This sequence comes from Hyperolius riggenbachi, assembly GCF_040937935.1. Taxonomy (NCBI): domain Eukaryota; kingdom Metazoa; phylum Chordata; class Amphibia; order Anura; family Hyperoliidae; genus Hyperolius; species Hyperolius riggenbachi. The sequence goes on from NC_090651.1 coordinate 249,451,712, forward strand.
CCTTTAAGAAATTTGAGAAACTCAATTCTGAAACAGAAAATGAGTTTTTTTCTGAATGTACCAGGTTCCTGGCCATTCTCGAGCTCCAGGCTACTCCTGTTTCAACGTGGGCCCCCCAGCTAGTTTATGTTTTATTTAAGGGAAGATTGTTTCAGTGGGCCTACGATGTCTTGGATCATACCAATTTAAAAGAGAGACCACTGGAATTTCTAGCGTTTGTGATCCATAACTGGCTGCGCAAAACTGATTTGCCTAGCCCTTTTGATAAGCTCCTGGCAGCTTGTCAATCAGCTGCTCCTTCTACTGCCTACAAAAATAATCAGCAAGCAGATAATTGTTCTGATAACTTTTCTTCTGCTAAGGCAGCAGGGTCTAAAGCCAAACGTAAACGCTCCAAAAGAAAAGCGTTACAATCAGCGGAGTCCTTGCCCTTGGCGACTGCGCATCAGATCTGTAATGAGACTCCGCCAGTAGCAGATAATGAAATTCAGTCACCATTCAGGGGTCAGGCGCGGAGCTAGGGGGGGTCGGGGTAGGACAAGTGCCCCGGGGCGCCGGGTCCCCAAGGGCGCCCAGCTGAGCTTCAGGTTTTTTTGTTGTTGCGGGGCTGAGGCTGAGGGGAGCAGCGCAGAGAAGAGAGAGAGCTGTGCGGACGGTGGGGAAGGGGGGCCATCTCCCCCCTCCTTCCCTCACCTTAGGTGCTCTCTCTCTCCCTCGCTGTCCCCTCCAATGTCTGTCTGGTGGCTGGCAGCGGCGGGCGGAACTCACCTCCGTCACGCTCCAGCGCCGCGTCGGAACACCGGCCGGAAGTTCGGGTGCGCAGCCGCTGCTCTGGTCTGGACCAGACCAGAGTAGCGGCAGATCCATCTGGCGCTGCGACGAGACGGAGGTAAGTTCCGCCCGCCGCTGCCAGACACCGGACAGACATTGGAGGGGACAGCGAGGGAGAGAGAGAGCAGCTCTTCTCTGCGCTGCTCCCCTCCTGCTGGGGAGGGGGACACCTGGCTACCTACTCTGGGCACCTATACCTCTGGCTACCTACTCTGGGCACATATACCCCTGGCTACTGGCTCCTACTCTGGGCACATATACCCCTGGCGACCTACTCTGGGCACATATACCCCTGGCTACCTACTCTGGGCACATATACCCCTGCCTACATATATTGGGCACATATACCCCTAACTACATATACTGGGCATATACCCCTGGCTACCTACTCTGGCCACATATAACCCTGGCTACCTACTCTGGGCACATATACCCCTGCCTACATATAATGGGCACATATACCCCTAACTACATATACTGGGCATATACCCCTGGCTACCTACTCTGGGCACATATACCCCTGGCTACCTACTCTGGGCACATATACCCCTGCCTACATATATTGGGCACATATACCCCTAACTACATATACTGGGCAAATACCCCTGGCTACCTACCCTGGACACCTATACCCCTGGCTACCTACTCTGGGCACCTATACCCCTGGCTACCTACTCTGGGCACATATACCCCTGGCGACCTACTCTGGGCACATATACCCCTGGCTACCTACTCTGGGCACATATACCCCTGCCTACATATATTGGGCACATATACCCCTAACTACATATACTGGGCATATACCCCTGGCTACCTACTCTGGCCACATATAACCCTGGCTACCTACTCTGGGCACATATACCCCTGCCTACATATAATGGGCACATATACCCCTAACTACATATACTGGGCATATACCCCTGGCTACCTACTCTGGGCACATATACCCCTGGCTACCTACTCTGGGCACATATACCCCTGCCTACATATATTGGGCACATATACCCCTAACTACATATACTGGGCATATACCCCTGGCTACCTACCCTGGGCACCTATACCCCTGGCTACCTACTCTGGGCACATATACCCCTGGCTACCTACTCTGGGCACATATACCCCTGGCTACCTACTCTGGGCACATATACCCCTGGCTACCTACTCTGGGCACATATACCCCTGGCTACCTACTCTGGGCACATATACCCCTGGCTACCTACTCTGGGCACATATACCCCTGCCTACATATACTGGGCATATATACCCCTGGCTACATATACTGGGCATATATACCCCTGGCTACATATACTGGGCATATATACCCCCTGGCTACGTGGACTGAGCATATATACCCCCTGGCTACATATACTGGGCATATATACCCCTGGCTACATATACTGGGCATATATACCCCCTGGCTACATATACTTGGCATATATACCCCTGGCTACATATACTGGGCATATATACCCCTGCCTATATATACTGGGCATATATACCCCCTGCCTACATATATTGGGCATATACACCCCTGGCTACATATACTGGGCATATATACCCCCTGGCTACGTGGACTGGGCATATATACCCCCTGGCTACATATACTTGGCATATATACCCCTGGCTACATATACTGGGCATATATACCCCTGCCTATATATACTGGGCATATATACCCCCTGCCTACATATATTGGGCATATATACCCCTGGCTACATATACTGGGCATATATACCCCCTGGCTACGTGGACTGGGCATATATACCCCCTGGCTACATATACTGGGCATATATACCCCTGGCTACATATACTGGGCATATATACCCCTGGCTACATATACTGGGCACATATACGCCTGACTATATATACTGGGCACATATTATTCTCCTGGCTACATATACTGGGCATATATACCACTGGCTACATATACTGGGCACATATACCTCTGGCTACATATACTGGGCACATATACCCCTGGCTAACTGTTCTGTGGACATCTCTACCCCTGGCTACCTGTTCTGGGGACATCTATACCGCTGGCCACCTATTCTGGGGACATCTATACTGCTGGCCACCTATTCTGGGGACAACTATAGACCTGGGGCTACCTATTTTTGGGGAACCACGTCAGATTGAGTGTATTTTGGAGAACTGCTGCCAGGTGAGAGGTGTCTACCATATTAAGGGGGCATTCTACCTATTTATGTGAAATGCTGTCTATTTATGTGACTCATGACTGCTGAATTTGTCTTTTTGGGGGCCTCATGGTTACTGAATTTGTCTTGTTGGGGGCCTCATGATTTGTTGGGGGCCTGAAGATCGCTGAATTTGTCTTGTTGGGGGCCTCATGATTGCTAAATTTGTCTTGTTGGGGGCCTCATGATTGCTGAGTTGGTTATATTGGGGGCCTCATGATTGCTGAATTTGTCTTGATGGGGGGGGGGGGCTCATGATTGCTGAATTTGTCTTGGAACATGCTGGAAGGTACATACTGAGGGAAGGTGGGTGAGCGTGAGCCTGCTAACCTCCATATACATTTGGCTCCACCCATAACCACGCCCACAATTATTATGTGGCCACGCCCCTTTTTGGCGCGGCGCGCAACCTTACCTTTGGGGGGGCGCATTAATAGTCTTTGTCCCCGGGCGCTGAAAATCCTAGCTACGCCTCTGAGTCAAATGGACCTATGAAACTACTAATGAACTTTCATTGCTAGCCAGGGAAAATAAAAGTTCTTGTTTAAATGAATTATCTGAATATGATTATGAAGATATATTACAGAGTATTGAACAGATCAATTTATTCGTGCAGCAAGGGAAATTTGCATACACTAAAGTTCAACACTTGCTACAGGTATTGGAGATCCTTAGGAATAAGAAATCGGCCAATCACCTGCTAAATAACCCAATGTATGTTTCTGCCACGAACACATTTGCAAACTATGATCAGCCGGAATGCTCAGCTGTTAAATATGCATGGGATCCTCCATTTGAGAAAGGAGAGATGGAAGCCCTGGTCTATGAATGGAAGAAAGATGCAAGTTCATTTTGTCAGTTTTACAGTGCAAAAAGTGAATTAGTATTGAATGCATGCATTAAGTCTGCCTATAACCTAATAAAAACTGGTGTGTGTGGGTATGACTTTGTGGCTCCATTGATCGATGTGTGGAAGATGATTTTGGACGATTTTTATGCGATTCAATCAGTTGATACCAGGGAAGACACACTGTCAATTGGAGACTGTCCCACTTCTCCAGTTACTGAGTCCCTGCCATGTCTTGTGAATGTTCCTGTAACTCCACCCTGTACCATGGATAACTCAGTGTTACTTCCCAGTAAAACAGAAGCCACTGATACTTTCTTAACTTTGCCCTGCACAAATTTCTCAGCAGAGAATCCAGAGGTCCTGCTGACTTCTGAGTCCAGCCTAGCCAGTACTCATGAGTCTTTGTTCAGTGAAACAGACATTAGAAAATCTTTGCCTGCCTCTGCAAACACTTCTGTAGAATTTACCTGTGTTAATAAAGTTCAACTCCTGTCTGATCCAGCAGATGCCAATAGATGCACTACATTAGTTTCTGAGTCCCAGCAATCCTGTCTAGAAACCTCAGAACCCCAGCATCTGAATTTTCCAATTTTACAATTGAATAGTGCTTCAGATGCACAAACTTTGTGTCTTGATCTTCCTGTCTCTACACCTCGCTCTAGTTTCGTGAATAGCTCAGAGCATCTGCTATGTGAACCTGAAATCGTAGAATGATTACCTTGTTCAGAAAATGTTCCAGTAAATTTGCCCTGTACCATGAATTGTGCAGTAGATCTCTCCAATGAAACTCAGGTCACAGAATCATTATGCTGTCCAGCAGGTGCTTCCATGGTTTTGCCCTGCAATATGGACTGTTCAGTGATCCTGTCCAGTGAAGCTGTGGTCGCAGAGTCTTATGCTTCACCCAGTACTTTGGATACTTCAAACCCTCTAGCAGAGGAGTCTGAGGCACTTCTTACCTCAGTTGGTGTTGCAGTAATATTCACTTGTCTAGCAGCTGTTTTGGAATTACAGTCTGCTCTAATAAAACTTGATGAATTTCTGCCCAGCAAAGCAGAAGCCATTGAAATATTGTCCTCGTCAGCAAGTGTGTTAGATACCTTGCCCTGTACACAGTCTGATTTAACCAATATTGTTGAGTCCCTCTCCAGTGTTGTAACAGCCGAGGAACTCCAGCCCTGTCCTCTGAATGTTTCAGAAGTCTTGCCCTGTAACATGGATAATTCTGACTCGCTGGAAAAAATAGTAGAAATTTCAGAATTTCAGTCCGGGTTAATGAGTGTTTCTGAAACCCAGCCCTGTATCCTGGAAAATTCTGGTTTTCTGCCCGGTGTGGCAGTAGTTCCAGAGTCCCCTTCCTGTCCAGTGAGTTTCTCAGTTTTGCCTAGTTCAGTGGGGATTGCTGCAATATTGACTTGTTTTGCAGCCCTTCATGAGCTCCAATCCAGTGTATTTGATGAGTCTCTGTCTAGTCCAGAAGAAGCTATGGGAACCCTGTCTAGTTCAGTGCATACATCAGAAGATTTGCCCTGTCTTGTAAATGCCCCTGAACATGATTTGTTAATAACCCTGCTGGAATCAGCGACATCTAAGTCTGATCCTGCAGTTTTTAGTGAGAATCCAGTAACTGTGAAGTCTAGTCATGATGAATTTTTTTTGCCCAGTTCTGGTTTCGGTCCTGTCTTGACTGACTTTGAGGTTCGCAGTTCCTTGACATGCCCAGAGGTTTCTCTTGTGCCGGTGTGCCCAGATGTGCTTCGTATGCCAGAGTGCCCAGATGTGTCTGTGTTAGCGTGCTCACGTGCTTCCCTAGTGGAGACATGTTCTGATGTTGCCGGTTGGCCTGCATGCCCGGAGATGGTTCTGGTCCCTAAAAGCCCTGATCTTGATGTTTGTCCTTGTGACCCTGACTCTGGAGTTGCCCTGGGTTCCATAGGGATTCTTGATAGTTCTCCATGTGAGCCTAAGGGGCGTTCTGACCTGTGGGGATCTCTTTGGAGCTTCTAAGTGTTCTGGGAGATCTCTGAGGAAACTTGTCCTGGTACCTTGGACTGGTTCAACAGTGGGTTTTGTGTTGGTAAGGACAGTTCCGGTGGGCATTGCAAAGGCTTTGGCGTTTTTGGACAGTCCTTGGAAGGCGGTGGGTATCGCTCAGAGAGTTTCTTGGGGTTGTTTTCTGGAAGTCGTGGTTCTGATGGGTGTCACACTGAGGCTTGTAGTGCTGACGGGCATGGTTCGGTAGGTTCTGGTTCCAATTGGTCTAGTTTTGGTGAGACTGATTCGGGAATTTGGTTTTGTCGGGCTGATCCGACCTTCATGAATTTTCAGTCAGATCAGTTTGCTGGATTTCCCACTTCTGATTTTTTGGTTTGGGTGGTTCAGGAGAAATATGTCAGTTTTTATAGGCGTCCAGAGGCCGCGTTTAAGGGAGGGGGTACTGTTATGATCGCTTCTGCAGCGTTTACTGCTGACTGCAGTGGTATTGCAAACCAAGCAGTTCTAATGTCATTACATGCATTTGCTTGCATAGTTTGGTTTGCACTTAAACTAGTTGCTGATTCCATCTGCAGTCGCTCTGAAGTTAATGACAGTTTAATATGCTTTTGTGTAAACAAACATTGTCTGCTGCAATGGAGGGGCAATCCCTTTCCTGCAGGCTGCATATCATTGTCTGCCTTTTCCTGCTATCAGCCTGTGATTAATTACCATTCACTTGTGTGGGAATCTGCAGGTCTGCTCCCATTGGATGACCTCAGTATAAAGAACTGCTTCCTGCAATGCCTCATGGGCTACCATAGTCTCAGATTCTGTCTGTTACTCTGCCCGTGCCCCACCTCGTTCCTAGTCCGTGTGGACTGCGCTGACTCCTGCGAAGGGGTCAGCGAGTCCTCCTAGTTCTGCTCTTGTTCTAGAAGTTGTTAATCTGCTTGTCTTGTGTCATATATTGGTTCATCGCCAATATATACGCATACTTGCGCATTTTGTTATTTTCTTTGTATTCGTGTTACGTTGATACATCAGTGTCGCTGATATATATGTACACGAACTGTTTATTTCCTGTGTTCAGTCAGTCAGCCTTCCAGCACGCTTTGGTAGTTTGCGCGTATCGTGAGCACCCGTGCTGAGCTAGTATCCTGTTCCTGGTCCTGTTTGTGGACTGCGTTCATCTCTGCGAAGAGATAGCGAATCCTTCTGAGTCCTGTTCCCTGTATTACTCCAGTCTTAGTCAGAGTTCCTGCTTATGTCATATATCAGTTCATTGCCGATATATACATATGTTAGTCAGACGTTACAAATAGTTTCATTGATAGCTGTAATTGTAATACGCTAGGAAATCATACTTATTGTATATTTATCTGTGTTACGTTCATCTATCTTGATCCTGCTATTTCCTGACTATCCTGTCCTGTCTTTGTGAGGCACGCCATTGCTACAAACGCATTGGCTACCTCATTCCAGTCTGTTTTATTGTGGACGCTTGCTGTCACTAAGTAGTGGCTAGTTAAGCAAGCGTTCATTCTGTCTACCTGTCCTGATCTCCTCAGTCCTGGTTTATGCGCTCAGCGCTACTTTGCGCTGAGACGTTATTACGAAAGTGTTGTTTGTGGCTGTTCGGATCTGCACCGGCTCTGTGCACCACAATCTCCTATTGGAGTCAGTCCTCTCCTCCACTAAACTGGGGATATCCTGATTCCTTGTGCTAGTGTGTGTACCTCCTTCACGTCAGCTTATGTGTTGCATGCTGACTGTGGAGAATACACCTCCAAGCTTAACAGTGAAAGTGATGATTGTGAATGATCACTTAATGTATAAGAAGCACCGCTGTCTCCGCTGTATTTTGTCTGCCAGCTGTTAGCACACAATCTCTTCAGACACTGCACTGCAGTCTTCACTTTTTTTTCTGTAATCCTGTCACTTGTTGCTCTGTCTCACTCTTGTATGCATTGCTGTCCTGTTTTCCCTGTGTCACTGTAATGTCTCTGCTGTTTTCTGTTACCTCTCTCTGTTACAGGTAAGTTTTAATATCCTTGTCTTTCTTTCTGGATACTTACTGTTTCTCTTCTGACTTATCTCTCCAGTATTGCTGCTCTTTATTGGCCTGTAGCTGTGAGTGGTCTCTCTCCTCTCCTGTAATGTCTGCAGCTCTCTCTTCCTAAAGGCCCATACACACGGGGTACGGCCGTCGCCGCAACCACGTGGCACGCGCGCTTTGCGGCGACAGGTCGCCCGTGTGTATGACGTGCGTGCCCCGAACCGTCGCCCATTGGAGCTGTCGCCAGGCGATTGACATGTTCAATCGCTGGCTACAGCTGTTGCCGCAACTTCGCCAGAACTGTCGCTAGTCCCGCGGGCTAACGGCAGGAGACCTACACAAGTGGGGATGCTCCATTCACAAACAGCTTCCGCCGCATCTCTGCCTTTCTGGTGAGACGTGTGGACAGCTGTCGCCGGCAGGGAGCTATCGCTCCCTGTTCGTGTGCGCGCATGCAACGGGGGACAATTGTACCCCGTGAGTATGTAGCTTTAGTTTAGTTTTCAGTAAGTGCTCACTTGTCTGTGGCTCTGCCTTGCTCAGACTGTCTCACCAATGGCTGGTCTCTTCTTGTGTCTCTCCTCTATTTCCTCACAAATCAAGCTATTTCTTGCTGCATCATCAGCTCAGTCTCCACGGCTACTTGACTCCTCCCCCTCACTAGCCTTCAACTGCCAAAACCTGTTACTTCCACCCTGCACATGCCCAGCTTCTCTCTCCTCTTTCCTGCTCATGGGCTCCCCCTGGCGGCAACTGCAGATTCCTATTATAGCAGCACTCCCCACAAAAAGTTAATGCATGTTTAACCCTTGGTGTGTGTGTTCGTTGCAATGACATGCACACAGGGTTACACCGTCATTTCGGCCAGTCGAGCCAGTCGACACAAGCACAGTGCACTCCCTTCGTACTGCGCAGGCGCATTTTTTTGCTAGTCTTCGCCTCTGTTCCCTTTAACAGTTGGCAGTCATTCAAAATCACACACAAATCGCTGTGTGTAGCGATTCATAAGCGATTTGCCAGCACTTCAATACTTTGCATTGGAGCACAAACGCTCCCAAAATGCAGCTTGTCCTGCGATTGTGATTCCCCTAATCGCAATCACTCCAGTGCAATCAGTCCCATCCACTTACATTGGCAAAGCGTTTAGGTAAATCGCTAGTGATTTAAAGTTATCCCTAAACACCTACAAAAACACTCTAGTGGGTCCCAGGCCATTCTGTCCTGGTGGGTGCTTTTCACCTTGCTCTAAAAATATTTTTCAAATACGCCAGCAGCCTAAATATACAAAAGTCCAGATTAAAGCCGGATTCTAAGTACAGATATTTTCCTAGATCTGTATTGGCACTGTTGCATAACTTATTTGTATCTGTCTTTAATTTCCTTGATTAGTCAATGTCAAATAAATCACTTGCAAAGTACCTGGTCAGGACGCCAGACACTGGTCACTTCCTACGCAACAGATTGTCTGTGCAGTAGGCTGCAATCTGCTCACATACAGATTCAGTCTGTGCCTTCCCCCTTTTAGTATAAAAAGTGGGGATGATGCTATTCACAGAGCCTAAAATAACGTTCAAAAGTGATATTTTAAGTGGCAGAAACCTTATTTCATGCAAAATGAGCATTCTAAATACTAAGCTTTCAGATTACTGTATTTCGCGCCGTATAAGACGCTCCGGAATATAAGACGCACCCAAGTTTAGAGTGCAAAAACCTGGGAAAAAATATATATATTAAATCTGGTGCGTCTATATTCCAGGAGCGTCTTTGTACATGTTGTGTCCTCCTGTGTACTTTATCTCTCCACCTGTGTGCCCCATCTGTCCTTCTGTGTGCCATCTCCCACATGTGTCCTCCTGTGTCCTCTCCCCCATGTGTCCTGTGTGCCCCTTCTCCCCATGTGTCCTCCTGTGTCCTGTCTTCCACATGTGTCCTCCTGTGTCCTGGCTCCATGTGTCCTCCTGTGTCCTGGCTCCATGTGTCCTGGCTGGCTCCATGTGTCCTCCTGTGTCCTGTCTCCATGTGTCCTCCTGTGTCCTGTCTCCATGTGTCCTCCTGTGTCCTGGCTCCATGTGTCCTGGCTGGCTCCATGTGTCCTGGCTGGCTCCATGTGTCCTCCTGTGTCCTGTCTCCATGTGTCCTCCTGTGTCTTGGCTCCATGTGTCCTCCTGTGTCCTGGCTCCATGTGTCCTGGCTGGCTCCATGTGTCCTCATGTGTCCTGGCCCCCCCACGTGTCCATCTTTGACTGCCTCCCCGCATGCCTCAGCTTTTCCCCTCTATTTTCCTCCCTCCATGTGCGCATCTCCCCGCCCCCCCCCCCTGTCTCCGATATGCCCGGTGTAAATCCTTCCCCCCTGTGTGGGCAATCACTGTGCCTGGCTCCCCCGCGTGCCTTAGTTTTTCCCCTCTATTTTCCTCCTGCCCCCTCCATGTGCGCATCTCTCCGCCCCCCCCCCCCCCCCGTGTCTCCGATATGCCCGATGTAAATATTTCCCCCCTCGGGGTCTGCAGCTGCAGCGGCTTACCTAATACATGCCGCCGCGAAGTCTGCAGACAGCCGGCTACTCCATATGTTTCCTCTACTGCGCGGCCTGTACTGATTGCGTCATCAGTAGCCGCGCAGTAGAGGAAACATATGGAGTAGCCGGGTGTCTGCAGACTTCGCGGCGGCATGTATTAGGTAAGCCGCTGCAGCTGCAGACCCGGAGGGGGGAAATATTTACATCGGGCATATCGGAGACAGGGGGGGGGGGGCGGAGAGAAGCGCACATGGAGGGGGGCAGGAGGAAAATAGAGGGGAAAAGCTAAGGCACGCGGGGGAGCCAGGCACAGTGATTGCCCACACAGGCAGGGAATCCCCAATGGCGGCGGTTTATAGCGGCGGGCGTTCGCAAGTTGGGGATTCCCTGCCTTTGCCGTATAAGACGCAGGGACTTTTTCTCCCCATTTTTTGGGGAGAAAAAGTACGTCTTATATGGCGGAAAATATGGTAAATTTTAGTCTGTTACCGGTTTTAACACAAGGAAAGGTCCTATATGTAAGTAAATAGCTAATTAGCTTTTATGGTCAGTTTTTGTCACAACAGATTTAAGTCGACCTTGCATAAACAGAGACATAATTAGAAACTGCTTCTGTCTGACAGTTTAATTAGATTACAGACTGACGTAGCACAAAGCACACCAGACTAAAAGTGCTGTGAACCTGCCTTGTTCTGGTATGTTCTGGACATGATATTTTATTAAAGGTTTGCAGGCTAACTTCACGCTACATTTATTGCATATCGCCTGTGCTGTAATGCAGGAATACTACAGCAAACATTCTGCACATTACAACATTTGTGTTATTTTCATAGCATAACTGCTATGTAGCGTACATGTAAGGCCTAATGGATCCACAGTCTTATGATCAGTCCCTACGTCCCAATCTCCACTGCAATCTTCACCCTATGGGGCGTTTCCCCACTCAGCCTCAAGAGACTTCATGCATCTACCCAGCACATGGTTACACCCAGGTCTTAATGCGTAAGATTTACAGACTGATATGTCTAAGACAGCGGTACCACTAGGACTAACTAGGAAGGAGTTTGGACCCATCAGAAGAATGTCAGGGGTCATACACAGTCAGGGGCAGAGCATCCACAAAGCAACCTAGACTGGTGCTTGGGCCCTAGAGTCTGTCAAGGGGCCCACCTGCCACCTTCTTTGACCTCTATCCACTTCAGCTTGCCAAAAGGTCCACGGGGGGGGGGGAGGGGGGCAAAATCTACTACCTTGTCCAGGGCTCCATTACAGCTTAATCCATCTCATGTCAGGGCTCATACACAGTAATCAGATGATTGACAAGCAGAGGGTAAATCAACAGTGAAGTCAAACAAGCATGCATATCTGAGGAAGGGGTTGGCCCTCAAAACATGTACAGTATACCTATAAAATCGAATCAGCTGATTTTGACGCGTGTCTCTGAGAGCCAAGCGCCGAAACTGAGCGGCGTCATAGCAGCAATGCTATGATGCCCACCCCGCGTAGCGGTAGTTCGGGGCTCTGACGGCTGCCAGACCCTGAATTACATCTCCCTGCGAGTTGAGACAACTCGGAGGGGAAATAGTATTTAAGGCCACCTCGGAGTTTAATGGCAGCAGGGAGAGCCATCATGGGGCGCCGAAATTACATGCACCCCTAGAAAATACAAGATTTGGCCTGGGGAATTCCACCTCATGTCATTCTAGAAAGGATAAAAATGTAGTTATCATTTAAAATTGTTGGAAACATATCTAAAGTCATAATTTAAGATTGCTTATAAAGGCTCATTTCTTTAAAAAAAACACATCCGGTGAACATGAGGTTCACCAGAAGTAAAAAAAAAGAAAAAGAAAATCTAATTATATGGGAAAACAGGCGAGATGGTGAGATACTCAGGATGGAATGAAAGCAGAAAAGTACTTATGGGAGCACTCCAGATAGAGTACTGTTGTCATGTCATGGTTGCAACTTGCAAATAAGTAAAGGTTAAAGAAACACTTAACTGAAAAAAACTTGTCCAGTTACTTACCTGTGGCCTATTCCAGCCCCCTGAAGTCTTCCTCCTTCTTCACCATGATTCCATGCTTCGCCGTTCCTCTGCTGTCCCTCTCTGCGCGTGCATGGTGCTGGCTGCACACCTCCTCTATTTTGCTCCCGCAGCCAGGAGCATTCTGCGCATGCACATTAGTACTTTTCGCTCAGTGAGCAAGCGCAGAGCACTCCTGGTCATGGGAGCATGTTGTAGGAGGCGTGCAACACAAAGCCATCCATCCAGCATTCAGAGGGAGACACCAGGAGAATCAAGCAGTGTGGCATGATGACAAGCAACCAGGAAGAATTTGAGGGACCAGGAAGACTTCAGGGGACTGGAAGAAGTCCTAGGTAAGTAATTGAATTTTTTTTTATTTAAGTTTCCTTTAAACTTTCTGGCAATGCTTGTGATACATTTCAAATGAAAAGGTCTTTCTCTATAACCATTGCATTAAAAATATGGCTTCTAGTGCACTGTAAATGGTTGGTCTTATTTTAATGAAAATCGTTTTATTAAGAATAAATTTAGCAGTGGCATGCTTCATATTGCCCTCTATACAGTCAAATTTAAGGTTGTATAGGTGACCACCCAGACTCAGGACCTACATGCGAGCTCAGAAAAATCTACTTTACTCACCACCAATGCTTCAGCTTCACCTAGTTACCGGCAGCGATTAAATATTGCCTCTTGAAAGCTTGGCTGAGGTCCCCTAGTTTGCATTCATAAAGCCCCCTTAAGATCTTTAAAATCTGATTATGCCTTTTCCCAGGATTGTGGAAAATGTCAGGAGGAAATCTGCCTTACAGCACGGAAGATTTCTATTTCCAAATTTGTAAAACTGTTAATCTTTTATTATGACATGTTTTGGAATACAAAAGTATCCAGGGTTTCTTTTTTACAGCAATGTACTGAAGTCATGGTCATGGTCAGATTGCTGGTTTTATGATATAGATCCATATGTTAACAATAACTCCGGGTTTTATGTGTTTGCTTGCTCGAGTCCAGCTGTTCTGTGTTTTCTTACAGCCCTCACCCTGTGAGATTAAGTACATGCTAAGAGCACATTGCATTGTGAATATACTGTATATCAGATTCTCACACAGATACCCTGAATTATTTACAGTGGTCACACACTCCAACCCACTGAAAGATGTATAGATACAATTAGCCAGTGAGGCGAATGTGTACTGCCAGGAGATGGGGATTGTGTAGTGGGCTGTCTGCTAGGGTACACAGCATTGCAACTTGATGGATCTCTTCGAGTGAGTTATATACATTTAAATGATACAAACACGCTGACCTACATAAACAGAGCAAGACAGACTGAAATTACACATTCAGAACAGCACAGACGTGCTGCTTTAACTAGACAACACACCCCTATAACTTTTAACATGTGTATAGCAGACATACTTTGGGGAATTTAGGCTGTGTATAAACAACATGCAGCGCTTACAAGATAATGTCCAAGTATTAAGGACGGAGGATAGCTGTAAAAATAAAAGAAAGAATCATAATAGTTATGTGTCCAATGTGAAGGAAATTCTCCAGGAAACTAAAAACAACAAGTTTAACTACTTATGCTGTCCGATGCAGTATATCTACACCCTGCAGTATTTAGCTCCCATGCATGTTCTAATCACTGCCCGTTAGTACACAGATCTGTGAATGGAAACACAGTTCCCATTCACTGATCTAAGTTGCTGTGATCAATGATCGTTGACATCAATAAGGTGCTGTAGTTAATGACAAAAATGAAAGTAAAAGCTTATACACATTACTTCCTGTTAGCAGACTATTAGCGAACAGTACGCACAGGAAGATAAAGTGGGGGAATATCTAGTGACCAAATAATAAAAACACAACCTAAAACATTGCATTTAATTAAAATACATAACATATACCATAAATTAACCCCTTACCTCCCCTCCCATAATTACCAAAATAACTTGTATACATTTTCTTTAAAAAAAAATGCATCAATAGTTACTTACTACACTTATTGAGAATGGGCATCCCAGCAGCCGAGAAACAACCATCTCGACACTAGTCCAGAATCATTTACACTACAGCACCAGACTACTAAGTTCCTTGTTGATCTGCCCTAAGTAAAGCTTTCTTTTGAAGGAGACTGGGTCTGTTTTGCTACAATCAGATGACTCCAACATTCATTCAAGAGTATGTTCTAAGTTGTTTTGGCTTTCTAATATAATAGAAATACATCAGTACAGGAAAAAAAACTATTTTTGTGTCTTCCATTGCATATAATAGGGCCCACACATGAATCTGTGTTCCAGGGACCACATGTTCATCTAACATTCAGTATTTTTTTATTCGTATTACATAGGGACTAGGAAGAATGCTATCATATTTCTTTATTTATACAGCATGACTCAAAAGTCCATTAATTTTGATGGGTTTGCAAAAAGGAACCATCAAGTCCCAAGCTCTCCAAGCCTTCAGAGCTGTTTAAGTTTGCATTCTCTTCAGTATCTTAAGGTCTGGCTCCAAGGTCTAACTCTCCGGCCAAATATGTTTTTCTCTATTCCGGCACACATACAATACCCTGTAAATATACTTGCCTCGTTTTCAGCCAGCACTAGGTATGCTAATCATTAAGCAATTTTAATCTAAAAGGGATGCAAGAAACAGAACAAGAGAGATTCAGTTAACAAAAGCTGCTAAAGTAAAACTGATTTCAAAGGCCAAATACCCCAGCCCTGGAAGAAATTCTCAAATATGTAAATTGTAAGAAGATGAAGGAGAGGATTGGGTCTTTGAAAACTAAGATGACTCAGATCATTATCTTACCCGGCTCACCTTTCAAGGGCTCAAGACGGGGATAAAGAGAATTCAGAAGTATTACATTATTATATTCACTATAAGGAGGAAACAGATGGCATACACCCGAGAGTACTGTACTTAGGAAACTTAGTTCGGTGACAGGCAGGAGACTATTTTTATTTTTAATCTTCAGGAACTTAACTTATTCTGCTGAAGTGCCACAGGATTAACAGAAAACAGATGTAGTCGCACTATTTAAAAGGGAAATGAGATCTCGGCCAGGGAACAGAATACCTGCTATCCTGACAATGATAGTAGAGCTGGTAAATAGAGCTTTACTTACAAATAAAGAATACATTTTCTCAGAACTGCTGTTTAGAGAAGGAAACCATCGCCAGGGAGTTTACATTGTTAAAGAAAAGTGTAGAGATAACATTGGCAAATTCGTTATGCCAGCTGTTTGATATCTTGCAATCTACCTGTTGGGACTCCAACTGTCACTTCGACTTTTTAAGCAATTCAATTCTTGTTGAAAGAAGATTAGTTTGATGCATTACAAGGACATTAGCAAATATTATAACAGATTCTTATCTTGCTTTGTTGTGCATGTACTGATGCAAACTGTAGGAAAGATAGTTTAACAAGACATGCTCATGATCATGCATTGAAAGATTCAATTTGCTGATCATTATGAAGGGACTTTAACGGTGATATGATTCAAAAGGAGGAGTTACTCCAAAGGCTTGTAAACAAATGTTATTGCCCACAACATGTTTCGGGGACCAACCCCTTCCTCAGGAGTGCAATCTACCTGTAAATTATCTGCCACTTACGTATCAATCATACTCCCCAGTAAAGCAGTGCCTGTCACTGAGTTAACTTTTGCTTAATTTCAGCTGTGAGATTATGTTGGCCTCTTTCATAATGAAATTAAAATGTAACTTGTAATATCTCTAATAAAGACATGGCTCAAAAACACATAACCAATAAGGTGGTCACTGACAATGATATATAGTTGTGGGTGATAGCTAGAGAATACCGGAGTATAGCCAAAAATCCCACTTGGACACACCTTTATCTGCAAATGTTTGATGTGGAGATTAAAATGTACATAGGGATAACAGGCAGTGTTGCTCGGATAACCCAAATTCTTGATTTGAGTGGTTTGATAATGGCTCCACCCACTTCTGGATTGGCCGTGATCATGATTTCAGATAAAATTGGAATTTTGAATTTGAATGCGGTTTCAAGTTGGAATTTTGCATTACACCCGTAATCAAGAGTCGGAATCTGTGATTACCCATGATTAATTTAACAGCTCATAGCAAAGCCCCTGTATGTTCAAGAAACACCAAATTTGCAGGGCATGTTAAGAAGAACAGTGGGGACAAGAGGAAAAATATTTTGAAAAAGACCTTTTAGTTTTTTGAGAAAATTGATGTTAAAAGTTAGAGGAAAAAATTAGTGTTGGGCGAACACCTGGATGTTCGGGTTCGCGGACGTTCGCCGAACATGGCCGCGATGTTCGGGTGTTCGCGCCGAACTCCGAACATAATGGAAGTCAATGGGGACCCGAACTTTCGTGCTTTGTAAAGCCTCCTTACATGCTACATACCCCAAATTTACAGGGTATGTGCACCTTGGGAGTGGGTACAAGAGGAAAAAAAAAATAGCAAAAAGAGCTTATAGTTTTTGAGAAAATCGATTTTAAAGTTTCAAAGGGAAAACTGTCTTTTAAATGCGGGAAATGTCTGTTTTCTTTGCACAGGTAGCATGCATTTTGCCGCCATGCAGTCATAAATGTAATAAAGATAAGAGGTTCCATAAACAGGGACCGGCAACGCTAACCCAGCAGCAGCACACGTGATGGAACAGGAGGAGGCACAGGAGGAGAAGGCCACGCTTTGAGACACAACAACCCAGGCCTTGCATGAGGACAAGAAGCGTGCGGATAGCATGCTTTTTGCCGCCATGCAGTCATAAATGTAATAAAGATAAGAGGCTCCCTAAACAGGGACCGGCAACGCTAACCCAGCAGCAGCACACGTGATGGAACAGGAGGAGGCACAGGAGGAGAAGGCCACGCTTTGAGACACAACAACCCAGGCCTTGCATGAGGACAAGAAGCATGCGGATAGCATGCTTTTTGCCGCCATGCAGTCATAAATGTAATAAAGATAAGAGGTTCCATAAACAGGGACCGGCAACGCTAACCCAGCAGCAGCACACGTGATGGAACAGGAGGAGGCGCAGGAGGAGAAGGCCACGCTTTGAGACACAACAACCCAGGCCTTGCATGAGGACAAGAAGCGTGGTGGGTGAGCGGTGTACTACTGTTCCCAGCAGAGACACAGAGTGGCAGTAAACACAATGCTATATAGTGTGGCTGAGAGGTGTACTACTGTTCCCAACAGCGACACAGAGCACAATGCTATACAGTGGTGGGTGAGCGGTGTACTACTGTTCCCAGCAGAGACACAGAGTGGCAGTAAACACAATGCTATATAGTGTGGCTGAGCGGTTTACTACTGTTCCCAGCAGCGACACAGAGCACAATGCTATACAGTGGTGGGTGAGCGGTGTACTACTATTCCCAGCAGCGACACAGAGCACAATGCTATACAGTGGTGGGTGAGCGGTGTACTACTGTTCCCAGCAGAGACACGGAGTGGCAGTAAACACAATGCTATATAGTGTGGCTGAGCGGTGTACTACTGTTCCCAGCAGCGACACAGAGCACAATGCTATACAGTGGTGGGTGAGCGGTGTACTACTGTTCCCAGCAGAGACACAGAGTGGCAGTAAACACAATGCTATATAGTGTGGGTGAGCGGTGTACTACTATTCCCAGCAGCGACACAGAGCACAATGCTATACAGGGTGAGCGGTGTACTACTGTTCCCAGCAGACACACAGAGTGGCAGTAAACACAATGCTATATAGTGTGGGTGAGCGGTGTACTATTATTCCCAGCAGCGACACAGAGCACAATGCTATACAGGGTGAGCGGTGTACTACTGTTCCCAGCAGAGAGACACAGAGTGGCAGTAAACACAATGCTATATAGTGTGGGTGAGCGGTGTACTACTATTCCCAGCAGCGACACAATGACCGGGGGACCCTGGCTAGCCTGGCTGGAGAGAGAACTACCCTGCCTGCCTACCCAAAGCTAAACCCACAGACAAATGGCGGAGAAATGATGTGGATCGGGTATTTATTTACCCGAACCACGTGACCCGTTCGGCCAATCAGAGCGCGTTCGGGTCCGAACCACGTGACCCGTTCGGCCAATCAGAGCGCTAGCCGAACGTTCGGGTAACGTTCGGCCATGCACTCTTAGTTCGGCCATATGGCCGAACAGTTTGGCCGAACACCATCAGGTGTTCGGCCAAACTCGAACATCACCCGAACAGGGTGATGTTCTGCAGAACCCGAACAGTGGCGAACACTGTTCGCCCAACACTAGAAAAAATGCATGATTTAAATGCTTTAAAATGACAGTTAATGTATTAACATGTATATAAATGTATTTTATTTCTGTTCAGTGTGTGAAATAAAAAAAAAATATATGTGAGGTCACCCTCCTGAGTCTCTTTAAACCCTTGTCCCACATGCAGGCGAGATAGCCAGAATGCAGAGCCTTGGCTGCATGGTGCTTCACACCTTGACTATACCATCCCACATGGTCCATGGTACGGGGGGCTCTGGGGGGGAGGGGCAGCCAAGATTCCACCTCCCGCCTGGAGCCCTTTTCCAATCCATGAACAATGGGCTCTTCCCCACCTCCGGTGCCCCAGGAGGAGGTGGGGTCGACCACTCCCTGGGGGGTTCATGGTGGCATCTGGGAGTCCCCTTTAAGAAGAGGACCCCCAGATACCTGTCCCCCACCCAGGAGAAATTGGTAAAGGGCACATAGTACCCCTTACCTATTTTCAAAAAGGGCTAAGTGAAATAAAAACAAAAAACTTCGGAAAAAAAGTCCTTTATTATTCTAAATTAACCAGAAATACTTACCTGTACCTTTAAAAAAATTTCCCATGCCAATATCCTCGGAAAAATCTCACGCTAATATCCTCTCTTCTTGCGACCTTCTGTTACATTGATTGAAGATCTCCGCGCACCTGCCGCCCCTCACCACTGCCAGCTGTGCAGCTCTAGTTATACTCTGTATAGCTGGAGCAAAAGCATCTTTGAATTTTGGCTCCAAGGCTCCCCATTGGTCTATTAACAGACCAATGGGGATCAGGAGGATTACCAATGGTCTGTTAACATTGATGGTGTTTCTAGCATGTAAGGGGGCTTTGCTATTAACCGCTAAAGTCGTCGGCCAGGGAAACATTTCTCACACAGATCAAGAACTTTAAAATCGATTTTATCAAAAACTATTAGGTCCTTTTGAAAAAAAATGTTCTCTTGTTCCCATTGTTCTTCTTAACATACCCTGCAAATTTGGTATTTCTAGCAAGTAAGGTCCTTTGCTATTAACCTTTAAAGTGATCACAGGTAACCGAATTGTGACTGATTACGGCCATAAGCTGTGATTACAGGTCGAATGTGGATGACATTACGGATGCATTCAAAACCGATTCCGGTTTCGAGCCTGTTATTGTTCAAATCTGCCCCGGGTTATCCATGATTCCGAGGTTGTGATGAGCATCCCTGATAATGGGAACAGAGCAAAGGGACAGAACCAATGTGTGCCCACCAAACTAGTCGCCACCCAGCAACGGCGAACACACAACGGCGGAAACGAAGTAGGAAACGCAATCGCAAGAATGGCGATTGCCAATAGCGACACAAGACTGAGCAGGACAGAGCACCAGGGTAGCAAAGGCACAGCAAATCATACAAAGAGAAAGATAAGGAAAATAACAAACGCTAGCTGAAGGCGAACACCGCACTCATTCGGAACAGTGCACGCGTTCGTGCGCGGTCTCCGCGTGTTATGCACAACAGAGACAAGCACGCCTAACTAACCAAAGACAGACAAACACGAAACAGAGAACGCGAGCGATTGCTTAACGGTTACCTCACCGAGCCTACAGCAAGCGTTCGTATCAGACAAGACAGACAAACGTGAAACAGGAACTAGGCAGAAAGGATCCACCGTTCTTCCGTCAGAGCAAGTGTGATCCAAGCAGAAACACAGATCAGAAGGATCCACAGCACTAGCTCAAGGCGAGTGCGATCCAGGTAGAGAGAACAGAAGGATCCACAGCACTAGCTCAAGGCGAGTGTGATCCAGGTAGACAGAACAGAAGGATCCACAGCACTTGCGCAAGGCGAGTGCGATCCAGGGAAGACAGAACAGAAGGATCCACAGCACTAGCGCAAGACGAGTGCGATCCAGGGAAGACAGATCAGAAGGATCCACAGCACTAGCGCAAGGCAAGTGCAATCCAGGGAAGACAGATCAGAAGGGGCTACCAGTAACAACCGCTGTTCCGGTTAGCACCCAGACACACAGAACGACTTCCTATCGACCACCGCTGGGACAGGACAGTCGCAAAAGACAAACAAACAGATAAGCAATCCTAACGGCACTAAAGAAACTGCCTAGTGCAGTCCCCAGAATTACTCTAAGATAACTTCAACAAGAAGTAGCATGGCTGACACTCGCTAGGAGTGTTTACTACAAACCCTGAAGGAATGACCAGCAAAGGACTGTGGGTAATCCCAACCTTTATACTGCCAGTCATCACAGGAGGCAGGTAGGGGATTTGCATAACGAATGTATGCAAATTCCCCAGCAGCAAGCTGCAATACTGACAAAAAGTCTCTCTTAACCATCCTGGCGTTCTATTAAGATCGCCAGGGCGGCTGCGGGAGGGTTTTTTTTTTAATAAAAAAAAAAACTATTCCATGCAGCCAACTGAAAGTTGGCTGCATGAAAGCCCACTAGAGGGCGCTCCGGAGGCGATCAGAATTAACAAGGAAGACCGCAATGAGCGGCCTTCCTTGTTTTGCTTACCTCGTCGCCATGGCGATGAGCAGAGTGACGTCATGGACGTCAGCCGACGTCCTGACGTCAGCCGCCTCCGATCCAGCCCTTAGCGTTGGCCGGAACTGTTTGTTCTGGCTACGCTGGGCTCGGGCGGCTGGGGGGACCCTCTTTCGCTGCTGCACGCCGCACATCGCCGCGCTGCGGCGGCGATCAGGTAGTACACGCGGCTGGCAAAGTGCCGGCTGCGTGTGCTGCTTTTTATTTCATGAAAATCGGCCCAGCAGGGCCTGAGCGGCAGCCTCCGGTGGTGATGGACGAGCTGAGCTCGTCCATACCGCCCGGCTGGTTAAAGAGACCTGCAGAATGCAGACCTGAACAGTGGTCAAAAAGCTGCCTGTCTGCACAGGCAGCTGAGCAGATTCTCACAAAACGTTTCAGAAGAGAAGGCAGGTATTGGCTTAGCTAACAATGTGTTTTGTGGCCTAGAGCCACTTCGTCAGGTCAATATAAGCCTTAAAACAGTTGGTGTGTGCTTGGAGCACCTTTGTAGCAGCTGTCTTTAAAGAGACTCCGTAACAAAAATTGCATCCTGTTTTTTATCATCCTACAAGTTCCAAAAGCTATTCTAATGTGTTCTGGCTTACTGTAGCACGTTCTACTATCACCATCTCTGTAATAAATCAACTTATCTCTCTCTTGTCAGACTTGTCAGCCTGTGTCTGGAAGGCTGCCAAGTTCTTCAGTGTTGTGGTTCTGTGATGCATCTCCCCCCTCCAGGCCCCTCTCTGCACACTGTCTGTGTATTATTTAGATTAGGGCAGCTTCTCTCTTCTCTCTTACAAGCTGGATAAATCCTCCTCTGAGCTGGCTGGGCTTTCACATACTGAGGAATTACATATGGGGAGAGCTGTCTGCACTCTGCAGGAAGAAACAGCCTGACACTTCAGTGGAAGATAGCTGCAGGGGGAAAGAAACACACAAATGATCTCTTGAGATTCAAAAGGAAGGGTGTATACAGCCTGCTTGTGTATGACTGTATTTTCTATGTGTGGACATACTGTACATCAACCTACTTCCTGTTTTGGTGGTCATTTTGTTTGTTTATAAACAAACTTTTTAAAACTGTTTTTAACCACTTTTAATGCGGCGAGGAGCGGCGAAATTGTGACAGAGGGTAATAGGAGATGTCCCTAACGCACTGGTATGTTTACTTTTGTGCGATTTTAACAATACAGATTCTCTTTAAAGCGTATATTATTTTAAAGAGACACTGAAGCGAAAAAAAATTATGATATCATGAATTGGTTGTGTAGTAGGGGTAATTACTAGAACATGGGTAGCAAAAAAATATTCTCTTATTTCTATTTTCAGTTATACAGCTTTTTTTTTATAACATTGCAACATTCTCTAATATTTGCAGTTTACACATTACTCAGCATTCTACAGGCCCTAATTTTTTTTACAGAACAGGCAGTGAACTTTTGACCTGTCCTGAACTGTTCTCTGCAAAAGAAAAACACAATACAGCTGAGATAACCTAATCAGAAGTCAGAGCTCTCTGCGACTTTCAAAGTCACAGAGCTCAATGGCTATTTTCATAGATAACAACTGGAGTTTCTTAACTCTTCCTGTACTCGAAACAAATATTAGACATATGTCTCTACTCCTAATGCTTTATTTCTTAGCTCTACTACACAACGAATTCATTATATCATAATTTTTTTTTCGCTTCAGTGCCTCTTTAAAAATTGCCTCCAGTCCACGAAACGCATTGTATTTCATTGTTACAAAAAATGTTAAAAAATCTATTGAACAGTTTTCATTCTTAGAAGGTAAGCCAACACCTGCCTTCTCTTTTAAAATGTTTTTAATTGTTGTATAGTTTTTGGGTGCCTCCAGCTAGTAGAATTCTTGTATCTCTGCACTAATATGATGAACTAAATACACCCAACACAAAAAAATTCCAACATGTTTCATGTAATGGAATACCCAGTGAAAATGCTAAGTGCTAGGTTGCAAATCACATACAGTGCTTAAAGTTACATAAAGTGTAAAGAAAACTACAGTCTGTGTACAAATATTGCAGGTCAAATGGACATAGAGTGTAGCAAGCTCATGATATAGCTCTCCAGAATAGGTGATATTCCAGCTGACAAGGACTTCCAGCAGCAGCAGTATATGCTCTGTTATGCAAACTACACAGATCCAAAGGGTAATATAAGCTTTAAAGAGACCCTGAGCGGTAAATAAAAATGAAATTTGGCTTACCTGGGGCTTCCTTCAGCTCCCCATAGCCCATGAAGTCCCTCGGCATCGTCTTCTGCTCTGCCTTGGTCCTGCAGGGGGCTCCGGTAATCGGCGACTTTGGGTGAAGTTGGGCATGCGTGCCCCCGCCACTCACCCGTCGTGTCATCACAACGATTGCCGTAAGCATCCTAAGCATTCTCTAAAGACTGAACCATGCATGTGCAGGAACATGTCAAGGGTGCGCATCTGTGACTTCACCAGTAGGTGCCGATTACCAGAGCTGCCTGCAGGACCAAAGAAGAGCAGAAGAGGATGCTGGGGAACCTAGCGGGCTATTGGGGGCTGTAGGAAGCCCCAGGTAAGTCCAAATTTCATTTTATTTGACGCTCAGGGGACCTTTAATAAACAGCCTGCAGCCTTTCCTTCCTGCAAAACAGTTGTACTGTATGCTGCACATCCTTGCTACATCACCAGGGGCTGGACTACAGGAACCTAAAGGAAGCCCGAGGTAAGTAAAAATCCTGATATGTTCTCCATTGTAGGTTTCCTTTAACAGCATACACTGAATAACTAATATCACTAATAGTCCATCATAAGAGCTCATACTCTCAAGTCCCTTCCATAGTCATAGGCTATGCTAGAGCATAAGATTTGGATCCCCAATGAAGTACACTCAGCAATGTGAATTGTTCAATGTGCTCTGTAAAGTTCGGTGAAAATGTGTCAGTTCTATATAAGTGTGTGTAATGGATTGCGGAGATGCCGCCGCGCGGTCTGGCAGCGGTGCAGCTGTCACCGCATTCAGACCGGCGGTTTCCGCACATCACCATGCGTCTGGTTTGCCTGGGCCTTCTAGTGCACACAGATGGAGAGCTACGCGTGCGCGCGCTAGAAGGCAAGCCCTTTATGCCAGTAGGAGAGGGATCAGCTGATCTGGTCGATCAGCTGATCCCAGGGCGGTTACTGATTGGCTGAGTGGCGCAGGGCGGCGCAGAGGAGCGCTGCAGTATATATAGATCTTGCTGGTCAGTCTCTGGTTGTCTGCCGTTGCAAACACTTTCGTGTGAGCACTCAGACCTCAGTCAGATGCCACAGGGTGTTAGAACCAGGTGGACCTGGGAATTCACACTGAGCCAGATTATTGCTGTGTTATACTTTAGACCAGTTCCGGGGTGTTGAGAGTGAGACCAAGGACCTCACACCCAAGCTTAGGATCACTGTGTCATTGCTGTGTTATACTTTAGACCAGTTCCGGGGTGTTGAGACCAAGGACCTCACACCCAAGCTTAGGATCACTGTGTCATTGTTGTGTTATACTTTAGACCAGTTCCGGGGTGTTGAGACCAAGGACCTCACACCCAAGCTTAGGATCACTGTGTTATTACTGTGCTATACTTTAGACCGGTTCCAGGGTGTTGAGACCTTGGACCTCACACCCAACCTTAGGATTACTGTGTCATTGCTGAGTTATTCTTTAGACTAGTTCCTGGGTGTCGAGACCAAGGACCTCACACCCCAGACTAGGACTGTGCTTTATTTCTGTTATGACTATTTGCTCTGTCGACCTCTCTCTTGCTCTCTGATTCGGTACCTCTGCATATCTGCCTAGCTGTTGCCAAACTCTGCCTGTACCCGGTTACCGAATCACCCTTCTGTATCTGTACCTTATCTGCTCGTGTGTTGCCGACCTGGCCTGCCCGACCCTCCAGGCTGAGACTCATCCCTTGAGTGCTCAGTCTATCTGTACTAGCTGTGACACTATTCCACCAAGTGTCAGTTAGCTATTAGGACTCCTGCTCCTCAGAGAGTCCGGCCTGCTAGCAGCCAGTTGCCTCTACTCCTCTGGAGTTCCCTGGCTGCAGTACAGTCTATTATCTGATCACAAAGTATCACTGGTTGCCAGGTTCTCTCTATCTCAAGGAGATAGTCCCTGCACAGCCGAGGGCCACCTGCCCCTCAGGTGGTTCCTGGCCGAGCTGCCTGTGCCTCCCGCCTCACGGGAGATAGCCTACAGTTACACCAAACACTTACACTTCATTAGGTGTCCAGAGGTTAGTCATACTTGTATTATTGGTGATTCTGCAGATCATCCATAATCAAGTATACATCTGTATTATTTATGATTCTGCAGATCATCAATAATCAGATTCTCTCTGTGTGCTGACACCAATCGTTACAGTGTGGCAATAACAAATTTAACTGTGTGCTGTAGGTTCATCTGGCATTATTCTTGGTCTTTACAACACAACTTTATTAGTGTAAGGACAACACACACACATGTCCAGATGTAATCAAAACTGTTTGCTCTTATGTGTATGAAGAGAAAGTTGCCAGACTTAGTGGCATCCATGTGTTAATCAATACAACATTTACTCAACAGGCAGATGTAGGCATGATAAAGAAGACTACATTTGGTCTGCAAAAAAAAGTTCCTTCTGTTCCTTTCATAAATTCAGGAAAGTTTACCTTTGTTCTCCTAGTGTCATGCTGAAATTTTGGCAGTGCTTATGGACTGGAAAGAAATGCATGACTCATGTTTTACATAACTCAGTACTAAATAATGTATCACATTGTCATAATTATTTTTCAGTTTCCCAACTCAGCTAAAACTGAGAATTGTTTGTTTGTCTGATGTTTCTAGAACATTCTTGCCTCACGTAAAATTCCTAACATTAACATTTTACTAAATCTTAAGTCTGTATAATAGAGAACCCTAAATCCCAGCCAAACCTTTTCTGGTAGTTCTGGATAGAGTGGGGGAAGATTATCATTTTTTTCCAATGTCCCCACAGTAGATTTTGTTCTTGTTTCCTGTTTCAGGGACCTCCATGGCTTTAATATGAACTTGTTAAATCCTGCTGACAGGAAAGGTGGGACAACAATAACAGCTTGACAGGAGCTCTAGTTTTCTCTTACACTAAAAAAACAGTAGGCTTTGGTGGGTGCTGTCTCTGTAACCACTGAGGAGATTTGCCTGCTTCCTCTGAAGACTGAAGAACAGGGGAATTCTCCCTAGCAACACAGGGCCAAATGCAAGTCACTTTTTTCTCCTAAG
This sequence comes from Hyperolius riggenbachi, assembly GCF_040937935.1. Classification (NCBI taxonomy): domain Eukaryota; kingdom Metazoa; phylum Chordata; class Amphibia; order Anura; family Hyperoliidae; genus Hyperolius; species Hyperolius riggenbachi. Next base: position 249,478,200 of record NC_090651.1, read on the forward strand.
TTTTATCCTAGGAGATAACGTTTCATCTTCTGTTTATAACAACTTTCAGCACTCTGCAATTGAAAAGGTACCAAAAAGTTGGTAAAAAGGTATTGTCAAAATAATTCTAAATACGTCATTGCTTGTTGGTAGCTTAAAAGGCATTTCATTAATAAGGTGTGAAAGTATCACCTAGGCACAAACTTATGAGACAATGGGCCATATGCAATTCACTTTTTCACCTGCGTTTTCTCCTAGGAGATAATTTTTCTTCATCTATTTAATATAACTTTCCATTTTTTTAACTAAAAAAAGCACTAAAAAGTACATGAAAAAGTACTATCGAAAGTATTTTGAGTATTGTCTTGCTTTCTGTGGCTTAAAAAGCATTTTATTGACAAAATAAAAATATCACCTAGGAGAAAACTCAGGAGAAAAGTTAATTGCATATGGGCCAATGGAGTTGTCTCCTAAGAGATATTTTCACAGCTGGTAAATAAAATGCCTTTTTAACCAACAGCAAGCAAACATACTGTATACTCAAAATAATTTTGACATAACCTGTTCAGCTACTTTTTGGTACTTTTTCCATTGAAAACTGCTAAAAAGTTAATTTAAATTGTAGATGAAAAATTATCTCCTAGGAGAAAACTTGGGAGAAAAAGGGAATTGCATATGGCCCAATGGCCCATATGCAATTCTCTTTTTCACTTGAGTTTTCTACTACATGAAATTTTCAAACTTGTCAATAAAATGCCTTTTAAACCACCGACAAGCAAACAAATACTCCAAATATTTTATAGTACTTTCTCAACTACTTTTTGGTACTTTTTCCATTGCAAAGCGCTAAAAAACTGTTATAAATCGAAGATGAAAAATTATCTCCTAGGAGAAAACTCAGGTGAAAAAGTTAATTGCATTTGGGTCAATGGCCCATATGCAAATATTTTTTTCTCCTGAGTTTTCCCCTAGGAGATAATTTTCATCTTCTTTATAAAATATGTTTTTAGCTTTTACTAAAAAGTACTCAAAAGGTGGTGAAAAGGTACTATTAAAATTATTTGAGTATTTTCATACTTGCTGGTGGTTTAAAAAGCATTTTATGACAAGGTGTGATAATATCACCTAGGAGAAAACTCAGGAGAAAAAGTGAATTGCATATGGGCCAAGGGCCTGTACATTTTTCTGTACGAGTTTTCTCCTAGGTGTTATTTTTAATTTTGTAAATAAAATGCCATTTAAGCCACCAGAAAGCAAAAAAATATGCAAAATAATTGTGAAAGTATGTTATAAAAGAGGATGAAGAAATCTTTCCTAGGAGAAAACTCAGAAGAAAAAAGGTAATTACATATGGGCCAAGGTGATATTTTCACAATTTGTTATAAACTGGCTTCTAACCACTTTGTCCTCCTTGACGTATAAAAACGTCAAGGAGGACAGGCGCGCTCCCGCGCGCTCCCGCGGCCGATCGCGCGCGTGCACGCGCACTCCCGGCTGCAGAGTCGGTAGCCACGGAATCAATGTATCGGGCTGGGGAGCCCGATCATTGATTCCTCTCCCCCGCTGAAAAAGCGACAGCTTCTCTCGGAAGCTTCGCTCTTTCTGAAGCTGTGTCCCTCTAAGCGTACATTGTACGCTTAGAGTGACGTCATGTAAAAAAAATCGAGATTGCCATCTTGTGGCCAAAAAGTAAAACAACATGTAAATGCCCAAAAACATTACAATACACCAATATTTCCCCAAATAAAACACTTTTAAAACCCACCCTCCCAAAAATGCCCACATAAAATGTTTAATAAAAAAAAGCAAAAAAAAACATTACTATAAAAAAAACAAAAACACATAAATATTTACCTAAGGGTCTAAACTTTTTAAATATCTATGTAAAGATGAAATATTTCTCACTATTTTTTTTTTTATAAGCTTGTAAATAGTGATGTATGCAAAACGGAAAAAATGCTCTTTTATTTCCAAATAAAATATTGTCGCGATACATTGTGATAGGGACATAATTTAAATGGTGAAATAACCGTGACAAATGGGCAATAACAATACGTGGGTTTTAATTATGGAGGCATGTATTATTTTAAAACTATAATGGCCGAAAACTGACAAATAATGATTTTTTTCATTTTTTTTCTTATTCTTCCTGTTAAAATGCATTTACAGTAAAGTGGCTCTTAGCAAAATGTACCCCCCAAAGAAAGCCTAATTGGTGGCGGAAAAAACAAGATATAGATCAGTTCATTGTGATAAGTAGTGATAAAGTTATAGGCTAATGAATAGGAGGTGAACATTGCTCGGATGCATAAGCTGAAAACGACTGAGATGTTAAGTGGTTAAGCCACCAGCAAGCAAGAAAACACAATAAAAATAAATTTGATAGTACTTTTTTTACCAAATTTTGGGTGATTTTTCAATTGTAAAATGCTAAAAAATTACGGTAGTTTAAAGCGAAGATGAAAGTTATCTCCTATGAGAAAACCCAAGTGAAAAAGTTAATTGCATATGGTCCAAGTGGTTAAAGATGTTCTCTATCTTATATAACTTATATCTTATCCTTTATTCTTGTACTCATGGAGTGTCCTATAGAGAAAATATGTGATGGATTCTTAAAAGATGTAAAAACTGCATTAATGTATTATCAAAAAAACATTTATTCTTACTGCAACAGACTGCAACTCACGGGTCTCAAGCCTGCTTTCTTAGGTAAAAATATACCAAGAGTATATAAACAAGAGCATATATATGAGCATATATACAAGAGTACACAACCTTTCAGTTACTCCTTGCTATATTTTTGCGCAAGGAAGCGGGCTTGAGACCCGTGAAACGGGTTGCAGTCTGTTGGAGTGAGAAATGAATACATGTTTTTTGATAATACACAAATGTTGTGTTTTTCCCTGGGGAGGTAAGTCCACGCTTGCCCCCCATTTTATGCTGTTTTTAGTGCATGTTATTTTCTTAGCCTGAGTGGGGACAAGTCTAATTTCCCCTCAAGCGCAATTAGTGGTTGCCTAATCCCAGCAACACTTGTGAGTATATACCCATTATTGCTTACTTTTTCCAGTGTTACCATCAGTAACACACTATTAAGGGCTATCGATTGTCTTTCTCTTTGTTTTTAAATGGCCGAGAGCAATCAGTAGGGATGGTTGGAAATGCCGATTTTCCGAATCCGCAGAAATTCCAATTTCCACCAATGCTGATTACCAATTCCTCAGATCTCTGATCATTTTCCATTTTCTGAGTGGTATTTTTTGTCATTTTTTTGCATTCTCTGATTGGCCAAATACTTCCAAGTTGAATCTGCATTCTCTGATTGGTCCAATGCTTCCGAGTTCTGTGACTGGGCTAAAATTACCGAGTTGTGGTAATGCAATATTTCTACAGAAATCCGATTTCCAAGTTCCAATTTCCAATTTCCAAATAGAGGTTTTTTTGCATTTTCTGATTGGCCAAATACTTCTAAATTGACTCTACATTTTCTGATTGGTCCATTGCTTCCAAGTGCTGTGATTGGGCTAAAATTACCGAACTGCAGTACTGCAGTATTTCCACAGAAATCCTATTTCCAATTGGAAATGCGGAAATTTAAATTCCACGAAATCGGAATGAGCATCCCGGTCCATTACCAGAATAAAATGGTTTAGATAAGATTATATGTACAAAATGGAGAATTTTTAGATTGTGTCTGAAGAGATTTTAAGGGTTGGAAAATGTTACACCGATATAGGGATGGCGTTCCAATGGACTGGAGATAATGGGAGTATTTCGGAATCAAATGTTATCCCTAAGCATTGAGAGGCAAGGTACAGTCCTGTATGCCTCAGTTGTCAGCTGAAATGTGAGTGTAGACTGCAGGGGAGAGGGAGTTAACTTTACTAATCAACCGTTTGGAGTTGGATGGTGTAATTATAAGAGAATATAAGTATGGTAATTGAGAAATTATTTCTGAGCAGTTGTAACAATGACCTCAATTCACTAAGATCATGCTGGAGATAATAAGGCAAGAGAAAACTAGCCACGGCACAGTGAAAGAGTTATCTTATCTCTTCATTCCTTAACCACTTGACGACCGCAGTGGTAACCCCCCTAAAGACCAGGCTCATGTTTGCATTGCTGGGCTGTGCAGGCTTTTCAGCCTTCTGCACAGCCCAGCTTAGGTGCCCAGTAACCAGACTCACCTCATGTTTTTGTCCCATAGGGGACAGCTGTACGCTTGTAAACAAAGGGGATTTCTTTCCCCTTACGTTTACAAGCAGCCTGCTAGCAGTGATCTGCGGCTAGCAGGCTATTCACGGAACTCTGTTCCGTGAAGCGGCAGATAACGATCGTGCATGCACGCGGGCGTTCCCTGGAAAACTGCAGCCCCAGGACTTGATGCCAATTAGCGTTAGACGGTCCATTGGCGTGAGGCGGTCGTAAATTAGTTAAAGTGAACCTCCGGACTAAAAATCTACTCAGCAGAACTGAAAAGGCTTGGTGTTTCTTTAACAGTTTCACAGCATCAGAACTTTGTTTTTCTTATCAAAGAATCGTGTTTAGCTGCATTTTTAGCTAAGCTCAACCTATCAAAGAAAACTGCCCGGGCTTTTTTTCCCCGATGCTGTGCAAAGCATGATGGGATTTCCTATGTTGTTATTCACGTTGCCTAGCAACTGGGAGGGGTAATCAGCACACAGGACAGTTGGAACTGTGTCTCATGCTCCCTGTCACCTCCTTTCAACCAAAAAGATGGCTGCCCTCATGAAATCAAACATTTGCCAGTTCTTTTAAAACAGGGTGGGTAAGAGATTATATTACCTATCTATTTTAATTAACATAACTAATGTAACTTAATGACAGTATGTTTGTTTAGGCTGAAGTTCCTCTTTAAGTTACCTCCTCTGTAGTTAAGTTACCTCCTCTGTAGTTATTTTCACACGCAGTTAATTAACAGCCTGTCTTTAACTTTAGAATTCTGGAGTTATTTTAAGGATTGAAGAGTTAACTTTAGGTTTGCCTGAGGTAAAATGTTTCCTGAATAATACATGCCTTATCACCATGATGATGACTCTAGAAACGATATTAAAGACAGGAGATAAGCTTAGTGAATTGAGGCCATTGTCAATTAGTAGGGCAATCATGGTAGTTTGAATAGGGAGATATACCATGTTATGGCAATGAGAAGGAGCAAAAAGTTAGTAGACAGTTTAGAGAGCAAGAGCATGGAATGATTGTAGGTCAACAGTGTGTAAATGTATGTCTATGTGTGTAGTATTCAATACTGGAGGGTGAGTAAGGAAGATTAAATAGTGAGTGAATTTCAGGTGATTGTTATCATAAAGAAGGAGGTAGGCAGCCATGTTTGAGTGAGGCTCAGGAAGGTAAGGGAATTAGAGAATAAACGATTGTGGCTGTGTTCAGGTTTAATGCCATTTCATAAGGTGCCAGTTAGGTGGGCAGGAAAGACAGGAAAACTGCATTTTTTTTTTCATTTGTTTTGTGTTTAATGTTTTAGAGCAGAAATGCAATTTTGAGTTTCATATCACTTTAAGTATTGAGTGAACAGGAAATTGGAGGGGGGCATGAAAAGGTATGGTACACCACTGATGGTTTCTAAACTTTGCATTCCATAGCAGCAATAGCGGAATTATCAATAATTAGATCAAATTCCTGATGGAAAGTGATCTGATACCAGTGATCATTTACTAAGCAGGTTAAATTATTATCCTGATCGATATCATGTTTGGTGATCATATCATGTGTGGTAATCTAAAGATTAATGTTGCAACTGGAGTAGTACTGCTTCATGTGGAAATATTACAAATGTAACCTTAGCACTAGCTTCCAAAGAAATGACAGATATCTAGTTTGGGAGACACCAATATAAGCAGAGCCGGATTTAGGACAAGGCCACCTACGCCATGGCCTAGGGCACCACAGGAGTAAGGGCACCAAAGCAGCAGGCTAAACTGGTGCAAGCTTGCAAATGCTGCAATGCAGCGAGCGCCTGACAGCAGTACTCTGCTGCTAGCTGCCTACGCAACAGCCATCTTGCTTTCTGTGCACGTTTGCACTGTGGCGGGCGGCTATGGACTTGGACAGCACTGGAGACGAAAAGGAAAAGGAAGCTTCTGCACTGGAGATGAGTGGAGAAATGAGTGACACTGATGGCTGCTGCTGTGTGAAGGCGAGCTGGCTACCTATACTGAACTATACTGAACGGGGGTGGGAAAAAGGAGGGATTAAGGGAGTCATCTGGCTACCTATACTGGAGGTAATGGGGGAGGGGTCATCTGGCTACCCATACTGGAGGGAAGGGGGAAGGGTCATCTGACTACCTTTTCAAAGGGGAGTGGCTGGTGACAGTGGCCTTGGGCGGTAAAGAGTACAAATCCGGGCCTGAATATAAGTATGCAGCTTCCAGGGGAGAAGCCACGATGTGTGTCGCTTTTGCAGATATTATGCTTTGCTTTTTAACTATCTTGACAAGCCGGGGACACACTTATACTAAGTTTATTTCTTGCTAGCATGACTGCTAGCTTCATTGCTTTGGTTGTGAGAAATTGTAGGAGGTTTACCAACTGTGTATAATAGACCAATAAAGCCACAAGACTGCTTCACAAAGACATTTAGCCTTATTTAATTTCATAACCACTTTCCAGACCTCCATTCCTATGGTTTTGTGGAGCATTTGACTGCCTTTCTCTCCTCCGTAGATTCAATTAGGATTTGCATTGTTCACATAGCAAGAATGAACGCAGTACAGAGTGATTACGAAGCAATACATTAAATAATATGCAAATATGTCAGTTTACAGAGTCGACGGACTCTATTCATCTGGATTTTCCCAGGAGGCCACATTCTCAGTCCATTACTGATTGAAAAGACTTGACAAATTAGGTGTCTTGATTAACATCTTGATGTCTCTCTCCTCTAATCTCTTTGCTATGCAACCTAATTTCTTAAATCAGATTCTGGGTGGTAACAGTGGCATGAAAAAAAGAATTTTAAGCAAAAGAGAAATACAATGCAAATGAGTCACACATCATCTTGCAACAAGTCTTTGGGCAACAGAGATTAATAAGCGGTGGCGGGAACACAGAGATGTCAGTGTCAGTCTGTGGAATGCAGAGCCAGCCACTAATTTCACTTACAGGGAGCTTTTACTAGAGACAGACAATATTCTGCAATACGGAAAAAGCATAGTGCTAGACAAAATAGACATATGCACAGGTAAAATACAAATATAAATTAAAACAGCAAGAGACAGGCACCATACACTTCCGCTATGCTGCTTTATTTGTGCCAGTGTAACGTCACATAAACTTCAGACTGATGCATAAAGAATAATGCATTAAAACTTCACATATGCATGGGGGGGAGGGGGAGGGGTGCCGGATGTGGGAGAGGAGGTGGGTGATAGGGCACTGAACGGGCAGTCAGGCGTTTCACGACCCTCTAAGACGCTTGGTCACGTTAGAGTCACAAATGTAGCTTGCTAAAAATATATGAGCACTTTCTCCTGAAGATGGCAGCAACAAAGCACTTCAACGCAGGATCCAAGCGATGTCCTCGGCAGTACTATAGCCTGCAATGTTAATTGCTTAGATTTAGCGCACTCCACAAAATTGACTAGCGGCGGTGCAAGGGCATTAAATCGGAAAGCGCCGACGCAGCAGTATGATGATTGGCAAGTGGACATCATACATCCGTAAGTACAGTTAGTGTTAGATGCATGAACATTAGTGTCAGGTGTAGTGGAAGGAAGATCAGTGTTAGGTGTTTCGGCAGTGAGGTTAGTGCTAAGTATGTTGACATTGAGGTTAGTCTTAGAAGTATTTGCAGTGAGATTAGTGTAGGTATAACATCAGTTAGCTGCAAAATATTAGAAGGGCAAGTGTTAGGTGCAGCGGGAGTAGGAGTGTTAGTGTAAAAGAAGGGATTAGGAGGTGAGTATGATGCAAGCATTATGCAAACAATAGTATAATATCAGTAATATAAAATGACCGATTTTAATACCATTGGCAGTTTCTACCAAACTCATTAGTGTCTATAACAAATATACTTCAAATATTTTAAGACGGACCACCACTGGAATGGCACAGTGTACAAAGATACGGGAAGCCTCTGGACTACCCAGAGGCTTCCCTGTGACAAGGTATCTTTTTTGTTTTATTTAGCTTTAGCATTACTTTAATTTAGACTTGGCTCTGATATTGTAGTCTATGTAATCTAGGTCTGCACTAAGCCCGTACATACACAACAGTGCAATGGTAGCTAGGCACATACAAAGCAGTGCAGTGATAGCTCGGCACAGTTATATCCAGTGGTATGTTCTCGAGAGAGCGTTTTACATTTAACTGAAGGTAGGGGGCAGAAGATAAAAGTGCTTTACTGTGAAAGTACATTTATCTCTTAAACCTAACTCGGAAGGCATTGAAGGAGCATGCAGAGCTAGAATCTTCAAAAACTAACCGAATAGGAATAATAGGTATGATGAATACAGTACATAAATAAATGAATAGCTATAATAAAGGTACAAGAGGGAAAGCAGTATTAACAATCTGAAAAAAACACTTATTCCACAACACAGATTGCACAGTAGTCTAGTGCACTTATCTATGGTGCAAGCTTATTTTAATCATTGAATAATACAAGTGTATTATGAATGAATGATGTTGTCCCTATTAAACTTGTACTGTATCTGTTCACGAATTAACGTCACAATATGCATGCTGTTTGCTGTTTAAAGCATAGTAGAAAGTAGAAGAACAGGCCCATTGTTTTAAGTCGATCCGTTGCTAATGCCAACACAGCACCGCACACACTTTTGCAGACAGCGGATGTGTTCCCATTCATTATAGTGAAAGGCATGCGCTTGTACCAATGTGAACTGTATAGGCCATAGAAGCGTTGTGTTAAAACGAAACAAAGCACACAAGCCATGGTGTGTATAAACCCTTTATTGTCATTATTCAATAAGTGTGGAAACACTTATCTGGTTCCGAGGACTCGTTCGTAATTACAGTGGTGCTGAGGACATCATGCAATCTCATCTTCACAGCCTCATTCAGTGTAATTATATGAGGTCTTCACTCAACCTGGTGGCCATGTGGTGTCACACATTGAGGTTTTTGCTTGCAGTCACTCATATTCTTTAATGAGAATGGAGCCTTAGATAAGGATGTCATGTAAAAAAACGAAAGGGACTGAATAACAGTTGTTTTTCCATTTGTATGTGAAACTCATTTATGCTGCACATTTGAAGGTATTTTTTCTGAGTTGTCATTTTATACTGCTTATGACCCATATTACATTATTGTTTGCATTTTTGGATATTGGCAAACATGGAACATCACTGTTAGAAACTTGATTTTATTAGAACTTTTTTATTTTGTGTGAGTAGTCCTATGGTGTGTGTATTTACGTCTTCTGTGCTTGCTCTTCTCTCTGTCATATTGTCCACCCTGAGTAGAAGTCTCCTGTGGCCCAGCAACATTGGTGGTTTTAATTTTTAGTAGAGCTGATCAATGAATTATACATTTTTTGTGATGCAATTTGTGTGGACAATGGAGCTGAACCAATAAAATGCAGTTGTAGCCAGTTTCAATCTGAATCCAGTTTCAAGCTGTATACAAACTACAACAAAACATCACACCAGTAAGATTGGCATTTCATGAATTATGAATTATTATGAATGAACAATTGGATGTATTGACTGGTTCACACACACCAATATTCACCCCAGTTAACAAACAGTCCTATCAAAATGATCAGATTGTTCATTGATCAGAAGTAGGGATAATCGGAAAGAGGAAATTCCGTTCCGCCGGAATTCCGCCAGAAGTAAATTCCGTTAAATTTCCGTGGAATTTTGCGGATTTCCGCAGAATTCCGCATTCCGGTGGAAAAATTATAGTAATCACACTTGAAACCTTGTTTATGCTAAATAGTAGCCCATGGGACCTAGTGGCTTTTCTACTGGTCATTTTTATTTTTTTTGGGGAGGGGGGGGGGAACAGGAGGTGTCGCTTAAGCCATGGGACCTAGCGGTGGTCCCATGGCGGTAGTTTTTACGCCACAGGAGGTGTCGCGTAAGCCATGGGGTTCCACGGCGGTCATTATAAGTGTGGTTTGGAGCCGCAGGAGTTGTCGCGTAAGCCATGAGACCTAGCGGTGGTCCCATGGCAGTGGTTTTGGCACCGCGGGAGTTGTCGTGTAAGCTTTGGCACCTGGCGGTGGTTCCATGGCGGTGGTTTTGGCGCCGCAGGAGGTGTCGCGTAAGCTTTGGGACCTGGCGGTGGTTTCATGGCGGTGGTTTTGGCACCGCAGGAGGTGTTGCGTAAGCTTTGGGACTTGGCGGTGGTTCCATGGCGGTCGTTTCGGCGGCGCAGGAGGTGTTGCGTAGGCTATGGGACCTATACACAATGGTTGGGATAGCTGGCTGAGATAGCTAGGGAGCTGGTTGCTAACATAGGATTGATTGGTTTTTGTTAAGACTGTAATTGGTGCTGAAATAATTCAGATTTTCATGCACAAATCCATTTGGTTGGTTTTTGTTTTTAGAAGGAGCCCGGGCAAAGCATCTTTGAATCTGCAGCCGGGCTCCCCATTGGTCTGCTGTCTGAATCAATAAAATGGCTCAGACAGCGGACCAATGGGGAGCCCGGCTGCAGATTCAAAGATGCTTTGCCAGGCTCCTTCTATGCGGACAGTAATTACAGTGTTAGATACACTGTAATTACGTGACGGATTTTGCGGCGAGAGGCGGCGGGTGATAGGCGGCGGTACGTATGACAGGGGAGCCTTTGCAGAGCTGCGCGGGGGCTTCTAAACTGTGCGGCGACCCGACGGGGAGCTCTGGGGGTCTCCTTATTAAAGGAGACCCCCAGATGTTGCGGCGAAGACGTGCGTTAGCTAGTTTAGACCTGCTTTTTGCAGGTCTAAGCTAACGCTCATGTCTGCCGGGAAGCATCGCTTCCCGGAGACATGATAAGGGTAATTGGATTCCGTGGTAAGAACTCGCTGGGCGATTATATCGCCCAAGCGAGTTGTTTTCCGCCTGGGGGGTCTAAAGTTTAATTAGATTAGGCGATGCCCCCATCGCCTAAGTTAAGAACTCGCCAGTGCTTAGCGATGGCGAGTTCAGCAATAGAATATGGCCCTGTGTGTTGTAATTGCAGTATGTCACTTATTTTACTTTACTTTATTTGCATACAATTTCTTACAATTAAACAATTATTTAAGAAGCTGACATTTTTGTTGATTTGATTATGTCTGATCGTGTTTTCTTTTTTATCCTTACCAGACACAAAGTACTCAGTATGTCAGAAAAGAAGAAAAAGTGAAGTGGTCATGCATTCCGCCAGATTCAAAAAGAACAGGAAAGAAAAGATTTTGAACACATGCCAAAGCTTGAAACCTTCTTTTCTAAAACACAGAAAGTAAATGAACCCTGTGATGTTATTCATAAAGAAAAAAGTTCAGAATATCAGAATCTTCAGCCAAAGTGACCTCAGTTATTATTCAAGAAGAAAGGGGGAGGGGGGAACAAAAAGATTCTGGTGTGACTGCCATTTCTGACCCAACTGTGCCACCCACAGATATCTCAATGCAATAATTATGTGAATAAGAACCATCTCAAGTGTCAACAGCTCATTCAGATATGCCTTAAGAGGAGGGTGTGGGGACCTTCAGTGCTCCTATTATCCCGTGGACTGAAATATACAGAGTGAAAAGCTGAAGGTCTACAATGTCTTGAATAGCATCATACAAACAAAGATGCTGACTTTTCCTCTTTCAGGGAGACACTACACAGAGTTACTAATAACTGTTTACACGTGTACATTGCAAGGAAGAAGTCATAATAAAGCCATGGCTTGTATATTCCATTATGTCCAGGTAGATTGTCTGTGTTGTCTGCCATTTCAATGGTGCTTTCAGACAAATTGCCAACATAACATTTCAAAAAGTCAAGCCACAAACTGTTATCTTCAAATTTCAGGGGGATGGGTGGGTTGCAAAAAAATTAGGAAGAATAGGTCAGATTTAAATCTGAGACAGAAAGGAGAAATCTAATGTTGGAAAGAGGTCCTATAAAGTTCTTTCAACTCGAGGTTTTAAAGGCACTAATGAGAAATTTGGTTTACCAATCAATGGCAATTACCTTATGATGTTGGAAGAAGTTGCAATTCATGATCTATTTTTGGAAGAGCAAATTCATAATCATGGACATGCTGTTTCAAGCACAGCATCCTATTGAACAAACATTAGTTTATTGGTTGACAGATCAAAATGTTGAATGTAATTCTAGAAAAAAGCAAAAGGAAGCAAAGCTTTACTCGATCATATTGACCAGCTATCAATCATTCTATGATATGTGATGTGAACAAAGATGTAGTCCCAGAAGAACAATTTTTGAAATGCATTCAGTGAATGCCAGAAATCTGAAGTGTCAGGCCCATGTTGATCTCAGCACTGGTGATTGGTGTGGGTGCTCCCAGAGCATGGAGTTTAACCACTTCACCCCAAAGGGGTTTTTACCATAACAGACAAGAGTGATTTTCACCTTTCAGTGCTCATCCCTTTCATTTGCCAATAGCTTAATCACTACTAATCACAATGAAATGATCTATATCTTGTTTTTTTTCACCACCAATTTGGCTTTTTGGGGTTGATATTTTTAAGTAATTACTTTATTTTCTATGCATTTTAAAGGGAAAAACAAGGAAAATAATAAAAAAAATACACTATTTCTTCAATTTCATCTCCTATAGTTTTAATATAAACATTGCTACTGTACATAAAACCCACACATTTTATCTGCCTATTCGTCCCGGTTATTACAAGATTTGAATCATGTCCCTAGTACAAAGTATGGTGACAATATATTATTTGGAAATAAAGGTGTATTTTTTTCTGTTGTGTTTTTTTAATGTTACTAATCTCACGTGCGGGAGCCTGCACATGCACGCGAGGGAGCACGCAAGGAGCATGCACACGTGCACACGCACAGCGGCAGCAGCGCTGTGTAACTAATAAAAACTTCCTGGAGCCGTTAAGCGGCTCCAGCAGGACGTTTTATACGCCTGCTTGTCTTTAAGTGGTTAAGTTACCAGGAGTTTTCACCAGTGAGCCCTAGAAAGGTATGATGGACCACAACCCCTAGTAAGAAGCAGGCTACTTTGATGCCTGTCAGTCACCTAGTCATGACCCCCTGAATAGCCCAACGGGTGATAGCCTAGGAAGATAAGGAGGGCAAACCCTGGAGTCTTGTAAGGGTAGAAGGATTAACTTGGGAGGACAAGAGGGACTGGCAAAAGGACTGAAAGGAAGGATTAGAAAAACTGTCAGGAAGGAGTAAGCAGAACAGATTTGACAGAAGGATTGGCTGGAAAGACTGAAGGACAGGATGGACTAGCAGGATGATCTGTAAGGAAGAACTGGAAGAAATGATTGATAAGGATAGACCTGACTGACTGGCAGGACTGGCTAGACAGGCAAGATGGACTGGAAAAAAGGTCTGATGGGAAAGATAAGGCAGGGTGGACTGGAAGAAAGGACTGGCTAGGTGGACACTGGACAGAAGGAAGGACTAGCAGGAGTAACTGAAATGAAGGACCGGCAGGACTGATAGGGGAGGTTCTGAGGCACTGCTCTTTCACTAATCTTTTAGCAGTTTTTACTCTTGTTTGATACAATGACAAAGGGAAGATTTGGACTTATACGCATACTAAATGACTCTTGGCCAAGGACCATCTCTGCCAAGAATCTAGTGTGCGTATAACAACTATGCATCGTAGAGAGATCCAGATTGCTTGATCCTCTCAGCCAAGTGTAGGCAGAGCCAACTGTTCTCCAAATGACCATGCCCTCTCTAAACAGCTCTGTTGTCCACTCCACTGCACGATAGTCTCTCCTCTCCCTTCCATAGAAAAATAATGTGTTGCTAAGCTAGTCAAGTATCTGTAAGCTCTTGCACTCAAATTATTCCCTGAGGGATTGAGTCTCAATACCTGTGGGTGACAGTAATTGTGCATGTACCTTATGTTATGATAATGCACTGGTGTATACCTACTGGTTGCTTTAACATACTGGCACCAACAAAAGCCTCTGTAATCTAAATATCACTGCAAGAGGTACAAATAAAATCCATGTCTTCTAAATTATCATCTAAATGTCAGGTGGTGGGCCAGACAAAGATTGATGGTGTGAGTGAGCATTCAGAATACCGTAATTGTCAAAGCTTCCCATTAAAACAATGGGGCTCTCAAATGTCCAAACTTTTTTGCCAAAATTGAAGGACATCTGCATAATATGAGCTAAACCAAGGATGTTTGGATGGACAAACAAGTGACCTGGAGGTAAAGAAAACATTTCAGACTTTTGCTTTCTCGGAAATATTTTCGGCACATTACATTAGGAAAGAGAAACTCTTGCTTGGGCTGGCTTTGAAGCCGTCAAGGGAAAGATAACATTCACAACGTATTAGTTACATTTTAAACCCAGTTAAAAATATTGTACATCCTTCGGCCTCTTCCCCAGAGAACAGACAAAATCACTTGCATATGTAACTTTCTCAACTTTCTACCCAACACTTGGCATGCCAAATTTTGGACGTGTTTGCTGTCATATGCTTTTCACCACGACAGTGATAAAAACTGCGAAAATCTGCATGGTTAGTTTACTTTTAATTAGGTCTGAGGGACTTGCAGGTCATTCCTCCATAGAGAACTTTAACCTGAAGAAGTTAAGTCATTTTTTGTAGCTTTCAAAGGTAAATTATTGCCTGTAATTTAGAGAAGTATCAGAGAGAGAGACATTATTAAGTTAGGAAAGTGAATTTTGCATACTATAGAGAATAGTGGAGGTCGTTTCCCATGAGTCAAACTTACAACGTCCTTTTCACTACCCCGTCTGCATAATTTAAAGTTTTAATGTAAATATGTCCAGGCAAAACACAGAGGGATTTTTCTGCTGCAACAACAATATTTTTCATGTCAGCTTTCCACATCTGCTCTCACTCTGGGTACACGAATTCCCAGCAAAGCGTTCAATCTCACATGCTCAATACTTGACTGCTCTGCACTAGGCTCTAAAGCAGAGGTAGCAAGATTCACCCACCTGTACCTGGATAAGTCACACAGCTTCCCACACATCTATGTCATTGGCCATCAAGAGGGTCACATTTCACAAAAAGTTACACAGTAGTGTGAGGTATATGAAGGGCGTACGAGAGAGAACGGCGCCGGAGACTTGGGCCAGTATATGGCTGATCCTGCTGCCGCACAAGTCCGGGCCGTGTTAATTACTATTCCCCCTCCAGGCCGGCATGGATAGTGGGGGAATGAAATAATTCGGCTTCCAGCAATCGCTGGAATCCGAATTATTGTTTTAAAAGCAACTTCATGTCCGTCTTCTGATGGCGCTGAAGTTACTCCCTGTGCCTGCGATAGCCGTAGTTCCTATTACGGCCTATGGTGGCGCCGGCTGCGCCCAAGTCTCCAGCGCTGGATTTACCGTGTTCGTATGAAGGCTACCGTGATTATTTGTTCTTGAACAATGCCAACTTCCGGACTTGACTGTATTTTTGGTTTTAGTCAAGAGTGTAACTACAGGGGAGAAAGCCAGCAACTGCATAGGGGAACCCAGAGCTGTGAGGGGCCCCCAACTACTAACTTCCCCTTCCCCCAGTAAAGAGGTCCATCCCTCAGATCAGGGGGTTTTATGGCTACATTTGTTATGGGTGTAAAGATTATGATGGCCACACTTGCTTTATGACATTTGCTGGCTGTAAGGATCAACAAAGACAGGCAAGGGAAATGGTATGAACAATGGGGAGGTGGGGAGGTGGGGGGGGGGGCATCAAAGCTTTGCTGGGAGGACCCATGATTTGTAGTTGCATCCCTGGTTTCAGTAATGTCTAAAGCCATCCCCTAAAAAATCATACAGCTAGTCTAGGCAGATAATATTCGGAACACCTGTCCTGCACACTTGTTCTGGGTCAGTGGCTTGAAGTATTAAGGCATATGCAAAGCTAGATTTCCATAAGAAATGATTGTTCAGATTGTCTACACAGCAGTCATCATCCAGAACAATCAACAATCCTTTTCAGATGCAGGAAATTTAACCTTTGTATGTAGTTTTAAGGTGCATACACACGCACTACGGCAATGAACGACGGGTCCGTCAGACCCTCCCGCTGGGCGGGCGTTCCAGCGACAGAAGTGCTTGTATACAGTCTGTCAGGCAGACTAATAAGGCTGTTTCTGAACGATCCACTCAGTGGATCATTCAGAAACAGCCTGATGAGTCTGCCGACAGACTGTACACACGTACTACTGTCGCTGGAATGCCAGCCCTAGCGGGAGGGTCTGACGGACCCGTCGTTCATTGCCGTAGTGCGTGTGTACGCACCTATAGAGCCAAGCGGTAAGCAGATCAGTCAAACAATAGTCAATATTTAAAAGGAAATAAATATAGCCTCCATAGCCTTATCACTACAGGGTCACTTTAAAGGACACGTGCACTCAACAATAAACATGATGAATTAGCTCAAAGTTGCCCACTGATCAATAGTGCACTTATAATATACCAATGACTTTACTTTCCCATATAGATGTAATAATTCCATAGGCTGTTGATTATTTACAAACACTTCCTCTTTATCAACAGTCTCTACACTGTATACAGTTTTGGAACTGGCCCCTAATGATTTGCCTTCCCTTCTGCCCTTCAAACATTTCACTACTGTGAGTCACAGACAGTAATAAAAATCCTGAAAGTTCTAGGTAAAGTTAGACTTTAACCCATTCAGGTTCCGTCGTTTTCACGTGAGAAATGTTCACCTCCCATTCATTAGCCTATAACTTTATCACTACTTATCACAATGCACTGATCTATATCTTGTTTTTTCTGCCACCAATTAGGTTTTCTTTGGGGGGTACATTTTGCTAAGAGCCACTTTACTGTAAATGCATTTTAACAGGAAGAATAAGGAAAAAATGGAAAAATTCATTATTTCTCAGTTTTCAGCCATTATAGTTTTAAAATAATACATGCCTCCATAATTAAAACTCGCGTATTGTATTTGTCCATATGTCCCGGTTATTACACCGTTAAAATTATGTCCCTATCACAATGTATAAAAAATCAATTAACCCTTCGCACACTCACATGCAAATGTTCAAACAAATGCATTCACAGATTTACTCATCCAGGCACAACTGTTATCCCTACAGCTAAATTAAAAGCCAGGGTTTTAGTTCACAGAAGAATGCATTCTTATGCTTAGTCACCTATACTGTGTAGAAGTACCTAGGTAAACATAGGTGTCCTAACTCTGGCCCTGTAACATGCATAGTGCAGACATGCAAACACATTCATTGCTGTGAATGCATTTGTTTGAACATTTGCATGTGAGTGTGCGAAGGGTTAATTGATTTTTGCTGTTTCTAGCCACACCCCCTTCAGCACCTCCCTTTCTCTGATAATTCATTTAATGTCCTAACTAGAGGCGATGTGCCTGGATATATGTATGTTTATTCCTATCACAATGTATGGCGACAATATTTTATTTGGAAATAAAGGTGCATTTTTTTCCATTTTGTCACTATTTACAAGTTTAAAATAAAAAAAAAATATAGAAATATTTCATCTTTACATTGATATTTAAAAAGTTTAGACCCTTAGGTAAATATTTACATGTTTTTTTTTTTTATTGTAATTTTTTTTTTTTTTTATACTAAACATTTTATTTGGGTACTTTTGGGAGGGTGGGAGGTAAACAATAGATTTATAATGTAAATGTGTGTTAATTCTTTTTTTTTTTTTTTTTCAGGTGTAGTATTAGTTTTTGGCCACAAGATGGCGGCCATGAGTTTGTTTACATGACGTCACTCTAAGCGTAGCACGCGCTTAGAGTGACGCATCGGGAAGGAGACGGACAGAAAAAGCTCAGCTTCCGAGAGAAGATGTCGCTTTTTCAGCGGGGGAGATGAATCAATGATCGGGCTCCATAGCCCGATACATTGATTCCTTGGCTACCGAATCCACGGCCGGGAGTGCGCGTGCACGCGCACGATCGGCCGCGGGGGCGCGCGGTAGCGCGCATGGTTCCTGGACGTAGAAACTACGTCCAGGAACCAAAATAGGTTAATTCACAAGAAATACTGTATATACTCACATATACGCCTAATTTTTCAGCACACAAAAAATGTGCTGAAAAGTTCCCCCTTGGCTTATATTAGTGTTGGGCGAACAGTGTTCGCCACTGTTCGGGTTCTGCAGAACATCACCCTGTTCGGGTGATGTTCGAGTTCGGCCGAACACCTGATGGTGTTCGGCCTTTTAAGTTCGGGTTCGGCCCGAACTATTGAATGGCCGCCGACAGGGCCGAACAGGGCCCCTGTTCGGCCGAACAGGGCCCTGTTCGCCCGAACATGCCGCAATACGGCCCCCCTATGGGGTCGCAGGCATAAGGGGGGAGCATGCCCCGATCGCGGGGGGGGGGGGTCGGAAATTCCCCCCACCCCCTCCGCTAGCGCTCCCCCCTCTGCCCGCTTCCCCATACAAAAGTTTAAGGAAAGTACCTGCGGTAGTGGATGGCCTGGCAGTGGCACTGTGGAGTGAGGAGGAGGAGTCCGGAGAGTGACGCGTTGAGGGAGGCCGGGCAGCGGGCGTGAGGTCAGAGAAAGGGCGGAAGTACCACAAGGGTACTACCGCTGAACCGCCCGCTGCCCGGCCTCCCTCAACACGTCACTCTCCGGACTCCTCCTCCTCACTCCACAGTGCCACTGCCAGGCCATCCACTACCACAGGTACTTTCCTGAAACTTTTGTATGGGGAAGCGGGCAGAGGGGGGAGCGCTAGCGGAGGGGGTGGGGGGAATTTCCGACCCCCCCCCGCGATCGGGGCATGCTCCCCCCTTATGCCTGCGACCTCATAGGACCCCCAAAAGCGGGATGTTCGGGAAGTTCGGGGTTCGGCCCGAACATGCCGAACATCTCGGCCATGTTCGGCGAACTTTCCCGAACCCGAACATCCAGGTGTTCGCCCATCACTAGCTTATATGCAAGTCAGTTGAGCAGAATGGATGGTGAAGCAGGCTTTGTTACTAGCAGAGAAGTGTAAGGATCGTGCACTAGTGATCCTGCTCTTGCCAGCAGGCTCCCTGTTGTGTCAGAGCCCCCCATCCCCTGCAACATGGTGTACAGAGTGCACTGCCCAAGACTACCTGTGTCCCAGGCTTGTGGAGTCGAGGTGCAAGCACATGTCTGTGGTGCAGTGATCGGGGATTCTTCCTGTGTGGCAATCGCTGTCACATATCTATGACGCCATTTAGTGGCGTCTTGAGACACAGCTGTATCATCCTTGGGGCACATCTGGCTATGGGGAGGGGTGCTGACTTGTACTGGGGGCACATCTGGCTACTGGGGAGTGGGCTATACTGGGGAGGGGGCTTATATGCAAGTCAATCACTTTTTCCTGGTCTTTAAGGGAAAATTGGGTATCTCCGCTTACTGTATATGTGAGTATATACGGTACTGCACGGCACAGCAATTTTTACTGGTTTCAACCCCATTATAGGTATTAGCATAAGCAGGCTGGATTGTACAGTGGACCACAGCAAAATAGTAACATAACATCTGACTGGGTCTATAGATGCAAATCAACATGGAAGTAAGGCCTATTTCAGTTGGCTCATAAAAGGAATGAAGTGTTGCACTGGAATTTGCTTTGTCAGAACTGATTAGCCCATTTGGCCCATGAAGAGTGTAGAAGTATCCACACCCAAACATTCTTTAGCTGAGAGCTTTCCAGAACATGTTTCACTATCTAATGCTAGGTACACACCATACAATTTTCTGTTAGATTCTTCTGTTAGATTTACCTACAACATGGAAAAAAGCTATCTGGCAGGTAAATCTAAGAGAAAATCTAACAGAAAATTGTATGGTGTGTACCTAGCATTACGCTTATACTCAAGCTTGGAACAAGTCCTTTAATGTCTCTGATTGATCTGTCTGAATGTGTCCTGACACTTTCTCCTCCCAATTAGAGCCAACATTGAATCACAACCGACCAAATGGCTACTGGAGTCCATGGATTCAAACACAATTACTCTACAGCTTAACATCCCTCTCATACCTGCCAGGCTTTAAGAATGTGAAAGTATTCTCCAGAAAGGTAGTTGTGCACATAAATCCTGTGTACGTATATGTATGCTGCTGGTGAGTCTGGCATAGGCTGAGCCACCCTGCTGCGACTCATATTCCCAGTGGCATAAAATACTATTACCCCTCCAAGTCGTAGTAATTCAGGGTTCAGTGATCACCGGAACCCTGAATTACAGGTGTGCAGGGCACGCACTACAGCACCAGTGCTATGGCGACGCCCAAGTCAGGTGCTACGTTGCTTTCACCCAGCAACGAAAGCACCTGCTTCAATAAATCTTAGCTTTAAGAACACAACCTGCAATGATCACGGTTTTCTCCAGTGGATAGCATCTACAGTTCAGAAAACACCATTTGGTTTTACTTTACACCTTTCAGTGCAAGTTGAGCTGGAAATAATAAGCTAACAACTACATCAAGGGCTGGTTAGGAAAGTTGCCTACAGGTGCCCATTAATGGTACAATTTTTAAAAACAATAGTATTTTCAATCAGATCATTTAGATAGAAAGAAAAGATCATAGTTACATAGTTACATAGTTACATAGTTATTTTGGTTGAAAAAAGACATACGTCCATCGAGTTCAACCAGTACAAAGTACAACACCAGCCTGCTCCCTCACATATCCCTGTTGATCCAGAGGAAGGCGAAAAAACCCTTACAAGGCATGGTCCAATTAGCCCCTAAAGGGAAAAATTCCTTCCCGACTCCAGATGGCAATCAGATAAAATCCCTGGATCAACATCATTAGGCATTACCTAGTAATTGTAGCCATGGATGTCTTTCAACGCAAGGAAAGCATCTAAGCCCCCTTTAAATGCAGGTATAGAGTTTGCCATAACGACTTCCTGTGGCAATGCATTCCACATCTTAATCACTCTTACTGTAAAGAACCCTTTCCTAAATAAATGGCTAAAACGTTTTTCCTCCATGCGCAGATCATGTCCTCTAGTCCTTTGAGAAGGCCTAGGGACAAAAAGCTCATCCGCCAAGGTATTATATTGCCCTCTGATGTATTTATACATGTTAATTAGATCCCCTCTAAGGCGTCTTTTCTCTAGACTAAATAAACCCAGTTTATCTAACCTTTCTTGATAAGTGAGACCTTCCATCCCACGCATCAATTTTGTTGCTCGTCTCTGCACCTGCTCTAAAACTGCAATATCTTTTTTGTAATCTGGTGCCCAGAACTGAATTCCATATTCCAGATGTGGCCTTACTAGAGAGTTAAACAGGAGCAATATTATGCTAGCATCTCGAGTTTTTATTTCCCTTTTAATGCATCCCAAAATTTTGTTAGCTTTAGCTGCAGCTGCTTGGCATTGAGTACGATTATTTAACTTGTTGTCAATGAGTACTCCTAAGTCCTTCTCCAAGTTTGATGTCCCCAACTGTATCCCATTTATTTTGTATGGTGCTAGACCATTCGTACGTCCAAAATGCATGACCTTACATTTGTCAACATTGAATTTCATCTGCCATGTATGTGCCCATATAGCCATCCTATCCAGATCCTGTTGCAATATGACACTATCTTCCTGAGAGTTAATGATTCTGCACAATTTTGTATCATCTGCAAAAATAGCAACATTGCTCACTACTGCATCTACTAGGTCATTAATAAATAAATTGAAGAGCACTGGACCCAGAACAGACCCCTGTGGGACCCCACTGCTAACAGTCTCCCATTTTGAGTATGATCCATTGACCACAACTCTTTGTTTTCTGTCCATTAGCCAGTTCCCTATCCATGAACACAGACTCTTCCCCAGTCCTTGCATTCTCAACTTTTGCACCAGACTTTTGTGGGGAACAGTGTCGAAGGCCTTTGCAAAGTCCAAGTATATCACATCTACAGCATTCCCAATATCCATATTAGCATTCACTACCTCATAAAAGCTGAGCATGTTAGTCAAACAGGACCTGTCTTTAGTAAACCCATGTTGATGCCGAGAAATAAGATTATTTTCTACTATGAAGTCATGTATAGTATCTCTTAGTAACCCCTCAAATAGTTTGCATACAACTGATGTTAAACTTACAGGTCTATAATTTCCTGGATCAGATTTTTTGCCCTTCTTAAATAATGGGAAAACGTGGGCTGTACGCCAATCCACTGGGACTCTGCCAGTTGCAAGAGAGTCACAAAAGATAAGATAAAGGGGTTTTTCTATAACTGAACTTAATTCCCTTAGGACCCGAGGATGCATGCCATCCGGGCCAGGTGCCTTGTCTATTTTTAATTTATTTAGTCTTGCCTTCACTTCTTCCTGCGTTAAGTATTTAATATTACAGTTAGAAGATTGAGACTCTTCCGCCTCTGTAGTTTGCAACAGTGCTGTTTCTTTTGTGAAGACAGAAGCAAAGAAAGCATTTAATAACTCTGCCTTACCTTGGTCATCCACCATTGAGTTCCCATCCTCATCCTTTAGGAGTCCTATACAGTCAACCTTTCTTTTTTTAGAGTTAATGTACTTGTAAAACTTTTTTGGGTTAGATTTGATATCCTTAGCGATTTGTTTTTCAGCTTCAATCTTTGCCTGCCTAATTTCTTTTTTACAATTTTTATTGCACTCCTTATAATTGCTTAGTGCAGCCTCGGTCCCCTCCTGTTTTAAGACCTTATAGGCATTCTTTTTCCTCTTCATTTTATCTTTAACCTTTCTATTCATCCATAGAGGCCTTTTTTTATTCCTAGACATTTTGTTTCCATATGGGATATACATACTACAGTATTGATTGAGTATAAGTTTAAAAGCTTGCCATTTCCCTTCAGTGTCTTCCCCTTGTAGTACATTATCCCAGTTCACCAAACTTAGTGCCTGCCTAATTTGAGTGAACTTTGCTTTTCTAAAGTTCATAGTTTTAGTGGTCCCGCTGCCCCTTGGCCTATCAGTCACCAGCTCAAACGTTATCATGTTGTGATCACTATTTCCCAAATGTTCTTGAACCTGCACATTTGATACATTATCTGGTCTATTAGAAATGATCAGATCCAGTAACGCATTCCCCCTAGTTGGTTCAGTTACCATTTGAGTCAAGTAATTGTCGTGTAGTGCTGCCAGAAATCTGCTGCTTTTACCAGAATGGGTAGCCTCAATACTCCAGTCAATGTCTGGAAAGTTGAAGTCGCCCATAATTATGACCTCATTTTTACCTGCAGCTTTTTCAATCTGCTGTAGTAATCGCAGTTCTGCAGCTTCATTAATAAGAGGTGGCCTGTAGCATACCCCAATAAGCAATTGGCAACTTTTATTTCCACCATGAATATTTACCCAAACGGACTCCACATCTTCGCAATCTTCCTCCATCTCATCGTTGAGGACAGCTGTAAGAGAATTCTTAACAAAGAGACAAACCCCTCCACCTTTTTTCCCTGTTCTATCCCTCCTAAACACATTGTATCCTTTTAAATTAGCTATCCAGTCATGGCTTTCATCCATCCATGTCTCGGTTATTCCCACAATGTCATAGCCTTTGTCATTCAGAATGAACTCTAGTTCGTCTATTTTATTTGCAAGGCTCCGAGCATTGGTTACCATGCACTTTATATTTTTACCACCACATTTACCAATTTTGTTTACATGAAATGGGCTACTTGAATTTTTACCAACCTCCTTAATCTTTACACTGTCCCCACCCCCCTCTCCACCCTCCATAATGATAGGTTCCCACTGTCTTTTTACCTCATCTTGTCTATGTATTGAGACTTTATCCTCCCGCCTCCCCCCAGATCCTAGTTTAAAATCTCCTCCAACCGTTTAGCCATCTTCTCCCCCAATGCAGCTGCACCCTCCCCATTAAGGTGCAGCCCATCCCTGCTGTAGAACCTGTAGCCGACTGCAAAGTCTGCCCAGTTCTCCAGGAACCCAAACCCTTCCTTCCTACACCAATTTCTCAGCCACTTATTTAACTCCCTAAGCTCCCTCTGTCTCTCAGATGTAGCACGTGGCACTGGCAGTATTTCAGAAAACACCACCTTGGAGGTCCTTGCTTTAAGTTTATCTCCAAGTACCTGAAAATCATTTTTGAGGACCTTCCATCTTCCACTAACTTTGTCATTGGTGCCAATGTGTACCATGACAGCCGGGTCTTCCCCAGCCCCACCCAGTAATCTGTCAATTCTTTCCGCTACATGCCGAACCCGAGCACCCGGGAGGCAACAGACTGTACGGCATTCGCGGTTTCTTCGACAGATTACCCTATCTGTGCGCCTAATAATTGAATCCCCTACCACCAGTACCTGTCTAGCCTTAGCTGCACTCCTATTCCCTTTCTCGTTACAGCAGTCTGCCCCTTGGTTGCTAAGGAGCACATCCTGCTGCAGCATTGCTACTCCTGAATCATCCTCCCCAATATTACGCAAACAAGCATACTTATTAGTGAGGGACAACTCGGGACTAGCCTCCCTGCCACTTTTTCCCCTACCCCTTCTAACTGTGACCCAACTAGCGGCTGCCTCTGCTTCTTGGTCTGGCTGTACTCCACCCTCCTCATCTTCAACGGTTCCATCCAGTGTCTGGATCGTGAGATCCAAGCTCTTCTCCATGTTGTATATGCTTCTCAGTGTTGCGAGATGCTTATTTAGCTCTGCGACTTCCGCCTCTAACTGAGCAACACGCACACACCCAGGGCAACAGTAAACACCCTCAATCCGCTGATCAAGGCATGCATACATGTTGCAGGATGTACACTGTACAGCATAGTCCAACATGATGACTTTTGTGTGGGGAAAAAATTATTTAAAGTAAACTGTGGCGGTAAAAGATGAAATGGGAGAGTGAGTGAAGCTGGGGAGGAGGAAAGGGAGAGTAAGTGAAGTTGGGGAGTGAGTGAAGAGGGGGGGGGGGAGGGGAGGAGGGGGAGGGGGGAGGAGGGGGAGGGGAGGAGGAGGGGCGGGAGGGGCGGGAGGGGTGGAGGTGGAGTGAGTGAAGTTGGGGTGGAGTCCTCAAAATTTAAAGACTACACCACAACGTGCCTAGCACATTCTAACCAATGCAAAAAACCACAATATTGATTGAAGGTTTTTTTTTTTTTTTTTTTTTTTTTTTTTGTCCTTACCTACTTCCTCTCACCACTCTCTTTGTGCCTGTGTTGCAACGCCTGTTTTTAACGCCTATGCCACTTGTGTCGCAGCCACTTAGTGAGCAAGCCACAGACTGAGCAAGCTCAGTACTGAGTCCTGAAGCTGACCAAATACCTCCTGTTGCAGCTAGTCCCTCCCCCTAGCCAATTGCCTGCTGCAAAACAAACTAGAGGGAAAAGAAAAAAAAAATTGTACTTTTAAAAAATGACACTTGCTGTTTAATATCAGATGAACCACACAGACAATCCACCAGATATTGCAGCAGCAAAAAACAATATACAAACAGCAATGTAATATAATTAGTGCTCACAATTCCCAGCAGTGAAGTGAAGCAGCCCTCCACCAAGATTAAAGGTTTGGCCTACACTTCCTGTTTAATTTAACACCTGTGTTGCAGCTAGTCCCTCCCCCTAGCCAATTGCCTGCTGCAAAACAAACTAGAGGGAAAAGAAAAAAAAAATTGTACTTTTAAAAAATGACACTTGCTGTTTAATATCAGATGAACCACACAGACAATCCACCAGATATTGCAGCAGCAAAAAACAATATACAAACAGCAATGTAATATAATTAGTGCTCACAATTCCCAGCAGTGAAGTGAAGCAGCCCTCCACCAAGATTAAAGGTTTGGCCTACACTTCCTGTTTAATTTAACACCTGTGTTGCAGCTAGTCCCTCCCCCTAGCCAATTGCCTGCTGCAAAACAAACTAGAGGGAAAAGAAAAAAAAAATTGTACTTTTAAAAAATGACACTTGCTGTTTAATATCAGATGAACCACACAGACAATCCACCAGATATTGCAGCAGCAAAAAACAATATACAAACAGCAATGTAATATAATTAGTGCTCACAATTCCCAGCAGTGAAGTGAAGCAGCCCTCCACCAAGATTAAAGGTTTGGCCTACACTTCCTGTTTAATTTAACACCTGTGTTGCAGCTAGTCCCCCCCCCCCCCTAGCCAATTCCCTGCTGCAAAACAAACTAGAGGGAAAAGAAAAAAAAAATTGTACTTTTAAAAAATGACACTAGCTGTTTAATATCAGATGAACCACACAGACAATCCACCAGATATTGCAGCAGCAAAAAACAATATACAAACAGCAATGTAATATAATTAGTGCTCACAATTCCCAGCAGTGAAGTGAAGCAGCCCTCCACCAAGATTAAAGGTTTGGCCTACACTTCCTGTTTAATTTAACACCTGTGTTGCAGCTAGTCCCTCCCCCTAGCCAATTGCCTGCTGCAAAACAAACTAGAGGGAAAAGAAAAAAAATTTGTACTTTTAAAAAATGACACTTGCTGTTTAATATCAGATGAACCACACAGACAATCCACCAGATATTGCAGCAGCAAAAAACAATATACAAACAGCAATGTAATATAATTAGTGCTCACAATTCCCAGCAGTGAAGTGAAGCAGCCCTCCACCAAGATTATTTAATCGATCCACTGCATTAATGGATCTAAACTACTCACAATATTGAAACCAGTTGTGATCATATGAATTTTCCATGCCGATCAATCATCTCTTTATGGAAATTAACGATAATGTGATCGTTCAAGATCAATTGTGCCCATCAGTTTCTTTGCTTTTATTCAATTCTTTCTGAATGATCTGATCAAAAATATTGAGGGCCCTAAAGCAGGAGGGGGACAACATTTGCATCAAACAAATACAGTTTAAGGAATGTAATCAGACTTGAAGCTAAAAATGTTAAATCCCAAAACATTTACACATATATAAATTCAAAAAGGAAGAAGACAGAGAATACAGGACTACTTAAAGGGAAGGTTCAAGCAAAATAAAAAAATGAGTTTCACTTACCTGGGGCTTCTACCAGACCCATGCAGCCAACCTGTGGTCTTGTAGTCACTAACTGCTGCTCCAGTCCCCCGCTGGCAGCTTGCCGACCTCTGAGGTCGGCAGGCCGAATTGCGTACATTTTTACGCATTCCCGCTAGTGCAGGAACATTAACACATACATGTTTACGCGTTAGTGGTTTAATGCGTAAAAAGGCTTCCCCAATTCTCCACGACTCCTCCACTGCCGTCCGGGACCATCTTGCGGCCCATCTTCCCAGTAAGAGCACAGCTGCACTTGCACTGGTGCCAGTGGGTTTGTGTCTGCACAGCAGCATGGAGTCACTCATGCATGGGAATAAAGCCATGCAGGAGCAGCTCCATGTTAGTACGCAGACACAGGCCGTACTTTGCCCCTGTGCAGTGCAGCTGCACTCGTACACAGAGAAGCGCTCAGCCATGGGCAATCTAAAGGTGGCCATACATGGTACAATTTTTCATTTTTTTTTCGATTAGATAATTTAGTTCAACTATTCCGTTAGATCGAATATAAAGATTTTTCCAGCATGTCCAATCTGATTTTTCTCGAAAAAACGGGATAATCGTTCAGATTTCTTCTTTGAAAAAAAAAAACATTTTCAACTTTCATTCAATTCGATCATTTAGATCGAATAAACGGGATAATCGAACGTTTTTATTGTACCATGTATGGCCACCATTAGACATTCATGTCAAAGATTGTTTAAAGGATCCCAGCGCAGGAGCGGTGGATGAGGATCGGGGCGCCTCTATACCATTTTGAGTCTTACTTAGCTAAGTATCGCATTTTTTTTTCACCCTGACGACAGGTAACTTTTCAATGAGATCAAGATAGTTAAAGCACCAGGGTCAGATGGCGTCCACCCCTAGATACCAAACAAGTTAAATTCAGTTATCGATAGGCTACTTTGTCTTATTTTCTGTGACTCTCTTTCAAGCGGGTCAGTTCCCTATGACGGACATACAGCTGAAAAAAAAATCAGAACCAAGACTCTGCAGACCTGTAGACTTAACATCAATAATATATGCAAACTGTTTGAGTGTGCCCTCAGGGACACTATACAAAATGATATAGAACAGAATAATCTCATTTCAGTTTATCAGCAAGGATTTATTAAAGAAAGGTCTTTAAACAGCAAGATTTGGATCTTTATGTGTTGCCCATTCCCACCCATTTTAAAAACAGACTTCTTACGCAATGTGTTGCATTTGGCTGCTGCAGTTGCTCTCCAGAGACAAGAACAATCCATCAGATTTTTTCCCCATTGACTTTAAAGCACGCCTGAACTGAGAGAGATTTGGAGGATGCCATACGTATTTCCTTTTAACTACTAAATGACCGCCCGCGCCAATTGGTGTGGACGCAGTGGGTGTGGGGCAGGGTTTTGCAGGAGATCGCGCACGCCGATGCGCGTGTCTCTCCGCTTGAATGTCTCCCAGCGGCGATCTCTGCTAGGAGACTGTTAGACAGCTAAACCGCTGTCTCTTTACATTGTACAGTGTTGCGATCTACGGCAGCGCTGTACTGGGGACAGCCATGTGACACGGCTGTCCCCCTGGGACGCATAGGAGCGATTGACTGTCATAGGCTGAAAAAAAAAATATACAAAAAAAATATACAAACATGTTGGCAGGGATCAAAGCCTACTAACAGAAAACTGCAGCAAGCCCTTAAAGCAGCAGTGGCCTAATTTGTAAAACATAGCCTGGTCACTTGGTGGGTAAAGCCTGTGGTCCTTAAAAGGAACCTGAAGCGGGGAAAATTATTTAAAATAAACACATGACGTAGCTGCAAATGTATATTGCATACTAACCTCACCGTCAGTTCCTCTCAGAAGCACACCATTTTCTTCTTTCAGTGATCCCTTCCAGTTCTGACAATATTTTGTCAGAACTGAAATACACCAGTTGCTGTCAGTTATATATCAGCAGCTGTCAGTTACAACTGAATGTGCAAGGTAATTTCCATGTTTCCCTATGGCTCAAGTGGGTGATATTACAGTTTAACTGTGTGCTGACCAGGAAGCTGTTATGGAGTATTGGACATTTTTCAAATGGAGGAAGGAGAATTCCATTGATCACAGTGTACAAATGGGACGCAGGAGAGGAGAAAGGGATTGAGCAGTAGACTACACAGGAGGTAAGTATGACCTGTGTATAGTAGTTATTTTGACTTTTTATTTTCAGTTCAGATTCTCTTTAAGTGGTTAAACAATACCTGTAGTTACCTGGCTGTCCTGCTGACCAAATGTCTCTTCTACTTTTAGCCATAGACCCTGAACAAGTATGCAGATCAGATGTTTCTGTCTGAAGTTTGACTAGATTAGCCACATGCTTGTTCCAAGTGTGTGATTCAGACACAATTGCAGCCAAGGATATCAGTGGGACTGCCAGGCAACTGATATTGCTTAAAAGGAAATAAATATGGCAACCATCTTTGTTAAGGTGTCCATTAATTGTGTTAAAATTTTGGACTAACCAAATTCAGAATTTTCGGACCTGTTTGTCCTGAACTGCTTTCCATATGAAATTAAGCAAGACTGTAGAGTAACCAAAACTTTAAGTTGGTGCACTGCACAGCCTATTAGCATAAGTCATAATGTGCACAAGCAATACTGTGGAGTTGCGTTCAGTTTCCATCTCCTGGCCTTGGTCAATAAAACGTTATACATACACCCAAATGAATAAAATCTTACTGCAGACACGGATATGTTTGTTTAAAAGCAGACGTTTTCTTTGTTCGTTTCACAGTGGCTTTTTCTTAATTAAAATGCTGTTAAAATTCTGTCTAATTAGAGCTGCCTGCTAACATAGGCCCAGATGTTTGGCGTCTCGCAAAAAACAAACCGCATAAAGGATTAATTTATAACACAGGAATCTGTCAATAAAAGAGGGGAATGAGTTTTTAAATAGTCTTTTAGATCTCTTTCCCTCGCCAAATAGGTTGTAAGCAAGTTCACGGCCAGGAGCCCAGAGGATTTGCTCCAAGTGAGGCCTAGTGAACCATTAATAAAGGATGAGGGGAGTCGTCAGCCACAAAAATGTGCCCATTAGATGGCTAGCCAAGTAGAAGGTTTGGTATTCAGCTTCAGAACCTTTGTGGTGTGAAGATGCAATTACATGGTGAAGGATTAAGGAACAGCCGAGTAAAACATAATGAGATACTTCAAAATGCAACCTTAAAAATACTTTACAAAAGCTGAATTTTAATGAGCTATGAATAGACATTCCCTTTCTATATAAATCATTTTGCTCATAATGCTTGAACAATATTGCAATAAAATATGCAAAATACTAGTCTCTGTCTCAGATCTGCTAGACAAAAGCAACTTACTTATGGGTGACTTGAAATGTTCAGATCAGATAAGAAAAGCAGCCTTTCAGCTACTACTAAAGTAGGCAGTTGCTACTAAAGTGTGAATGTAGTCATTTGGTCAGCATAGATTTTGTTCTGGTACCTTGTTCTTGCTTTTCTGAAGATTGTTTGTAGCATTTCACTACTGGTAAGCAGTAATTATAGAATATCTGTACTGTGGTCAGGGCCGGTTCAAGGGGCCCTGTGGCCCTGGGGCAAACTTCAACGTTGGGTCCCCCCCATTACCCCTCTGCTTCCCGGGGCCCTGCTGCAGGTATATTAGCAGCCATAATTACCTTATTCCCAGCGGGTGAGTGGGCGGGCACTCGGAGACACACTGTCTCCCTCCTTCTATATGACCCGGCGCGTCATGTGTAAACACACGCCGGGTCATAGAGTGGGAGGGAGACAGCGGGTCGGCGCTGCTGGGGCCTCAGCAGAGGTCAGGGCCCCCGGAGCAAATGCCCCCTTTGCCTCTATGGTAGCGCCGGCCTTCACTGTGGTTGGGCAGGTAAGACATTATTACCTAGCTAACCTTGCCATTGTGGGTTGCTTGAATGAACGCCCACTAATGGACACACGCTGAAGCCAATTTACTAAATGCACGTTAAGGTGCAGTGCAGTTACCTACCTTTGTCATCCCTTTGTCATTCTTGCAGGCTGTTGTTCTCCATGGAGAACGCACACACACACCCACACACACACACACACACGTGCACACATACGCGCGCACGCACACACACGCACGCACACACGCGCACACACACACACACACACACACACACACACACACACACACACACACACACACACACACACACAGTTTGCAAAATACCCTTGGCTAATAATAATAACTGGCTCTACCCCACTTTTGATACCCAGGAGAAGGTGGTGAGGAGTGGAGGGTGGGAGGAAGCTTATGATAGAGCATGGAAGTCCCCTTTAATAAGTGCATTCCGAGATGACCGGTCCCTTGAAAAACGATAAAAGAAGTAATTTTTAACTTCTACCTAATTACCACAAATGGGTAATAGTAAAAACAAAAACATTTTTTTTTATTGAAATGAAGAAATAAATGCAAATCCTCTTTATTCTTGTATCCTCTCCTGTCCAGCCTTCACCCTAAATGACTTGAGCAGTTGCTCTCGGTGCCACAATATTCTGCTTGGAAGTGGCGCCAGGACCTATGTGAAGCTCCGCCTCCAAACCACTGTAAGCTCCATCTTATAAAATCATGTTTCAAGTTAAACTCCATGATGCCCAGTTATTGTGTCCTCATGGATTCCAAAAGATCTAGTGGACACTAGAATAAATGTTTTATCTATACATCCTATACTGTGGTCAGTAATCTTTGGATTACATGATTAGTAGATCATATGACTCTTCTGACCCTCCATCACAAGTCAACTATATATGCTATATAGTTAACACTACTTGCCTGCAGTTCCATTATCCTCCTCTAGAATACATCCAAGTGTTGGTACGGTGGAGATGCGGAGACCAGCATCACTATGAAGGCTACATCTAAACACTGTCTATGAGATATCCTTTTTAGTTTGAATGAGAGGGTAAAGAAGGGGTGTGTTTAAAAGTAAGAGGGCTGTAGTAAATGATGTAAGAAGGTGTGGGAACAGTTTAGGAACCGTGAGAGAACAGTAACAGGATACAGTTATCAGGTTTCAGCAGTAATACTACTGTTTCAGCAACTGCTGGATAAAGTGCACCTAAATTACATTATAACCAAACTTCTAGTGGTCTATCACCT
This sequence comes from Hyperolius riggenbachi, assembly GCF_040937935.1. NCBI lineage: Eukaryota > Metazoa > Chordata > Amphibia > Anura > Hyperoliidae > Hyperolius > Hyperolius riggenbachi. The sequence goes on from NC_090651.1 coordinate 249,510,388, forward strand.
AAATAATCATTTAATGTCAGTTATAATACATGTGACCAGGGATTATAGCGCTTATAGGAGTTTTAACTGTAGGCTAAATAAAATGCAGCACAGATGCACTGGTATGAGGCCATGTACTATGTATACAATAGTCACGGGACCACTCTCCAATGTATCTGAGTGATCTATAGCCCTACTGAATCCCAGGTTGTAGCCGCACCAAGACATAGCACGAGCGTTAAGGTGATGCATATCCACAGTGGCCAAAAGTGGTTAAACCACTGTTGATCTGTCTTCGATAGTCCCATCTGTGTGGGACCACCATCCCAGGATCCAATAGCCATTGATGCTCTCCAGATGAATCCTCAGTCGGATTGGGATATTAGTAAATCACAGGCTATTTGTGCTAATAGGTAGGTAAGTAACAAACATTTATTGGGATCACCCTTGTTTCATCAGAGACATCAAGTACAATAACATCGTAATTGGTGCTGAGACTGTGCCATGATTACTTATTGGCGGGGACTACCAAAACACTGGTAGATTGGTTAAGAGAAACTTCTGAAGTGATGGAGGATTGTGGCCAGTAAGTTTAACCATGTAACATTTGTGCCCGCTGTAAGACACTACGGACTAGACCTTGGGGACTTTTGTCTCCTTTACCTATCCCTGCTCAATCCATTGAATAAGATGTCTCTCGACTTTATCATAGAGTTACTACAATGAGAGGGCTTTAAATCCATCTTGGTGGTGGTGCACCAGTTAACCAAAATGCCTCATTTTGTACCCTTAAAGGAAACTCCAACTATGGTGGAAACAGCAGATTGTTTTGTTAAGGAGATAATCAGATTACAAGCATTTCCTTCAGTTATTGTCTCTGACCAAGGGGTACAATTTACTTCCAAGTTTTGGCAAGGACAAGCTACAAATTCAGTCTTTGTCTGGTTATCAGACCAATGGGCAGAAACAATCAAACCCTAGAGCAGTACATTTGTTGCTTCACATCTTCTCTCAGAATGATTGGGTGAGACTGCTACACACAGCAGAGTTTTCTTACAACAATTTGATACATTCATCTACAGGACAAACTCTATTCTTTGCCAATTATGGGTATCACCCATCTACCTTCCATTGTTTTGACTTCGATTGTATGGTGCCCAGTGTGCAATGATGGTTAGAATTTCTTTCCAAGAATCTAAGCCTTCCCCAGACCACTTTACAGAGAGTCGAAAGGAGGGTAAAGAGATTTGCAGACAAGAAGAGGAATGAAAATCCGGAGTTTAGAATTGAAAACCAGGTATGGTTGTCCACCATTGATTTGAAATTATATTGTTCTTCTATGAAATTGGGGCCCAAGTTTATTTGACCTTTCCCTATTTGCAAGAGGATTAACCATTTCAGCCCGTGGGTTGTTTTCACCTTATGGACGAGAGGAATTTTCACATTTCAGTGCTTCTCCCTTTCATTCTCAAGTAACTCTATCACTACTTATAACAGCAAAATTATCTATACATTGTTTTTTTCACCACCAATAAGTCTTTTTTGGGGTGGTACATTATGCTAAGTATTATTTTACTCTAAATGCTTTTTAATGGGAATAATAGGAACAAAAATGAAGAAATTGATTATTTCTCAGTTTTTGTCCATTATACATACAGTAGCAAGAAAAAGTCTGCTTAAACTTATACCACACAAATGATTACGTGTTTCCATGTTTTGATTGAGAAAAAGTCACATACTTTTTCTTGCTACTGTACATATTAAAAATGTTTTGTCCCTACTGCATGTAGGTGTAATTTTACTATTTAGCCACAAGATGTCCTCGCGCATTATTTCCTAATCGCGCACAATAAGTACACTAAATAGGAAGTAATGTGTGGCTATTACACTTCGGAAGTGATGCAGGCATCTCATTTATGTCGGCGATCATGGGGGCCTTGCTGGGAGAGGAATGAATTGGGAACAAAGTTCCCATTGATTAATCTAACAATTGACAACAGGAGCGATGGAAACTGTTGAACAAAAACAGTGATCATTCTCGGTGGACATGCACAGATTATCTCAGGGGACTTCTGTCCCCTGCCACCAATCCCCAGTCCCTGGAACCATTGCTTTTGCAAGTAATCATGGAGCAATGAGCCAATGAAATTGTCTCCTGACCAAGATGCGGACGCTCTGCTGTCACAGAGATGCCGATACATACAGCGCTTTATGCCGATGTGAGTGCTGTGATAGCATAGACGCTACCTATTTCTGCTGTGAAAACTCACAGTAGCAGGTACCGTCACAAGTCACAGATACTTTCAACGAATTAGCTTGCCTACACTTACAGGTCAATCTCGTAACACGAGATTCATGTAAGTTCTACAGTGACCGGTAAAAACTATTTTAACCTTTATTTGACCACCTCCACCTACATTCAATAACAACTCGCTTATGGACAGATACTGAAGGCCTCTGGGCAGTTTGGGCATTAGGGATTGGCAGTCTATTCACATTAACCAGCAGTGAAACAATCCTGTAGAGTCGACAATGAGCTGGGAGTCCTTGTCAGTAAAGTGTCTGTTTACCACTAAAGTTATCAGACCATTGTAACTTGTGAGGTGCTCTGGTGAAAATCAAGCATCTTTCTAAATATTACACCATGGATGAACCACTGACAGTTGGCCCATAATACCTACCCTTCGGCAGTATGTTACTATCTGGCCAGTGGCTATTGTAGTTCTGTGTGCTACATCAGAAATACTCCTGTTCACCCTTATTGAAACTAATTGAGGACATCTTTTTCAACTGTAAAACCAATTTAAGAGAAATAGTTTTTGTTGCTGTACTACTATTTCTATCTTCTGTTTATATCTGACATCGAACTAGAAGCCTAGGCTTGAAATGTCTCTCTGAACTCAACAGTGATATCTTGCTAGCACTTCCCAGTAACCTTTAGACATATTAGACACCTAAGTATGTGGTCTGCAAAAGCATACATAAGAATAGCCACATGACTGTCCGAGAGGGAGAAGGATCAATGGATGATCTCTGAGTAAAGACTCGACATCAAAGTCCTGCTGTTTCAGATGTACACAGATATGCAGAAAATACACTTTGAGCAATCACAGAAAGAACATTTCACTGAAAATGTATATTTTTTTTATTTTAACATCCACACCCTGCAAAGCCATTAATTTCCATGGCAACCTGTTGTAGGTGAATTTGTTGCCAATCATTCTGAATTAGTGACAATAAACAACGCGGTTGTAGGAAGCAAGATCTTCTAAATTCTCTCTAACGAGAGATGCTGGATTGCCAAACTGCAAATTGAATGGGGAAAAAGAAAATAAAAATCTGCTTCCGCTATGTTTTGGAAAACCTCTGTAACAATATGAATGGACATTTTCCATAGATATTGTATTATGTTTTCATTTACTTTACACTCCATAAGACTTTCCTGACTTTACTGAGCTGAAATAATTTTCAATATCAGATAAATTCGACTTTCTCTGCATCTGTTTTAAGAGTTTTAAAGTGTTCTTGTCACTTTTACACAATAAAAAGGAAATATTACAACCAGCAAACTGATAACCTGTTTTTCAGTCCAGGGACATTAACCTCCCTGACGGTTTGTTAAAATCCGCCAGGGGGCAGCAAATACCTTTTTTTAATTTTTTTTTTTTTCATGTAGCGAGACAATGTCTCGCTACATGATAGCCGCTGCTGAGCGGCATTCCCCCAGCCCCTCCGATCGCCTTCGGCGAACGGAGATCAAGAGATCCCGTTCAAAGAACGGGATCTCTTGGAGGGCTTCCCCCGTCGCCATGGTGACGGGGCGGGATGACGTCACCGATGTCATCGACGTCTTGACATCAAAGGGGAATCCGATCCACCCCACAGCGCTGCCTGGCACTGATTGGCCAGGCAGCGCACGGGGTCTGGGGGGGGGCGGCTGTGGCGACAGGTATAGCGGCGAATCGGCGGGTAGCGGCGGCGATCGGAGGTTACATGCAGCTAGCAAAGTGCTAGCTGCGTGTAACAAAAAAAAATTATGCAAATCGGCCCAGCGGGGCCTGAAGGGTGCCTCCCGGCGGCATAGCCCGAGCTCAGCTCGGGCTTACCGCCAGGGAGGTTAAGAATGGTCCAACCACAAAGCCTTGAGTAATTGTCAGCCCTTAGTTTAGCATTGCACAGTGTCATGGCAGATAGTGAGTATTAAAATTGCAATCGGGATTGTACACCGATTGTCAATTACAATCCATTGTAATTGTATTGTCTAGGGACAGGACACTTGGGGTTTTTCTTCTGGGAGAACAATGCGCCCTGGGGTGTAACGATTGGTGTCAGCACGCAGAGAGAATCTGATTATTGGTGATCTGCAGTATCACCAAGAATGCAGATATATACCCGATTATTGATGATCTGCAGAATCACCGATAATACAGATATTTTACTAACCTCTGGACACCTAAGGGTATGTAAGTGTTTGGTGTAACAGTAGTACTTTGAGTAATGCACCTGCTGGGCAGGTGATATTAGGCAGTAAAGGAACACTGCTCTGAGAGCACAGGAACCTTCCAGCAGCCTGAGACTCTCCAAGGGGTGGAGTCAGGCTGGAGACAGGAAGGGCCAGAGAGTGAGTGACACCTGAAGGTGGTTGTCACTATCTGATCTGGGGACTATCTCTTAAGGGGAGAGATAGTTCTCGAGGCCGGACACGCCTGGTTGGTAACACACGGACAGATAAAGTACAAAAACAGAAGGCTGATTCGGTATCCAAGGCAAGCAGGGTCTGGCAACGGAGTATCAGAAATGCGAGGTACCGAATCAGAGGACAGAAGAGTAGTCAAGAAAGCAATAAGTCATAACAGATATCAAACAATGCCTAGTCTGGGTGTGAGGTCCGTGGTCTCTCCACCCTGGAACTAGTCTGATGTATAACAAAATGATCGCACAAGTTCCCTAGTCTTGGGTGCAAGGTCCGTGGTCTTAGCACCCTGGAACTAGTCTGGAGTATAACACAAATGATAATACAGTTCCCTAATCTGGGTGTGAGGTCTTTGGTCTCTACACCCTGGAACTAGCTTAAGCATAAACAGAATAACAGTTCAAGTAATCTGGTTCAGTGTGAATTCCCAGGTCCACCTGGTTCAAACACACTGTTGGATCTGACTAAGGTCTGAGTGCTTCCATGTAGTGTTCGCAATGGCAGACAACTTGCAACTGGCCAGCACTAACTATATATGGAGTAGTGCTCTCCAGCACCACCCCTGATTGATCAACCAATAGTATCCAGCTCTGGAGTCAGCTGATCGGCATGATCAACTGACTCTCTCTGCCCAGTATAAGAATTCTGCATCTCAGCGCGCGCGCGCATATTTCTAAGCCTGTGTGCACTAACAGACTCAGCCACACCAGACACACGCTGCCGCGTGCAAACCGCCGTGCTGGACGCGGAACCAGCTGCCTTACTGTTGTTGCATGCGGCGGCTTTTCCGCGTTCTGCCCTGCTGCCAGACACATGCTACCGCGTGCAAACCACCGCATTGGACGCGGAATCAGCCGCCTCCTCCTCAGTAGCACACGCGGCGGCTTTTCCGCGTTCTCTCACAGTACCCCCCCCCCGAGGAATGGACTTCGGACATCTCCTGCCCGGCTTCTCAGGATGCAAGTTATGGAACTCCCTTTTCAACTCCTCTGCGTGCATGCGACATTCTGGTACCCAAGTTCTCTCCTCAATGCCATACCCTTCCAGTGTACCAAATACTGCACGGAGTTCTGCACAAGGCAGGAGTCTAGAATCTCCTCAATTTCATACTCTGGTTGGTCATCAATCAACACAGGGGGGGGGAGCGGAATCCACATATACAGCCGGCTTGAGCAAGGACACATGGAACGATCTCACACCTCGCATGCTGGTGGGGAGATCAATGGCATAAGTGACATCATTGATTTTCCTGGTCACTTGAAACGGACCCACAAATCTGGGACCCAACTTGAGAGACAGTTGCTTCAGAGCCAAATGTCGTGTGGACACCCAGACCAAGTCACCTGGAAGGAATTCCCACTCTATGGAACGCCTTTTATGAGCCTGTTTCTTCTGACTCTGAAAGGCCCTCCTCAAATTTCTTTCTACCATTCCCCAAGTCTGCTTCAAGGACCTCTGGCAATTCTCCAGGGCTGGAAACGGAGTGGCAGCCACTGGTAATGGGGTGAACTTGGGTGACCTTCCTGTCACCACCTGGAATGGGGAAAAACCCGAGGAGGAGCTCTTCAAGTTGTTGTGTGCAAATTCTGCAAATGGCAGGAATTTGACCCAGTCGGTCTGAACATCTGCCACATAACACCTCAGAAACTGTTCCAGAGACTGATTGGTTCTCTCGGTCTGGCCATTGGTCTGTGGGTGGTAGCCTGATGAAAAAGATAGTTCCATGTCCAACTGATGGCAGAATGCCCTCCAAAACTTAGAAATAAATTGGACTCCCCGATCTGACACTATATTTTCCGGAATACCATGCAGCCGGAAAATATGTTGGATGAAGAGATCGGCCAATTCCTGAGCTGAGGGGAGTCCTTTCAGGGGGACAAAATGGGCCATCTTGCTGAAACGATCGACTACCACCCAAATGACCGTCATGCCCTCAGACCTGGGGAGTTCGCCCACAAAATCCATGGACAGATGGGTCCATGGCTCACTCGGGACTGGCAATGATTGCAATGTCCCTACAGGTGCCTGATGGGAGGGTTTGCTTCTAGCACACACTGCACATTCTCTTACATACTCTTTGCAGTCAGTTGCCAATGACGGCCACCAAGCACACCTCGCTACGAGGTCCTGAGTTCTGGAGGCCCCAGAATGCCCAGCATTCTTGTGGGAATGGAACAACTGCAGAATTTGAAGACGGAAAGGCAATGGTATGAACATGACCCCTTCAGGCTTCCCCTCAGGTACATCCTGTTGGAACGGACTCAACGTTTTTGTCCAGTCCCTTTGATGTTCTTACCACCAGGGGTATACGTGATTACAAATCTGAATCTCGAGAAGAATAATGACCACCGAGCCTGTCGGGGGCTAAGTCTCTTAGCGCCCTCAATGTACTCCAAATTCTTGTGGTCAGTATAGACAGTAATGGTATGTTCTGCACCCTCTAGCCAATGTCGCCACTCCTCAAAGGCCAACTTAATGGCCAGAAGTTCCCTATTGCCTATATCATAGTTCTTCTCTGCAGGTGAAAACCTACGTGAAAAAATAGGCACAGGGATGTAACTTCCCTTGCAACCCAGAATGCTGAAGCAGCACAGCCCCTACCCCTACCTCTGAGGCATCTACCTCCACGATAAAGGGGAAGGTGGTGTCGACATGTCTCAAAATGGGTGCAGTACAAAACAATTTCTTTAGAGTGGAGAAAGCAGCATGGGCCTCAGGGGACCAGTGGTGAGTATCTGCCCCTTTCTTTGTGAGACTGGTGAGAGGTGAGATCACTGTAGAGTACCCCTTTATGAACCTCCTATAGTAGTTGGCGAACCCCAGAAACCTCTGGAGAGCCTTCAGTCCCACAGGTTGGGGCCACTCCAAAACAGCTGAAACTTTTCCAGGGTCCATAGAGAGGCCAGAGGTTGAAATTATGTACCCTAGAAAGGCAACAGAGGTCACTTCGAAAATGCATTTCTCCAGCTTAGCGTACAGCATGTTTTGTCTCAACTTCCGTAACACAAACTTAACATGATCTCTGTGCTCTGAGAGGTTGGACGAGAAAATTAGTATGTCGTCTAAGTATACTAAGACGAATTTGCCCAACACCTCTCTAAAGACTTCATTAATCAGCTCTTGAAAGACGGCCGGGGCATTACACAACCCGAAGGGCATCACCAGGTACTCGTAGTGCCCGTCGGGTGTGTTAAAGGCCGTCTTCCATTCATCACCGTCCCTAATCCGCACAAGGTTGTAAGCACCCCTCAAATCCAGTTTTGAGAAAATCTTAGCATTGGTGACTTGAGTAAATAAATCGTCTATTAAAGGCAAAGGATAGCGATTTTTTACTGTAATTTTATTTAAGCCTCGATAATCAATGCAGGGCCGGAGGTCTCCATCTTTCTTTTTCACAAAAAAGAACCCTGCCCCTGCCGGGGATCGAGAAGGGCGAATAAAACCTTTAGCTAAGTTCTCTCGGATGTATTCCTTCATGGCCAACTTCTCTGGCCCAGATAAATTATAGAGATGACCTCTAGGGGGCATACAACCAGACCTGAGATCAATGGGGCAATCAAAGGGACGGTGTGGAGGAAGTTTATCTGCTGACTTGGGACAGAACACGTCTGCAAATTCTGAATACTGATCTGGCAATCCCTCCATGTGAATCTTGGTTTTACCAAAGGTTACTTTTGCTAGACAATGATGATAGCAATAGGCTGACCAGCTTGTTAGCTGACCAGTAGCCCAATTAATCTGAGGCGATTGAATTTGTAACCATGGCATGCCAAGAATGATCGTGGAGGTTGCCATTCGTAACACAAAAAATGATAAACTTTCTTTATGCAACACCCCTATTGTGACCCCCAAGTCTGGGGTCTGGGAAAGAGGGTGATTACTCTGCAGAGGGGAATCATCCACTGCAGTGACCCGAATCTGTTGTTTTAGTGGGGAGATCGGAATCCCCAATTTTTTAGCAAACTCATAATCCATAAAATTAGCTGCTGAGCCAGAGTCTATGAAGGCCTCAGTAGTCTCCGTCTTATCCTGCCAGGATATAGTGCAAGGGAGAAGAAAACTTTGTCATCGAGAGGTAAAGACTGTGCGTCTAGGGTATTACCTCCAACTACACCTAGGCGGCAGTGTTTCCTGACTTCTTGGGACAATTCTGCACTTTATGACCCCCCTCTGCACAGTACAGACAGAGATGCTCTGTTTCCCTACGTCTCCATTCCACCTGAGACAATCTCGACCGACCAATCTGCATTGGTTCCGGTGGGGGTGAAGGAGGTGGAGATGGAGCAGAAGGAGACGCTGCGTAGGACAAGTACCTTACATTGTTCCTACCCCGGGTCTGTCTTTAGTATCGTAAACGACGATCAATTCTGATGGCCGATAAAATGGCCTCATCAATGGATTTGGGCTCAGGATGACCCAACATCAGATCAGAAACTGCGTCTGACAACCCCGATAAGAAACAGTCTAAAAGAGCGAATGAGTTCCATCGAGCTGATACTGCCCACTTTCTAAACTCCGCAGCATAGTTTTCTATCGGACCCTTGCCCTGCCGCAACAACTTCAGCTTCTGCTCAGCGGTAGAGGCAATATCCGGGTCATCGTAAATTATAGCCATAGCTTTAAAAAATTCCTCTACCGAGGTTAGGGCCTTATCCCCCGTGGGAAGGCTATATGCCCAAGTCTGGGAATCCCCTGACAATAGAGTCTTAATGAAGGTTACTCTCTGTGTCATGGTCCCTGATGAATTAGGTCTTAACTCAAAGTATGATAACACTCTGTTTCTAAAATTTCGGAAGTCAGATCTGTGACCAGAAAACCTTTCAGGTACAGACATGCGTATGTCTGTGCTAGGAGGAGATCGCACGGTATCCACAGCCGTCTGATAAACTTGTACAGTCCCAGACAAAGCGTTGATTTGAGTCTGGTGACTGTCCAGTACTCCACCGTAGTGGTGAGTACATCGAGACGGCTGCGGAGTGTGTCCATTTGGGTTTGGTCTACCGTTCTGTAACGATTGGTGTCAGCACGCAGAGAGAATCTGATTATTGGTGATCTGCAGTATCACCAAGAATGCAGATATATACCTGATTATTGATGATCTGCAGAATCACTGATAATACAGATATTTTACTAACCTCTGGACACCTAAGGGTATGTAAGTGTTTGGTGTAACAGTAGTACTTTGAGTAATGCACCTGCTGGGCAGGTGATATTAGGCAGTAAAGGAACACTGCTCTGAGAGCACAGGAACCTTCCAGCAGCCTGAGACTCTCCAAGGGGTGGAGTCAGGCTGGAGACAGGAAGGGCCAGAGAGTGAGTGACACCTGAAGGTGGATGTCACTATCTGATCTGGGGACTATCTCTTAAAGGACTTACGAGGTGAAAATAAACTTCGGAGAAAAACAATTATATCTATCCTACTTCTCCTAAAAATGTATTTTTTACATATCCCACAGTTTTATTTTATATTTAAATCTAGTTTTTAAGTTTTTACTGTTTCATTGTCTCTGCTCAATGACACATTCATTGCAGTATGCCAGAGCTCAAATCTATGATTTATTGACCCCTTTTATCTCTTTCCTGCTCTTAAAAGCCATTTACTGACAGAAAAATGTTTTATGGCTGTAATTACTTATCAGTGAGGGTTATGCTATAGTCTGACCCAGTCCGACCCGGTCCCGACCCAGACAGAAACTGTCACTTTCATACCTGATTTTTAACTTTTTCAGGCAGAGAAAGAAAAAAAGGAACACAGCATAGTTATTTGTGTGCTTGGCACTATACATACACATGTCTATCTCATCATGTCACATGTCACCTCGTAAGCCCTTTAAGGGGAGAGATAGTTCTCAAAGTCGGACACGCCTGGTCAGTAACACACGGACAGATAAAGTACAAAGACAGAAGGCTGATTCGGTATCCAAGGCAATCAGGGTCTGGCAACGGAGTATCAGAAACGCGAGGTACCGAATCAGAGGACAGAAGAGTAGTCAAGAAAGCAATAAGTCATAACAGATATCAAACAATGCCTAGTCTGGGTGTGAGGTCCGTGGTCTCTCCACCTTGGAACTAGTCTGATGTATAACAAAATGATCACACAAGTTTCCTAGTCTTGGGTGCGAGGTCCATGGTCTCAGCACCCTGGAACTAGTCTGATGTATAAGACAAATGATAATACAGTTCCCTAGTCTGGGTGCGAGGTCCGTGGTCTCAGCACCCTGGAACTAGTCTGGAGTATAACAAAAATGATAATACAGTTCCCTAATCTGGGTGAGAGGTCCTTGGTTTCTACACCCTGGAACTAGCTTAAGCATAAACAGAATAACACCATGCACAGAGGTAGCGCTCTCAGGTATACGTATGTTCAATCACAGGTCATAGTCCACATTTAATAATAAAGTCTCTCTTAATTCAAGCAATGACAGTGTCTGCGATTGTTTTCAACTTCTATCTTCCACACATTGGTCAATTTCCTCCCTTGTACGATAGAGCAGCCTCCACCACACCCTCTTGTGCTGAACTCACCATGCATCAAGACCCACCAATGGGTCATAAGTCGCCTTGTGACCGTTACCGGGTGGTCCCCCACCTCTCTGGCAATGCCTCAGACACACCAAGCAGGATCTCCTTCTTCCACTTTAAATCATCATAATGTTTCTAAAATCTCAATAAAATAGCCTCTCATAGTGTAAAAACGTCTTTAAATTTATTGTATAAAAAACATATTGCACTCACATGTAGGTTGATAATAAACAGCGTTGAGTTTTTTCTTGTAAACGGGCTCTCCCCCGTATTGTTGGCCCTAGGCAGGCTGGTCTCTGTGGTTCCACCGGTTTTCGCCGCTCGTGCGCGCCCCTTACGGCCTCAATCCACGTGGAACGCCCGCCTTACTGCTCGCCGCTAGTTCCTGGTGTTTGTGGTTAAGCTCCGCCCGACATGTTTCGTCAATCTATGACTCGTCCCTGATGAGTCATAGATTGACGAAACATGTCGGGCGGAGCTTAACCACAAACACCAGGAACTAGCAGCGAGCAGTAAGGCGTGCGTTCCACGTGGATTGAGGCAGTGAGGGGCGCGCACGAGCGGCGAAAACCGGTGGAACCACAGAGACCAGCCTGCCTAGGGCCAACAATACGGGGGAGAGCCCGTTTACAAGAAAAAACTCAACGCTGTTTATTATCAACCTACATGTGAGTGCAATATGTTTTTTATACAATAAATTTAAAGACGTTTTTACACTATGAGAGGCTATTTTATTGAGATTTTAGAAACATTATGATGATTTAAAGTGGAAGAAGGAGATCCTGCTTGGTGTGTCTGAGGCATTGCCAGAGAGGTGGGGGACGACCCGGTAACGGTCCCAAGGCGACTTATGACCCATTGGTGGGTCTTGATGCACGGTGAGTTCAGCACAAGAGGGTGTGGTGGAGGCTGCTCTATCGTACAAGGGAGGAAATTGACCAATGTGTGGAAGATAGAAGTTGAAAACAATTGCAGACACTGTCATTGCTTGAAGTAAGAGAGACTTTATTATTAAATGTGGACTATGACCTGTGATTGAACATACGTATACCTGAGAGCGCTACCTCTGTGCATGGTGATACTTTAGAAGGAGAGGGGGTGAACCAGGGAGAAGTGTGTTTTTTGGAATAATTTTGTCTGTTCTGTTTTTTTTGTCCACTGGTGCTACCATCTGTTGTTCAAAAATTGCCAGCGCGTTTGTGTCTTGAAGCAATAAACAGAATAACAGTTCAAGTAATCTGGCTCAGTGTGAATTCCCAGGTCCACCTGGTTCAAACACACTGTTGGATCTGACTAAGGTCTGAGTGCTTCCACGTAGTGTTCGCAACGGCAGACAACTTGCAACTGGCCAGCAGTAACTATATATGGAGTAGTGATCTCCAGCACCACCCCTGATTGATCAACCAATAGTATCCAGCTCTGGAGTCAGCTGATCAGCAGGATCAGCTGACTCTCTCTGCCCAGTATAAGAATTCTGCATCTCAGCGCGCGCGCGCGTATTCCTAAGCCTGTGTGCACTAACAGACTCAGCCACACCAGACACACGCTGCCACGTGCAAACCGCCGCGCTGGACGCGGAACCAGCCGCCTTACTGTTGTTGCATGCGGCGGCTTTTCCACGTTCTGCCCTGCTACCAGACACACGCTTCCGCCTGCAAACCACTGCATTGGACACGGAATCAGCCGCCTCCTCAGTAGCACACACGGCGGCTTTTCCGCGTTGTCTCACATGTGGTCACTCAGAGGTCGCTAAAGATCCACCCTGCTGGATTTTGAAGCTGAATACTCACCACCCAACAGGTCCAGCGACGTCCCTTTGACGACGAGCATTAAGAGATTACTCTTCCTGCTAGTGAAGTCACACAATGTTACATGACGGGCGCGAAGTGAATCGAACGTGGTACTGTGTACAAAGTCATCGGTGGTTCTTAAAGATCCGATCTGCCGTGACGATCGTTATCGGTGTGTGTGCTAAACGTCATTCATGTGATGGCGTGTCAGTTCCCACATCACAAGATTGCGGAAACCACCGCTGGTCGCGCAAAAAAAAAAAAACACGCTGGTCATCGGAAAAAACAGGAAACTTACGTGGTGGGTACAGGCCTTTAGGCTACATTGGACGGACTCTGTACACACACTAGATTTCCACTTGGGGTAATCTTGATTGGTCCCCAACTAGGTTTAATCTAGCATGTGTAGCTTTAGAATGATTGTTTTGATCAGGCGTTCTTACTGCACTTTTTAATTCTGCCTGCCCATATATTCTAAGTGTGCAACTGTATATGTATGACAAAAGCTCAGAATGACAATCAGGTAATTAGTTCTTTACACTGAAGTCAATAATGGCATTTTTTAAAATCTATGCACATTGGTTCAGGACCTGGTGTTTGTGGTCCAACTTTCACAAGATACCGGGGACCTAACAGGTCTATTAAATGGATCATTTGAAAAGTGTTCTCACATTTGTCAAACGCGGCATATGTTAACACCATGCTGTTCAATTCAGTAATAAACACTGTGAAAAATGCCCCTATAAACCACACAACAAATGGGTTTTGTGTGTAATAATGAACATGTATTGTAAAATATTCCCCAAACTGTATTCATGGCATAGTAGTAAAGCTCCAGCACAGGAGAGAATTGTAGGCGGAATGGGAAAAATAGAGACATTATTATGGCCACCCCATTCAGCGCTGTCCGTTAAATTCATTAGGAAAAAGTTACACTTAGCTTCCAGCGTGGCTGAAGGCAGGCATCCCAAGGCACGTATGTCCACCTATAAATTCACTGCTTGCAAGGGCTGCCAAAGGTGGAAATAGCTCTGGAAGATTTTATTAACCTTGAAGAGTGAATAGAATTAAGATCATAACTTTTCTTCTGTGCATTCGTCATATTGCCATGGAGGGCTTAGTAGCTGCTTGTACCTGTAATGTGCTTATAACTTTCTGAAAGACTTCCAGATTTGCTGGGTAACTGAGTTTGTCTCTTAACATCTCAGTGGGGGGAAATACACCCTAAAAAACAGATGGAGTACATTTACAGAGAATATTCATCTTGCTGTATTCAGGGAATTCATTCCATAGGCAGAAACAGGGACATTTCTAAGTGCCCCAATGTTCAGGCTAGCTATCACCTTGTGTGCTGTGTAAATATTTCTTAGCAACTTTTTCCAAACCAGGACTTAAAGCCCGTAACAACGATGCGATCCGTCAACCGGCGATAGTTTGAGCGATAAGCAATCGTTTTCATGATCTCGTGACGTGGATAAAGACGCTCGATCACGTGGACGTCGATTAGCATGGTAGGAATGGTAGGAATAGGAACCAAAGCAGCTAGCCATTAAAATGGACAGAGGTGGTGCAGTGTGGACCACGCACGCCCTTCTAGGTTTTTTAAATGATAAAAGGGTAGAACTTACAGTTGTGTACACAGTAGACAGGAATGCCAGTCAGTGGTGTAGCTTAGGAACTATGGGCCCCGGTGCAAGTTATACATTGGGGTCCCCCAAGCACTCTATACATAATAACTGATACGGCACACCAAAACCAAATTGTTGCAAAGGACAACAATAGTGTCAGAGGTGCAAGAAGGGGATGGGAAACAGTTCGTTAATGATTACTTCTATTTAAAGCATCTATAGAAGTGATTATTTATTACCAACACAGGGCCAAAAGAGAGCTAATATTGTGCTTGAGAGAGGGCCCCTCTGACCCAAGGGCCCCGATGCAGTCGCTACCTCTGCAACCCCTATTGCTACGCCACTGATCTAAACCAAGCTGTACCTGACTGGACTTCCGAGGCCAAAAATCCCAAAAATCAATCAGAACCTTAATCTTTTCAGAATCCATGGAGGACCATGGAGGATGCCATCCACGCCCTCCGCTATGTTCCGCCAACAATCAGTTCTTTTTATTCACCCCAGGACAGGTCCGACCCCACCGCACGGGTCGCTCCTTGCTTCCCCACTAAAGGTGGCCGCCAAGCTGAGACGCGGCTGCGCAGTACCCATGGCCACAAGTGCGACTGCGTAGCCCTTATCCCTCCCCCGGGCCGCGTACTGGGTCCCGGCATCCTCCTGAGCGTACGTCGGGTGCGCTCACTTCACTGCGAGTAGTGCATGTGAGGCCGCGCCCCCTAGCCGGGACAGTACAGCAGAGTGAGCGCAGGGGGAACGAGCATTTCTTTTACACAGTGCACAGATTTATAAAGTAAGTATTTTGATGAAAAAATTAATTTTGGGGGTCGGAAGTACCTTCTATTATATATAACAATGCATGAAAGCATCTTTGTGGCTAAAAATGGGAAAAAAATTAGCATGCAGTTAATCTTGTCAGATCTGACAAAAATGTCAAAAACACCTGATCTGCTAGCTGTTTTTTTTTGGTCTATGGCTAATGGATTACAGGCAGAGGATCAGCAGTAGAGAAGGCCGAACCTCCGATTCGCGCAAACTTTAGCGAACCGCAATAGACTTCAATGGGGAGGCGAACTTTGAAAACTAGAAACACTTATGCTGGCCACAAAAGTGATGGAAAAGATGTTTCAAGGGGTCTAACACCTGGAGGGGGGCATGGCAGAGTGGGATAGATGCCAAAAGTCCCGGGGGAAAATCTGGATTTGACGCAAAGCAGCATTTTAAGGGCAGAAATCACATTGAATGCAAAATTGCAGGCCTAAAGTGCTTTAAAACATCTTGCATGTGTATACATCAATCAGAGAGTGTAATTAGAGTACTGTTTCACACTGACACACCAAACTCACTGTGTAATGCACCGCAAACAGCTGTTTGTGTTGTGACGGCTGTGCTGGACTGGTGCGCACCATGGCGAGATTGCTCTTCCTCAGTGATATCAGGTAATGTCTGACTGCCTTATCAACATTCGATGGTTCTTTCTCTACCATTGTTAAAGCTTACATCTATTTTTTTTAAATTACATTTACTGCTGGCTGTTCAGTACCTGCAACGAGAATCTGTTATGGAGGCCAAGTCTGCCATTGTGAGTGACCACGGGTAATGGCTGGGGAATCAGGATTTGATTCCAGTCCGGAGCGGGAGCCTGAGAACTGGCTACCACCACCACACATCCAAGTAAGGACCCATTTGCTGTAT
Source organism: Hyperolius riggenbachi (assembly GCF_040937935.1). Lineage (NCBI taxonomy): Eukaryota > Metazoa > Chordata > Amphibia > Anura > Hyperoliidae > Hyperolius > Hyperolius riggenbachi. Next base: position 249,526,692 of record NC_090651.1, read on the forward strand.
AAGTAATGTACCTGCCCTGACCGTGCTTTGCAGACCAGGCATCTGTGGTCAGATGGACCCTTGACCCAACGCTGTGTGCCAGAGATGACACCACTTGCCTTTAACGAGAATCTGTTATGGAGTGCAAGTCTGCCATTTATTCAACTATGTGAAACTTTCAATGGTACTTTCTCAGTAGCACGGTGACCACAGGTAATGGCCGGGGAATCCTGGTTCGATTCCGGTCCGGAGTGGGAGCCTAAGAAACGGCTACCACCACCACACATCCAAGGAATGCAGCAGACACGCTGTGGGCAAAGGAGCAGGAACGGCTACCACACATCCAAGGAAGGCAGCAGGCATGGCATGCACGTCCCGAGGTAGTGACCAAAAATAACGATACAGGAGGACTTTTGAGGCCCTGCTGCATATGAGATGAATCAACTTTACATCCTTTAACGAGAATCTGTTATGGAGGGCAAGTCTGCCATCCATTCAAGTAAAAGGTATGCACTGACTGCCAGGTATAATACAATGTGCAGCCAAAGATGCAGTGAAAGGTATGCAGTGCCTGCAAACAGCTGTTTGTGTAGTGACGGCCGTGCTGGACTGGTGCGCACCATGACGAGAGTGCAGGTGATGGCGGCTTTCCAGTCCATATGGTCGCCGGGTTGAGGTAGCTGAATGACAGAACAGTGACTGTCCAGCTGATCAAATTTGGTCTGTCCACAATGAAGCAACGACCTTATTATCGTGGGGAGCGACTTAATCTTGGGGCAAGCAGTCACATGGCATGCAGGCAGAGATGCTGTGTGTGGGGACTGACTTAGTCTTTGGGCAGGCCTGACCGTGCTTTGCAGACCAGGCATCCATGGTCAGATGGACCCTTGACCCAACGCTGTGTGCCAGAGATGTCACTACTTGCCTTTCAACATCACGGTACAGTTTAGGTATCGCCTTTTTTGAGAAAAAATTGCGGCCTGGTATCTTCCACTGCGGTGTGTGGCTTTGCTTTTGTGTGCTGCTTTTCCTCAGGTGGTCATCCCATTGCAGTTTGTGCTTTGTAATCATGTGCCTTCGTAAGGTAGTTGTCCCTACGTGGGTCTTGGTCTTTCCACAGCTCAATTTTCTGTGGCAGAGAGTACAGGTGGCATTGCTCTCATCTGAGGCAGACACACAAACAAATGTCCACAAATGTCCACAGCCCTGGGGTGATGGCACTTTGATGGTGGCGGTCGACTTGATGGCACGTGCCTTCTTCTGAGCACTGTACTTTGGTCGAGGGCCACATGAAATCACGACAGCGCAACCTTGCACAGACCTGCCAGGTGGCCTGCCTCTGCCTTTTGTTTTGTCCATATTGGGGGGGGATGAAGTGAAACTGACTTGACTAATACAATGTGCAGTCAGTCACACAGGTGCAGTTAACAGGTATGCACGGAGTGGTATATCACACTGCGTGTGCTCACGTATGTAGGTGGGTGCACCGTGAACAACAGGTAGGTATATGCAGTGATGGCTATTACAATGTGCACCTGTCACACACAGACAGGTACCGGACAGGTACAGTGACACTGCGTGCGCTCACGTAGGTAGGTGGGTGCACTGAAGTGAACAACAGGTAAGTATATGCAGTGATGGGTATTACAATGTGCACCTGTCACACACAGACAGGTACCGGACAGGCACAGTGACACTGCGTGCGCTCGGGTAGGTAGGTGGGTGCACTGTGAACAACAGGTAGGTATATGCAGTGATGGGTATTACAATGTGCACCTGGCACTGGCACAGTAGTAATTATACCACCAAGGGGCTAAAGGCCAGCTGCGACTGACTGACAGGGCTGTATATAATGCAAGTGGGCCACACACAAAAAAAAATAGATCACAAGCAGGGTTGCTCGTAAACTACGCCAGCGCGAATCTACGCGTCGTAGTACGCAACTACGCATCGTAGTTCGTAGACAAAGTTTAAGAACTACACGTACGCATTTCCGCGTAGTCGTAGTCCCGCTATGCGAAGCTTTGCCTGCTACGCGCAGTTGACGTGTGTATTGCGAAGTCAACTACGCGTGCGGTATCTGCATCTATATGGATCATTGCGCATACGCAGAAATATTATTGCCCTTTTATACGCATACAATTCCGCATTGGAAGGTGGAATGTATGCTTATATTAGTTTATATTTGCAAATAGGTTGAATATTATTGCGGAAATTTTTCCACATAAGGGCATAAGCGGTCGCATCAACTACGCTTCGCACTTCGCGAAGCTTGCGTAATTTAACACGTAGTCTACGAAATGCAAACGTAGTGAAGTTTCTGATTAAATAGCCGTAGATTGCGAAGCGTATTTGCGTAAAAATACACGTAGTTCCAGCGTAGCGAAGTTGGCTGACTACGACCATCAGTGATCACAAGAATAAGATTAGCTCTCTCAAAAGAGCTGTTGAGGAGTGCTTTTTTAGCAATAAGAATCAGCAAGGAGAAAGCTAAGAATACTACAAGAGCCTAACTAAGCTTTCCCTATAAGTCTCTGCACAGCAGCTATCCCTTCTCTAATTACTGCAGGCACACAAGTGAGTCCAATGCCTGACGCTGCCTGCCTTTTATAAGGGGAGGAGGGCCTCCAGGAGGGAGTGTAGCCTGATTGGCTACAATGTGCCTGCTGACTGTGATGTAAAGGGTCAAAGTTGACCCTCACGATGCACTATGGGGGCGAACCAAAGTTCCGGAAAAGTTTGTGGTTCTCCTATCGCGAACCACGGAAGTTCGCCGGCGAACCGTTTGGGCCATCTCTAATCAGCAGGATAGCCAGGCAACTGGTACTGCTTAAAAGGAAATAAATATGGCAGCCTCCATATACCTCTCACTACAGTTGTCCATTAACAAGGGAAGAACCTTTATAGTATGTAGGTAGTTTTTAAATCTTTATTATGCTGATGATTCAGGTAAGTTTATATTAAAGTGTTCTCCTAACAGTCTGAAATAATCCATTTACTATCTGTAATCTGTATCTGTTATCTGCGAATTCAGTCTGCTAATAATTTCGAATTGATTTGACTGCTGTATATTGCCTTGGGCCAGTGCGGGGAAACTCGCTTCATGTTAGATACCCATGTAGAGGGAAGGTTCTGTCTCCCATTGAATTTATATACCTTTGGGACTCCTTGGCAGGCTTTGGAAGCACTGGCATCCTGGAGTGCCTCCAAACATGGACGCATGTGCGGGCTCGGACTCACGTGCCTGCACTGTGCAGTATGGATCCACTTGTTTTTGGAATTACTCAGAGAGGCCAGTACTTCTGAGAAGGTTCAAAGACCTATTCAACCTGCTGGTCAAATAAATTTAACAGGGGGACATTGGTGGAATGAGGTCATGGAGAGAGGCCCCTTCCCTCTACATAGGTGAGCATCTAACTCCTTTTTTTATTTGCTTCAGGTTTACTTTAAAGGGCAACTGAAGTGAAAAAGAATATGGAGGCTGACATATTTATTTCCTTTAAGCAATACCAGTTGCCTGGCAGCCTACGTGGCTGCAGCAGTGTCTGAATAACACCAGAAACAAGCATGCAGCTAATCTCGTCAGATCTGACAATAGTGTCAGAAACACCTGGTCTGTGTATGCTTGTTTAGGGTCCATGGCTAAACGTATTAGAGGCAGAAGATCAGCAGGACTGCCAGGCAACTGGTATTGCTTAAAAGGAAATAAACATGGCAGCCTCCATAGTCCTCTTGCTACAGTTGTCCTTTATTCTTGCTGATAACAGGCATTAACTGGATGACTTAAGGTAGGAGTGCATGAATTGGGCAGGATGCCCCCCCCCCCCCCCCCCCAATAAATAAATAAATAAATACCAATATTGTTTGCAAACATAGAGGTATCAAGGTTTCAAAATACAAAATTATACGAAAAACAAAACTGAGAGGAAATATATTAAGGAGGGAAAAAAAAGCAAACAAGTGAGATTGTCTGTTAAAGTACGGAAAAATTGATTCTGCAGGGGTGAGGTTGGGATGACTCTGATTACAGCCTCTTTAAATTACAACATGATTTGTGTAACATTTATATAAGGTTATAGCATACGGTAGTCATTTTTTTTTTCAGCACAACTGGAATATCGCTTTAAATAACAAAGACCTGAAGCTATTTCAAGGCTAAAAAAATGATTACAAATAATCAGAAATGTTAAGCTATTCTGTAGAGTGATTCCTACTCCATTTTCAAAGGGATGGAGGTATGAATGCTACTTTTACATAAACAACGTGCTATTAGAAAGGGTGCCTGACCTTGTGCAGGTGCCACGCTCAATGCAGGTATGAGAATGCAAACCTTTACATGGTGGGGAGGTCACAGGAAAATGGGGAAATAAACAGTAAAACAAATAACACATAAATAGCGCAAGTAATGAGAAAGAAGGTGTTTTATAAAAGGTAATGTGTTATTGTTGTCATTACATTCACTTCAATGCCATACATAAGTGGGAAAAAACACTTTACATCATGTTTGCAGCTTAAAGCCAATGAACGCAATTAATTTTCTTTTCCCTCTCCCTCCCAACCTCCACTTAGCCCACCTACCCCAAAGCCTCCCCAGTTACTCACAATTAGGAAGGGTCCTGTCAATAAATTTGTCTACTCTTTCATAAAAACTAAAAGCCATAACAGTCACTGGCATCTGGCACCTAGTCTCAACAATGAGTAACTGCACCTAAATTACCTATGTGGCTCACTTCCTGGACCACTCTGCCTTGCTGATTCCCACAATCATCTGATTCCCACAATCATCATAGCCAGGGCCGGCCCTAGACTTTTTGCCGCCTGAGGCAAAATTAGAAAAAAATCGCCGCCCCTCCCCCCCGTGGGTGGGGGGGGCGCCTAGCTGGAAGGGTAGCGGGCAGGAAGGGGGTATTGGGCCTAGCGGTGGGGAGGGGGGTCAGACCCCCCCCCCCCTCCCTCGCCTGGGTCCCCCGATCTGCGCTCCCCTCCAGCTTTAAAAAGTGAAGTACCAGCTCTATGATTAAGAGGCAACGGGCGGGGATCACTCACCTTTTCCGCGTTCCATCGTGCGCTTCACTGACGTCACTTCCTGCAACACCGTCCACTTACAAGACAGTGGGCGGCGTTGAAGGAATTGACAGGCGGGTGGCGCCCCCCCCCCCCAGAAATGCCGCCTGAGGCAAATGTTTCACCCAGCCTCATGAGCGGGCCGGCCTTGATCATAGCTACCTTCAACATCTCAATCCTCCCTCAAAATTAAAAACAGAATCTTCACAAACTCCACTCTCCTTTTAGTGCTTTTGGCCTCCAATATAACTTATACACTGATGATACAAGATATATCTCCCTACCGATACTAATATTGCTAAAATTGTCCTCAAAGAATTATTATAGTCTAGAGCAAACTATTGTTCAAAACGGAGGTACCAGATAAGGATAAAATACTTAAAAAACGTTTAAAAAAGGGGGGAGGTAGTGGTGGACTTACCTCCCACAAGCAGAAACACGATCAGTTAGTCACTGAAAAATATCTTTATTATTACCTCCTGTCTTTCTACTTCTATGGAGGGCGACATTTTTAACCCGAGTGGGGTCGGGTATAATCTCCCCACCTGCCTACTGAGTAGTTACGAGAGGTAACCCACCTTTGTGAGTATATTCTCATACAGTGGGTTGCAAAACTATTCGGCCCCCTTGAAGTTTTCCACATTTTGTCATATTACTGCCACAAACATGAATTAATTTTATTGGAATTCCACCTAAAAGACCAACACAAAGTGGTGTACACATGAGAAGTGGAACGAAAATCATACATGATTCCAAACATTTTTTACAAATAAATAACTGCAAAGTGGTGTGTGCCTAATTATTCGGCCCCCTTTGATCTGAGTGCAGTCAGTTGCCTATAGACATTGCCTGATGAGTGCTAATGACTAAATAGAGTGCACCTGTGTATAATCTAATGTCAGTACAAATACAGCTGCTCTGTGACGGCCTCAGAGGTTGTCTAAGAGAATCTTGGGAGCAACAACACCATGAAGTCCAAAGAACACACAAGGTCAGGGATCAAGTTATTGAGAAATTTAAAGCAGGCTTAGGCTACAAAAAGATTTCCAAAACCTTGAACATCCCACGGAGCACTGTTCCAGAAATGGAAGGAGTATGGCACAACTGTAAACCTACCAAGACAAGGCCATCCACCTAAACTTACATGCCGAACAAGGAGAGCGCTGATCAGAAATGCAGTCAAGAGGCCCATGGTGACTCTGGACGAGCTGCAGAGATCTACAGCTCAGGTGGGAGACTCTGTCCATAGGACAACTATTAGTCATGCACTGTACAAAGTTGGCCTTTATGGAAGAGTGGCAAGAAGAAAGGCATTGTTAACAGAAAGCATAAGAAGTCTCGTTTGCAGTTTGCCACAAGCCATGTGGGGGACGCAGCAACCATGTGGAAGAAGGTGCTCTGGTCAGATGAGACCAAAATGGAACTTTTTGGCCAAAATGCAAAACACTATGTGTGGCGGAAAACTAACACTGCACATCACTCTGAACACACCATCCCCACTGTCAAATATGGTGGTGACAGCATCATGCTCTGGGGTTGCTTCTCTTCAGCAGGGACAGGGAAGCTGGTCAGAGTTGTTTGTTGATCCAAGTTCAAGCTGCATAACATTTACAAGAAATTTGACTGCAAGTAGAAATTATTTGCATCTCATTGATCATCCCTACTCAAGAAGATAGTAGCAACCACTTATGCAGTGTGCTGTCTGAGGTCCAGTAGTGGATACTAGGGATGGTCAATAAAATGCAAACATTTTTCAGTTGATGAAACATTATGCACATGTTGTATGCAAATGTATGCAGCTTAAACATGAACCAATCAAATCCTGCTGAGATAAAATTCAGTCCATTTTCATGCTGCATAAATTTGCATACAAAATTTGCATAATCCTGCATCAACACAAAATTATTTGCATCTCATTGACTATCCCTAGAGGATACTGCAGCTGTTAATGGCCCTTTTCCAAAGAAAATTGCAATTGCAAACACGCTGATGCCATTGCAATTTCTTTATTTTACCCCAAGTGACCGATCATTTTCATGGTCCAATTGCGTTTGTGTTTTCCTGACAGTTAATAGAGCAAAAAAATGAAAACATGGGAAAAATGCACATCAACTAAAAACATCTCACAGATTTCCTAACACAGTACAAAATAGAAATGCTAGTGCATTCCCTCATCCGGACTAGACTATTGACACACCCTTCTCTGTGGTTTCTAGTTCATCCTGATATCTGTTGCTCAGCTCATCTATCTGTAGTCTCACTGCTCAAATTCTGCTCCTCTCTGTCTTATCCTCCACTGATTGTCCATCAACATTAGGGTAGAATAAGATGACAATGCATCTTAAATAAAAAACACAGAGATAGCAAGAGCCCGAATGGTGCAGTACATCAAGAGTTGCAACAAAAGCAACCAACTGAATAGGATGGTGGAGATCGTAAACTCATCTACACTTGAGTGTTCTCAGAGGTTTCTGGTATGGCCGCTCTCTAGAAAAACACTAGGTACTGGCTGCAAGGCGAGGTCCCTCAAACTGGTGGGTGAGAAACATGAGGGGATAATAGGCGCCCAAAATTGATACTAACATTTTGTTAAAAACAACTAAAATCTGAAGGTAAGAGGTGGTTTCTCCCAAAAACAATGAAACAGGATTAAAGACAAAAAGTTTATCAGAGGTTTAAAAGTTTTAACACTGGCAACACATTTCATGGATCACAGCCCACTTTCTCAGGCCAATAGTTGTGCATAGAAATCAGCAATACACATACTGTATACTCAGAACTATGTACAAAAGTCATTACGTAATATACGAACAGCATAATGTGTCAATAGATGGTAGTAAATATAAATAAATGCAAAAAAATAAATAAATGGGGAATAACCTTGTTTATAAGAGCAGTTAATCTCTATAATGCTAAACATGATAGGAAATAGATATTACTAAATGTATGATATATAATATCATATGCGTTAGCATACCTCGAGGCAGATACTGTCTGTTAATTGCAAAACTATTTGTTATAGGAAATGGAATATATAAAGAGAATAGTAATCTATAGAATCATAATCTATACTGAGTGTTAACTAATAATGGCCAAGTAATAAATATCTGTTTTTTTTGTCCCAATAGAGGGTGTCAAAGGGAGAGAAAAAAATCAGGCTTTAAAAACATCATGCACCTTCTTTTTTTTTATTAACAGTCTCCCTTTGACACACTAGATTGCCCTGAAGAGCTAAGCACACATCCAGAGCTGCAATTGGTACTCAATACGGTTAAAGCCTATTAATTTTACAGATTCATACTAATCCAACTTGATTAGCTCTTCAATGGTGCTATGCTGGTAATGATCACTTCTACATATGCCTTGAATAGTGGTAATCAATAACAAACTGTTCCCCTGTTCTGCTTACATACTGTGGATGTCCTTGGCAGGTTTGTAAATTGTAAAGGTGGCCATGCACTGAGAGATTTTCAGCAGATTCCACCATCAGACAGATTTCTATCAGATGCCTGTCAAGTCGAATGTGTGCCATACACTAGGAGCAGACTTCCAATAGATTTCAAAATGCATCTATTGGTAATCTATTGTAAATCGATCTAAATGCATTATTGGATCATTAGATCCAATGCAACTCTATGGGCCATCGATCTGCTGCCAGCAGCAGATAGACCTAGATTTTCCATCCTGTCAGATAGATCAAATCGATTGAAATCGGCCTCAAATCGATCGATAGATCTGAGAGAATTGATTTCCGATCCATTCTATAAAATTGATCGGTTGATGGATGAAATCGACCAGTGTATGGGTCCCTTTAGTTATAGAATACTGGGGGGCCAGTGTAAAACTTGCACTGGAGCCCAAAGCTCCTTTGCTACACCACTGTAGGAGAGTGTTAGAGTTGGGCATCAGGAGGGGGTTAGTGTTAGGTATTAGGATGGGGATTAGTGTTAGGCAATAGATATGGGGGGTTAGTGTTGGAATGAAATCAGGTGAGTCTGTAGTAAAATATTGGTTAATATTAAATTACCCATTCTTTAACTATCTTTAACTATTGACATAAAGCGGCACCCAGTTCACCCGACACCTTCATAATATATAGTTACATAGTTATTTGGGTTGAAAAAAGACGTCAATCCATCGACCAGAAAATATGTATTCCTGTCTGCCTACACCACTCAGGGATACAGTCATGCCTGGAGTTGCACTTTAATATTTTGTTTTAGTTTTGGACGGAAAGAGAGCTGAAGCCCCTGTTACGTTTTCTTACTGTATGTGTCTTCATTAGAAAGATCTGACACACAGCACGTTGCTATGATCTGGGATTGTCACCTCCTGAGTCCCAAGAGAGCATTTATGCAGTGGCGGCTCCAGCTTCAGATTTTTGGGGGGGCTCAAAGGAGGCACAAGGGCTGGCCGGTGGGGCTTACGGTGGGGAATTTGCGGTGCACTAAGCAAGCCGTGGCGAGAAAAATGGGCGTGGTCATTATGTCATGTGGGCGGGGCTAACTGTAATGTAATTGTACCAGCTAATGTAGTTTCATAAAAAAATTATGAAGTAAATGCACATAATGACAGACAGCGTTTCACCAATAAATGCACGTAATGAGACACAGCCTTTCACCAGTAAATGCACATAAGAGACAGCTTTTCACCAGTAAATGCACGTAATGATAGACAGCCTTTCACAAGTAAATACACATAAGAGACAGCTTTTCACCAGTAAAGGCACGTAATGACAGACAGCATTTCACCAGTAAATGCACACAAGAGATAGCTTTTCACCAGTAAATGCACGTAATGACAGACAGCGTTTCACCAGTAAATGCACATAAGAGATAGCTTTTCACCAGTAAATGCACGTAATGAGACACAGCCTTTCACCAGTAAATGCACATAAGAGACAGCTTTTCACCAGTAAATGCACATAATGACAGACAGCCTTTCACCAGTAAATGCACATAAGAGACAGCTTTTCACCAGTAAATGCACGTAATGACAGACAGCATTTCCCCAGTAAATGCATGTAATGAGAGAAAGCATTTCACCAGTTAATGCACATAATGACAGACAGCCAGTGTTCCCAGGTAGCCAGGTGTATAGATGTCCCCAGTATATGTAGTCAGGCTAGTGATGGTGGGCTGGGGGCCCCAGGGCACCTCAGGCCTGGCTGGTGGTGGGCATGAGGCCTCAGGCCTGGTTGGTGGTGGGAAGGCCTCAGGCCTGGCTGGTGGTGGTGAGCTGGGGCACCTCAGGGCAGCTCAGGCCTGGCTGGTGGTGGTGGGCTGGGGCACCTCAGGTCTGACAGGTGGTGGTGGGCTGGGGCACCTCAGGGCAGCTCAGGCCTGGCTGGTGGTGGTGGGCTGGGGCACCTCAGAGCAGCTCAGGCCTGGCTGGTGGTGGTAGTGGGCTGGGAGCCCCAGGGCAGCTCAGGCCTGGCTGGTGGTGGTGGGCTGGGGCACTTCAGGACAGCTCAGGCCTGGCTGGTGATGGTGGTGGGCTGGGGGCCCCAGGGTAGCTCAGGCCTGGCTGGTGGGGGGAAGGCCTCAGGCCTGGCTGGTGGTGGTGGGCTGGGGAACCTCAGGCCTGACAGGTGGTGGTGGGCTGGGGCACCTCAGCACAGCTCAGGCCTGGTAGGAGGTGGTGGGCTGGGGCACCTCTGGGCAGCTCAGACCTGGCTGGTGGGCTGGGGGCCCCAGGGCAGCTCAGGCCTGGCTGGTGGTGGTGGGCTGGGGCACCTCAGGCCTGGCAGGTGGTGGTGGTGGGCTGGGGGCCCCAGGGCAGCTCAGGGCTGGCTGGTGGTGGTGGGCTGGGGCACCTCAGGCCTGGCAGGTGGTGGTGGTGGGCTGGGGGCCCCAGGGCAGCTCAGGCCTGGCTGGTGGTGGGAAGGCCTCAGGCCTGGCTGGTGGTGGTGGGCTGGGGTACCTCAGGCCTGACAGGTGGTGGTGGGCTGGGGCACCTTAGGGCAGCTCCGGCCTGGCAGGTGGTGGTGGGCTGGGGCACCTCTGGGCAGCTCAGACCTGGCTGGTGGGCTGGGGGCCCCAGGACAGCTTAGGCCTGGCTAGTGGTGATGGGCTGGGGCACCTCAGGCCTGGCAGGTGGCGGGCTGGGGGGTGGGCTGGGGGCCCCAGGGCAGCTCAGGGCTGGCTGGTGGTGGTGGCTGGGGCACCTCAGCACAGCTCAGGCCTGGTAGGTGGTGGTGGGCTGGGGCACCTCTGGGCAGCTCAGACCTGGCTGGTGGGCTGGGGGCCCCAGGGCAGCTCAGGCCTGGCTGGTGGTGGGCATGAGGCCTCAGGCCTGGTTGGTGGTGGGAAGGCCTCAGGCCTGGCTGGTGGTGGTGAGCTGGGGCACCTCAGGGCAGCTCAGGCCTGGCTGGTGGTGGTGGTGGGCTGGGGCACCTCAGGTCTGACAGGTGGTGGTGGGCTGGGGCACCTCAGGGCAGCTCAGGCCTGGCTGGTGGTGGTGGGCTGGGGCACCTCAGAGCAGCTCAGGCCTGGCTGGTGGTGGTAGTGGGCTGGGAGCCCCAGGGCAGCTCAGGCCTGGCTGGTGGTGGTGGGCTGGGGCACTTCAGGACAGCTCAGGCCTGGCTGGTGATGGTGGTGGGCTGGGGGCCCCAGGGCAGCTCAGGCCTGGCTGGTGGGGGGAAGGCCTCAGGCCTGGCTGGTGGTGGTGGGCTGGGGAACCTCAGGCCTGACAGGTGGTGGTGGGCTGGGGCACCTCAGCACAGCTCAGGCCTGGTAGGAGGTGGTGGGCTGGGGCACCTCTGGGCAGCTCAGACCTGGCTGGTGGGCTGGGGGCCCCAGGGCAGCTCAGGCCTGGCTGGTGGTGGTGGGCTGGGGCACCTCAGGCCTGGCAGGTGGTGGTGGTGGGCTGGGGGCCCCAGGGCAGCTCAGGGCTGGCTGGTGGTGGTGGGCTGGGGCACCTCAGGCCTGGCAGGTGGTGGTGGTGGGCTGGGGGCCCCAGGGCAGCTCAGGCCTGGCTGGTGGTGGGAAGGCCTCAGGCCTGGCTGGTGGTGGTGGGCTGGGGTACCTCAGGCCTGACAGGTGGTGGTGGGCTGGGGCACCTTAGGGCAGCTCCGGCCTGGCAGGTGGTGGTGGGCTGGGGCACCTCTGGGCAGCTCAGACCTGGCTGGTGGGCTGGGGGCCCCAGGACAGCTTAGGCCTGGCTAGTGGTGATGGGCTGGGGCACCTCAGGCCTGGCAGGTGGCGGGCTGGGGGGTGGGCTGGGGGCCCCAGGGCAGCTCAGGGCTGGCTGGTGGTGGTGGCTGGGGCACCTCAGCACAGCTCAGGCCTGGTAGGTGGTGGTGGGCTGGGGCACCTCTGGGCAGCTCAGACCTGGCTGGTGGGCTGGGGGCCCCAGGGCAGCTCAGGCCTGGCTGGTGGTGGTGGGCTGGGGCACCTCAGGCCTGGCAGGTGGTGGTGGTGGGCTGGGGGCCCCAGGGCAGCTCAGGCCTGGCTGGTGGTGGGAAGGCCTCAGGCCTGGCTGGTGGTGGTGGGCTGGGGTACCTCAGGCCTGACAGGTGGTGGTGGGCTGGGGCACCTTAGGGCAGCTCCGGCCTGGCAGGTGGTGGTGGGCTGGGGCACCTCTGGGCAGCTCAGACCTGGCTGGTGGGCTGGGGGCCCCAGGACAGCTCAGGCCTGGCTAGTGGTGATGGGCTGGGGCACCTCAGGCCTGGCAGGTGGTGGTGGTGGGCTGGGGGGTGGGCTGGGGGCCCCAGGGCAGCTCAGGGCTGGCTGGTGGTGGTGGCTGGGGCACCTCAGGGCAGCTCAGGCCTGGCAGGTGGTGGTGGTGGGCTGGGGGCCCCAGGGCAGCTCAGGGCTGTCTGGTGGTGGAAAGGCCTCAGGTCTGGCTGGTGGTGGGTGGGCTGGGGCCCCCCAAATAGGTGCTCAGAGTCAGGCCTGGTGGATGGGGGTGGTGCCGTGCTGGGCTCAGCTTAGGCTCAGGAGGGCAGCTCAGGCCTGGGTGACTGCCTGGTGCAAAAAAAAAAATTGGCAGTTGGCTGGCTGGAGTGAACAGGACAGGACACCCACCCATGACCCACCTTGAGCTGCCTTGCCAGAGTTCCGAGTCCTGCTGGCTGCTGTGCTGATCTCTGGGCTGGCTACTGGCAGTGGCTTGGCTCCAGCCTCCAGTCCTGGCTGTGCGCAGTGCTGGCCACCGCGGGTGCCTGGGTCACTGGGTGTGACTAAGTGCTGGAGAGTGGAGACTGGCTGTCTCCTGTCGGCGGATGGCGGCAACTAACTGCGCAGGCAGGCGAGGAGAGTGCGCTGCACGTGTCACGTGACGCCGGACGTCGTCACGTGACACACATTTATATGGCAACACACAACGTACCCTTGCGGGGCGGGCCGCTCTGCGTGGCTGAGCCAGCACCCGGGCTGGGGGGCGGTGACTGATTTCTGGTGGGTGGGTGAGTGACACAGCTAGCGCCAGCCCAGGCCCTCCTCCCAGGCTCGGCACCTTCCTTGTGTGCAGCCAGTAAGGTCGGAAGTTCTCGGAACTTGCGGCGGCCGGCAGGGGGAGGGGAGGGGGCTTTAAGGGGGGCTAATGAGCCGCCAGCTGGGGCTGAAGCCTGGGTAAGCCCCAGCGTGGCGCTGCCACTGATTTTATGGGTTCTGCGTCCCTCCAGATGCATTTGCTGTTGTGAGACTTCTGCATAGCATGGAAGTAGTAAGCTGGAGATGTTGCTGGGAGAGGTTGCCGACAATTTGAATGTCTCTAGGGAAGATTGCATTAGCATGACTTTACATGCATAGACTCATCTTCATGGTGATCGGTCTAATGCAGTGGCTGGAGATTTTCTTAAACTCATATTATAAACAATTAAAATAGCTAGCTAGCTATTGATTTCAAATGGAGATAATTGCTTGATGATGAGCAGCAAATGAGAATCCAGGAAGGAAAAGCGAAGTGTCTGCAGTACTAATTAACTGACTCAAAATGCAAATGAGTCTCAGTTTTGCAACATTTAATAATAACAATAAACTTAAAAAAGGTCCCCAAGAATCATTAAAAAATGATTCTGCGAGTAAAGTAGAAATTAACCCCATGATGTTACAGGCCCCAAAATAACAAATTTAATGTACATAAGCCAGTTTTACAGGGCCTGCAGAACTCATTTGCTCACATCTTTTTACCCAGGGAGTAGTGAGACGGTTGCTTAGCAACCCCGTGTTGTATGGGGTCTGGAAACACAGTTCACCTCATGTCTGAAAATCCGATGCAACAATCGCAGTGTGTAAATGGCATTCCTGTGAGATGTGCAGTGTACCAAATCCCTGATTTCCTGCCTCATTCCTGACTATTAAAATAATGAAATGACGTATTTAAGTACTTGGGACAATATTAGCGTTAAAAGGAAAAAAAAAAAACTTTCCACTCATTCTATTCAGTCATTTGCTGCAGTACTAAACAGTAAAGACGTCAGACTGTGATTTTTTTTTCCCCCTGAAAACATTGGACATCCCTATATCATAAAAAAATATATTTCTTTATTAAACCCATCTGTCTAGTAACTGCAGCATACAATTTTCCCATTTTCCCCCAATTATCCTAGTGTATCTGTGTGATGTAAGCTGTGTACTTTGGATAATTATGAAACCTCATACTTCACTTCAAACCATCGCTTGACATTCTTTTGAAAATAAGCCTGCAACTACCTCCTGAGGAAGCAGAAGAGGAGAGGACCCTCGCTATGTACGGAGAAGGGACCGAAGATGCTCAAAAAGAAAACTTCTACAGTCTTAAAGAGATACTGAGCAGAGCCTAAAAATGGAATACTGCACTTACCTGGGGCTTCCTCCAGCCCCCCGTAGTCTGCGAGGTCACTTGAGCCGGGTGCGCAGATGGGCCGTGCATATGCAGTTGCGCACGACTCCCACCAATGTTGCACACATAACAGAGCCGCCAGCAGGAGAATGGATGGGAACCAGAGGATGCTGAGGGACCTCACAGATTACGGGGGGCTGGAGGAAGCCCCAGGTAAGTGCAGTATTCCATTTTTAAGCTTTGCACAGGGTCCCTTTAAAACACAACTTCAAGAAATGGAAAAAAAAACCACAACGTATTTTAGTTTTAGACAACAAAAAAGGTTTTTGGGATTATAAGTGATGTGTCCCCAGATGGACAAAGTAGTCGTTTGAGCACCAAAACTGTTGGGCCCTTTTCCACTAGTAGTGTTTTGCGATCCAATTCCGTTCGCTTGCAGATCACAAAAACGTAAAAATAAACCATGGTGAACATTTCCATTAGTGTGATGCATTTGCAACATGATTTTTCCCAATCGCAATCATCATATCTGTTGCATTTTCTTTTGTGTGCTTGAGCTCCTATACAACGCATAGGAGCGCAGAAAAATTGCATAGCAATTGCACCACTATACGATTTTTTTTCCGATCTCGCAATTTTTTTTTACTGTGCAAAAGCGCAACAATAATGCTGTGCACTCAACACATCACATTGGAATCTATGTAGTGGAAATAGAGAGAAGCACGATCACGTTTCTCAGTGGAAAAGGGACAAACTTGGGTACTGTGACCGTCATTGAGAGCAGCTCTCTACGTCTAATATTTTACAAGGGGAACCAACATGCATTTTTTCCTAAAGCTATTCTTCCATGTCAAATTTGTGCATTTATTTCCAATTATTGGAGGTCACAGGAAAATAGTAAGTAGTTGGGTTTTGAAAGGCAGGGAACACACTTGTCTTTCAGTTTTCTGTGCGCATTTTTCTGCATACTTTTTCTGCACACCACGTGTGTTTCTATGCAAAGAAATGTGCACGTTTTTTCACAGCAGCTGATGTAATTGATAGAGAAAGCTGAAAAAATGTGCAGAGTCTTCATGCAGAATGTCAGTTTTTTTTCTGCGCGCGAAAAACACATTAAGTGTGAACTAACCCATTGGTTAACATGAGTTCTCAGTTTTTTTGTGCAGAAAATGCGCACGAAAACAGTCAAGTGTGTTCCCTGTCAAAGACTAAAAATGTAAAGCAAGTTTTGTTTTCTATTTTTGCACCATTCTTCATTTATAGCAGGGCAAAAGGTACAATAATGCACACATGCTGCAAAAACATATTCATCAACTTTTACCAAATACCAATGCCTTTATCACATTGTTAGAGAGCTGGGGGGGGGGGGGGGGGGAGAGGCAGAATCAACTGAGTGAATTTTACATTTTTATAGACTGAAAATCCACCAAAGCAGAATTGTATGCACCATACATAAAGAGGAAAGCAGGCTGACCGGCAGAGCACCAACTGGCTGCTCTGCTACTACCCACTGGACCCGGCTATAGTGTACTTCCAGTTCCCTTGGCATACTTTCAGCTGAGGTGGAGGGGGTAACCTGCTGCATTTTATAAATCCTGCTGCGGCTGACAACTGACAGTTGTGGACCATTTATAAACGGCGGCTGGTAGTAAAGTGGTTTATGTGAGCCCTGAGGCAGGGGTGCCACTGTGCTTTTCCAAAATGGCATTTATCGCAGACTAAATGTACTTTAATTTCATTGCATTTTTTGTGTTCACATGTGAGCTGTATTTTGTGATTTTTTTATGTTTAAATCCATACAGCAAGTCTTTCAAGCAAGGTAAAACAAAATGGCTGATTTACAATGCATTTCTGTTTAATTATCTCACCTTACTTACCAACTCCCAATTATCTCTTCTTAAATTACTTAACTCAAGATTAATCTCTCCTTATCTATAACTCATGTGTTATCTCTGCTAAACTCATGGTTTATCTCTACTGATTTGACTTAACTCATGAAGTATCTCCCTTATCTGTTTATCTCATGAATTATCTCTCCTTATTTGTTAATCTCATGCATTAGCTCTCCTTAAGGTGCGTACACACGCATTATTGTAACAAACGACGGGTCCGTCAGACCCTCCCGCGGCTCGGTCGTTCTGCCAACAGTAGTACGTGAGTACAGACTGTCGGCGGACTAATAAGAGTCTGCCGACAGCCTGTACCCACGTACTACTGTCGGCAAAACGAGCGCGCCGCGGGAGGGTCTGGCGGACCTGTCGTTTGTTACAATAGTGCTTGTGTATGCACCTTTACAGTTAAGGTGAAAAATAAGTAAACTTTTTGAATCAACCCTATAATAGTGGCTTAACTTATAGTGGCTTGTGAAAGTTCGTGCGAACCGAACGTTTGCGAACCGAAAATCGGAGGTTCAGGCCATCTCTACTCTCCAGCCGGAGCGCTTCTCCAACCCTGTGTCCTTTGATCTTTGTCATTGCTGGCACCTGCTCTCCATGACGCTGGCGCCGCGTGCATACTCACTGTTACACATTGCAGAGGCTGCAATGGGGTGCCAGAGAGACAGCTTGTGGAGAGACCGAGAGATCTAGCAGCTACTTTTGCTCCAGAAGACGCCCCTGCACCATTGGCCAACCAGGTTTACAATATTTGTTTTCTAGTTTTCGTCCGGTAAACCTAGTTTTGTCATATGGTCAGGTGCGTCTTATGATGTAAAAATATGGTTCGAATAGGGCTGGTGAGATTTTATCACTTGAGTGCTAGAGCTGAAAGAAAACAGATGCTGCTGGTAGTGTCTCTTAGTCAGCATGCGGCAGACTTCAAGCAAGCAGACAAGACACTAGAAAAGCGAAGCTGCAAGCAACATGTGTAGACACTTCCAGCAACATAGAACAATACGCCAGCAGCAAATCAAGAATGGTTTTCCAAAGAACACCCAAAAAGGTTTCTACCAAAATTAAGAAACAAATAAAATATTACAAAGTGTAGTTGATTGATTGGGCTTGATTCACAAAAGGGTGCTAACCTAGTTAGCACTCCTAAAAGCTTTGGACGTGCAAACTAGGGTGCTAAGTAGTTTGCACGTCCAAAGCTGTTACTGATCGCGCATTAAGTTGGTGCGCCCTAAACGTCGCACCAGTGCGCGTGAAATGTTGCACCGTTCACGTGTCAAATAGCTTTTCAGGCTATTTAGCGCGCGAACGGTGAAATTTTTTGCGCGCACCACACAGTGCTAAAACGCTTGTGCGCATATTAGCGCGTGAAGCCGTCGTTTTTGTGTCCTAAGTGCCTTTTCACTGGCGTGCTAACACTTAGCACCCTTTAGTGAATCAAGGCCATTGTGTTGAAGTGTAGTACAGTGTAGTTGATTGACTGCAATTTTACACATAAGGGAAATGGGTCAGCTGAAAGATTCCTTCAGCCTGTTAACCTGAGCGGGAGTAGCTGTTGGGTCACCACTTTATTGCATGATGCTCTTCCCTGGCTGTAACTCCCACCCTGGTTTTTGGGGCCACAAAATTGTGATAAAAAACCTTTGTCCATAAAATGGACAAGTAGAGGTTTAACTTCAAATAATGCTGCCCATCCAAAAATCGCTGATGGGATTCACCACTGTCCACAGCCATTTCCATGTGCCCCCCCCCCCCCCATGATGATTCCCACAGCCAGGGGTCTCCATGCCTACAAGCGTAGAGATGCCTTCTTCTTTCTCCACTGGGGAGATGCCTCTGCTCTGTTTCAAGTGGCAGGCTAAATATCTAGAATATGGCCCTTTTATACTGCTTGCTTTCTGAGATGGTGTTGTAGTTCCTGTGCCGGTGCCACACTGGTTTCCAGGTAAAGCTGTTGCTCTGTGTTCCTGTCTGCTGATTTCTGTACTCTGCAGCACATACATTACACTTATAAAGCTCCTGCTGTTCACCTAAGTTGTCATTTGAGATTTACTACACAATGAGTGATTTGATAAAGGCTTTTCATTAGGAGATATTATGCTCCAAAAGCTACTATGGCAACAACTGAAACAAATACTTTCAAATACTTACTGTGCTCTGCTTTCCATAATATATAACTAAAGTTATTATTACAGCAGCTTGTGCAAACAATAGAAATGCATGTCCCCCAAAAATAAGAAGACTCACAATTATCTATTACATTCTGTATTTGGTTGGCAACTTTATCAATTTCAATAATAGGTAGTAGTGTGGCAAAGCAGGTAGTTTCATTGCCATTGCTTTCAGTGCCAGGGATTGGCTAGATCTTCATCTGCTGTACTGTGAGGTGGTGGTTTAGGCAGCTGGAACTACAGCGGATCCAACTCTGGCCAGCAGAAGGGTCTTTGAGAGGTTCTAAGCAAATAGAGGGGGTGGACTGGGGGGGTCTGGAGCTAACCAAAGTCAACAATGAAATGTAAGTATTTGTTAGGGTTCGCTGAATACCATGACGGTTATATATTAAGCAATTGAGGATTAGAGGATAGCGTAGGTGGCACCCCAATTGCATAGAACACAGACATAATTCTTACATCCTGTATTGTTAAATATTGTTTTGCATTGTTATACCTTTAATTCTGTTGCTGGCGCTATATAAATCAAGAATAATAATAATAATAAAAAAAAAAAATTACAAAAACAATAGCCCAGCCTCAGAGCAAGTGCAGAGCAAAGGGTTTTCCTAGAACATTTGGGGCATGAGGTGGAGGGGGAGGGGGCAGAAGAGAAGGAAGATAGGATGATGGCTTCAGAGGATAGTAAGGGTACTAGGAATGCAGCTAGGATCACATAGTATATGGTGGCCAGCACCATTAAATTATAAACGATTAGTGATATTCTCCAGTGATAAGGAGTAATGAACAATAAGGAGACATCAGGGTGAAGGCACTACCACCGGCTAAAGAGAAGTATGTTCTTAAAGAGAACCAGAGACAAAATAAAGAAAAGATTTTATACATACCTGGGGCTTCCTCCAGCCTCATACGCACTCTTCCGTCAGTCTGAGCCAGTCTAGCGTAGGAGCAGTGCGCTCTTTGCGTATCTCTCCAGCAGCCGATGGAGAGATACGTAGAGGGCACACTTCTCCTGCGTAGCTGGCTCCGATGATGTCAGTGACGGGAGCCGGTTCTCATAGTTGCAGGCAGCGGAGGACAGCGGTTTGGGAGCGCTCCGTGCATATTGGGCTGGAGGAAGCCCCAGGTATGTATAAAATATTTTCTTTATTTCGTCTCTGGTTCCCTTTAAGGTTGTAAATATATGCTCCCCATGGCAATTCTAGTGTTTTTTGCTGCCAGAGATAGCGTTAGATAACTCCCGCCCCCATCTCCCAAACAAGCACACACACATTCACAACACACTGATATGAGTGGTCCTACTGTTACAGCAACAATAGTAAAAAATCACACAAAAAATGTTGTTTTTCAAAAGCCATATATGACATTTAAATATTTAATTTGATTATAGCATGCTGTTTGTAACTGGGCCAGTTAAATGCCACAGCTGCTGATTTTGATTGGCTACTTCTCTTGCTCTCGTGCTCTGTATATGTGTGTATGTGTGTTTTACAATGCCTTTTAAAATAATTACAAACTTTAATGTTCAAGCCATTGACAAAGGGCATTTAAATTTGTATGTGTTTTTGAATTGCCACTCAAAATTCTGAGTTAAGCACGCTGTTCTCCTTACAAATGGCATATGGAGGGCTTATCAAACCACATAAATTGCTCATTTTTTCTAGCCAAAAGAAATTACTTCAGCCCATTTTTCACTGTTTGGTGGAAGTATAAACACTTTATCTGCAAAAGACGTTTTCTGGGCATTCCTATGTTTTGGAACACATCATGTGGGAGTGCAGATATGAAGCATTTGGCAAGGAAAGCCATGAAATAAAATAGGCACATTTTTCTTGCTAGAAAGGAACCACTCTCCACACCTTCCTCAACAATGTGTTATAGGCTCCTACACAGAGGAGATGAAACTGAGCATATTTAAAGAGAATCTGACACACATACACAATAACCCGAATCTCCACCATGAAACGCCTCTTACCAGTGAAGCTTTACCCTCCTGTTCAGTAAGCCAGCACTCAGGGGCGTCGCTAGCCCCAGAGATCAGTGGCACGTGCCTCAGATCTATTCTGGGGTGCCCCGGAAGTCCCCCAGGCAAAGTCAGTTGTGGTGCCTCAATAGAGGGCATGCTGCGAGCTGTGGTGCATCAATCAGGGTATGATGGATGCTGTGGTGCCTCTATCTGGGCATACTGGGTGCTTTGGTGCCTTTATGAGGCATGCAGGGAGCTGTGGTTCTTCTATGGGGGAATGCTGGGAGTAGTGGTACCTCAAAGGGAGGCCCATGAGAGCATGGGAGGGGGTCCACTAGAAGGTCAGGGAATGCTATGGGGAACTTCCAGACAACCTGAGGGCAGGGTAGCCCACCCAGCAGAAAGCCAGACCAGCCAGCACAGAAGCCATGCAACTCTGCCTAGTTATGTTTAAAGTGGATCTGAGATAAAAAAAAAAAACTAACTATAACAAATAACTTGCCTATATATCTTATCTAAACTTTAGATAGTTTACTCAGCAAATCTAGCTGCAAACAGCTTCAACAGTTTATGATTATTTATTCATGTAATACAATGAGGGCAGCCATGTTCTATCTGTCACATTACACACAGGCAAGCTGATCTGTATTTCCAGCCCTCAGCCTGTGAAAACTTCATTCCCCTCTCCTACTCCCTCCCCCTCTCTGCCTCTGAAATCTCTGGCTAGTAACCTCCTCCTCCCTCCCAGACTGAGCTACCATAAGCCCTTGCTTCTAAGGCTGAGAGTGCCAAGGCTCTCTGGAGAAGCTGGGGGTGAGGCTTTTTTAGTTTATAGGGAATTAGAGTATTAACTACTTGACAGCCTATCACTTCTGGGCCAATGGAGGGGACAGCCGTGTTACACGGCTGTCCCCAGTACAGCGCTGCACCAGATCGCAGCGCTGTACAAGCTTTATAGATGGTGGTTTTCAGTTTCGGTAACAGTTTCCTGAGCAGCGATCACCGCTCGGAGACTGAAGGCGGAGCTCCGCACCGCCCACCAAGCAGGAGAAGCCCCAGGATTTTATGCCAATCAGCGTTAGGCGGTCCTGGGGCTGCCGCCGCGGCCACGCCCATTGGCGTGACGCGGTCAGCTAGTAGTTAAAACAAAACAAAAAAAGTATTTGGCTTGAGGAATGCACTATAAACTATATGAAAGAAACACAATTATGCAATGAGTAAAAGTTTATCTCGGATCCACTTTAAGTGACACTGCCCATTTAAGTATTTATGTGATATGCTGCATTTTTGTTTTTTGTATTAATAGAGAGGGGGCTTCATCCAACATTTTGCTGGGCAGGCCTACTTAGACTGGTGTTAAGTTCATGTAAATGTAGCTCCACCCATGACCACACCCCCATTCTGGTGCATGACCACACCCATTTTCCAGCTGAAGTGCCCCGGATCTCTTAAGATCCTAGCAATGCCCCTGCCAGCACCTATTCAGTAGGAGACCTTGGGCAAGACTCCCTAACACTTCTACTGCCTATAGTACGCGTCCTAGTGGCTGCAGATCTGGCGGTTTTTGACCGCCAGGAGAAAAGTGATATGTAAACGTTCTGTGTCTTGTCTGTGATATATATGTATACATATATATATATACACAGGATCTTCTCAAAAAATTTGCATATTGTGATAAAGTTCATTATTTTCTGTAATGTACTGATAAACATTAGACTTTTATATATTTTAGATTCAAATACACACAACTGAAGTAGTTCAAGCCTTTTATTGTTTTAATATTGATGATTTTGTCATACAGCTCATGAAAGCCCAAAATTCCTATCTCAAAAAATTAACATATTTCATCCGACCTATAAAAGAAAAGTGTTTTTAAAACAAAAAAGTCAACCTTCAAATAATTATGTTCAGTTATGCACTCAATACTTGGTCGGGAATCCGTTTGCAGAAATGACTGCTTCAATGCGGCGTGGCATGGAGGCAATCAGCCTGTGGCACTGCTCGGGTTTTATGGAGGCCCAGGATGCTTCGATAGCGGCCTTAAGCTCATCCAGAGTGTTGGGTCTTGCGTTTCTCAACTCTCTCTTCACAATATCCCACAGATTCTCTATGGGGTTCAGGTCAGGAGAGTTGGCAGGCCAATTGAGCACAGTAATACCATGGTCAGTAAACCATTTACCAGTGGTTTTGGCACTGTGAGCAGGTGCCAGGTCGTGCTGAAAAATGAAATCTTTATCTCCATAAAGCTTTTCAGCAGATGGAAGCATGAAGTGCTCCAAAATCTCCTGATAGCTAGCTGCATTGACCCTGCCCTTGATAAAACACAGTGGACCAACACTAGCAGCTGACATGGCACCCCCGACCATCACTGACTGTGGGTACTTGACACTGGACTTCAGGCATTTTGGCATTTCCCTCTCCCCAGTCTTTCTTCAGACTCTGGCACCTTGATTTCCGAATAACATGTAAAAGTTGCTTTCATCCGAAAAAAGTGCTTTGGACCACTGAGCAACAGTCCAGTGCTGCTTCTCTGTAGCGCTTCTGCCGCTGTTTCTGGTTCAAAACTCTGGTGCAAAAGTGGGTTCATGCTTCCATCTGCTAAAAAGCTTTATGGAGATGAAGATTTCATTTTTCAGCACGACCTGGCACATGCTCACAGTGCCAAAACCACTGGTAAATGGTTTACTGACCATGGTATTACTGTGCTCAATTGGCCTGCCAACTCTCCTGACCTGAACCCCATAGAGAATCTGTGGGATATTGTTAAAACAATAAAAGGCTTGAACTACTTCAGTTGTGTGTATTTGAATCTAAAATATATGAAAGTCTAATGTTTATCAGTACATTACAGAAAATAATGAACTTTATCACAATATGCTAATTTTTTGAGAAGATCCTGTATATATAGGTGAAATAGAATATTGTGCAAAAGTCCATTTATTTCATTAATTCAACTTAAAAGGTGAAATTAATATATAAAATAGACTCATTACATGTAAAGCAAGACATGTCAAGACTTTATTTGTTATAATTTTGATGACTTTGGTTTACAGCTTATGAAAACCCCAAAGTCAAAATCCCAGACCATAAGAATATTGTGAAAATGTTCAATATTCTAAGCTCAAAGTGTCAGACTCTATTTAGCTAATTAATCCAAAACACCTGCAAAGGGTTCCTACTATATATATATATATCAGTTTCACCTTTTAAGTTCCTAACAGATGCCAACGGATCCAACATTAACCTATGGATCCAGTCACAATGGTCCATTTGAACGTATCCGTTCAGCAGAACTGAAATGGAGGCTGAAGCACTGCATGGGAGGCAATGAGAAAATCGATCTTTACAACACACTCACTATGAAAACAGACTTCTGTAGCCACTTTTCCTACCAACTCTATGATGCGGCGCTATCTCAAATTGCATACGCGTCCTGTTTGTACTGGATTTTTTGTTATATGGTAGAACTAGAAATCAGGCAATATAGTATTGAGGACCTGATTGTGCATACTCACCCTGCTCTTTATGGCAAGCGCCACCCTGATCACAGTTAAGGGGCCCATACCCTTACACGATTTCCAGCCGATATACAGCAGATTCGATTACTGTGATCGAATCTGCTGTGAAATCGTTTCGCAAACACTGACCGAACTATCGATTTCCATCCGAAATCAATCGTTCCTGTCAATCTGTCCGCGCGAAAGATTGCGCTCCATCGCCGGCGGGTCAGGAGTGTGTCGATAGCGGCGTTCGAATGTCCGACGACCGACGCTAGTGGAAATACATTACCTGCTCCTCTGGCGCGTGTCCCCGCTGTCTCTTCTCCGTGCTGGACTCCGGCTGGCTTCACTTACTTCCTGTCCCAACAGGAAGTTTAAACAGTAGAGCGCCCTCTACTGTTTAAACTTTCCGACAGGAAGTAAAGTGAAGCCAGAGCCCAGGGCGGAGAAGAGACAGCGGAGACGGGGGACTCGTGCCAGCCGGATCAGGTAATGTATGCAGGGGGGGCGGCGGCAGTTCCACAGATTGTGAATCGGTTTCATAGTGAAATCGATTCAAAATCTATTTGCAGTGTAGGCAGCCAATGGATCCCTCTTTGATCAGATTCGATCACAGAGGGATCTATCTGCTGGTCGATCTGGTGGCAATCAACCAGTGTATGGCAGCCTTTACCTTGTCTTCCTTGTTCACTGTACACATGCCTTGTACACTGACCATGTGTGTCTGGGTCGCAAGTGCACAGGCCATGCACCTGCAGCACATATGCACATAGTTAGTGTATCTATGGCCCACCCACACATGTTCCATTGTCCCAAAAAGTAATCCAAAGGTTCTTGCTACTGTCCAGAGTATGTTGTATGTTTGCACACTTTGAAGAGCATAGGGCTATTTTTAGCACCTTCCTTTGTAATGGAATGAATATAGATGTAAAATGGATAACAACAGAAGGGAAGCGCATACAAATGGATTCATTGGAAACGAAAATGGCTCCAATAATGTGAAACGGGCCTTATATTTGACCCGATGCCTTCCCCTGCAAGAGATTTAGCTGATTGGCAACTAATTAAGCAACAGTATGCCCAATGATTAGGTGAGATGTGTGAAGGCTCGGCATATTTTTTCCTTATCATTTCTTTATGTTCTGTGCTTCCACCACTAACTTGTCTGGTAATTCAATGAATTAAAAAAATGCTTATTTTGCTTTAGTGCTCCTTTGAGTTCATAAATTGTGTCTGATTACAGTCGATATTATTATTCATGACAGCTTTTCAGCTTTCTCATGC
Source organism: Hyperolius riggenbachi (assembly GCF_040937935.1). Lineage (NCBI taxonomy): Eukaryota > Metazoa > Chordata > Amphibia > Anura > Hyperoliidae > Hyperolius > Hyperolius riggenbachi. Next base: position 249,552,310 of record NC_090651.1, read on the forward strand.
GACTGGCTGAAGGAAAATCTAAGGCATGCACACAGAGGGCCATATGCAATGCACTTTTTCACCTGAGTTTTCTAGGAGATAACTTTTCATCTTCTATTTAAAATAACTTTCCAGCACTTTTCAACTAAAAAAGTACAAACAAGTAATTGAATAAGTACTATCAAAATTATTTTGAGTATTTTCTTGCTTGCTGATGGCTTAAAAGGCATTTTATTAACAAATTTCAAATTATCACCTAGGAGAAAACTCAGGAGAAAAGGTGAATTGCATATGGACCATAATGTCTAACACTGCACAGCAAAGTAGTATTTTTGTTTTGTAAAATTCAGCTTGAATCTGTTATCTTCATGTTTACTGTTAAGCTAAGTACCCACCTCGTGATTTTACCATCGGTATTCCAGCTGTCTGACAACTTTTTGAGCATTGAGTGGTCGTTTCCACGATATCACAATGTGGGTACAGACGCACTACCACGTAAAATCTCTTAGTATCGCAATAACGACTGACATGGCAGAACTGACCGCCAAGATCCCCGACGACTCCCACGCAAAGTGTCGTTTGTTCCCGGCGTGTAGTATCGCGTGATGTCATGCTCACCTGCCAACAGGATGAGGCATCGCTGATGGGGACGTCCCAGGACCCGTCGGGCGGTGAGTAAACAGTTTTAAAACAGCAAGCAAGCAAGTAAAGAGCAGAGAGCGATTCCATGAGCATGGGGGATGCTCCCATCTCCAGTTACCAGCTTCTATAGCTGTCATCAGTGGGGGAGGGGAGCCTTGCCAAAAAAGAGGGACACATTATCCCCGTCTTCACGAAGCACATTTCCTGCTGCAATCAGATATCCTTGATCTCCTGACTAATGTGTACAGGGCTCTCTCCAAGACTCATTACACAATTGTTGCAAATGTGTAAAAAATAGTCTATAAAAACACAGTCTGTCACATTTTATTTCTTGAAACTTCATGGAAAACTTCATCCTCCTGAGGCTGACCCCACTTGTATTTGTTGACTTGGCCATGGTTTAAATGACACATCAAAGGAAAATAAAAAATCAAGATCTACTTACCCAGGTCTTCCTCCAGCTCCAGGCAGCTGATATGTTCCTTGCCACAGCTCTGGTGTCATGGGGTCCCCTCCGTTGCAGATGCCGACCTTGACAGGTCAGAATCTTCAGCACCTGCACAAGTGGGCAGTCGCTTCACTTGCAGTCGCGATCCAGTGGCTGGGAGAGTTCTGCGCAGGCACAGTAGTTCTGTGCCTGCGTAGAATGATCCAGGCCATGTGAGTGTGAACGTGAGCGCTCTCGCGCAGGCGCAGAAGATGCTGACCTGGCGAGGTCGGCATCTGCAATGGAGGGAGCCTTGGGACACCAGAGCTGCGGCAAGGAACATATCGGCTGCCACGGGCTGGAGGAAGCCCTGGGTAAGTAGATCTTGATTTTTTTTTTTCTTTGGACCTTCCCTTTAAGACAAAATGATTCAGCTGAGGCAGCTGGTCACATCTGCCATGCCATGGGGAAAAATCCAAATAAACCCAAAAACTGAAACCAACAAGACATAAGCCAGACTGCAATCAACATGGGTTGAAGCCCGCAATCAACAAGATAGACGCTAGACTGCACCCATGCTGTGGATAAAAATGGCTCTAAGATAGGGATGTCAAACTACTGTCCTCATGTGCCATTTTTTGCACAGCTCAAATTAATTGATAAGACTGAGTCAGGAATAGAGATGGCCCGAACTTCAGATTTTCAGTTCGCGAACCGCGAATGCGAACTTCCGCAAAAGGTTCACGAACCGCAATAGACTTCAATGGGGAGGCAAACTTTGAAAACTAGAAACACTTAAGCTGGCCACAAAACTGATGTAAAAGATGTTTCAAGGGGTCTAACACCTGGAGGGGGGCATGGTGGAGTGAGATAAATGCCAAAAGTCCTGGGGAAAAATCTGGATTTGATGCAAAGCAGCGTTTTAAGGGCAGAAATCACATTGAATGCTAAATTGCAGGCCTAAAGTGCTTTAAAACATCTTGCATGTGTATACATCAATCAGGGAGTGTAATTAGAGTACTGTTTCACACTGTCACACCACTCACTCACTGTCACACAAACTCACTGTGTAACGCACCACAAACAGCTGTTTGTGTAGTGACGGCCATGCTGGACTGGTGCGCACCATGACGAGAGTGCAGGTGATGGCGGCTTTCCAGCCCATATGGTCGCAGGGCTGAGGTAGCTGAATGACAGAACAGTGACTGTCCAGCTGATCAAATTTGGTCTGTCCACAATGAAGCAACGACCTTATTATCGTGGGTGTGCCCCCCCCCGAGACACTCATATAGCTGGCGGTCATTGCTTCATTGTGATACGCAAGCCCCTTCACCGCGACAAGGTAATGATCACGAAGGGGAATTGGCACATGTACATGCCTTTTGTTTTGTTGTTTCAGCTGCAGTGCAGCCAGAAAAATTAGGCAGGCATGTACACGCACCAGAAACATTATTATAGCGGCCCTTAAAAATTCAGGAATCCGCCTGGTGTAATGGGTATGAGGCCTGGGGCACACTGAGCGGATTTGGATGCGATCCGCTGGCCGCATCCACCTGCAAATCCGCTTGGCTAATGTATTACAATGGGCTAGTGCACACCGGCGGTTTGAGGTTTCTAGCAAACCGCAAATGTGCCTCCTGCTGCACGTTTGAGAATTGCTAAAAACCTCAAACCACCGGTGTGCACCACACATTAAAATACAATAGCCAAGCGTTTTCACTGGCTGATGCGGCCGACGGATCACATACAAAATCTGCTCGGTGTGCACCCGGCCAAATATCGGCTCTCTGCTCCAAAAACCGCTAGCGTTTTGACGATCTGCTAGCGGTTTTGGTGTGCACTGGGCCTTACAATGTGCACCTGTCAAACACACAGGTAGTCACTGAATGTGCTGGGCCTGGAAGTGGCACACACACAGTATGAACTATCAAGGCTGTCTATGCAAGTGTCAGTGGGACACACAGAAAATAAAATCGATCACAAGAACAAGATTAGCTCCCAAAAGAGCTGTTGTGGGGTGCTTTTTTAGCAATAAGAATCAGCAAGGAGCAAGCTAAGAAGCCTACAAGAGCCTAAATAATCTTTCCCTATGAGAGAGTCTGCAGCAGCTTTCCCTTCTCTCACTATTGCAGGCACACGAGTGAGTATAATGGCCGGCTCTTCCTTCCTTTTATAAGGGGGGAGTGGCTCCAGGAGGGAGTGTAGCCTAATTGGCTACAATGTGCCTGCTGACTGTGATGTAGAGGGTCAAAGTTGACCCTAATGGTGCACTATGGGGGCGAACCGAACTTCCGGAAAAGTTTGCTGTTCTCCGTGATCACGAACCCTGGAAGTTCGCCGGGAACCGTTCGGGCCATCTCTAATCAGGAAAAGGTGTGGTTCATTAAGTAGAACACATTTCTCCATTTTTCAGTCCATTCCTAAGCACTGGCATGAATATGACCCTCGAGGACTGGAGTTTGACATCTGTGCTCTAGGAGAAGGACCTCAAAGTATTTTAGCAAATTAAAGTTAAATAAGTATGTAAACACCCTGTGGTTTTACAGACTCTAGCCAGAGCCGGATTAGGGCTAAATTGGGGCCCTAAGCAAAGTAACTGATTTGGGCCCCCCACCCCCCATATTAGAACGGGAAGATGCAGCTGCTGTGTGCACAGTAACATGCCAGACACACTGGGGCAGCCGCCCTACTGGTTGCTATGGGCAACAGCCCGCTTTCCTCTGCGGGTGCACAATGCACGGAATTTTCAGCGCCAACATGCAGAGGGAGAGATGAATGAACGGGACGTTGTCACTTGGGGCACCCCTGAAAAGAGGGTGCCAGATATCACAGCAGCCGCACTTTCCCCCTGCATCTCCAGCCTGGCAATAACAGAAAGCTCTGGACACCGCCAACCTGGAAGCCGCCCCCTCCGACAGAATTACATAATTACACCACCACCACCGAACAACCAATTTCCTCCCAAACTAGACAGCCACATCCACCATGCAGCCTCCACCCCCGTGAATACGGTAGTCCTGCAGAGAAGGGAGCCGCAGTGGGGGAAAAATGACAGCACCAGATGACTCGCATTCACCTATTGCGATCCAAGCAGTAAAGGTCCCGTCATCCGGAGCCAATCTGTCTCCACTAGAGTGCCACTGCTTTGTTACTACTACTATTACTACTTCCTACTTCCTGTCTGATCTGAGAATCAGGAAGTTCAGAGCAAGTGGCGGCACCGTAGAGGAGACAGATGGGTTTTGGATGATGAGACCTCTATCGCTTGTATCACGGATAGGTGAGTGGGCGTTTGTCATCTGCTGCTATCATTCCTGCCCGCTGCTGCTGTGGTTCTCTGTGGGAAGAGAGGGAGGAGCGGGCAGCGGCAGAGCGCACAGTAGCAGGAGAGGGACCCAGGAGGAGAGCCCGGCTCTGAAGACAGTTAGCAGCGGGCGGCGTCCTTTGACAGGATGGCGAGGGCTGGATTATGTGCTGATGGGGCCCCTTTGACTCTGAATGGGGCCCTAAGCGACTGCTTTTGTTGCCTGGTCGGCAATCCGGGCCTGACTCTAGCGTTTCAATACGTTAGGCAAATCTTTATGGAAGTCTCAGGAGATATTTTGTGGACATTAGTAAAAATAACTAAGTCTGTTTGTCAAATCATGCTGATTTTGGAGCTATTGGAAGGCACTATATGTACCTTTTTATTAGGAACCACCACGCCAGATGGTGTCTGAAGAGTGATTGTAATGCACTGCAAGGCGAGGAAGCTATGTCACCCTTCCTTGAAAGGCAGCCCACCTCCACTGCAAAGATCTATAGTAACTGGTGACTAGAGCTAATGGAGTCTCTCTCACTCCAGTCCTGACCGTCACTAACTGCTTGCAGCTTTAATAGAGGTGTGGTCGCTTTCTACTTCTTACCCCCTCCTATAGACATGCCTCCAGCTTCATTTTGTTAAATTATCTAAGTCCCACGCCGTCCTCCTGTGGTCTGCCGTTCAGCCATGGTGAGCCCCGGTAACAGGCTCAGTTGATGCCAGTCTGGGTCTACTGCACATGCGCAGACCTCCCGCGCATGTGCAGTAGACCCGGACTGACGTCACTGAGCCTGTTACCGGGGCTCACCGCGACTGAGCGGCAGACCGCAGGAGGACGGTGTTGGATTCAGATGTGTTTATGGGGTGGGAGGAAACCCCGGGTAAGTATCAGAGATTTACATTAGTTGATCTCTGAGTTTCTTTAAAGAGAACCTTAGCTAAAGCTCGGATTAAGAAATATACTTATCTAAGGAGACGGAAGCCTCTGGATCCAATAGAGGCTTCCCACTTTGTCCTCTGCCACTGCTGGGACCCTGCAGCTGGTTGGGGCTGCATGCCTTTTCTGGCACAAACTTAGCTAAGCTGCAGCTGCTCAGGCATAGCCATGCCTGAGAATACCACAGAGCCAGACGTGCAGCTCAGCTGTACTTGCTCAGACACAGTACAGTCGTGCTCAAGCTTGAAGAGTAGTTCAGACTGAATCAGATTACCGACAAGCCCTCGTCTGTAATCTTTGGAGGGTCCACAAGTGGCAATGGGGTAAAAATAAACGTATGCTGTCTACAAATGTTCCATTTAACTAGGGTTATTGAAAGTTCCCCTATACCCCTACAGGGAATGAAAAGCTTTCCTTGAACAAGGAGTGATAATCTGTCATCAAAACTGAAAATGTATCTCTAAGCATTGGGGAGGGGAGAGGGTGTCTCCACAAAAGGAAGGGGTGAAGGAGGGTGAAGGCGGATCAGTGAATAATGGCGCACAGCGCCTATGCATAAAAATGACGCTGCATTAAAAAGATACGCTTATCGCTATTTATCATTAGTACTGCATAATAATGGCGCACAGGGAAAAAAGAAAAAAAAAACGGCACACAGTAACGTTATTTATCAATAGCACCATTCATATGCCAAACAGCAGACGTTATTGCGCACAGTAACGTTATTTATCAATAGTTAACCTACATAAGTCAAACTGCAGATGTTATTTAACTGCAAAATTTTGAATGGATTTAATGTAACACTGTCAAGGTTAGAGTTAGGCACCACCAGGGAGGTCTTAGGGTTAGGCACCACCAGGGGAGTGGTTAGGGTTAGGTACCTCCAGGGGGGTGGTTAGAGTTAGGCACCAGCAGGGGGGGTGGTTAGGGTTAGGCACCACCAGTGGGGTGGTTAGGGTTAGGCACCACCAGGGGTTGGTTAGGGTTAGGAACCACCAGGGGTTGGTTAGGGTTAGGCACCACCAGGGGGGTCTTAGGGTTAGGCACCACCAGGGAAGTGGTTAGGGTTAGGCACCACCAGGGGGGGTCTAGGGGTTAGGAATAGGCACAGAGAGGGTTCTGTGTGTTAACGCTAATTTTCAATAAAATGAACAGAGCAAAATAACAATAAGGCTTTAACGTTAAATAGCGATAAGCGACAAACGGAATAGCGACAACACCGTGCGCCATTATTTGCAGGCGCCATTTTCAGATGGATCCGGGTGAAGGTGCCTGTCAATAATAAAGACTGGGCATTAAATCAATCACCACAAGGTTCTGAAATATACATCTTGGACCTGCAAAGGATAACCTAAAGGGCATATGTAGAACTAGTGTTAAAGGAGATTAAAAATAGAGAAACCTTTATTGAGTTATTTTTTTAAACATGAGCAACAAAATGATAAAGAAAGGAACAAAACACAAAATACACTCTACCTTGACTAGTGGCAACAAAGCCTTGAACAAGAGCATAATAAAGATACTCCAATGACATCACTGTTACCAACCTAGAGTTAGACTTCTGTATCAAAAGGTGGCATTCTAATCTGTAGTACAGTATACAAGGACATATTTGACATATATTTAATGTAATAGTAAATACATGATGATGTGTTGGTATTGTAAGTTTGTCCCTGGAATGAGATTAAAAAGTAAGTGAATTCATTGATACAAAAGGTAAAATACTGAATATAAAATGCTGGCTGCTTTTATATGTTTTAATATTTTAGGAATAGCAGCTTCGTATACCATAAATTAAGTTCCGCAGGCTCAGATAAACATGCTTTTACTGTTTGTTGTTATGGATAACATATGTTCTTTATGATGTGTGACGAGATATTGATGCCAAGAAGCATTTAATCCTCAATCTTAGCCTTGTTTGTTTTTTTCTACCATCCTTACCCTATCCATAAGCACCACTGCCTACTCTAATATAAACCTTGCCCTGGCGTTGGCTATTTTCATTGGTAATTGTGCTGAGTGATGCACAAAGCTCAGCAACTAAGGATGGTGGGAATTGCAAATTTCCCCTTCTGTGGAAAATCTGCTTTCCGCCATTGCCGATTACCGATTAACGCTTTCCGATACCGATTTCCGCATTCCAATGTGGATTTTCATAGAAATTTCTACTGATTTTAACATTGATTTTCTCAAAAAGTACAAAGTCTTTTTGAAAGATTATGCTTAACATACCATGATAATTTGGTGTTTCTAGCACTTATGGAGGCTTTGCTATAAACCTCTAAAGTCGGTGGCATACCGCATATCGGTAATGCGGATTTTCTGCATTTTACATCACAGTTAATGGCCCCCAAATTTAGCGATTAATAGCAAAGCCCCCGAAGATTCTAAAAACATCAAATTTTTAGAGCTTGTTGAGCAGAAGAGTGGGTACAAGAGGAAAAAAATATTTCAAAAAGACCTTGTACTTTTTGAGAAAATCAATGTTAATATCGGTGGAAATTTCTGTGAAAATGTCCACAAATTCCGCAGAAATCTGCCTACTGCACTTCTATTACCGATTACCAAATTCCGATGCAGATATGCAATTTGCCATCGGAAATTCTGCAAAATCCGAGCAAGCCTCCCTATCAGCAACCCTGCTGATAGGGAGTATGGAGTAGCACGTCTTCATTTAACACTTGTGAATGGGGCTGCCCATCTCCATTGTTCCATATTGTATGCAGACTCATTCCTTCCACATATAAATCATGGAAAAGTGGCTCCATCCATAGCGTAGTTGCAGTAAATAGGCAGGGGGTCATGACAGAGGAAAATTGCAAGCAACAGTGCTGAGCAGCATACAAAATAAGGAGACAATATCTAATGTACCTTGCCTAAGATCATTAGGAATCGGAACTCTGGGTATGTCCTTACAGCCATTGGTTACCATCCTCAAAATCCGTAAAGAAAATGTATTTGCCGTTGTTAATCGCACGTAGTTTGGCAGGATAAAGCATTGCATTGGAGAAATGGTGTTCATGGAGTTTCCTTTTCACAGAGGTAAATTTGGCTCAAAGCCTCTCGACTTCCATGCTGAAATTGAGGTAGAAAGATATGGTAGCATTACTCTGTTGGACCGCATCACTGTCACAATAGTTCTGGGAGGCTGACTGTAATGAGGTGTGATAATATAGCAGCCATTTGTGATATTGTACATAATCCAGAAGCCATATTTTTTATTTTTCTGTCTGCTGTGTACTATATCAGATGTGTATGTATGTTAAGAAGCCAGTCTGGCAGCTGGCTTTGGGGTATAATTGGTCACCTGGCGGAAGGAAGCTGCTAATTTGATTTTCTGTATGGCAGTGTAAAGTATATTTGTATTCAGTTTCCTCTGGACACTGCAGCCTCCAGCAAGGAAACAGTTAATTAGATAACAACGCACTCTTTTGTCCTGCACCTCCTGAAAGGTGCTGCATTGCTTTGAAGTCTATACATGTAAACAGCTACCTGTTGTTCTCAATATACAATTGGACTGACTGAGTCTGCAGAGTTCAAAGGTGAGCAGGAAACCTTTGAAATTTGCATATCAAAGCAGGTAAGGATTCTACAAAGGTCTCTGTGAATGGTGATGTCACAATCTGGGGATATTGGATTATTTCTGGAATTGCACATTAAGTGCCCTGGGCTACAAATCGGCCTATAAGAGCCAGCATAGAACACTCAAAACTTGTACTTCCCCAGGAGCTAGCAACACGCTAGAAGTGCCCCGGCTACTGGTCGGAACGCGGACTCGCTCTGATCTGTATGCTGGTAACGTTTTATTCCTATTTTTATTTTGTTCATGAGCAAACTGTTTTGTTGTGTGTCTTTGTAATTTTTACTTTTTTTTGTAAATATTTTGTATATATTCCTTTCTGCATTGTTCCACTTTTTGGAATATTAAAATGTTATTTAATAAGCCTGACTTATGATGTACTAACAGAGCTCATTCCTAGAGAGAGACTGCAGTGTAATTTGTGTTACAAGTTCAGTGCCTGATTGTACTGCTGGGATTGTGCCTTGCTACCGTGTGATTGTACTATGTGTGTGGCGTTCCCATATTTTGGCCTAAGCGCGCAGCTGATCCAAATACGAAAACACTGGACTGAGTACAGGACACTGGACAGCAGAGTGGGAATTGTTGAAGTGTCTAGCAGGTGCTAGTGATGGCAGAGTGAGAAGTGTTGTTGAGGGGTGACAGCCTTGTGTTAGCTTGAATAAGGCTGTTTCCCCTCTCAATCTAGTCAAACCCCCAGTCAGGAACCATCTCTGCAGGCTTGCCATAGGGCCGGTTCTCGACACCAACTATGTGTATATTAGAGAGACGCAGTCTATTCTCCTGGTTCTCCTGTCTATCGACTACCACTTTTATCCCTTTCTGTGCGTGTCCCATCTCGATAGTGTCTTCCAGATCACTGATGTGGGTCTCCGTCTCCTACACATGGTCTTCTAGTGACCCCAGGAATGAAACATCTGTGCAGACCCCATCCAGGGTAGTAGTAATAGTTGCTAAGCCGGCTTGATGGGCAGTTACTACCTTCAAAACTTGTGAAAGTGTGGGCTTACGTTTGGCTGGAGTAGTACGTTCATCATCGGAGTTAGGCAAAGAGCCGGGGTCTGCGCCATTGTGGTCTTCCCGACCGGAATTTCTGCGGCTTCAGAAGCCCGGGGCACCAGTGGATTTTCACTCCGTGAAGTCATCGGGAGTTTATCTCATGGAGGGTAAGCAGGTTTTACTTGTTGTTAGCTTCAAGGATGCCATTTAGGATTGGTCTGAACGGGAGCTTCTCAAGTCTGCATCCTTATTCCATGAGCTTCCAGGCACACCCTCATTCCTTCCACAGTGTTACATCACACCCTAGATAGCGTACACTGAAACAGACAATTTGGGCATGAGCAGCGCCAGGGAAATTTGGGCATGCCAAAGGCGCCTATGAAAATATGGGCTACAGAAGGAAATTTGGCCATGAGGAATGCCTGTAAAATAGCAGTGACAAAGTTTTGCTACAGTGTAAAAGAACAATGTTTTCTAAATTAAAAAAAAAAAGAAAAACTTTAGTAATTCTAAATTACCAGGCCAGGGCTACAAAATAAACAAGTAATTAATTCTTGATATTTAATATATTTATTTTAAGAAAATCAGTTTATAGTTATAAACCCCATAGTTTGAAAAATGGAAAACAGCAATGCACACTTAACAATCCCCAACTCTAATACACGAAACATTTTCTAGTTACTTTCTATGACACATCTGACATTATGCTTACATGGTCAGGATATTAAAAAGGAAGGAAGGGGGAACCATGCAAAAAGTGAAGTAAAAACACCTCTATCTATTATTCCTCATCCACATCTATTCACCCATTGTATGGTTATTCTCCGTCAGCTCCGCTTACAGTGTCTTGTGCCTGTGAGAAAGAGCCATTTACCCAGAAGCCCTTGCATCTGAAATAACTTGGCAGTTTTGCACATTTGAAATCTGGGTCATTTAGTTGTATAATTGTAATAAAACCTACAAAGAACCTACAAAGAACATGGCATTACATAAGAGAAGCCTTAATGAAACATTCAATATTTTACATTAAAGACAATTCCAGCCTGTGCTTTTTTCCCTCTTTCTTTATAAAGAGTTTAATAAAACCTTAATTTTGTGTCAAATCTCAGAGTCAAACGCATTATGATTTCTGGGATTTATGTCGAACAATCCAAACTTTAAAAGGATCTGGAAATACCATTACCAAGGCCCGGGATCTAAATCTAACACCTCTGCCTGGGAAAGAAACCACAGAGCAGAAATGTAGTGTTAGAACCTGTTAAGCTCGGATAACATATTTTTTTCTCCAGTGACACAATTCGCAGAATACATTGGCTGAAATTCTATAAGAAAGAAAGAGAGAGGAAAAAAAAGGTGAACCAAAAAATCTGTTTACTTTCTTGGCTGTTCTCATGGTTGGAGAATTCCCCAACCGTGGAAAAGTTACTCTCAAGCAGAGGAAACCATGGTGATTTTTAAGTCCAGATGTTAGCAAAGTGGTGCTGAAAAGAGGAGGCCTCAGCCCATGCAGGATAAGCAGATACTGATCCTTGCCCTCCCAGTGCTGGCTTCTGTCCAGATATCCCTCCACATCCACAACGTTCACACTTATCCTCCTCTTCTCAACATAATTACCCAGTTGTTTGTCTTTAGACTCACCCCCCAAAAAACCCTTTCACAGCATACCATAATATTATGAAATCATCTGTGATGGTATTGGTTAAAGGTTAAAAGATAAATGTCTTCTTAATGTTAACTGAAATCAAGTGTGGTTAAAATGTAATAAAATAAGGCTTGCTAAAAATGCAACAAAACTTGCCTTCTTGTTTTAGAATACTAGTCTGTCACTCCTGTTGTATACAGTAAGCAAGTGTGCAGAGAGAGTACATTCCAAAAGCAGTGGAAATATTTTACAAGCACAACTTTGAACCAGAGATTAGCACACACTGCTGCAAGTTTACAATCAGAGCAGCACGGTGGTATGGTGGACAGCACTCTCATCTTGCAGCGCTGGGTCCCCAGTTCATATCTGAGCCAGGGCACTATTTCCTCCCATATCTTGGGGTGGGCATTCGCAGGAGACTGGCACACATCTCCACTCAGTCTAGCGATCACTGCTAGGAGACTGTTAGACAGCGAAAGATTTTTCAATGGGCAAAACTGACTAAATAATTTATAAATGAATATTGTAAAAAGTAAGCAATTTGATGAATCACATTTCTTTCATTACAGTTCCTCTTTAACATATTAGAACATCGCAGGGATTCTATCGTAAGGTAAGTTATGTTATAGGTTTTAATAGATCCTATTTTTTCAATTTTTTTAAGCCCCACATTATTCTGCATGCTGCTTTAAAAGCAATGTGTACGCTCTGCATATGTGGCAGAGCTGCAATGCCATTATTTTATGGACAACTGTGCTAATAGGAAACAGCTTTGTGCTTCCAGTCAGTACGGCTCTTTGGTGTTTTTGTGCATTAATAGTTTTAGAAAAAATTCTAGCAGAATCCTTTATGCCAGTGGTAAAACATTACCAGTCTGTACGGTGGAATTGCCATTTTGAACCACCAAATCCCTCAATTCCTAAATATTAATTAAAAGATGCTGTTTGCAATAATGAATTAATTCTTGTCAACCAGCTTCCAGCTTTTTCCTTCCTGAGGAAAAAAAAATATTCCATATTTAAAAGCACTTGCTACTGTTTATGTTCAAATTCTCAGCCAAACTGATGTCTCGCTGTAAAATGCTTGTAAACAATTCTGTTCTGCATTACAGAAATGAAAGCTGCTGCAGAAAAATAATCAGGAGAGGATAGAGTTTGTTATGTAATGGGGATTCCTACAGAGGTTCCAAAGAGGAGCACATAGTCTAATTAATAAGGATGAATTTGACCTAGAACACACCAGCATGTTTAAAAAAAGGTAAAGACCTTTGGTTGTCTATAGTAAAAGTTCAAACCATTTTAGATTAGATTGACCTTTGTTGGGCACCCCCTTTCTGCTTTGCATGATGTTTTATCTTGCCTGTGCCTCACCAGTCACACTTTACTGTTGTTATCAGCCAGTGCCCAACTGAACTAGCACATCTATCATAGGCACCCTACTGGTAAGTGGGTTATCTCTAATAGCACTGCATTGTGCCAGAACCACTAGGCAAAATCAGATGAACGCTTAATGTTCACCGATATCCTTCTACCATTCTTGCACAGATGCATGAGTTCTTCTAGCAATGAAGGGGGCAATTTAAAGACTGCCTGCCGGTAAAAAAAAACCTCGAATGGCAATACATATATGTAGTGTATGCACTGTGTACTGTACAGTTAGATGAACATAAAAAGATTACATTTGGTACATTGTAGCGTCTAGAACAGGCATGGGCAAACTCGGCCCGCCAGCTGTTACGGAACTGCAAGTCCCACAATGCATTTGCCTTTATTAGTCATGTCTGTGGCTTTTAGACTCCTGCAATGCATTGTGGGGCTTGTAGTTCCTTAACAGCTGGAGGGCCAAGTTTGCCCATGCCTGGTCTAGAACATACACACATTTATATCTGTAGTAGGACCTCCATCTTTCTCCTCATGCTCATGCCTTGCAAGTACACCCTCAGCATTGTGCCCTCCTCCTCCAGCCTTGTGCACTCCTCTTCATTCAAATATGCCTGTGCAATCCTACACATGCTCTATACAGAATATGGGCTGGACTGGTGACATTAACCAGAGCGAGACTTGTTTTGGTACAGCACTTATTTATTTATTTACGTATTTATATATGTGGGAGGAAACCGGAGTGCCCTGGGAAACCCACACAGACATGGGGCGAACATACAAACTCTTTGCAGATGTTGACCTGGCTGGGATTTGAACCAGGGACCCAGCGCTGCAAGGCGAGAGTGCTAACCACTATGCCACCATGGGGAAGAAGTGAGAAACAGAGCAGAAACAGAGCAGAAACAGTGCAGAAACAGAGTAGAGACAGAACAGAGACAGAGGCAGAGACAGAGCAGAGACAGAGCAGAGACAGAGCAGAGTGATTATAAAGATAAGAAATCTGAGACTACATGCATAGTGAGCTACAAATGTATCAGAGTCAATAGCATATAGTGCAAAATAACCCCTTGCTATGGGAGAAAAACAAGCTATGAATAGGCGGATCTCCATTCCCCCCAGTCCGACCACTTCAAGAGTAAGCCTCTTCTCTGCTAGCAATTTGTTATTTCATGTGATCTAATGTATTGTGGTTCATAGCTTGTTTTTCTACCATTGCAAAGGGGTTATTTTGCACTATATGCTATTGACTCATACATTTGTAGCTCACTATGGCAATATAGCAGGCAGCCGGGTGTGCGGCGGTTGCGCGCGCGGCGTCGAGTGGCGGCCGCGCGCGCTACGAGAAACACAGACCTAGAGCCCGTTTTGAAATGGGCTTAGGTCTACTAGTTTTTTATATAATATTTGTACCTGAATGACTTTGCATGAAGACTTGGGTCACGCTGTCATTTTTCACACAAACTGTTTCTTTACACTGGGCTCTGCACAATCATTTTGCACATTACACTTTTTGCATTTGCCTTTATTTTTTACAATATTTGTACCTGCATGATTCTGCATGCAGACTTGGTTCACACTGTCATTTTTTACACAAACTGTTTCTTTACACTGGGCTCTGCTCAATAATTATGCACATTGCATTTTTTTGCATTAGCACTATTTTCTGCGGTGTTTGAAGCTGCGTGATTCCCCATGCAGATACACAAATACTTTTGTATTGATTTGTATTTTGATTGTTGAACTCTTTTAATTTTTGTATGTGCGTTACCAAATCCACCGCACAGTAACAGCATGGGGAGAGCAAGTTATCGGCTGCTGTGAGCTGGAGAAAAATACCAAACACTTTTGGACGGTAAATGAAATGTGGAAATCTTTGTGAATTTACATTTCCTGAAGTAATTACCACACAAGTCGGTAATTTACCTCACTAGTCGGGAACTCTTCTGTGCAGAGATACTGTAGGTTTAGTGAGTTGTAATTTGTGAGGGTGATCGGAGCTATCTGGCTCTTTTTCTTGTTGACTAGTTCAATGTATGGTGCCAATATTTTATTTGGAAATAAAAGTGATTTTTTTCACTTTTAAGTCTGTCACTAATTACAAGCCCTTATTTGCAAAAATAACAGTAATATACACTCGTGACATGCATATTAAAAAAGTTCAGTTCTTAAGGTAACTATTTACATATTTTTTATGTCATTTTTTATATACAAATCTTTTATTTTGGTAACAGTGGGAGAGTGGGGGAGATAAGGGATTAATTTTAATTGGGGATTTATTTATTTTTATTTAATTCAATGTACTAGGGTGTAGTCTTACTATTTGGCCACTAGATGTCCCCTATCAGCTCATTCCTGTGTACTGTGAACAATACATAGGAATTGAAATAGTGCATGTTTTTACTTTTACTTCTGAATGACCACTGGCATCTCAATGATGCTGGTGATCATTGATCACAGGGACGCATGCAGGAGCGCGTGCATGTGATCGTAGCGAGGTACGTATATACATATATATAAATATATATATATATATATACATATATATATATATATATATATATATATATATATATACACACACACACACACAGTGGGTTGCAAAAGTATTCGGCCCTCTTGAAGTTTTCCACATTTTGTCATATTACTGCCACAAGCATGAATCAATTTTATTGGAATTCCACATGAAAGACCAATACAAAGAGATCTACAGCTCAGGTGGAAGACTCTGTCCATAGGACAACTATTAGTCACGCACTGTACAAAGTTGGCCTTTATGGAAGAGTGGCAAGAAGAAAGGCATTGTTAACAGAAAAGCATAAGAAGTCCCATTTGCAGTTTGCCACAAGCCATGTGGGGGACACAGCAACCATGTGGAAGAAGGTGCTCTGGTAGGATGACACCAAAATAGAACTTTTTGGCCAAAATGCAAAACGCTATGTGTGGCAGAAAACTAACACTGCACATCACTCAGAACAAACCATCCCCACTGTCAAATATTGTGGTGGCAGCATCATGCTTGGGGGGTGCATCTCTTCAGCAGGGACAGGGAAGCTGGTCAGAGTTGATGGGAAGATGGATGGAGCCAAATACAGGGCAAACTTGGAAGAAAACCTCTTGGAGACTGCAAAAGACTTGAGACTGGGACGGAGGTTCACCTTCCAGCAGGACAACGACCCTACACATAAAGCCAGGACAACAATGGAATGGTTTAAAACAAAACATATCTATGTGTTAGAATGGCCCAGTCAAAGTCCAGATCTAAATCCAATCGCGAATCTGTGGCAAGATCTGAAAACTGCTGTTCACAAATGCTGTCCATCTAATCTGACTGAGCTGGAGCTGTTTTGCAAAGAAGAATGGACAAGGATTTCAGTCTCTAGATGTGCAAAGCTGGTAGAGACATACCCTAAAAGACTGGCAGCTGTAATTGCAGCAAAAGGTGTTGCTACAAAGTATTGACTCAGGGGGCTGAATAATTACGCACACCCCACTTTGCAGTTATTTATTTGTAAAAAATGTTTGGAATGATGTATGATTTTCGATCCACTTCTCACATGTACAACACTTTGTATTGGTCTTTCACGTGGCATTCCAATAAAACTGATGCATGTTTGTGGCACTGATGTGACAAAATGTGGAAAACTTCAAGGGGGCAGAATACTTTTGCAACCCACTGTGTATGTATATATATATATATATATATATATATATATATATATATATATATATATATATATATATATACGCCCCTGGAGCTAAGATGAAGTCTCCAGGGGTGTAGATATACTGTCGTTGAAACATTAAGGGGTTAAACAAGGTATGTATGAAATCCCCAGATATTTCTTAAAAAAAGGAACTCTAGTGAAAATAATTTCATAAAAAAAGTGCTTCATTTTTACAATAATTATGTATAAATTATTTAGTTAGTTTTTTCCCATTGTAAAATCTTTCCTCTCCCTGATTTACATTCTGACATTTACCACATGGTGACATCTTTACTGCTGGCAGGTGATGTCAGTGGAAGGTGATGCTGCTTGCTTATTTGGCAGTTGGACCCAGCTGTAAACAGCTGTTATTTCCCACAATGCAATGAGGTTCACAGACAGGAAACTGTCCTGACATCACACCATGGGAGGGGTTTAACCACAATATCAGCCATACAGAGCCCCCTGATGATTCGTTTGTGAAAAGGAAAAGATTTCTTATGGGAAAGGGGGTATCAGCTACTGATTGGGAATGAAGTTCAATTCTTTGTCACGATTTCTCTTTAACATTTGTGTGCACATGCATACATGAAAAAGAAGGCAGTATATAGACCATGAAAGCATTTTATCGGGACTTTTGCAGGAACTGATCTTTTGCATGTGTACAGCATCTTTAGTACAATCAGTCTTTCAAATCTCCCTGCCAAACCGATGCAACAGATTAATTCCTCAGTTTGCAAAGATTTTTCATGTGATGTGTCTACTCAGCTTAAAGAGACGCTTAAAGAGAATCTGTATTGTTAAAATCGCACAAAAGTAAACATACCAGTGCGTTAGGGGACATCTCCTATTACCCTCTGTCACAATTTCGCCGCTCCTCACCGCATTAAAAGTGGTTAAAAACAGTTTTAAAAAGTTTGTTTATAAACAAACAAAATGGCCACTAAAACAGGAAGTAGATTGATGTACAGTATGTCCACACATAGAAAATACATTCATACACAAGCAGGCTGTATACACCCTTCCTTTTGAATCTCAAGAGATCATTTGTGTGTTTCTTCCCCCCTGCAGCTATCTTCCACTGAAGTGTCAGTCTGTTTCTTCCTGCAGAATGCAGACAGCTCTGCCTGTATGTAATTCCTAAGTATGTGAAAGCCCAGCCAGCTCAGAGGAGGATTTATCCAGCTTGTAAAAGATAAGAGAGAAGAGAGAAGCTGCCCTAATCTAAATAATACACAGGCAGTGTGCAGAGAGGGGCCTGGAGGGGGGAAATGCATCACAGAACCACAACACTGAAGAACTTGGCAGCCTTCCAGACACAGGCCTGACAAGTCTGACAAGAGAGAGATACGTTGATTTATTACAGAGATGGTGATAGTAGAACGTGCTGCAGTAAGCCAGAACACATTAGAATAGCTTTTGGAACTTGTAGGATGATAAAAAACAGGATGCAATTTTTGTTACGGAGTCTCTTTAAGCCCGAAAAAAAACAGTTTTACTCACCTGGGGCTTCTACCAGCCCATGCAGCTGTCTCGTGCCCTCACAGTCACGATCGGATCCTCCTGTCCCCCACTGCCAGCTACTTTCACTTTGCCAACAGACCTGGCCACGCGTAGCCTTCTACGCCTTCCTGTTCGCAATAGAGTCCTACAGTAAGCCTGTCGGCGAAGTGAAATTAGGTGGCAGTGGGGGAGAGGAGGATCCGATCGTGACTGCAAGGGAACTGGACAGCTGCAGGGGGCTGGTAGAAGCCCCAGCTGAGTAAAACTGATTTTTCTTTTCTAGGTTTAAGGATCCCTTTAAGAATAGACTGTGTAGGTATGCTCTCATACTACAAGGAGGTGGTAAAATTGGCCGTTGATTGTTCATTTTGCAAAGACTTTAACCTAATGCATTTACCCAGCTTTAGTTTATGGCAGATCTCCCCTAAAATAGACCATTTCAGTACCCTCCCTATTACATGTTGTTATCACTCCATAAACTTGATTGGGATTTAAATGACATAATAAGAGAAAAGAATGCATAAAACTGAATTACAGCATTCTTATTTTTTTAAAGCATGTTTTGTATTATGATAACAGAAATGTTAAAGCTTCTTTGGTTCCTCTGATGCAAGAGACAGCATTAATAAAAGCAACATGTAGTCTCAGAGTGACTTCAAGAAACTATACTGTTTTTCTTTCCAATGAGGTTTTGTCTTGTGTTTGCAGCCTTCTTTTTTATGTTTTATTATTTCTTTCTTTTTTTGTAACTTACATGAAACAATTCTGGTGAATAAAGGGAATGGAACATATTTAATGTTGTTTGTACATTCTCCTACCCTGTATGGGTTATGTGCTAAGGGACCATCAAACACTCAGCCACATAGGCAATTTTTAGATTATGTTATTGCTTATTCACCTTGGTGATACGCTCTGAGGTGCCCAACAGGCAGATGCTACTTAGATGCTTAGAGGTAGATGTCAGTGGCCTTACATACTGATCAGTGATGGTTAGCTGGAAGGCTTGAGCCTCTAAGATCAGAGATAACTGTTCAGTCAAATAAGGCAGGCCGCCGAAACAGCTTGTTAAAAAATACATGGACAATAAGTGTCTACAACCCCATACTGTTTAGAGAAGTTGGGAGGTGTGACGGGTGTTAGCAGTTTTCTATATCATAGTAAGCGATTTATTTTTTGCCCAGCAACTTCTTGAAATATTTTTCTCTCCCTATAAACCCTATAAGCCTTTCCTCTTTGTTCGACAATTAAGTGTTCACTCATTATCAGCTAGTCCTCAAAATAGCCAAATAAAGACCCTGGTAACTAGCTGTAAAACAAAGCACTCTATTTTTATTTTCTCAGAACACAGATTCCAATATGCTAAGATAATATTTTTTATTTAAAATCTCTCTTGCCCAACCGCCAAACATAACCCCCTCCCCCCCATCCTCACCCACAGTAGTAATTTGTCTTGTCGCTCAAATGATCCCATACTCCAAAAGTAGACCAAGCCAATGTTGACCCTGTACCTGGGTCGCACCTCTCTCTAATAGGGAGAAGATGAGTAGCGAGCCAGCTCTTCTGCCTTGCACAACTACTTGTGCTTCATCTCAGGAATCCATGTATCTTTTCCTCAATGCTGAACCAACACTACCAGATCAACCTAACATATCTATGTCCCCTGCATGTTAACAGAATGAGAGCAGAAGGTTGGTGATTGTGACAACTTTGTTCCCCCTTCAGTAAGTAGTGAAGTGATTTGGTAATTGGCAAATGTGCCATATCCCATGATCCAGAGGTGAATGTAGGAGAACAGACTGATGTGATGACACTGATGTGATGACTTTTTCCAGAAGACTATGAAGCTTACAGTGCTGTAGCTTCAAGGAAATATTTTCAGTATTTGGGGAGTCTGGGTCTCATGTTAGAGTTAAAGGAATACTTAAGTCATTTAAAAAAATGACTTTTACTCACCTGGGGCTCCCCTCAGCCCCCTGCAGCTGAACGGTGCCCTCGCCGTGTCCCTCTGATGCGGCTGGTCTCGCCGGCGGCCACTTCCGGTTTGGCCGTCACCGGCCGACAGGCTGTGAACGCGGCTGATTGTCCGCGTCCCCGGACGCAATAGCATTGTAGAAGGCGCTATTGCGTCCGGGGATGCGGATAATCAGCCGCGTTCACAGCCTGTCGGCCGGTGACGGCCAAACCGGAAGTGGCCGCCGGCGAGACCAGCCGCATCGGAGGGACACGGCGAGGGCACCGTTCAGCTGCAGGGGGCTGAGGGGAGCCCCAGGTGAGTAAAAGTCATTTTTTTTAAATGACTTAAGTATTCCTTTAAGTAGAGAGCAGGAGGGAAGGAGAAGGAAAACAAATCCTGTGGATAGGCTTTAGCATCACTGTGGTCAGCAAGTTTTAATCTGACCTTAATCCAAATAAGCTGCTCACTGTCATATATGTAACATTCCTGCCTGGCAGCATCCACTAGCTCCTTACCACCAGTAGAGAGGGTGTTTGCTTCCCAGC
Organism: Hyperolius riggenbachi; assembly: GCF_040937935.1. Lineage (NCBI taxonomy): Eukaryota > Metazoa > Chordata > Amphibia > Anura > Hyperoliidae > Hyperolius > Hyperolius riggenbachi. The sequence goes on from NC_090651.1 coordinate 249,572,905, forward strand.
ACACAGCAAGCATATCACCTGACTCAGCTCACCTCCTCCAACTGCAGTACTACAGCTCTGCAGTTCTTCCCTGGTCCATGTGTAATTCAGCATTGTGCTCTTCTCAAACCCTCCCAGTGTGTTTATAAAAGCATTGTGTACATTAAGCTCAATATCAATTGATATCATGATAAGAATTATTATCACTGATAACTTCAGCAGCACTTTACAGAGTACATGGACATGTCACAAACTGTCCTTCAGAGGACCTCACAATGTAATCTTTGCCAGTCATAGCTTAATGTCCCTACCACAGTCTGAGCCCTATTTAGTTGAGCCAATTCATTTATCAGTAAGTTTTTTGGGTTTTCCCCAGAGGAAACCCATATTAATTTAATATAGGGAATACATAAAAACTCTACGCAGATGGTGTCCAAGCCTAGAATTCTACCATGAACACCAGTGCTATAAGGTGAGAATGCTAATCACCATGCCACTGTGCATCACCTTTTATCAACTGTGAAGGTTGACAGGATTTAATGTGTGCATAACAGCAGTAATACTTCAGTCACTGTGAATGTCCCACTTCTAGATGACAGCAGCCCTATCTGCAGTGTAAGATGACTCATTTTGTGATGGGTAGAAACCAGCTTAATTTGTGGAAAATCCTTTAATGACCTTCATTTATCCACACATTTTATTTTGTTAGATTCATAGTTTATAGTCTAAATATAGGGTTTTCAACCTAAACACAAATGAGAGCACGCAGCTCTATACGAAATATGGTCTTGTATATCTCAACATTCCATCGTTGTGACATGTTGCTTATATCCTCATCTGCTGATATCTCCACTGTGTCAACAGCTGCTAACTTCAAAACTATGAGGGTTATTTACTGGAGTCCCCCAGCTACATAAATGCAGAAGAACGCAGCTCAGGGTTTATCAAAAGAATGGAATCCCGCTGAAAGCTGTTGGAGGCTGCCCTTTAATAAATCTCACCCTTTTGCTAATTTTTAACTGGGAAGGCAGACTTGTCCACTTCTTGTACCTGGTACAGAGCTACTCATGTTTTATACATTTAATAAAAGCAATATAACAATGTCATGAAGGTGTGCCTACATCCTGCAGATCTCTTATACATTATATTGTATACTAGTAAAAAGGCCCGTCCGTTAAAAAACAGGCACTAGGTAACAGCCGCTATTCCCCCCTCCCTCCCCCCGCAATGCGCGCACATACGTGTCCTGCTTGCTTGTTTCCCACCACTGTCTGAAGTATATGCACACAGGGAGCTGCTTGCTTGGCAGTTAGAAAAGCTGTTATTTCTCACAATGCAATGAAAACCTCTGTGAACCACAGACAGCAAACTGTCAGGTCCGGCCCTGTGTCCTAACTGCCCTGGCTGCGCACATGCTCAGTACAAAAAAGCCGGGGACACACAACCATTCAGTTGATGACGCAGGGACACTTGCATTTTATTGTATAGGATTCTACATGCAGTATGAGTATAGGCAAAGCATACACACAAGTGCAATGAAATATGTTAAGCTGATTTGACCTACTAGTTTCAACATGTTTTGTAAATCTGTAATGGTAAAGCGGACCTGAGCTCAGAACTTCTTGTCTCCTGTAAAAGATAAGCAACTGCATAATAACCTTTAAAGAAAAACACTTCTTTGTTACAGCTGATACAAATCCTGCATCCGACAAAGGGTTAACATCCTGCCGAGGACTGCCAAGATTCCTAAACTGACACAGCTGAAAGAACAAATTACACTTGTAATTATTCACAGATGAGGGGGAATTAGACAGGTTAAACTCTCTAAATACATACATGGTGCATGTCTCTGTTTTCCTTCTGTCCTGTGCAAGAGGTCAGGTCCAGGTTAAGAAGAACCCTACTAAGCTAAGTGGTATTCATATATACCACAGTATTGAAGAAAGGGTTTATCTCTCCAGCACCCAACTCCCAAATGACAGATTTATAGCAAGAGTAGAGTATAGATGGGCAAGGTCTCCAGGTGCCCCACTATAAGATGGGCTTCAGTGCAGTGTGTCTGAATACTAACTACAAAATAACTATGGAAGTTAATACATTTGCATGTCTTCAGCTGCTCGGTTTACATATAATAAATCTGAAAGGTCGACAACAGGCACCGTACAATGATTATTGGCAGCAGTAAAGAAATGTTAGTCTGATACAGCAATTGCTATCCCCTGACTAAGACCTCTCTGGATCATATAGTCTTTGTTCTCCCCATAACGTACCTTTTCAGAAACTGCTCTAATGTGTCTTTCACATAAGCAATTATTCTGGGTCTACATGAAAAGGGCGCCGGTAAAAAAGGGCGCCTGGTGGAGCCCATATATATACCAACTTCGGCTACAAAAAAGGCGCCTGGTGTAGCCCATATAAACTTCGGCTACAAAAAAGGCGCCTGGTGTAGCCCATATAAACTTCGGCTACAAAAAAGACGCTTGGTGTAGCCCATATAAACACTTCGGCTACAAAAAAAAAGGCGCCTGGTGTAGCCCATATAAAAACTTCGGCTACAAAAAAACTCAGGGATGTGTTAATTACTATTCCCCCTCCAGGCCGCCATGGATAGTGGGGGAATGAAATAATTCGGCTTCCAGCGCTTGTAGCCCATATACAAACTTCGGCTACAAAAAAACTCCGGGATGTGTTAATTACTATTCCCCCTCCAGGCCGCCATGGATAGTGGGGGAATGAAATAATTCGGCTTACAGTGCTTGTAGCCCATATAAAAACTTTGGCTACAAAAAAAGTCAATAATATGGGCTACAGAGGGGCACCTTACTGTAGCCGAAAAAAATATGGGCTACAAAGGGGAGCCCGCTTGTAGCCGAAAACCTTGTAGCCGAAAAAATATGGGCTACAAAGGGGAGCCTGCTTGTAGCCTATATCAAAGCTCGGGCGCCCTTTTCTACACCTTGTAGCCCATATTTCCAGAAATAACATTGATGTCTATGGCGGCGCCCTTTTCATACAGGCAGCTCGGGCGCCCTTTTCAACCGATCCCATTATTCTGGCTTCTGCAAAAAAAAGTCTTATTTTTTTTAATGATCACAGTGGTGTGTTGCGGTGCTGTGTAAAGTCCTCTTTATAACGCAGCTTACTGCACTGCAATGCAGCATCACCACTATTGTGTTATTTCTGCAATATCCAATGTTGTTATGTGTATTGCCTACTCTATGCCTACCCTTTGTGTACTCTACTGTACCTAACCCATCACCGACCCTGTATGTGCCAAACCGATTCCGGGTTTGTACTTGGCAAAATAAATCTGATTCTGACTCAAATTCATTTTTTGTAAAAGAAATAATAATAATGTAAGACCTGGTCTTTTGTTTTGGGGAAAAGCAGTAGAGGAATGTACCATCTTGCTTAGTTTTTTTGGTTTTGAGTAACTTTAACAATTGTTGCCCATGTACAAAATTTCTTGCCCCCTTCCAGCCTGTTTCGACATGTGATTCTAGGAGCTCTAACAGCTGGAATAAGGGAGGTTGCAGCCTTAGCTGTAGTTTCTGGATTTTAGATACAAACAGCCATCCATCTGGATTGTATTCTGTTTATTTATCATTCTGCTGAGAAATTGCTTTTACAATCGACATATATTACTAAGGCTTGCATTAAAAAATGTAAACAATGACTCAGCCTAGAGAGCTGACTCTCGCTATAAGTTCCTCCTTTGGGGTGTACTTGAATTTATTCAAAATCAATGAACGTTTTTATCCAAACAATAAAGATTTGATTATGACCAACATGTCTAAATTATTTGTATCGCTTGTTTGGTTTACATTATGTAATGTGATTTCTTGTACTAATCGGGCAGCAATGGATAGCAAGGAGGTGTAGTAATTCACTGAAGAAATGGCAGATTTGGCTCTCCAGCCTTATATATTGTAAAGACAAGACACAGAACATTTACATCGCATATTTCTCCTGGGGCACTCAAAGCACCAGAGCTGCAGCCACTAGGATGCGCTCTATAGGCAGTAGCAGTGTTTGGGAGTCTTGTCCAATGTCTCCTACTGAATAGGTTACTGAACAGGAATAGCCGAGATTCAAACCCTGGTCTCCGTTTGACAGAGGCAGAGCCCTTCACCAGTGCCCTATCCATCCATTGTAAAAAAAAAAAAATCAGTTTCACCATTAGCTCCTAAATTATAACCCTACCCTATTCTATTCAGACCTACAACAAAGCAAACTGGGTGTTTTTGAGAATGTACTGTTTTACTAAGCAAGCCATACTCCATAACATCATCTTCTTATGAGGCATCTCACCAAGCTGTTAGTGGCTTACATTTATCAATGCAGGATCATCCTTTGATGCCAACCAGGAGGAGTTCAGTTAAAGTACTTATTCACGTTACAAGAAATTCCATTGTTTGCAAAGGATGACTAGGGGCTAGGGAGATTATGCCATTACTCACACAATTTTCATATTTAATGCAGCCATTCAAGAGAAACCCCCTTTGGAAAAGTCAGTCACGTGACCTAGAGATCTGTGCACAAAGTATAGAGCTGCCAGAATGGGCATTTCTTTCTGTGCACAGAAGCATCATCTGTCATTCCACAACTCCCACCTCTGCTCCCTCCTGGGGAGCACAGGGAAGAGGAGAGGGTCGGTTCTGTGTTCACAGGAGAAGACTAAGTGGTCTTCACCCACAGTACACTCCCAACTATCCCCTGTGAGTAGTAGGAGATAGGGGTTTAAAGTTTTTTATTTTTAAATGATAGGACTTTGATAGAGCTATTACAGTGGTGTACCGTCAATAGGGCGCAGGGGGGCAGGGGGGGGAGGCGGCGTGGTGCACCGGGTGATGGCCCAGTGGGGGGTGTCAAAAAGGTCAGCTCAGACCAGTACATTATAATGCCTAATGCTTGAGCAGATGCCGGAACTGAAGTCCAATAATTAATTATGCATGCTGCTGCTGCCTAAGCTGCCTTCGGCAGCCTTTGCTTCACCTTGGCGCCTCCTCCATGCATTAATTGAACAGTGATTGAATAATACCCCCGGTAGCCCCTGCTTCCATCATGTCATGTGAGGTTGCGACGTCAGTTCCTGTTTATTTCCGGCACTTGCGCTGAGGTCACCACATGGACAGTTCAGCTGATGACCCACGTGGTGCCGTCCCCAGCCGCTCTGCATCTCACCGCCCCTGCCTGGAGACTCTTCACCACTGTTGTCTGGGATCTGTGTTTGCTCAACAGGAATTCATTGCCAGCCCCCGGCTTTAGCTGCTCCAGCAATCCATTGCCGCTGCCTGGGACACTGCGCAGCCTAAAGACGTGATGCTGGCCCCTGCTGCTTTAAAGGATCCTGCTGCCACCACTCCACTGCCGCTGCCTGGGGACACCATCAGACGCTCTTCGGCAGCCCAGCACAGCATGCGGGAACCCGGACACTCCCTCACTGGTTCCAGCCTCCTTTCGGATGCACTCTGAGTCTGCACCATTGTCTTTAAACCACTGCTGGCAGGTCAGTGATGCTCCACATTAACCCGCAGACATGTGCCAACAACTTTGCCCCCCACAAAGCTGCAGGCCAATGCTGATCCCCTGTCTCCACTCAAAGCCAAAGGCCTGTGCTGGTCCCCTGGCCCCACATTAAGCTGCAGGCCACCAACGATCCCCTGAGAGCACTAAGCTACAGGCCAGTGCTGGCCCCACACTAAGACGCTCTAAGGACTGGGCAGTCAGCTGACGTTTTTCTGTCTCTCTTCCCCCTCCCCCTGTCTTTTCTGCCCCTCCTTTCCCTCCTGTCTTTTCTGTCTCTCTTCTTCCCCCTTCCCACCATCATTCTGCCTCTCTTCTTTTCCCTCCCCCTTGTCTTTCTGCCTCTCTTCTCCCCCCCCCCCCGTCTTTTTGCCTCTCCTATCCCCCCTGTCTTTCTTGCGCTCTTCTCTCCCCCCCCCTTCTCATTCTGCCTCTAACTTTTCCCCCTTGTCATTCCACCTCTCTTCTTTTTCCCTCTTATCATTCTGCCCCTCTTCGTTTATGCCTTATCATTCTGCCTCTTTTCCCCCCCTATCATTCTGCCTCTTCCCCCCCCCCCCCCATCATTCTGCCTCTCTCCCCCCCCCTTATCATCCCCTCCCCCCCCCCCTTCTCAGGTGACTGCCTTTTCCGCCACCACCAACAGGGTCCAGGACTCCAGGTGGATCTCTGAATTTTTTAGGCCGCTGCTATACTAATTTTTCTGGTGCGTGTACATGCCTGCCTAATTTTTCTGGCTGCACTGCGGCTGCAACAACAAAACAAAAGGCATGTACATGTGCCCATTCTCCTTCGTGATCATTACCTTGCCGAAGAGGCTTGCGTATCACAATGAAGCAATGACCGCCGGCTATATGAGTGTCTCGGGGGTGGCACAACAAAGATAATAAGGTCGTTGATTCATTGTGGTCAGACCAAATTTGATCAGCTGGACAGTCACTGTTCTGTCATCCAGCTACCTCAGCCCAGTGACCATATGGGCTGGAAAGCCGCCATCACCTGCACTCTCGTCATGGTGCCATGGTCACCAGTCCAGCACGGCCGTCACTACACAAACAGATGTTTGCAGCCACTGCATACCTTTCACTGCATCTTTGACTGCACATTGTATTATACCTGGCAGTCAGTGCATACCTTTCACTTGAATGGATGGAACACTTGCCCTCCATAACAGATTCTCGTTAAAGGATTTAAAGTTGATTCATCTCACATATACTGCAGGGCCACGAAAGTCCTCCTGTATTGTTATTTTTGGTCACTACCTCAGGACGTGCATGCCATGCCTGCTGCCTTCCTTGGATGTGTATGGTAGCCGTTCCTGCTCCTTTGCCCACAGCGTGCCTGCTGCCTTCCTTGGATGTGTGGTAGCCGTTCCTGCTCCTTTGCCCACACGTGCCTGCTGCCTTCCTTGGATGTGTGGTGGTGGTAGCCGTTTCTTAGGCTCCCACTCCGGACTGGAATTGAACCAGTATTCTCCGGCCATTACCCGTGGTCACTCGCAATGGCAGACTAGCCCTGCATAAAGGATTCTCGATGCAGGTACTGAACAGCAAGCAAAACAAGTATTTAAAAAAATAGATGTAAGCTTTAACAATGGTAGAGAAAGAACCATCGAAAGTTGATAAGGCAGTCAGACATTACCTAACATCACTGAGTGAAGAAGAGCACTCTCGCCATGGGGCGCACCAGTCCAGCACGGCTGTCACTACGCAAACAGCTGTTTGCGGTGCGTTACACAGTAAGTTTGGTGTGTCAGTGTAAAGCAGTACTCTAATTACACTTCCTGATTGATGCATACACACGCAGGGCAGTTTCTAGGCTAAATTTCACCCAGGGCGAGGGTGTAAAAATCCCCCCCCCCCCCCCCCGCCGTGGAGCCAGGTATAGGTGCCCACAGTTTAAGTTAGCTATGTAGGTGACACCAGTATGAATTAGATAGGTAGGTGCCTGCAGTATAGGTTTGGTAGGTAGGTGCCTGCAGTATAGGTTTGGTAGGTAGGTGCCTGCAGTATAGGTTAGGTAGGTAGGTGCCTGCACTATAGGTTTGGTAGGTAGGTGCCTGCAGTATAGGTTTGGTAGGTAGGTGCCTGCAGGATAGGTTTGGTAGGTAGGTGCCTGCAGTATAGGTTAGGTAGGTAGGTGCCTGCAGTATAGGTTAGATAGGTAGGTGCCGGCAGTATAGGTTATATAGGTAGGTGCCTGCAGTATAGCTTAGATAGGTAGGTGACTGCAGTATAGCTTAGATAGATAGGTGACAGTAAAGGTTAGATAGGTAGGTAGGTGACTGCAGTATAGGTTACATAGGTAAGTGCTTGCAGTATAGGTTAGGTAGGTAGGTACCTGCAGTATATCTTAGGTAGGTGACTGCAGTATAGCTTAGATAAGTAGGTGCCAGTATAGGATAGATAGGTAGGTGACTGCAGTATAGCTTAGGTAGGTGACTGCAGTATAGCTTCAATAAGTAGGTGCTAGTATAGGTTAGATAGGTAGGTGACTGCAGTATAGGATAGATAGGTAGGTGACTGCAGTATAGGTTAGGTAGGTGCTGCAGTATAGATTAGGTAGGTAGGTGCTGCAGTATAGATTAGGTAGGTGCCTGCAGTATAGATTAGGTAGGTAGGTAGGTGCTGCAGTATAAATTAGGTAGGTAGGTAGGTAGGTAGGTGCTGCAGTATAGAGTAGGTAGGTAGGTGCTGCAGTATAGATTAGGTAGGTGCTGCAGTATACATTAGGTAGGTAGGTAGGTGCTGCAGTATAGATTGGGTAGGGTAGGTAGGTGACTGCAGTATAGATTAGGTAGGTAGGTGAATGCAGTATAGGTTAGGGAGGTGACTGCAGTATAGGATAGATAGGGAGGTGACTGCAGTATATGATAGATAGGTAGGTGACTGCAGTATAGGTTAGGTAGGTGCTGCAGTATAGATTAGGTAGGTAGGTGCTGCAGTATAGATTAGGTAGGTGCCTGCAGTATAGATGAGGTAGGTAGGTAGGTGATGCAGTATAAATTAGGTAGGTAGGTAGGTAGGTGCTGCAGTATACATTAGGTAGGTAGGTAGGTGCTGCAGTATAGATTGGGTAGGGTAGGTAGGTGACTGCAGTATAGATTAGGTAGGTAGGTGCCTGCAGTATAGGTTTGGTAGGTAGGTGCCTGCAGTATAGGTTAGGTAGGTAGGTGCCTGCAGTATAGGTTTGGTAGGTAGGTGCCTGCAGTATAGGTTAGGTAGGTAGGTGCCTGCAGTATAGGTTAGATAGGTAGGTGCCTGCAGTATAGGTTATATATGTAGGTGCCTGCAGTATAGCTTAGATCGGTAGGTGACTGTAGTATAGCTTAGATAGCTAGGTGACAGTATAGGTTAGATAGGTAGGTAGGTGGCTGCAGTATAGGTTAGATAGGTAAGTGCTTGCAGTATAGGTTAGGTAGGTAGGTACCTGCAGTATAGCTTAGGTAGGTGACTGCAGTATAGCTTAGATAAGTAGGTGCCAGTATAGGATAGATAGGTAGGTGACTGCAGTATAGCTTAGGTAGGTGACTGCAGTATATCTTCAATAAGTAGGTGCTAGTATAGGTTAGATAGGTAGGTGACTGCAGTATAGGATGGATAGGTAGGTGACTGCAGTATAGGTTAGGTAGGTGCTGTAGTATAGATTAGGTAGGTAGGTGCTGCAGTATAGATTAGGTAGGTGCCTGCAGTATAGATTAGGTAGGTAGGTAGGTGCTGCAGTATAAATTAGGTAGGTAGGTAGGTGCTGCAGTATAGAGTAGGTAGGTAGGTGCTGCAGTATAGATTAAGTAGGTGCTGCAGTATAGATTATGTAGAGCTGCAGTATAGATTGGGTAGGGTAGGTAGGTGACTGCAGTATAAGACAAGACAAGACAAATAACATTTATATCGCGCTTTTCTCCTGGCGGACTCAAAGCGCCAGAGCAGCAGCCACTAGGGCGCGCTCTATAGGCAGTAGCAGTGTTAGGGAGACTTGCCAAAGGTCTCCTACTGAATTAGTGCTGGCTTACTGAACAGGCAGAGCCGAGATTCGAACCCTGGTCTCCCATGTCAGAGGCAGAGCCCTTAACCATTACACCATCCAGCCACCACAGTATAGGTTAGGTAGGTAGGTGACTGCAGTATAGGTTAGGGAGGTGACTGCAGTATAGGATAGATAGGGAGGTGACTGCAGTATAGGATAGATAGGTAGGTGACTGCAGTATAGGTTAGGTAGGTGCTGCAGTATAGATTAGGTAGGTAGGTGCTGCAGTATAGATTAGGCAGGTGCCAGCAGTATAGATTAGGTAGGTAGGTAGGTACTGCAGTATAGATTAGGTAGGTGCTGCAGTATAGATTATGTAGGTGCTGCAGTATACATTAGGTAGGTAGGTAGGTGCTGCAGTATAGATTGGGTAGGGTAGGTAGGTGACTGCAGTATAGATTAGGTAGGTAGGTGACTGCAGTATAGGTTAGGGAGGTGACTGCAGTATAGGATAGATAGGTAGGTGCTGCAGTATACATTAGGTAGGTAGGTAGGTGTTGTAGTATAGATTGGGTAGGGTAGGTAGGTGACTGCAGTATAGATTAGGTAGGTAGGTGACTGAAGTATAGGTTAGGGAGGTGACTGCAGTATACCTTAGATAGGTAGGTGCTGCAGCGGTGTTGGGAGCGGGCATAATAATACCTAACCTTTCTTCATCTTCAGCCGAATAGCCGATCTCCCGCAGCTTCAATGTCTTTCCTGTCCCGGCATCTGTCTCAGTAGCAGCTCCCCCTGTGATGACATGCGGTACGTCATCACAGGGGGCGCTGTTACTGAGACAGATGACAGGACAGGAAAGACATTGAAGCTGCAGGAGATCGGCTATTCGGCTGAAGATGAAGAAAGGTGAGTTATTACTATTATGCCCGCTCCCACCGCAACAGCGCCCCCTCCGGCCGCAACAATGCAGCGCCCTGGGCGATTGCACGCATCGCACGCCCATAGAAACGGGGCTGTACACATGCAAGATGTTTTAAAGCACTTTAGGCCCGCAATTTAGCATTCAATGTAATTTCTGCCCTTAAAACGCTGCTTTGCGTCCAATCCAGATTTTTACACGGGACTTTTGGCATGTGTCCCACTCCGCCATGCCCCCCTCCAGGTGTTAGACCCCTTGAAACATCTTTTCCATCACTTTTATGGCCAGCGTAAATTTTTCTAGTTTTCAAAGTTCGTCTCCCCAATGAAGTCTATTGCGGTTTGCGAAAGTTTGCGCAAACCGAACTTTCGCGTGAGGTTCGCGAACCTAAAATCGGAGGTTCGGGCCATCTCTATTCTGCATCTCCTTTTTTGCCCCTTGTCATTCTGCCTCTCTTCTTTCCCCCCTGTCTTTGTGCCTTTCCTCTCTCTCCTCTGTCTTTCTGCCTCTCCTCTCTCCCCCCGGTCTCTCTGCCTCTCCTCTCTCTACCCTGTCTTTCTGCCTCTCCTCTCTCTACCCTGTCTTTCTGCCTCTCCTCTCTCTCCCCGTCTTTCTCCCTCTCTTTTCTCTCTTCTCTGTCTTTCTGCCTCTCTTCTAACTCCCCGGTCTTTCTGCCTCTCTTCTATCTCCCCGATCTTTCTGCCTCTCCTCTCTCTCCCCTGTCTTTCTGTCTCTCCTCTCTCCCCCTGGTCTTTCTGCCTCTCCTCTCTCCCCCCGTTCTCTCTGCCTCTCCTCTCTCTCTCTCCCCGGTCTTTCTGCCTTTCCTCTCTCTCCCCTGCCTTTTTGCCTCTCCTCTCTCTCCCCTGTCTTTCTGCCTCTCCTCTCTCCCCCCGGTCTCTCTGCCTCTCCTCTCTCTACCCTGTCTTTCTGCCTCTCCTCTCTCTCTCCCCTGTCTTTCTACCTCTCTTCTCTGTCTTTCTGGCTCTCTTCTATCTCCCCGGTCTTTCTGCCTCTCCTCTCTCTCTCCCCTGTCTTTCTGGCTCTCCTCTCTCTCTCACATGTCTTTCTGGCTCTCCTCTCTCCCTCCCCTGTCTTTCTGGCTCCCCTCTCTCTCCCCTGTCTTTCTGCCTCCCCTGTCTCTCCCCTGTCTTTCTGCCTCCCCTCTCTCTCCGCTGTCTTTCTCCCTCTCCAGGGGCAAACGCAGGATTTTTAAGGGGGGGGGGGGGTTCCTGAAAGGTCCAGAAGCACGTATGTCCCCGAGTGCTTCCGAATACAGGTGGCTCCATACTGCCCATGCACAAAAGTGCGCTGGCGTATTACGGAGCTGCCTATCTTTGGAAGTACTCAAGGACATGAGTGTTTCTGAGGGCTTCTGGTATCAGCAAATGTGAAAGGGGTACAGCGCTGGAACAACTCCCCAAGAGAGGAACAGGAGATAGACTTAGTTTGGACAATTCAGTGGAATATGCTACATAGTGTCACATAGCGCAAGCGATACCCATATGATGCAGGGATATATGCATCTGCGGAAGATGGCGGCGCTATATAAATACTAAATAATAATATTTTGCCTCACCAGGATTGCACTTTTATTTAGCTTTCCTGTATGACAACAAGAACACACAGCCAGCTCTAGGGGAAGAGGGAAACAAAGGTGAATGAAGGAGGCTGGTGCACACCAAGAGTGCTTCGGAGCGTTTTTCAAATCAACAGTGATTTGAAAAGCGCTTGACTAATGTTACCCTATGTGGGTGTTCCCACAGCAGCGTTGTGATTTTTTCAAAATCGCAGGTATACTGCATGTAGCATGTTTTTGAGCAATTCATTCAAAAATCGCTCTGAAAATCACTTCACAAAATCACACTCACAAATTGCTAGCGATTGCTATTGTCATTTTGGCGTGCACTCGCCCAGAGAGAGGAGTGGAGAAATTGAGAATAGCCTGAGATGGAGCAGAGAACTTATCTGTATTGCAGTCCCACATCAGACAGGCTACTTGCCTGTAATCGGACTCCTGTCCCTGTCAGTCTCTCACACAAGTCAGAAAGAAGCCCTCCTGGAGTCTAGGGACTGTCAAAAACTTTTCAGCTTGTTAAACACCTTACCCACACATGCAGTCATTATAACAATGGGGAGAGACCAGACAGATGTTTGCCCACGGACCCTGAGTCCAGGCAAGCTCTGCATCATGCTGTGCATATTTACCAGCTTGCCTGCACTCTAATTTCATCATGTCTGACACTTCTGTGCTGTGGAGAGTCCAGGACTCCATAATCAACATTCTCTCACTGCAGGCTGCATCTTCTTGTGAGGGAAGCTGGGCTGCCTCTCTCATTCTATTAGCTGGAGGGAAGCACCAGAAGTAAGAAGGGAGGGAGAATGAGGTTGTTTATATTATGCGGGCTTCCCTGGCTGAATACACAGCTCAGTGCAGGGGGGAGGTTCCAGACACCCGGAATAGCCCCCTCAGTTCGCCAGTGCTCTCTTCTCTGTCTTTCTGCCTCTCTTCTATCTCCCCTGTCTTTCTGGCTCTCCTCTCCCTCCCCTGTCTTTCTGGATCTCCTCTCTCTGTCCCCTGTCTTTTTGGCTCTCCTCTCTCTCCCCTGTGTTTTTCCCTCTCTTCTCTGTCTTTCTGGCTCTCCTCTCTCTCTCCCCTGTATTTCTGTCTCTCCTCTCTCGTCCCTGTCTTTCGTCTTTCTGTCTTTCTGGCTCTCCTCTCTCTTCCCTGTCTTTCTGGCTCTCCACTCTCTTCCCTGTCTTTTTGCCTCTCCTCTCCCTCTCTCCCTTGTCTTTCTGGCTCTCCTCTCTCTCTTCCCTGTCTTTCTTGCTCTCCTCTCTCTCTCTTCCCAGTCTTTCTGGCTCTTCCCTCTCTCTTCCCTGTCTTTCTGGCTCTCCTCTCTCTCTCCTGTCTTTCTTGCTCTCTTCTCTCCTTCCCCTGTCTTTCTGGCTCTCTTCTAAGAACTGGTAAGGGGGGCTGCTAATATTTAGGCACCTGGCTACTTAAACTGTGAATGGGGCTGGTAATAGTGGGGCACACCTGGCTACTTAAGATGGGTAGGTGGCTAATACTGGGGCACATCTGGTTACCTGTACTAGGATACCTGAACTGGGGGCCAAACTAAGTTTAGGGACACATTTGGCTTTGGGGGTATTGGGGAATAATTACCCCCTACCTATAACGGGGACAACTATTCCAGGCTACCTATACCAGGCTATTTATACTAGGACCACACTCACACCTTTCCTTCTTTGGGGGGCGCAGGGGGGGATGTAATTTAATACCTAGCATCGGGTGTCAAATGCCCTAGGTACGCCACTGAGAGCTAAACTTGGTTTAATGGTCATCTCTTGTAAGGTTTCTGCATCCTACACTGAATCCACTTGTCTTTGTTCTGTTATCTCAAGACTGAAATGTTTTTGTATTTTTTATTGTGTTTATCACTGTCTGCTCTGAGACATTTAGGGTAAGAGGCTATATAAGTGACTTTGAATGATATTAGGTCCCATAACTTACTTTCATTAGAGAGATTGATTGACCACTATTCACTAACAAGGTGTGACGCCCGCAGGTATTAAGACTAGATGCCTCTGTGACAGTTTGGAGCAGAGTGATATACAGATGAATTGCTAGTCTGCAGGCTAGCATCACATTATGTTGCTATAGAAGGGGGAATAAGGAATATGGTGTGGCATATAATGGAAAGTGATGGTTGAGAAGAGCAATAGCCTGAGCTTAAGCAGCATAATCCTGCAGGCCGGATCTCTCGCCAGTTCATCAAGCCCACCATACACGTGCTAGATTCTCATCAGAGACAGCCCTGATTGGCCAACCTTGTGGAAAACCACCTACTGTGTGCAAAGGCCCTTTTCCCAAATTGGATAATGTACACTGTTTTAAAGTTGTAAAGTAACTGTCGGGCATAAAATCAAAAATCAATTATTTATTTTTATCTGGTAAACAAGTAATAAGGATGCTAACCAGGCAATCCAAACGTTGAAAAATCACTATTATTTTTCTTGTTGATAAATGATCATTCCCCAGTTTACCTGACTTGTACTTGGTACATTGCCATGCAAAGGAAGTTGCAGGGCATGCTGGGTTGTCTTTTTTTGCTTCTTTATTACCCCACAGACTTAACTAATGCAGCCTGACTGGCTGAAGCCTCCCCCCCCCCCTGTTTCCCCACCCACACCTCTATTCCTCTCTGATTGGCCAATACTTCTCATGCTGAGACAATGCACTTTCTATTGCAGAGCTGGGTGGGAGTGCCTGAAGACTGGGAGGAGGGTGGGCAATGCATAAACAATCAGGCAGAGGAGAGTAAAGGAGGAAATTACATCAGGATTGGCTTCAAGATAGACACAATTAAATTGGAGAATACTAAGAAGCATTTTCTCTTTTTTTACTGTAGAAAAATCACTCAAATCAAAACGTGGACAGTGCAAAACATATGTTATATAAGTAGAGCAAGTATTTATCTACTTATATATGTGTTTTTTTTCTGAGATAGTATGGCTGAAAGCTCCTCTTTAAGAAAGTTCATGGAACTCAATCTGCTTTAATTCATGTGATACTTTCTTGTCTCAAATATTATCCTTCAAATAACATAGAGGCCGTTGTTACATTTCATTCAAAATAATCTCCTATCTCAAGGAAATTCTAGAAAAAATAAGTGGTTACTTCTTTCATCATGCCTAGACACAAACTGTAAAGGTACAGGCAAACATTGGCATAAAACTCTCTCCATGTCTCCCTTCATACTCCTCTCAATTCTGGTTTTATTAATACATTTTGACATAGCAGACAAACGTTTATCAGGGATGCGGAGTCACAGGCACAAAGACGCAGCCACCAACCTGTTTCGGTACACAGGAAGATTAGACACAGCAGGCATCTAAACATGTGAAATGTGTCAATGTTACCATGATAAATTGTAAGGAATCCTTAAAATACAAAGATGATAGATGAGTACTCATATTTCTACTCTATAAAACAATGGAATGGAATTAAGCAATTATATGCAGCACGTCTTCATTCAGGAAAAGACAATAATGGAATTGCTTGGGAAAAGAACTTAGGAAAAGAGTGTAATTCTCTTTTTTGTCCTAGACCTCTGCTTCACCTGAACTATAGCAATGTATGAACCTATATATATGAGTACGTCACTTTGCTCCAAGTCAAGGCTGTAGCTTGCGGTGCTAACAATGGAGGGATGCCTTTTGTGCTGGTAACCAGCACTGTTCCCTGTCTTCCAATGTATCTATTAAAAGGTTAGAAAAGAGCACCGCAGAAAGTGCCCTATGTCGTCCGTGTCTTCGCTGCTGAAATGATAATTTAGTGACATTTTATCCTCATACAATAGGGCATGTATTGTATGAAGAGTAGACAGATGACAGCATAGTATGGTACTATGTGCAGAGTTGTCAGTATTGCAATGTTTGTGTGTGTGGAATCTAAGCTTGGGCTTCACATAAATTCACACTAGCTAAACTAGAAGCTCAAATAATATCTATATATCTTTTGAGACAGCCTAGTTCAAAACAGAAGCAGGAAATGAATGATTTGGCCGCCGCCATAGGCGTTGATGCAAATTCCGGTTATTGGGTGCCAAAAGCAAAGATATGGGTGCCCGATAAATATCGTTTTGAAAATTAGAACATAATATTTTTTGAAATGTATTTAGTTTTCAGAACATTATCATGTTTGAAGGTATTATTGTTTTGAAAATTAGAAAGTGATATTTATTGAAATGTTTGGACTTTTGTATTTAACCATTATTCTTCTTTGAAAATGATTGTTTTCAAATGTAATTAGAAAGATATAGATAATTGACTTTTTGTGTCTTTTGTATTTTTTTAAGCATGAAGTTTTATTAGTTAGGCATGAGGAAAGGCTGGGGGGAGGGGTTAGGTTTAGGCGTCAAGAAGAGTTATCTTAGGGCTAATTGTTAGGAAGGGTTAAGCATCATGAGGAAGGGGGGCTTAGAAATAGGTGTCAGATGGGGGGGGGGGGTTATGGTTAGGCATTGGACAGACAAGACAAATAACATTTATATTGCGCTTTTCTCCTTGCGGACTCAAAGCGCCAGAGCAGAGCAGCAGCCACTAGGGCGCGCTCTATTGGCAGTAGCAGTGTAAGGGAGACTTGCCAAAGGTCTCCTACTGAATTAGTGCTGGCTTACTGAACAGGCAGAGCCGAGATTCGAACCCTGGTCTCCTGTGTCAGAGGCAGAGCCCTTAACCATTACACCATCAGCCAACTGGAGGGGAGGAGGGTTCTGCGTGAGAGCAGGGGTTAGGTTTATTTGTAGAAAAATATTGGTAGAATTTACCAATGTTAAATTATCATCTTTACCACTGTAAATATGTTTTCTTTTTTATCTAGCGCCCAATTCACAATGGTATTTATACCTTAGGCTTATATTGGCTTTACCCAGCGCCCATTAGTGCACTGAGTCATCTGACCTTGCTGGCCAGAGATGAGGAATCTCCTGTCTCTGTTTCATGGGAGCTGTCATCTTACTATTTGTAAAAAAAAATCTTAGAAAAATGTACCACCCCAAGAAAGCATAACTGGTATAAGAAAAGAAAAACAAGATATAGAACATTTGGTTGTGATAAGTAGTGATAAAGTTATTAGTGAATGAAAGGGAGGAGCTCTAAAAGGTGAAAATTTCTCTGATCCACAAGTAGAAAAACCCCTTAGTGATGAAGTGGTTAATGTGAGTGGAAAGTCACTTAACCCTCCTGGCGGTAAGCCCGAGCTGAGCTCGGGGTAAGCCGCCGGGAGGCACCGCTCAGGCCCCGCTGGGCCGATTTGCATAATTTTTTTTTCCTGCACGCAGCTAGCACTTTGCTAGCTGCGTGCAGTGTCCGATCGCCGCCGCTACCCGCCGATCCGCCGCTACCCGTCGCGCCGCAGCCGCCCCCCCCCCCCCCCAGACCCCGTGCGCTGCCTGGCCAATCAGTGCCAGGCAGCGCCGTGGGGTGGATCGGAGTCCCCTTTGACGTCACGACGTCGATGACGTCGGTGACGTCATCCCGCCCCGTCGCCATGGCGACGGGGGAAGCCCTTCAAGAGATCCCGTTCTTTGAACGGGATCTCTTGATCTCCGATCGCCGGCGGCGATCGGAGGGGCTGGGGGGATGCCGCTGAGCAGCGGCTATCATGTAGCGAGACCTCGTCTCGCTACATGAAAAAAAAAAATTTAAAAAAAAAAACGTATTTGCTGCCCCCTGGCGGATTTTGTCAAACCGCCAGGAGGGTTAAAGGAAAAAATACAGTGTCTTATAATATATGGGATTTTTTTGTTATTTGTTTGTTTTGTTGTTGTTTTTTGCTTTTGATTGGTACTAGAATAATAATGTAAGTTTATTACATTCTTTTAAAATTATACATTGTAAAGTCAATGCTTAATATGAACATATTGACAAGAGGATGTAAAAAAAGATTTACAAGGAAAACTTGTTGGTTTTTTTTTCTCTTATTTTAAAAATTCTTACATATTCCATATCTGACATTAAACAAATGAATGCATACAGTACATTGTAGCAATGGATTTTTTTTTAAAAAAGTCACATTATCTTTAAGCAGTGACTAGTGAGCTCATAAATACACCAACACAAGTAATTTGCTGATAACCGCCAGTCCGGATTGGAAATCTGGATAATGAACTCACTGCTCGATAATTTGTTTCAACATATCTTCACAAAGTAGGAATTGTACTGGCACAAAGTTTGAGGGCATCAGGCTTGGATAAGTGACCTCCAACTGCAAGAAGTGGAGATAAAGCCTTAACTGGCTGCATTACCAGTGATAACAATTCCTCAATTTAAAACATATTCTACTTTTTACTTAAATAACCTTCTCCTTTAAACGGTATCTACTGTGTTTTTACAGTAATATGTTGTTAACCAATTCAATTTTATGTTTCCATATTGTTATAATGTAATATATAATATACATAATGAGGCATTTTTTGTATGAGAGGTAGGGCCTACCGTAATTTAGCCTTTAATAGTTGTTGAGTGTGACATGTGATGTCATAGGGCCAGGCCACCGATGACTTTAATGAGAAAAAGTATTGTTGCGTGTAGGGATGGGAAGAGATGGGAACCATTAGACCATGCAACTCCCTCCCAACTTTCCCTCTTCTGTGCTTACACGCTACACACACATCGGGCTTGATTCAATAAACCATGCTTACTCACAGCACGGCCGCGCTAGCGTTTTCATGCGTAATCACATATTTACGAGAATTCGCGATTGCGCGTGAAAACGTGCACAAAAATGGCCATGCTATGAGTTAGTACGGTTTAGTGAATCAAGCCCATCGGCTCAACTACACATCACTGAGCCCCTAGCATAACTTTTATGTCCTTCACCCTCAACATTCACACCCCATTCTCCTAATGCAACCTTCATGACCAGAGAGCCCATATGACAGAGGTCGTATAACAAATGTGACCACTCCTACTTCCATAATAAGTCTGACCTCAACAATACTAAAGGTGCCCATACACTCGTCAGATTGGCAGCAGATAGATAAGAAATGCATCTGATGATCTATCTGATGCGTTTTTAGAACATTTTTTACCAGGATAGAATTCCAATAGATTTCAGTTTGAAATCTATTGAAATTCGATCTGATGGCATTTTTTTGCCATCAGATTTCCATTAAGGCCAATGCAAACTGATAAGCAATCTCATCAGATCGACCTAAATTTTCCACCCTGCAAGTTCGATGGAAATCCATCGAAATCCATCGAAATCGGCCGTCGATCGGTCGATTGGCCAACCGATTTGCAATCGATTGATTGATCGATCGATCGGGATCGATCGGTCGGCCAGAAAATCGGCTGAGTGTATGGGCTGCTTTACTCTGGAAATGTGGCTCTTCTACTGGAGGGAATGTGGCTGTTGCCCGAGTGACTAGGGATATTTTTCAACAGAAAGAAAACGTTTTTTGGCACATGGAGCGGACCTCATACTTTCTGTTTTAGTATAGTTCATTGTCCACCATTTGCAAATGAGCAAAGTTTCACTTGATATGCTCTTGAGGGCATTGCTTTATGGCCAGCTATGAGATTAGATTAGAGATAGTGCAGGCTTTGAAATTGTTAATAATACGCTACTTATTCAGCTTGCATGGAAATGTATGCAAATTCTATACACCCTGAAATTGCGCCTATCAAAATTGACAGAAAGTGTATTTAACAGCCATACTGCTTACAATGTGTCACAATGCATTATATTTGTATGCAAGCCAAAACAATCAGCGTTAGGGTTTAGGGTTGAGCTTTCGGATCAGAACTGTTCCGTGTTCCGACAATCTGCATCAGATTTCAGCCGTTTCAAGTAAAATCAGGAAACTCTGAATTATCACTGTTCCGAGTACCGCGTTACGAGTATTGCGTTCCCTGTGAAAATTTGCATCAGCAACAGGAATTTTCTCTAAAAAATATCCTGTGATGGGAAGTGGAACTTAATCTGGTATCTGAAAATTGGTTATAAAACCAAGAATTTTTGGAGTAAAGTGATGTCTATAAAATGGCCGCAGGGTAATCCCTGGTCACTGGAGGTGTCATTACAGTGGCAGCATGTATGGAGGCTTTGATATTAGCTGTGGAAATTAGTGCCAATTTAATACTTGGACCTTTGGAACTCGGAATATGCCTGCGGAACACAGATTTCTGATGAAATTGGAATTCGGCTGTTCCACTCAACCTTACTAGGGATGAGCCGGTGAAATTTGCGAACTTAATTTTACAATGAATCTACTTTTGCTTAAAGAGGAGCTGTCAGCCATACTATCTCAGAAAAAAAACAACACATATATAAGTAGATAAATACTTGCTCTACTTACATAACATATGTATTGCACTGTCCACATTTTGATTTTAGTGATTTTTCTACAGTAAAAAAAAGAGAAAATCCTTCTTAGCATTTCACATTTTAAGTGTGGCTATTTTGAAGCCAATCCTGATGTCTTTTTCTCCCTTACTCTCCTCTGCCTGATTTGCCCGCCCTTCACTATAGAAAGTGCATTGTCTCAGCATGAGAGTGTGGGAGGGGAAAACAGGAGGAGAAGAGGCTTCAGTCAATCAGGCTGCATTAGTTAAGTCTGAGGGGAAGTAGAGAAGCAAAAAAGGACAACCCAGCATGCCCTGAAACTTCCTTTTTGTGTACCAAATTTTGTGTGTACCAAATAAGTCGGGTAAACTGGGGAATAATCATTTACCAACAAGAAAAATAATAGTGATTTTAACTTTTGCATTGCCTGGTTAGCATCCTTATTACTTGTTTACCAGATAAAAATAAAGAATTGATTTTTAATTTTATGTCCGACAGTTACACTTTAACCAATTTCTTTCCATTTGCATTAAAATCTATGGTACTTATTTTCAGGGGTGATAGTAAAGCATGCATACATAATATCGACTCCAAATTTAGTATATATATCATGGTTAACCCAGGGAACATAAAAAAATGTTGTAAAGCCCCCATACATGATATACTCACCAAATTGTCTATGCATGTCAAGGTTAATAGTGGGAAAATGTCAAATAAGACCTGTCTTTTAATGCTGGACAGCTGGACATACATGGTAGATGATGCATTGATATCGTGCAAAATGAAAGATCAGAAAAGATTTTTTTATTAAACACTAAAACAGATGACTTGTTTCGGGGGTCCTCTCTGCCCGCTTCCTCAGATCAATACACAGTGTTCTTGAAAAAAAACTGTTCTGGAGCTAGGAACCCTTGACAGGAACTGTAAGTTACAGAAAAGTTTTCTCAAGAACGTTGTGTATTGATCTGAGTAAGCAGGCAAAGACCCATGTAATCAGTTTGGTGTTCAATTAAAAAAAATGCATCTTATCTCTTGAAAGTTGCTTTCTTCTTTTGAGGTACGCTACTTTTATTTTATACACGTCTCAAGACCTATTTTTGGGGCACCTCTTCCCTCCCAATATTACTCCCACCCCTTCCCCCACTTATTTGGGAAGGGTTCTTGTACTTTTAGTAAACTTTTATAGAGACATTGCAGAGTCGTTTGAAGAAGATCAAAGAACCCAAATGAGGACTGCTTTCCTCACCTGCTTTTATACTGATACTGTAGTTGCTAGTACGGCTACCCATGTTTATGAGTATCAGTCCTACATACTTATTATCCTACTTGGTGTTTCCAATTACTGCACTATACAGGGCTTTTGGAGCTCTGTGTCTTTTTTGTTTTCTCCAGAAAGTTCCTCTGGCTTCTCCAGACATCTCCCTACACACCTTAAGGCTCCTTTCACACTTTAAACAGAACAGTTGGGTGCACCATTTCAGAAAAGTACAGTGATTCATATAGTACAATGGAAGTATGCCTCACTTCCAATCAAGGCCGGTTTAAGCAACAATGGGGCCCCAGGGCAAAATAAACCCGGGGGCCCCCCCATCAGATACCCCGGAACAAAAATCGGCATTAAGGGACCTTTTTTGCAGCTGGTATAGTCAGGGTGTGAAGCCCCAATCGGTCGGAGCTCCACATTCTGGCTACCCCAGCCTGCATGGAGGACAAGGGGTTAAAAAGTTTCAGGAGGGGGAACCCCACATAATTTTTTTTTAAAAATTCCCACACTCTAAACATAAAAAAAAAATTGGGAAAATAGGAAAAAATGCCAGGGCTCTGTAAGACTCGAGGCAGCTGCGGCAAACAGCACCGCCGCCGCAGCTGCCTCCATGCGACCATCCACCCGTCCGACGGAACTTTCGCTCGGGCAGGGAGTCTCCTTAGCGCACATAGACGGAACCTTTATGCGGGGAGGAAGCCCGTCAGCTGACCTGCTGGTCGGCTGACGTCAGAGGAGTCCCATGGCGCCCAGGATTGGCTGATGGCAGGGGGGCGTGCCGGTGGGGTCTCCTCTGCTTCTTAAGCCTCTGAGATTCATTCTAGCTTTGCCTATTGTTGTGAATGCTTGCGTGTTAGTGCTCAGTCCTTAGGCTAGTTCCCTGGTGTTGATGCTGTAGGGGCCATCGGGGCTGGGTAATAGATGGGAGGTATATTTCCCCGGTATTTGGACTGTGGTCACTTTAAAACCCTGTGTGGTCCTAGGAAGGGAGTCCGGATTTTAGCAGCAAGCAGTTGCTGCTTGTTTTTTTCTTTTCAGGGCCGGACTCCTGGGATGGGAGGGAAGGAAGGGCGGGCCTTCCCATCCCACCTAGGTACACACCTGGTTGTCAGTGGGGCTGAGTCTCACTCATTATGGTATTGATGAGATGCAAATTTATGCTTAAGAAGCAGCCTCACAAGCAGAGTGTGGTGAGGTGTTGAAGGAGTAGCATGTATGCTATGGAAATCTCCTGACAAGGAATATTGGAGTATCTGCTGGAAGCCAAACCATACCCTGCTCTGTTGTTTGTATGGTGTTGGCCTGATGAAAACTGAACTTTTGTTTGAACCTGCTGGACTTTATCTTACCAAGCTGAAGTAAGCTGAACTGTTATTTTCCACTTATTACTGCTGAACTGAAGCTGTTTATTTCTACTGCACAATAAACAGACTTTGTTTTGTACATCTGTGTACTGCGTGCTGGCTGAGACCCCCTCTAAACTTCACAACTGGTGCTCGGATGCGGGCAGCGCAGCACGGCAGGAAAAGAAAAAGTTCTGTTTAAAAAGTGACATTTAAAGGGCCAGTCTCCTTGTATGCATGATGGAGGAAGTGCTGAAACAAATGGCCTTAGCAACTGTGCAGCTACAGCAGAGCATGGTGTCTCAGCAGGCGTGTATGGTGACTCAACAGCAAGCCACAGAAGCCCTGCGAGTCGCCTCAGAAGCGCAAGCCAAAATACTGCTTGAGGCGGTGCAGAAGCTGGCCCAGGGGAGAGAGACAGCAGGAGCTGCCCCTAGCAACCAGGCGATGGTGAGAGCCAGTCACTTTCTGCAGAAACTAACCCCCACAGATGATGTGGAAGCCTTTCTGAAAACGTTCGAAAGGACAGCAGAGCGGGAAGGATGGCCGAAAGACAAATGGGCTGGTATCCTTGCACCGTTCCTGACGGGAGAACCCCAGAAGGCCTACTACGATCTCAACGCTGCAGACGCCCTCGACTATGATCGACTACAGGCAGAGATCCTGGCCCGACTAGGTGTAACAACAGCGGTCCGGGCACAGAGGGTGTACAGCTGGAAATACCGGATGGATCATCCAGCCAGTTCACAGATGTATGACCTCATCCAACTGGCGACAAAGTGGCTGCAACCAGAGGTACTTACCGGGCCTGAGATGGTGGAGCGATTCGTGCTGGATCGTTTTCTGCATGCCTTACCAGTGGGTCTACAGCGCTGGGTCAGTCATGCAGACCCCAAAAAAGCGGAGCAGCTGGTGGAGTTGGTGGAGAGATATAACGTAGTGGAAAATCTACTCTCTCCAAAGGGCCAGGCGGGCCCCAACTTACCCCGTGTGGCAAGGTTCCCGGACTCCGGACAGGGTGCTTCATGGAACCCCGCAACCAGCATCACCAGAAATAGGGAAGTATTCCCAAAAGCCGCTCAGGGGTTGCCACCTGCTATGGCTACACCTCGGAAGGGAGGGGCGATCCAGTGTTGGAGATGTTCTGCCTGGGGCCATACCAGAGCCCAGTGTCCACTGCAGGAGGAACCCATGCAGTGTGACGTAATACGGAGAGTGTCCTTTTTTGCCCAGGAGGTATGCCTGGCAGAGCGCTAGGAGAGTTTTGTGTGTCCCGTCAGTGTGAACCAGGTACCTGCCAAAGCCTTGCTGGACTCAGGCAGTATGGTAACCATGGTGCACGCTGATTTGATTGGAACAATTGACACTGTGCTAAAGCCGCTTAAGGTAGTGTGTATCCATGGAGACACAAAGACTTATCCTGTGGTGCCAGTGTCGATTTCAACGGAATGTGGGACAATTACTCACGACGTCGGAGTGGTAAGAAACCTAATGTGTCAAGTAATATTAGGTCGAGACTTTCCACTGTTTTGGGTACTGTGGGAGAGTGTAAAAGGGAAGTTATTTAAAGACTCTGATAATAATTTAGCCCCTCCTCCCCCTACCAAAGAACTTGATGCACCAAGTCTGGATACAAATGTTGCAGAAAATGTATTGCAAAATGATCCTGTATTATTGCAAAATGATGATGTAATGTTGCAAATTGATGAAATTGGAACTGACCGTCCTTGTCGGGACCCTGAGCAGGTTACTGAGGGGGGGATGATTCCCCATTACAAGTTATGTTGGGCGAGGATGATGAGGAATCTTCCCCCCATCTATGCTCCCTGACCTGGATGTGTCAAAAGGGTTGTTTATCACTGCGCAGATGCGGGATCCAACGTTATCCCATGCGAGACAACAGGTATCTGTTGTAAATGGAGTTCCCCAGGAACCTGGGGCCATAGCCGGGACAAGGTCCTCCAGCACCCAAGGCTGAGACACCAAAGTGCGCCCCTCCATCCCTGCCACCCCAGCCGTCACACACTGATTGCTATTAGACTAAGAGGCGCCACAGGGCCCACAACCTCCCTAACACCTTAGTATCTAGTTATCTGGCTTCCAGTCTCTGCCATGTATCCCCTTTTCCTATTTCTTTCTGCTTCAAACACAATTAGGAATGACAGCTGAATGAATTTTGCGCCCCCCCCTACACTGCGCCCTGAGGCTGGAGCCTCTCCAGCCTTTGCCTCGGCCCGGCCCTGCCTGGGGCAGAGGAGAGATTCCCTCATTTTTCAGTTCATGGGGATATGTTATATCGGGTTGCAAAGGTCAGAGAAGAGGTTGTTGAACAGCTGCTAGTGCCTCAGGAGTTTTGGAGGATGGTACTAGACTTGGCTCACAATGAAGTATTGGGAGGTCACCTGGGTGCCGAAAAAACGGAGGCGCGGATAACTGACAGGTTTTACTGGCCTGGGTTAAAGGCCGAAGTAAAGAATTACTGCGCTTCTTGCCCCACCTGTCAGTTAACTGCGCCAGTGTCCCATTTTCGAAGCCCTTTGGTGCCCTTGCCAATAATCGAGGTGCCATTCGAGCGCATTGCCATGGATATAGTGGGGCCACTGGTAAAGTCTGCCAGGGGGCACCAATATATCCTTGTCATCCTCGACTATGCCACTCGCTACCCGGAAGCCTTTCCGTTAAGAAAACCCACGTCCAAAGCTATCGCCCGAGAATTGTTTAATATGTTCACTCGGACGGGTTTGCTAGGGAAATCCTTACGGATCAAGGAACCCCGTTTATGTCTAAAGTGATGGCTGATGTATGTAAACTGTTCCAGATTAAACAGATGAGAACCTCGGTTTATCACCCTCAGACCGATGGCCTGGTTGAACGGTTTAATAAGACTTTAAAAATGATGTTAAAAAGAGTGGTTCAAAGGGACGGAAAAGATTGGGACTGTTTATTGCCGGCAGTGATGTTTGCTGTTCGGGAGGTACCTCAAGCCTCCACAGGTTTTTCACCATTTGAACTGGTATATGGGCGCAGACCTCGAGGGTTGCTTGACGTGGTCAAAGAAACCTGGGAAAGTGAGTCCAGTCCTCACAAGAGTGTGGTGGAACACGTTTCCCAGCTGCAAGAACGCATTGCCAAGGTGATGCCCCTTGTCAAGGAACACTTACTGGCAGCCCAAGAAGCGCAGAGTCGGGTATACAACCGCTCCGCGAAAATCAGCCAGTTCCAGGTGGGGGATAGAGTGGCAGTATTGATCCCAACCGTGGAGAGTAAATTCTTGGCCAGGTGGCACGGTCCCTTCGAGATCGTTGAAAAAGTAGGGGAAGTGAATTATAAGGTACATCAGCCAGGGAGACGGAAACCCTATCAACTGTATCACGTCAATCTGTTAAAACCCTGGAAAGAGAGAGAGACCGCTCCGGTTAGGGTGGGTGCGAGTGTTGTACCCCAAATAAGCATTGAGGATGTGAAAATAGCCCCCACTCTGTCCAAATCCCAGGTCCAACAAGTAAAAGAGTTTCTTCAGAGAAACAAGGGGATATTTTCGGATTTGCCTGGACTCACGGGTATGGTGGAGCACAACATTGTTACTGAGCCCAGGGCTAAAGTGTTTGTCAGGCCCTATCGTATCCCAGAGGCCCGCAGAAAGGCGGTGTCAGAGGAAGTGAAGCGCATGTTAGAATTAGACGTCATTGAAGAGTCGCAGAGTGAATGGTCAAGCCTGATCGTGTTGGTACCTAAGCCAAACGGAACTCTGCGATTCTGTAACGATTTCCGGAAATTAAATGAAATTTCCAAATTTGATGGTTATCCCATGCCCCGTGTGCATGAATTGATAGAAAGGTTAGGCCCAGCCCGCTACATAACCACATTAGACCTGACCAAAGGGTATTGGCAAATACCCTTGGCCAAAGAAGCCAGAGAAAAAACGGCATTTTCCACACCTGAGGGCCATTTTCAGTATAAAAGAATGCCGTTTGGGTTACAGACCGCCCCGGCCACATTTCAGAGAGTCATGGACAGAATGTTGCGTCCACACCAAAGATACGCGTCGGTTTACTTAGACGACATCGTAATTTTCAGTTCAGACTGGGAGTCTCACCTTCCCAAGGTTCAAGCAGTCCTGGATGCGTTAAGGAAGGCGGGTTTTACAGTGAACCCCGAGAAATGTGCCCTAGGTATGGAGGAAGCAAAGTACTTGGGGTACATTGTTGGAAAGGGGTTGTTAAAACCCCAAATTAACAAAATTGAGGCAATCCAGGAATGGCCCCGCCCCATCAGTAAGAAACAGGTTCGAGCTTTCTTGGGGATAGTGGGCTATTACAGACGGTTCATTCCCAATTTTTCTTCCCTCGCAGCTCCCCTAACTGACTTGACCAAGGGCCGGAAGTCAGTGATGATACAGTGGACCGCAGAGACAGAAAAAGCGTTTTTGGAGCTGAAATCGGCATTATGTAGTCACCCTGTCCTGGTAGCCCCCGATTTCACTCGAGAATTCGTAGTGCAGACAGATGCCTCAGATGTTGGGTTGGGGGCGGTTCTGTCACAGGTAATTGATGGAGAAGAACATCCCATAGTTTTTCTCAGTCGGAAACTGACGGCCGCTGAGAGAAACTATGCGGTAGTGGAGAGGGAATGCTTGGCCATTAAATGGGCCCTAGACTCCCTGCGCTATTATTTATTGGGTAGGAAATTTAGGTTGATCTCTGACCATGCCCCGCTAGCGTGGATGAAAAGAAACAGAGGAACGAATGCAAGAGTGTCCCGGTGGTTTCTCTCTCTCCAGGAATTCAACTATGTGGTGGAACATAGGCCGGGTAAAGTGCACCAGAATGCTGATGCCCTTTCCCGAGTCCACTGTTTAGTGGGTCTATGTGCCTCCACCGCCTCGGGGTTGAGGCAGAGGGGGGGGGATATGTAGGGGCCATCGGGGCTGGGTAATAGGTGGGAGGTATATTTCCCCGGTATTTGGACTGTGGTCACTTTAAAACCCTGTGTGGTCCTAGGAAGGGAGTCCGGATTTTAGCAGCAAGCAGTTGCTGCTTGTTTTTTTCTTTTCAGGGCCGGACTCCTGGGATGGGAGGGAAGGAAGGGCGGGCCTTCCCATCCCACCTAGGTACACACCTGGTTGTCAGTGGGGCTGAGTCTCACTCATGATGGTATTGATGAGATGCAAATTTATGCTTAAGAAGCAGCCTCACAAGCAGAGTGTGGTGAGGTGTTGAAGGAGTAGCATGTATGCTATGGAAATCTCCTGACAAGGAATATTGAAGTATCTGATGGAAGCCAAACCATACCCTGCTCTGTTGTTTGTATGGTGTTGGCCTGATGAAAACTGAACTTTTGTTTGAACCTGCTGGACTTTATCTTACCAAGCTGAAGTAAGCTGAACTGTTATTTTCCCCTTATTACTGCTGAACTGAAGCTGTTTATTTCTACTGCACAATAAACGGACTTTGTTTTATACATCTGTGTACTGCGTGCTGGCTGCAACCCCCTCTAAACTTCACAATGCTAAGGATTTCACACCTAGACTAGGATATTGCTATCTTGTTATTGTTATTGTTTAGACTAGTTCCCGGGTGTTGATGCCAAGGACTTCACACCCAGACTAGGATATTGCTTACTGTTTGATCTCCTGTGTATGACTCTTTGCAATTACCCTGACTCTGATCCTGCTTTCCGATCCTGTACTTTCGCTTATCTGCCTACCTGTTGCTGAACCTCCGCCTGATTACCGATTACTCTCTTGTCTCACGATTCTGTACCGATACGTACCTTCCTGTTGCTGAACCTCCGCCTGATTACCAATTACTCTCTTGTCTCACGATCCTGTACTGATACTTACCTCTCTGTTGCCGAACCTTGCCTGCCTGACCATTCTACTCACCAGTGGGCCCTCGCCACTGGTGAGGTGTTAACTACGCCAGCTCCGCTGGTGAAGCAGTTCTGCTAGGCTATAGTTCAGCCTTTATTACCTGCTCGTTAGGTACCTGTCATTGTAGTATTACTGTGTCTCGCAGGCTGCAGTAAAGTCTGTCTCACCCGCCCCTCGGGTGTTCATTTGCCTGCAGTATATTCTGAATCACCCGCTACTCGGGAGATTCAGCCTCTTCAGTATTGTTCCTACAGCTTGCTGGAGGTTGTACGTTAGTGCACGGTCAGTGTACTGTTTGTACCTCGCCAGCCCCTCTGGTAAGGTCTCATTAACCATTAAAGTTACGGTTGCACCAAATCACTACACTTTCTGCTCCTGATTTGGCAGTGACTTCTGAGAGGAAGTTAAAGACCCTCAGGCAGGGTAATAGTTTTGTTGAGGTTTATGCCACCGAGTTCAGGAGATGGGCAGTGTCAGCCAAGTGGGGGCAGTACGCACTTTTGGACTGTTTCTTATCAGGATTGTCTGACGCTGTGTCCGATCTTATGTTGGGTCATCCAGAACCCAAGACTCTGGATGAGGCCATTTCTTTGGCCATTAAAATTGATAGACGAGTTCGCTATCAAAAGCAAACTCGGGCTAAGCCCCCAAGAAAGTTTTCCTCCTGTACCTTCTTAGCTCCTACGCCTTCCTCTCCACCCACTGACGAGACAATGCAAATTGGGCAGGCCAAGCTCTCAGAGGTAGAGAAAAATAGAAGACGAGCAGAGAAGCTATGTTTATACTGTGCCGATAAAGGGCACATGGTTTCTGCCTGCCCTAAGAAGGCGGAAAACTCTATCGCCTAGGAGTAGCTGGAGGTACTACCCTAGGCGATCTTGATATACCTCTAAACAATAAGCGGGTGTTGCTTCCTTGCACTGTCACCTGGAAGGATCAGGTTCATACTACTCAGGCATTTGTAGATTCCGGGTCAGCTGTCAATGTCATTTCGATTAGATTTGCTAATCAATTCAGATTTCCGTTGCTTCCTCTGGGGGAGCAGATTAAGATTACGGCTGTGGACGACTCCCCATTGCCCCTCACCAGAGCCGGGACAAGGTCCTCCAGCACCCAAGGCTGAGACACCAAAGTGCGCCCCTCCATATCTCCACCCCAGCCGTCACACACTGATTGCTATTAGACTAAGAGGCACCCCAGGGCCCTCAACACCTTAATCTCTAGTTATCTGGCTTGTAGTCAAACACAATTAGGAATGACAGCTGAATGAATTGTGCGCCCCCTCCTACACTGCACCCTGAGGCTGGAGCCTCTTCAGCCTATGCCTCGGCCCTGCCCCTCACCTTTACTCAGACTCCTGTATTGTCATGCCAGATTAGGGCCCTGCACAGGGAACAAATGCAGTTTCTGGTGTTAGAAATGTCCACGTCCACGGTCATCCTGGGCATGCCGTGGTTAAAAAAACACTCACCAGCAGGGGCGTAACTAGAAATCACTGGGCCCCACTGCGAATATTTGGATGGGCCCCCCCCATAGGTGCCAAACAATCGTAATGGGGCAGCGTTTCACTGTAAATTAATTGTAAAGTGGGAAGCATTTTACCAGACAATCGTAATGTGGGCCAGAAAATCGTAATGTGGGCAGAGTTCACCAGAAAATCGTAATGTGGGCCTTTAGAAAATCATAATGTGGGCAGAGTTCACCAGAAAATCGTAATGTGGGCAGAGTTCACCAGAAAATCGTAATGTGGGCACCAGTCACCAGAAAATCGTAACGTGAGCAGCAGTCACCAGAAAGTTGTAACGTGGACAGCATTCACCAGACAATCGTAATGTGGGCAGCGTTCACCAGAATATCGTAATGTGGGACAGAAAATTGTAATGTGGGCAGAGTTCACCAGAAAATTGTAATGTGGGCAGAGTTCGCCAGAAAATCGTAATGTGGGCAGCGTTCACCAGAAAATTGTAACATGGACAGCATTCACCAGACAATCGTAACGTGGGCAGTGTTCACCAGAAAATCGTAATGTGGGCCAGAAAATCGTAATGTGGGCAGCATTCACCAGAAAATCGTAACGTGGACAGCATTCACCAGACAATCGTAACGTGGGCAGTGTTCACCAGAAAATCGTAATGTGGGCCAGAAAATCATAATGTGGGCAGAGTTCACCAGAAAATCGTAATGTGGGCCTTTAGAAAATCATAATGTGGGCAGAGTTCACCAGAAAATCGTAATGTGGGCA
This sequence comes from Hyperolius riggenbachi, assembly GCF_040937935.1. Taxonomy (NCBI): domain Eukaryota; kingdom Metazoa; phylum Chordata; class Amphibia; order Anura; family Hyperoliidae; genus Hyperolius; species Hyperolius riggenbachi. Next base: position 249,603,869 of record NC_090651.1, read on the forward strand.
GAGTTCACCAGAAAATCGTAATGTGGGCACCAGTCACCAGAAAATCGTAACGTGAGCAGCAGTCACCAGAAAATTGTAACGTGGACAGCATTCACCAGACAATCGTAATGTGGGCAGCGTTCACCAGAATATCGTAATGTGGGACAGAAAATTGTAATGTGGGCAGAGTTCACCAGAAAATTGTAATGTGGGCAGAGTTCGCCAGAAAATCGTAATGTGGGCAGCGTTCACCAGAAAATTGTAACATGGACAGCATTCACCAGACAATCGTAACGTGGGCAGTGTTCACCAGAAAATCGTAATGTGGGCCAGAAAATCGTAATGTGGGCAGCGTTCACCAGAAAATCGTAACGTGGAAAGCATTCACTAGACAATCGTAACGTGGGCAGTGTTCACCAGAAAATCGTAATGTGGGCCAGAAAATCGTAATGTGGGCAGAGTTCACCAGAAAATCGCAATGTGGGCAGCAGTCACCAGAAAATCGCCATGTGGGCAGCAGTCACCAGAAAATCCTAATGTGGGCAGCAGTCAGTCACCAGAATATCATAATGTGGGCAGCACACACCAGAAAATCCTAATGTGGGCAGCAGTCACCAGAAAATCCTAATGTGGGCAGCAGTCACCAGAAAATCCTTATGTGGGCAGCAGTCACCAGAAAATCGCAATGTGGGCAGCAGTCACCAGAAAATCGCAATGTGGGCAGCAGTCACCAGAAAATCGCAATGTGGGCAGCAGACACCAGAAAATCGTAATGTGGGCAGCAGACACCAGAAAATCGCAATGTGGGCAGCAGACACCTGAAAATCGCAATGTGGGCAGCAGACACCTGAAAATCGCAATGTGGGCAGCAGACACCTGAAAATCGCAATGTGGGCAGCAGACACCTGAAAATCGTAATGTGGGCAGCAGACACCTGAAAATCGTAATGTGGGCAGCAGACACCTAAAAATCGCAATGTGGGCAGCAGACACCTGAAAATCGTAATGTGGGCAGCAGACACCTGAAAATCGCAATGTGGGCAGCAGACACCTGAAAATCGCAATGTGGGCAGCAGACACCTGAAAATCGTAATGTGGGCAGCAGACACCTGAAAATCGTAATGTGGGCAGCAGACACCTGAAAATCGCAATGTGGGCAGCAGACACCTGAAAATCGTAATGTGGGCAGCAGACACCTGAAAATCGCAATGTGGGCAGCAGACACCTGAAAATCGTAATGTGAGCAGCAGACACCTGAAAATCGTAATGTGGGCAGCAGACACCTGAAAATCGTAATGTGGTCATCCTGGGCATGCCGTGGTTAAAAAAACACTCACCAGCAGGGGCGTAACTAGAAATCACTGGGCCCCCCTGCGAATATTTGGATGGGCCCCCCCCATAGGTGCCAAACAATCGTAATGGGGCAGCGTTTCACTGTAAATTAATTGTAAAGTGGGAAGCATTTTACCAGACAATCGTAATGTGGGCCAGAAAATCGTAATGTGGGCAGAGTTCACCAGAAAATCGTAATGTGGGCCTTTAGAAAATCATAATGTGGGCAGAGTTCACCAGAAAATCGTAATGTGGGCAGAGTTCACCAGAAAATCGTAATGTGGGCACCAGTCACCAGAAAATCGTAACATGAGCAGCAGTCACCAGAAAATTGTAACGTGGACAGCATTCACCAGACAATCGTAATGTGGGCAGCGTTCACCAGAATATCGTAATGTGGGACAGAAAATTGTAATGTGGGCAGAGTTCACCAGAAAATCGTAATGTCGGCAGAGTTCGCCAGAAAATCGTAATGTGGGCAGCGTTCACCAGAAAATTGTAACATGGACAGCATTCACCAGACAATCGTAACGTGGGCAGTGTTCACCAGAAAATCGTAATGTGGGCCAGAGAATCGTAATGTGGGCAGCGTTCACCAGAAAATCGTAACGTGGACAGCATTCACCAGACAATCGTAACGTGGGCAGTGTTCACCAGAAAATCGTAATGTGGGCCAGAAAATCGTAATGTGGGCAGAGTTCACCAGAAAATCGCAATGTGGGCAGCAGTCACCAGAAAATCGCCATGTGGGCAGCAGTCACCAGAAAATCCTAATGTGGGCAGCAGTCAGTCACCAGAATATCATAATGTGGGCAGCACACACCAGAAAATCCTAATGTGGGCAGCAGTCACCAGAAAATCCTAATGTGGGCAGCAGTCACCAGAAAATCCTAATGTGGGCAGCAGTCACCAGAAAATCGCAATGTGGGCAGCAGTCACCAGAAAATCGCAATGTGGGCAGCAGTCACCAGAAAATCGCAATGTGGGCAGCAGACACCAGAAAATCGTAATGTGGGCAGCAGACACCAGAAAATCGCAATATGGGCAGCAGACACCTGAAAATCGCAATGTGGGCAGCAGACACCTGAAAATCGCAATGTGGGCAGCAGACACCTGAAAATCGCAATGTGGGCAGCAGACACCTGAAAATCGTAATGTGGGCAGCAGACACCTAAAAATCGCAATGTGGGCAGCAGACACCTGAAAATCGTAATGTGGGCAGCAGACACCTGAAAATTGCAATGTGGGCAGCAGACACCTGAAAATCGCAATGTGGGCAGCAGACACCTGAAAATCGTAATGTGGGCAGCAGACACCTGAAAATCGTAATGTGGGCAGCAGACACCTGAAAATCGTAATGTGGGCAGCAGACACCTGAAAATCGTAATGTGGGCAGCAGGCACCTGAAAATCGTAATGTGGGCAGCAGACACCAGAAAATCATAATATGGGCAGCAGACACCTGAAAATCGCAATGTGGGCAGCAGACACCTGAAAATCGTAATGTGGGCAGCAGGAACCTGAAAATCGTAATGTGGGCAGCAGACACCAGAAAATCGCAATGAGGGCAGCAGTGACCAGAAAATCGTATTGTGGGCAGCAGTGACCAGAAAATCGTAATGTGGGCAGCAGTGACCAGAAAATTGTAATGTGGGCAGCAGTGACTAGTGTTGGGCGAACATCTAGATGTTCGGGTTCGGGCCGAACAGGCCGAACATGGCCGCGATGTTCGGGTGTTCGACCCGAACTCCGAACATAATGGAAGTCAATGGGGACCCGAACTTTTGTGGTTTGTAAAGCCTCCTTACATGCTACATACCCCAAATTTGCAGGGTATGTGCACCTTGGGAGTGGGTACAAGAGGAAAAAAAAATTAGCAAAAAGAGCTTATAGTTTTTGAGAAAATCGATTTTAAAGTTTCAAAGGGAAAACTGTCTTTTAAATGCGGGAAATGTCTGTTTTCTTTGCACAGGTAACATGTTTTTTGTCGGCATGCAGTCATAAATGTAATACATATAAGAGGTTCCAGGAAAAGGGACCGGTAACGCTAACCCAGCAGCAGCACACGTGATGGAACAGGAGGAGGGTGGCGCAGGAGGAGAAGAAGGCCACGCTTTGTGAGACACAACAACCCCGGCCTTGCATGAGGGCAAGAAGCGTGCGGATAGCAGGCTTTGTACCGCCATGCAGTCATAAATGTAATAAAGATAAGTGGTTCAATAAACAGGGACCACGCGGCAACGCTAACCCAGCAGCAGCAGACGTGATGGAACAGGAGCAGGCGCAGGAGGAGAAGGCCACGCTTTGTGAGACACAACAACCCAGGCCTTGCATGAGGGCAAGAAGCGTGCGGATAGCAGGCTTTGTACGGCCATGCAGTCATAAATGTAATAAAGATAAGTGGTTCAATAAACAGGGACCACGCGGCAACGCTAACCCAGCAGCAGCAGACGTGATGGAACAGGAGGAGGCGCAGGAGGAGAAGGCCACGCTTTGTGAGACACAACAACCCAGGCCTTGCATGAGGGCAAGAAGCGTGCGGATAGCATGCTTTGTACCGCCATGCAGTCATAAATGTAATAAAGATAAGTGGTTCAATAAACAGGGACCACGCGGCAACGCTAACCCAGCAGCAGCAGACGTGATGGAACAGGAGCAGGCGCAGGAGGAGAAGGCCACGCTTTGTGAGACACAACAACCCAGGCCTTGCATGTGGACAAAAAGCGTGCGGATATAGCAGCAATGCTTTTTGCCGCCATGCAGTCATAAATGTAATACAGATGAGAGGTTCAATAAACAGGGCCCGGAAACGCAACACCATCCCAGATGTTCATTGGTCATGTTACTTGGTTGGGGTCCTGGAGTGTTGCGTAGTCATTTCCAATCCAGGATTGATTCATTTTAATTTGAGTCAGACGGTCTGCATTGTCTGTAGAGAGGCGGATACGCCGATCTGTGACGATGCCTCCGGCAGCACTGAAACAGCGTTCCGACATAACGCTGGCTGCCGGGCAAGCCAGCACCTCTATTGCGTACATTGCCAGTTCGTGCCAGGTGTCTAGCTTCGATACCCAATAGTTGAAGGGTGCAGATGGATGGTTCGACACAGCTACGCCATCTGACATGTAGTCCTTGACCATCTTCTCCAGGCGATCGGTGTTGGAGGTGGATCTGCACGCTTGCTGTTCAGTGGGCTGCGGCTGCATGGGTGTCAGAAAATTTTCCCACTCCAAGGACACTGCCGATACCATTCCCTTTTGGGTACTAGCTGCGGCTTGCGTTGTTTGCTGCCCTCCTGGTCGTCCTGGGTTTGCGGAAGTCAGTCTGTCTGCGTACAACTGGCTAGAGGAGGGGGAGGATGTCAATCTCCTCTCTAAAGTCTCCACAAGGGCCTGCTGGTATTCTTCCATTTTGACCTGTCTGACTCTTTCTTCAAGCAGTTTTGGAACATTGTGTTTGTACCGTGGATCCAGAAGGGTATAAACCCAGTAATTGGTGTTGTCCAGAATGCGCACAATGCGTGGGTCACGTTCAATGCAGTCTAGCATGAATTGAGCCATGTGTGCCAGAGTCCTACCAGAATCCTCATCATCCTCTTGTGAGCGTTGTGATAGTTGTTGTGATGCATCATAGTCGTCACCTTCCTCCTGGTCTGCTTCTGCTGACCATTCGCGTTGAATTGTGGAAGTCCAACGTGCACCGCTCTGGCCCTCGTCAGTGGTGGCATGAAATTCCTGCTCCAACTCCAGCTGTTCCTCCTCCTCTTCTTCGTCATAGCTGCTGGGGCCAGCGTTCCCTGAGGCGGATGGCCTGATGTTGGTACCATCACGCTGATCGTTTTCTCCTTCAGATTCCCCCAGTTGCATCATGACAGCTGTTTCCTTGATTTTTAACATCGACCTCTTCAGTAAACACAGCAGTGGTATGGTAATGCTGACTGAAGAGTTGTCACTGCTCACAAGCAACGTGGATTGCTCAAAATTTTGGAGGACTTGGCAGAGGTCCAACATGTTGGCCCAATCGGATCCACAGAAGCTTGGCAGCTGGCCGGATGCGCCTCGGTACTGCGCCGTCATGTACTGGACCACTGCACTCTTCTGCTCGCAAAAGCGGGCTAGCATGTGCAGCGTAGAATTCCAGCGCGTAGGGACATCACACAGCAAGCGATGGTGGGGGAGATTGAAGCGCTCCTGCATCTTGGCGAGTGCCCCCGAAGCAGTACTGGAATTTCTACAATGTTTGGACACTCGACGCACCTTCAACAGCAGATCGGGCACGCCTGGGTATGTCCTCAGGAACCGCTGAACTACTAGGTTCATCACGTGCGCCAGGCAAGGGATGTGTGTCAGCTTAGCCAACCTTAAAGCGCGAATGAGATTACTCCCATTATCACACACAACCATGCCCGGTTTCAGGTCCAGCGGTGCCAGCCACAAATCCGTCTGTTCCTTTATTCCCCTCCAAATTTCCTCCCCTGTGTGCTGCTTATCCCCAAGGCAGATTAGCTTCAGCAACGCTTGCTGACGCATGCCAACAGCTGTGCTGCACTGCTTCCACGATCCTACTGCTGCTGGGTTAGCGTTTCCGGATGAGGTACAGCTTTGAGATGCGTTGGAGGAGAAGGAGTCAGAGAGGTAGGTGCTGCTGTTATCCAGTGGGAGGGACGGCGGTGCAGCTGTTTGTGGCGTGGGCAACACCCGTGCCGTAGCAGGTGAGGAATCGCTGCCAGGCTCCACAAGGTTCACCCAGTGCGCGGTAAGGGAGATGTATCTACCCTGGCCGAACGCACTCGTCCAGGTGTCAGTGGTGAGGTGAACCTTGCAGGCAACGGCATTCTTCAAGCTTCGGGTTATTTTGCTGACCACGTGCTCATGCAACTCAGGCACTGCAGAGCGTGCAAAGTGGTAGCGGCTGGGAACCACGTAACGTGGGATGGCCACTGACATCATGCCCTTGAAGCTGTTTGTCTCCACCAATCGATATGGCAGCATTTCGCAGGCCAGAAGCTTGGCTATGCTGGCTGTTACTGCCACGGCCCGGGGGTCATTTGCTGGCAATTTCCTCTTGCGCTCAAACATCTCCGACACAGACAACTGAACCGTAGCGCTGCACACGGAAGGGCTGTTGGTTGTTGTGTTTGATGAACACTGGGAGACCTCAAGAGCACTACTCCGGAAAGTGACAGTGTCAGCGTCGTCTGATGTTTGTGAATGTTGTGAACCACGCAATGGCTGGGCTACTGCTGCTGCTGAGGCGGGTCTGGTGAACCCAAGGGAGGCAGTGTTGTTTCTGGTACCCTGTCCTGACGCGTTTGCCCAAAGAGTGGGATGTTTGGATAGCATGTGACGGCTCATGCTGGTGGTGGAGAGGTTGTTAATATTTTTCCCCCTGCTCAGGCGGGTCTTGCACACCTTGCAAATCGCCATGGTAACATCCTCAGTGCAGTCTTCAAAGAAAGCCCAGACTTTGGAGCACCTGCCTCCTTGCTGGCGATTTCTGTTTGCTCCTCTTTTGCCTCTCACTTGAACTTCCACGCTTGTGGTGCCTGAAATTGCGCGCCGCCTACCTTGTGGCACAAGGCGAACTCGTGCAGCAGTGTGTTCTTCAACAGACTCATCTGTGCTGCTGCTACGACGGCGATGTTCTCGTTCACAAACAAAATCTGGGTCTCTGTCCACATTGTCCATACCCTCCTCTTCCATCTCCTCAAACTCGTCATATGTCATTGTGGGCCACCGCCGTGGAGTAGAGCTCCCCACAACAACCTCTGCGCAGCACACTCCAACGTCGTCTTCCAGATCTTGTCGGCCGACCTCCTGCAATTGCAACCCCTCCTGCCCAAATTGCTCTGGGATTTGGGTTTCCGAGTCCTCTTCGGACTCGCCTCGTATTTCAGTGCGCGGTACATTTCCCACAGTTAACGGTTGTGAATCCAGGCACAACATTTCTGGCTGTTCCTCCATTGACCTTTGAAAGGTGGAAGTTTGTTGGGCTGGGAATAGCTCCTGCGAATACCCCATTGTGTCCTGAGGTAATTCATCGGACTGGTTATCTGGCAGTTGTGTGCGTGGTGTCGCTGCCGGTTGTGTCAGCTTTGTGCCCACTGGCTCCTTGTAACTGGCTGAGGACTCGGACCTCGTGCGTGATGTGCTGGTGCTGCTTAACCCACTGCTGGACGCTTGAGAGGTCATCCAAGTAATTATCTGGTCCTGTTCTTTTGGATTTGTGAGGGTTGTTGTCCTGGACAACATGGGTGGTATTGAGTGGGTTTTCTTGGGTGCTCCCCTGTGGCCTGTACGTGAACCGTCAGGGGAAACACCTCTTCCCTTGCCCCTCCCTCTTTCACCGGATTTCTTCCTCATTTCACTTATCCTTACAGTACACGCTGACTGGCAGCAGTACAGTGGCAGTACAGAAATGCTATACAGTACCACTATTCCCAGCAGCGACACAGAGCACAATGCTATACAGTGACGGGTGAGCGGTGTACCACTATTCCCAGCAGACACAGAACAGTGAACAGAATGCTATATAGTGTGGCTGAGCGAGCGGTGTACCACTATTCCCAGCAGACACAGAACAGTGAACAGAATGCTATATAGTGTGGCTGAACGAGCGGTGTACTACTGTTCCCAGCAGACACAGAACAGTACACAGAATGCTATATAGTGTGGCTGAGCGAGCGGTGTACCACTATTCCCAGCAGACACAGAACAGTGAACAGAATGCTATATAGTGTGGCTGAGCGAGCGGTGTACTACTGTTCCCAGCAGACACAGAACAGTACACAGAATGCTATATAGTGTGGCTGAACGAGCGGTGTACTACTGTTCCCAGCAGACACAGAACAGTACACAGAATGCTATATAGTGTGGCTGAACGAGCGGTGTACCACTATTCCAAGCAGACACAGAACAGTGAACAGAATGCTATATAGTGTGGCTGAGCGAGCGGTGTACCACTATTCCCAGCAGACACAGAGTGGCAGTAAACAGAATGCTATATAGTGTGGCTGAGCGAGGTACACAGAGTGGCAGTAAACAGAATGCTATATAGTGTGGCTGTGCAAGCGGTGTACTACTATTCCCAGCAGACACAGAGTGGCAGTAAACAGAATGCTATATAGTGTGGCTGAGCGAGGTACACAGAGTGGCAGTAAACAGAATGCTGAGCGAGCGGTGTACTACTATTCCCAGCAGCGACACACAATGACTGGGGGGGACCCTGGCTAGCGTGGCTGGAGCGCGAACTACCCTGCCTGCCTACCCAAAGCTAAACCCACAGACAAATGGCGGAGATATGACGTGGTTCGGGTATTTATTTACCCGAACCACGTGACAGTTCGGCCAATCAGAGCGCGTTCGGGTCCGAACCACGTGACCCGTTCGGCCAATCACAGCGCTAGCCGAACGTTCGGGGAACGTTCGGCCATGCGCTCTTAGTTCGGCCATATGGCCGAACGGTTTGGCCGAGCACCGTCAGGTGTTCGGCCGAACTCGAACATCACCCGAACAGGGTGATGTTCTGCAGAACCCGAACAGTGGCGAACACTGTTCGCCCAACACTAGCAGTGACCAGAAAATCGTAATGTGGGCAGCAGTCACCAGAAAATCCTAATGTGGGCAGCAGTCACCAGAAAATCCTAATGTGGGCAGCAGACACCTGAAAATTGCAATGTGGGCAGCAGACACCTGAAAATTGTAATGTGGGCAGCAGACACCTGAAAATCGCAATGTGGGCAGCAGACACCTGAAAATCGTAATGTGAGCAGCAGACACCTGAAAATTGTAATGTGGGCAGCAGACACCTGAAAATCGCAATGTGGGCAGCAGACACCTGAAAATCGTAATGTGAGCAGCAGACACCTGAAAATTGTAATGTGGGCAGCAGACACCTGAAAATCGTAATGTGGGCAGCAGACACCTGAAAATAGCAATGTGGGCAGCAGTGACCAGAAAATCGCAATGTGGGCAGCAGTGACCAGAAAATCGCAATGTGGGCAGCAGACACCAGAAAATCATAATGTGGGCAGCAGACACCTGAAAATCGTAATGTGGGCAGCAGAAACCTGAAAATCGTAATGTGGGCAGCAGACACCAGAAAATCATAATGTGGGCAGCAGACACCTGAAAATCGTAATGTGGGCAGCAGGCACCTGAAAATCGTAATGTGGGCAGCAGGCACCTGAAAATCCTAATATGGGCAGCAGACACCTGAAAATCGTAATGTGGGCAGCAGACACCTGAAAATCGTAATGTGGGCAGCAGGCACCTGAAAATCGTAATGTGGGCAGCAGGCACCTGAAAATCGTAATGTGGGCAGCAGACACCTGAAAATCGCAATGTGGGCAGCAGACACCTGAAAATCGCAATGTGGGCAGCAGACACCTGAAAATCGTAATGTGGGCAGCAGACACCTGAAAATCGTAATGTGGGCAGCAGAAACCTGAAAATCGCAATGTGGGCAGCAGACACCTGAAAATCGCAATGTGGGCAGCAGTGACCAGAAAATCGCAAAGTGGGCAGCAGTGACCAGAAAATCGCAATGTGGGCAGCAGACACCAGAAAATCATAATGTGGGCAGCAGACACCTGAAAATCGTAATGTGGGCAGCAGACACCTGAAAATCGTAATGTGGGCAGCAGGCACCTGAAAATCGTAATGTGGGCAGCAGACACCAGAAAATCGTAATGTGGGCAGCAGACACCTGAAAATCGTAATGTGGGCAGCAGGCACCTGAAAATCGTAATGTGGGCAGCAGACACCTGAAAATCATAATATGGGCAGCAGACACCTGAAAATCGCAATGTGGGCAGCAGTGACCAGAAAATCGCAATGTGGGCAGCAGTGACCAGAAAATCGCAATGTGGGCAGCAGACACCAGAAAATCATAATGTGGGCAGCAGACACCTGAAAATCGTAATGTGGGCAGCAGGCACCTGAAAATCGTAATGTGGGCAGCAGACACCTGAAAATCGCAATGTGGGCAGCAGACACCTGAAAATCGTAATGTGGGCAGCAGGCACCTGAAAATCGTAATGTGGGCAGCAGACACCAGAAAATCGCAATGAGGGCAGCAGTGACCAGAAAATCGTAATGTGGGCAGCAGTGACCAGAAAATCGTAATGTGGGCAGCAGTCACCAGAAAATCCTAATGTGGGCAGCAGTCACCAGAAAATCCTAATGTGGGCAGCAGTCACCAGAAAATCGCAATGTGGGCAGCAGACACCTGAAAATCGTAATGTGGGCAGCAGACACCAGAAAATCAAAATGTGTGCAGCAGTGACCAGAAAATCAAAATGTGTGCAGCAGTGACCAGAAAATCGTAATGTGGGCAGCAGACACCTGAAAATCACAATGTAGGCAGCAGACACTAGAAAAAAAAATGCACCTGTGAACAAAAAACAATTCACTTACCTGACAGAAGTCTTCTCCTCTCCCGGCATCTGGCTCGCAGCTCCCCGAGTCCTCCTGCAGCACATCTCCCGCGCTGACAGGCAGAGTGCAGGGCTACGGCAAGATGGCTGCCGAAGCCCTGTACTAGAGACACAAATAGTCTCCAGTGCAGGGCTTCTTCGGCGGCCATCTTGCCGTAGCCCTGCTCTGCCTGCCCGGAGACTATGCAGGCTGCTGGAGCGGGGCTGCTGGGAATGAACTGGCGCAGCGTCTATCAGACGCTGCGGCCAGTTGAGCACCTTGCTGGGGGGTCCAGAGCAGCGCTCCCCCCACGCACAGTGAGCGGGCCCCAGAGCAGCCCCAGGCCCCCCTGCGGCTGAGGGGGTCACATCCCTGGTAGGTACGCCGGTGCTTACCAGACATTGATTGGGGTACCAGACAGTTGATAAGCTGGTCTCCGTATTGTCATGATCACTGTTTAAAGCAGGTCCCTATTGCAGTTAATGAAGTCCAAGTACTTGGAACCATTGAACAGGATCCAGAACCCTCTGGGGTTCAGGTTGAGTTGGATTGGGCGTCAGAGCTGGGTCCTTTTCAACAGGAGGTCCCTGAAGGCAAACCAGAGGGGTTTTTTTTTTGTTCCCCTCCAGTTGAGATTTAAAGTCTTGGAGGCATTTCATGCCCATAAAAATGCTGGTCACCCGGGAGTGGCTCGTACCCGAGAGTTATTAAGTCACAGTGTATGGGGGCCCTCAATCACCACTGATTGTAAGGAGTTTGTGGCTAGCTGTGCCGTTTGTGCCAGGAGCAAGGCTTCTAGGCAAGCGCCTGCTGGTACCTTACAGCCTCTGCCAATGCCCGAGGAACCTTGGACTCAAGTGTCCATGGATTTTGTAGGCGATTTGCCTCCCTCTGAGGGTAAAACGGTCATTTGGGTGGTAGTCGACAGGTTTAGTAAGATGGCCCACTTCATCCCCTTGAACGGACTCCCCTTGGCACAGGAATTGGCAGAACTGTTCGTTCTCCACATCTTCAGGCTGCATGGGATTCCCCAGGATGTGGTGTCAGATAGGGGAGTCCAGTTCACTTCTCGTTTCTGGAAAGTGTTTTGTCAGCATATGGGGATGAAGTCATCGTTTTCCTCCGGCTACCACCCACAGACCAATGGTCAGACCGAGAGGATTAATCAGGCTCTTGAGCAGTTCCTTAGGTGTTATGTGGCTGATGCCCAGATCGATTGGGTCAGATTCCTGCCTTATGCCGAGTTCGCCCACAACAACCTGCGGTCTGCTTCATCTGGGTTTTTCCCGTTCCAGGTTGTTACGGGGAGATCACCCAAATTTTCACCCCTGCCAGTGTTAGCGTCTATTTTTCCAGCGTTAGAGCACTGGTCAGGGACCAGGAGGGACATGTGGAATAAGGTGAAACAGAATCTGAAAAGAGCCTTTTCAGTTCAAAAAAGGCAAGCCGACAAGAGACGTTCGGTGGAGTGAAGGTTCTCACCAGGAGATTTGGTGTGGATTTGGAGCCCTCAGTCAAATTGGGTCCCAAATTCATAGGGCCCTATCCTATTTCTAAGAAGGTAAATAATGTTACGTATATGGTGTCACTTCCCCCCAGCTTCATGGGTGGTAGAACATTCCACGTTTCACTTTTGAAGCCTGCTGTGTATGTGGATACCACTCCCCCCCCCCCCCCCCCCCCCTCCTGTAGTGGTTAATGGGCAACCCGAATACGAAGTGGAAAAGATTTGGGATTTTCGGCACGTGCGTAAATCATTACAGTATCTGGTCCACTGGCGAGGGTATGGTCCGGAAGAGAGATCCTGGGTACCACTCTCTCGCATGCATGCAAAAGAACTCAGGAGGGAGTTCCATAGGTTGCATCCAGTTAGGCCAAGTGGTGCGTGTTCGGAGTCCACGCCTAGAGAGGGGGGGGGTACTGTAAGACTCGAGGCATCTGCGGCGAACACCACCGCCGCCGCACCTGCCTCCATGCGGCCATCCACCCGTCCGGCGCCTAGGATGCCAAGGACGGAACTTTCGCTCGGGCAGGGGGTCGCCTTAGCGCGCGGGCACGCGCATAGACGGAACCTTTATGCGGGGAGGAAGCCCGTCAGCTGACCTGCTGGTCGGGTGACGTCAGAGGAGCCCCACGGCGCCCAGGATTGGCTGATGGCAAGGGGGCATGCCGGTGGGGTCTCCTCTGCTTCTTAAGCCTCCGGGCTTCATTCTAGCTTTGTCTGTTGTCGTGAATGCTTGCGTGTTAGCGCTCAGACCTTAGGCTAGTTCCCTGGTGTTGACGCTAAGGATTTCACACCTAGACTAGGATATTGCTATCTTGTTATTGTTTAGACTAGTTCCCGGGTGTTGATGCCAAGGACTTCACACCCAGACTAGAATATTGCTTACTGTTTGATCTCCTGTGTATGACTCTTTGCAATTACCCTGACTCTGATCCTGCACTTTCGCTTATCTGCCTACCTGTTGCTGAACCTCCGCCTGATTACCGATTACTCTCTTGTCTCACGATCCTGTACTGATACTTACCTCTCTGTTGCCGAACCTTGCCTGCCTGACCATTCTACTCACCAGTGGGCCCTCGCCACTGGTGAGGTGTTAACTACGCCAGCTCCGCTGGTGAAGCAGTTCTGCTAGGCTATAGTTCAGCCTTTATTACCTGCTCGTTAGGTACCTGTCATTGTAGTATGACTGTGTCTCGCAGGCTGCAGTACAGTCTGTCTCACCCGCCCCTCGGGTGTTCATTTGCCTGCAGTATATTCTGAATCACCCGCTCCTCGGGAGATTCAGCCTCTTCAGTATTGTTCCTCCAGCTTGCTGGAGGTTGTACGTTAGTGCACGGTCAGTGTACTGTTTGTACCTCACCAGCCCCTCTGGTGAGGTCTCATTAACCATTAAAGTTACGGTTGCACCAAATAACTACACTCTCTGCTCCTTGTCTGCTATACTAGTATTATTGGTGATTCTGCAGATCACCCATAATCGGGTATAGTGTCTGTATTATTATTGATTCTGCAGATCACCATATAATCTGAGCTACGACACCCAGTGGCGTACCAAGGGTGTTTGACACCCGGTGCTGGGTATTATAAGACACCCCCCCAAGAAAAAAAGTGCGGCAAACTACGCGTGCCACGGCAGGTAATGCCAGGTATAGGTGCTCCTAGTATACGTAATATAGTTGCCCCAGTATATGTAATAAAGCTTGGCCCCAGTATAGGTAGCTATTATAGTTGCCCCCACCCCAGTATAGGTAGTATAGTTGTCCGTAGTATAGTTGCCCCAGTATAGTTAACTATTATAGTTGCACCCAGTATAGGTAATATAGTTGCCCCCAGTGTAGGTAGTATAGTTGCCCCCAGCGTAGCCAGCATAGTTGCCCCCAGTGTGGCCAGCGTAGTTGCTCCCAGTGTAGCTACCCCCAGTGTGGCCAGAGTAGCTGCCCCCAGTGTGGCCAGAGTAGTTGCCCCAGTTTAGCCAGCGTAGTTGCCCCCAGTTTAGCCAGCGTAGTTGCCCTCACTGTAGCCACCCCCAGTGTGGCCAGAGTAGTTGCCCCCAGTCTAGCTGCCCCCAGTGTGGCCAGAGTAGTTGCCCCCAGTTTAGCCAGCGTACTTGCCCCCAGTGTGGCCAGAGTAGTTGCCCCCAGTGTGGCCAGAGTAGTTGCCCCCAGTTTAGCCAGCGTAGTTGCCTCCAGTTTAGCCAGCGTAGTTGCCCCCAGTGTGGCCAGAATAGTTGCCCCCAGTTTAGCCAGCGTAGTTGCCCCCAGTTTAGCCAGCGTAGTTGCCTCCAGTTTAGCCAGCGTAGTTGCCCCCAGTGTGGCCAGAGTAGTTGCCCCCAGTGTGGCCAGAGTAGTTGCCCCCAGTTTAGCCAGCGTAGTTGCCCCCAGTGTGGCCAGAGTAGTTGCCCCCAGTTTAGCCAGCGTAGTTGCCCCCAGTGTGGCCAGAGTAGTTGCCCCCAGTTTAGCCAGTGTAGTTGCCCCCAGTTTAGCCAGCGTAGTTGCCCCCAGTGTGGGCAGAGTAGCTGCCCCCAGTGTGGCTAGAGTAGTTGACCCCAGTGTGGCCAGAGTAGTTGCCCCCAGTTTGGCCAGCATAGTTGCCCCCAGTTTGGCCAGCGTAGTTGCCCCCAGTTTAGCCAGCGTAGTTGCCCCCAGTTTGGCCAGAGTAGTTGCCCCCACTGTAGTTGCTCCAGAATAGCGGCGGTAAAGAGGCGAGGCGGGCGGAGGATTACTCCCCTAATTTCTGCGTTCCAATCGCTGCAGCGAAGTGTCCCCATCGTCACAGGTCTCCGCCTTCAATACCGCCCACTGTGCTTCCGCCAATCAGGAAGCGCAGTGGGCGGCATTGAAGGCGGAGACCTGTTACGAGGAGACGCTGCTATCCAGCGCTTGGAACGCGGAAGTTAGGTGAGTAATCCTCCGCCCGCCTCGCCTCGCCTCTTTGCCGCCGCTATTCTGGAGGAAAAGATGGCAGAAGGATTGGTCCCAGGTGAGGGAGTGAGGGGGGGGGGTTCTGGCCCCCCTCCCCGCCGCTGCCTCCACGCCCCTCCTTCTAGCGCTTCTTTTCTCCTTCTTGTGCTGCTGCTGAGGGGCCAGGGGGGCTTGGCGACACCCCCTTGCCTGTCAGTCACCCGGTGCACCACGCCCCCCTGCGCCCAACGATAGGAACGCCACTGACGACACCCTACCGTTACAGGCTCTTCATACAGCCATATTGCGGCTGTATAGCGATCCCTGGCCAAAGCGCTGCGGCTGCGTATGGACCCCCTGGAAACCCAGTCAGGAAATGTATTGGTCTTTCTTTTGATGCATGTAAAATTACACTACCGTTAGGTTTGCTCCTAAAAGTGACATTTACCGCATTTTAAAGTATACTTTTTTCCTTCGAAACTTTAAAATCGATTTTCTCAAAAACTATAAGGTCTTTTTGGAAAATAGTTTTTTCCTCTTATTCCCAATGATATCCTTAACATATCCTTAAATTTAGGGTTTCTAGCATTTAAGGTGGATTTGCTATTAACCACTAAAGTCGGCGGGTTTTTAAATGTGTATTTTTTTTCCTTTGAAACTTTAAAATCGATTTTCTCAAAAGGTCGATTTGAATTTTTTTTTCCTCTTGTAGCCACTGGGGGCCCCTACAAGCTCTGGGGCCCTGGGGCAATTGCCCCCTTTGCCTCTATGGTAGCGCCGGCCCTGCTTCCAATGTAAATGCACACTTTTGGATTGTAATGCAAGAGTATATTTTGCGTTAACTCGACAGAACCCGCAGCAATGTGATAGCACTAAAGGACTATGAATGCCTCTGCACTATGCAACAATTTTGTGCACAGCAACACACTGGGCGAAGTGTGAAAGGATTTTTAATGGGACTCAGTAAAGAGAATTTGACTGCACCCTGTATTAAAAACAACGTTCTGTCACAAGTCAGTTCAGAATTAAAACTCCATTGACAGTTTGAAATATTACAATAAAATATTAAATATCTTCTTCTAGGAGCCAGTGTTAACCCACTCAAAACAACACTGTTGGTGGGAAATATAAGTAACCGTTCGTTACTTTCCACATTTTACAGGTAAATCATGGTAAAGTTCTTGCTTGAAATCACATTAGTCAGTAAGGGCCCTTTTCCACTAGCAATCGCTAGCGTTCACGCTGAACGCTAGCGATTGCTGAATCGCAATTAGCGGCGATTCCCCGACGTTCGCGGCCGCGATTTTGCTATGCTATGCACTACATAGCAAAATCGCGGCAAAAGTCGCTCCGCGGCGCGATCGCGATCAAGTAAAAAACGAATCGCGGTAGTGGAAATGACCTACCGCGATTCCTATGTTAAAAAGCAAACCGTAGCGATTGTAAAATCGCTAGCGGTTTGCGTTTTTGCGATTCAGCCAGCGCAAACGCGCTGGTGGAAAAGGGCCCTAATTGTCTGGCAAGTGCTGAGACATGAATTCTATTCTACACATCCAGCACAACCCCCTTTTGTATTGATGTCTGTGCTGAGAAGGTTAACAGCCACATTATATAACCGGTATGCTTTGTGTTCTCCATTAGGGCACAGTAACGTGTCACATACTGAAGCCTAAGTCAGGTTATGGGAAGGATTCTTTAATTCCTGGACTCTCCACTTCATTAAGAAGGAACATTTTCCATCTCCATCTGGACAATAAATTCTCTCCTGTATAATGCAGCCTGTATAAAATCCAGTTCTCCAGTGGCTTTAGTGCAGAGTGTATAAATGGACCATACCTGAAAAACAGTGTGCACACTTTACTGGGAGAAGCCAAAGTATTGGAAAACTATTGTACATGGCATAATCAAGGGGCATTCATTCTCATGTGCTCTATTTTAAATTTATTTGGCAGTAGATTTACAGTAAATACTCCTATAGTGTTCTTGTTTTACCCTTTTATGTTCTGTTTTTATTTAACCACTTCAGCCCGCAGGTGTTTTCACCTTCAGGACAGAAGCAATTTTCCCCTTTCAGTACTCCTCCCATTCATTCGCCAATAACTTTATCGCTACTCATCACACATAAATGATCTTTATATCTTTTTTTTCAACACAAATTAAGCTTTTCGTGGGAAATGTCACGGATTTACGATCGGTTTCTGATTTCCGTGTTCAGATTTCCGAGTAGTGGGTTTTTTGGTCATTTTTTGCATTCTCTGATTGGCCAAATACTTCTGAGTTATCTCTGCATTCTCTGATTGGTCCAATGCTTCCAAATTCTGTGATTGGGCTAAAATTACCGAGTTGTGGTAATGCAATATTTCTACAGAAATCCGATTTCCGATATTTCCGATCGGTTTCCGATGTCCGAGCAGTTTTTTTTTTTTTTTACATGTATTGCATTCTCTGATTGGTCAAATACTTTTGAGTTGTTTCTGCATTCTCTGATTGGTCCATTGATTTTAAGTTCTGTGATTGGGATAAAATTATCGAATTGCAGTAATGCAGTATTTCTGCAGAAATCCGATTTCCGAGTTCCGATTTCTGAGTTCCGATCAGAAATGCAGATTTCCGATCGGAAATTCGGAAATTTCAATCCTCCGAAATCCGATTGAGCATCCCTAATGCCCAATGTAATAAATTAATCTGATTGAAATGGAAAATGGATCAGTTTTTACAGGATCAGTTTTCCATCTGTTCAGTGTAAACCAAGTATTATACCTTTATGTTTCTCTCTTTCTTATATACAGGTAGAGGGTCAAAATTACCACTTTTATTTTTCTTCCTGGGAGGGGGTAGACATCTGGGTTCCACTTATTGTTAAATGTTGTTTCCTTGTCACTGAATAACGTGATGATGGAAAATGGGCCCAACCGGTTGAAGTTTATTACTTCAATTATTTCAATATTATTTTTTATATAAGTCCATATGCAATTAACCTTTTTCCTTAGTTTTCTCCATGTTATTATTTTCCCACTTTTTCAATAAAATGCCATTTTAACTACCAGCAAGCAAGAAAATACTCAAAATAATTTTCATAGTACTCTTTTTACCTATTTTGTTTCATGTTTTCAATTTTAAAGTTCTGAATTTTTTTTTTATATAGAATATAAAAAGTAGCTCCTAGGAGAAAAGTCAGGAGAAAAAGTGAAATGAATAAGGACCTATGAGTACAAAACATACTAGTGCACTTTAAAAGTGGATGTCAATAAGTTTACCAGACTTTAAATCCTTACAAAGTAAAGTTTTCATTAAATTACCCTGCAGTCTTATCCAAACTGCTGAGAAATGTATCCAGTCGCTGGGTCAGGATTCCTCAGATTCATATTGTTGTGATTTCTTTTCTATGCAAATGTGGCAGACGAGCAGGGAAAGGCACATCTTCACTGGGATCAGATATTAAGCCAGGAATCATTGAGCTGGGACAACTGGAAAGAAATAACACACTTTCCCAGGAGATCACCAATTATTTTCACAGAGCTGGGACGACACGGATTTTTAATCTGACAGCTCTAAAATGTTTAACTATGTAGCTTTGGTATGGAGACTTCCTTTTGCCGTTATATATATATATTTCCGCATGATTTTAGTATTGTGACCTCCACTTTATGATTTTTGTAATGAGACTTCCTATTACCATTAAAGAAAACCTGTAACTAAAAAAAAATTTTGGGAGGGGGAAGCCTCTGATCCTAACAAGGCTTCCCTGGTCCTCCGCAATCCAGTGCTAAACCCCCCCCCCCCCCCCCCTCTCCCTCCCCCAAACAGCAGCGAGGTAAATATTTACCTGCCATGGTCCAGCGCAGGCACAGTAGCAGCTCTTGGTTCAGGCTAAGGCGGTAGGTAAATAGGCGCACCCTTGTCAGGATTTGTCGAGGAGGTTTCGGGGGAGCCAGTGCTGGATTTTTTTCTTGTTACAGAGTCCCTTTAAAATATATTGTGTGTCCTTCTTATATACCGTGGGCCTTGCAAAAGCCAGTAATAACATTATGCTCTCTGTGGCACCCTTTTTAACCACTTGCCGTATTATGAGCCCTGTTTACTTGCATCACATTCCTCTCCCTTGCTTTACAGTTACATTAAGATTTATTGTGATTCTGTTGATACACTCAAAAGAGGCCCGAAGACCAGAAACACACAAAAAGAAAAAAGATTCTAGTTCTGCTGCTGGGTTTTCATATGCCAAAGCAAGAGACCTGCAGTGAAGTCAGAAGGTGCTACCAAAAATACATCAACCATCCAACCAGGGCCGGTTTAAGCAACAATGGGGCCCCAGGGCAAAATAAACCTGGGGGGCCCCCCCAACATATACCCCGGAACAAAAATCGGCATTAGGGGACCTTTTTTTGCAGCTGGTATAGTCAGGGTGTGAAGTCCCAATTGGTCGGAGCTCCACATTCTGGCTATCCCAGCCTGCATGGGGGACAAGGGGTTAAAAAGTTTCAGGAGGGGGGACCCCACATAATTTAAAAAAAAAAAAATTCCCACACTCTAAACATAAAAAAAAAAAGGGAAAATAGGAAAAAATGCCAGGGATCTTCATGCAGCCATATTGCGGCTGTATAGCGATCCCTGGCCAAAGCTCTGCGGCTGCGTATGGACCCCCTGGAAACCCCGTCAGGAAATTTATTGCGCTTTCGTTTGATGCATGTAAAATTACACTACCGTTAGAGTTGCTACTAAAAGTGACATTTACTGCATTTAAAAGTATACTTTTGTCCTTCGAAACTTTAAAATCGATTTTCTCAAAAACTATAAGGCCGATTTGAAAAAAAAAATGTTCCTCTTGTAGCCACTGGGGGCCCCTACAAGCTCTGTGTCCCTGGGGCAGCTGCCTCCTTTGCCTCTATGGTAGCGCCGTCCCTGCATCAGAAAGATGCTAATAGAGAAAATGTCTGGCTGCAAAGAAAGAATGTGCCTCGAGGGTCAGGACAAACCCATACAATCCCATAGGTCTCTTGAATTTTAAAGAGACTCCGTAACAAAAATTGCATCCTGTTTTTTATCATCCTACAAGTTCCAAAAGCTATTCCAATGTGTTCTGGCTTACTGCAGCACTTAATGCTATCACAGTCTCTGTAATAAATCAATGTATCTTTCTCTTGTCAGACTTGTCAGCCTGTGTCTGGAAGGCTGCCAAGTTCTTCAGTGTTGTGGTTCTGCTATGAATTCCCCCTTCCAGGCCCCTTTATGCACACTGCCTGTGTATTATTTAGATTAGAGCAGCTTCTCTCTTATCTTTTACAAGCTGGATAAATCGTCCTCTGAGCTGGCTGGGCTTTCACATACTGAAGAATTACAGACAAGGGCAAAGCTGTTTGCAGGATAAAAAAGAGCAGCCTGAAACTTCAGTGCATGAGATTCTGCAGGGGGAAAGAAACACACAAATGATCTCTTGAGATTCAAAAGGAAGGCTGTATACAGCCTGCTTGTGTATGGATGTATTTTCTATGTGTGGACATACAGTACATCAACCTACTTCCTGTTTTGGTGGCCATTTTGTTTGTTTATAAACAAACTTTTTAAAACTGTTTTTAACCACTTTTAATGCGGCGAGGAGCGGCTAAATTGTGACAGAGGGTAATAGGAGATGTCCCCTAACGCACTGGTATGTTTACTTTTGTGTGATTTTAACAATACAGATTCTCTTTAAAGTATGCTAGGTAAATATTAAAAGAATGGCAAAGGCCAATTGGGTCCCTCCCCTGTCACAAACCAGAAATGATGGATAATAAGGGCCTAGTGAGAACCTCACCAGTGGAGGTAGAAGAGGTATTTCACACACATTATTCACAATTGTAGTCCTTGGTAGAAGATGTTTTGCAGGAGATGGAGTTTTATCAGTGTTACGATAGATACACACCATACAATTCTCTGGCAGATTTATCTGCCAGATCATTTTTCCAACGTATTCGATCTGAATTTCAATCGATTTCGACTTCCATGGAAAAGCGATCGGAAAATGGATCAAAATTCAGATCGGACATGTTGTAAAAAAATCGATCAGGCAGGTAAATCTGCCAGAAAATTGTATGGTGTGTACCTAGCATTAGAAGTTAGGTAATTAGTGAATGCTAATATTGTTCTTGAGAGGGAAAGTCTTTAAAACATTCTTCACTTAATAAAGCTACAAACCAGAGGAGCTGTCAAAAGAGTTTTTTACCGTCTATTATGCCCTTGGTGTGTAAATTGGATAGCAATATGTGATATTGGACTAGTCCAAAACCTGTCAGATCAGACAAATTTTTACTACCTACTATAAGTGACAGCGACATAGGAAAAAAATAAATCTTATGTACATTTTACTTGGGAACAAATCTACATGTTATACGTATGCATTTTAGAATTTTGCAATTTTTTGCAATAGTGGACCTTTAACTGTCAATATATATATATATATATATATATATATATATATATATATATATATATATATATATATATATATAATGTATATATATAGATAGATAGATAGATAGATAGATAGAGTTTGGATTTTGTTTTAACCACCTTACAACCACCTAACGTCGATAGCTGGCCGCAAGGTGCCTTCCCCAGTACCGCGTAATGCCGAAAGGCGTCAAGACCTGGGGGAGGGGATTAGCGGGGATCGCTGCGCTGATGCAAGTGCATCCCCGCTTAAGTGATGGAGCTCAGCTCCATAAACAGTCTGTCAGCGGCTAGATGGCGAAACCATCTAACAGTCTATTTACATTGTACAGCGATGCGATCTACTGCAGTGCTGTACTGGGGACAGCCCTGTCACTCGGCTGTGCCCTGGAGGGGAAAAAAAAGGATCGCTCTCATAGGCTGATGCCTATGAGAGACGGTCCTGCTGATTGGCTGTCGGGGGCAAAAATAATTTTAAAAAACCCAAATGTTTTTATTAAAAAAAAAAAAAAAGAAAGAAATTAATGAAAAAAACCAAGACCTGCAGCAGCGATCAGAGCTCACCAACAGAAAGCTGTGTTGGTGGGCTGAAAAGGGGGGATGGGGATCCTTTTGTGTGCTCAGTTGTACGGTTCTGCAGCAAGCAATTAAAGCTGCAGAGCACTGAATTGTAAAAAATAGCCTGGTCACTAGGGGGCTGTAGGGGGCAAATTGTCAGTGTCACAGCAAGAAATAGCCAAGGCAATGAATAAAATGTTTATATGTGCATGAGACAGTGGATTCAAAATTGTGTGGTGTACGAAGTTTAAAGTTAATCTGCTGGCTCCTTACATTAAGTTGCACTAGAAAATAAGGGGTGGCTCTCCAGTACAAATTGTTGGTTGCTGGGGCTGTAAGCCTGTGGTCCTTAAGTGGGTAAGGACAATGAATTAAAATTGTCGTGATTGTTCACCTTGGTTGTGACACCAAACTAGATTTGGGTTTTGTCCCTGTATACACGAATACCCCCATTTAAGCCCATATTATGGATCTTTGGGGTCTTGGTTTGATCACTTTTATCAAATATTTAACCTGCAAGGTGTTCCTTCCTAGAGATTGGGCCTTCGCACAATCCACTGAGGATTAAGCTCTGAGGCCCTTTTATGGACCCTTATTGTATAGAGGAATTCAGGTAGGCTTGACCAAAATACACTGTTCAGTTTTTAAAAAGATGAGGTCCCACTCTTCCTTCAAGACCCTAGAAAGGATATGATAGCTCTGATGAGGAATATTATAAATGCCATGTCTTATATTATATAATATATATATATTATATATAAAGACATGTTTTCATTAATTATTCTAAGAGTAAAATGTTCCTTTTACACAAAGATCATTATAGAGTTGGGCCGAACGGTTCGCCTGCGAACGGTTCCATGCGAACTTCAGTGGTTCGCGTTCGCGTCCCGCAGGCGAACCTTTGCGGAAGTTCGGTTCGCCCCATAATGCACATGGAGGGTCAACTTTGACCCTCTACATCACAGTCAGCAGGCCCAGTGTAGCCAATTAGGCTACACTAGCCCCTGGAGCCCCACCCCCCCTTATATAAGGCAGGCAGCGGCGGCCATTACGGTCACTCGTGTGCTGCCTGCGTTAGTGAGAGTAGGGCGAGCTGCTGCAGACTGTCTCTCAGGGAAAGATTAGTTAGGCTTAACTTGTTCCTGTCTGGCTGCATACCTGTTCTGTGAACCCACCACTGCATACCTGTGCTGTGAACCCACCACTGCATACCTGTGCTGTGAACCCACCACTGCATACCTGTGCTGTGAACCCACCACTGCATACCTGTGCTGTGAACCCACCACTGCATACCTGTTCAGTGAACCCACCACTGCATACCTGTGCTGTGAACCCACCACTGCATACCTGTTCAGTGAACCTGCCACTGCATACCTGTTCTGTTCAGTGGACCCGCCACTGCATACCTGTGCTGTGAACCCACCACTGCATACCTGTGCTGTGAACCCACCACTGCATACCTGTTCTGTGAACCCACCACTGCATACCTGTTCTGTGAACCCACCACTGCATACCTGTTCAGTGAACCTGCCACTGCATACCTGTTCTGTTCAGTGGACCCGCCACTGTATACCTGTTCATTGAACCCACCACTGCATACCTGTGCTGTGAACCCACCACTGCATACCTGTTCTGTGAACCCACCACTGCATACCTGTTCTGTGAACCCACCACTGCATACCTGTTCAGTGAACCTGCCACTGCATACCTGTTCTGTTCAGTGGACCCGCCACTGTATACCTGTTCATTGAACCCACCACTGCATACCTGTGCTGTGAACCCACCACTGCATACCTGTTCTGTGAACCCACCACTGCATACCTGTTGTGTTCAGTGAACCTGCCACTGCATACCTGTTCTGTGAACCCGCCACTGTATACCTGTTCTGTTTAGTGAACCCGCCACTGTATACCTGTTCTGTTTAGTGAACCCGCCACTGCATACCTGTTCTGTTCAGTGGACCCGCCACTGTATACCTGTTCAGTGAACCCGCCACTGCATACCTGTTCTGTTCAGTGGACCCGCCACTGTATACCTGTTCAGTGAACCCGCCACTGCATACCTGTTGTGTTCAGTGAACCTGCCACTGCATACCTGTTCTGTGAACCCGCCACTGTATACCTGTTCTGTTTAGTGAACCCGCCACTGCATACCTGTTCTGTTTAGTGGACCCGCCACTGTATACCTGTTCAGTGAACCCGCCACTGCATACCTGTTCTGTTCAGTGGACCCGCCACTGTATACCTGTTCAGTGAACCCGCCACTGCATACCTGTTGTGTTCAGTGAGCCTGCCACTGCATACCTGTTCTGTGAACCCGCCACTGTATACCTGTTCTGTTTAGTGAACCCGCCACTGCATACCTGTTCTGTTCAGTGGACCCGCCACTGTATACCTGTTCAGTGAACCCGCCACTGCATACCTGTTCTGTTCAGTGGACCCGCCACTGTATACCTGTTCAGTGAACCCGCCACTGCATACCTGTTGTGTTCAGTGAACCTGCCACTGCATACCTGTTCTGTGAACCCACCACTGTATACCTGTTCTGTTTAGTGAACCCGCCACTGTATACCTGTTCTGTTTAGTGAACCCGCCACTGCATACCTGTTCTGTTCAGTGGACCCGCCACTGTATACCTGTTCAGTGAACCCGCCACTGCATACCTGTTCTGATCAGTGGACCCGCCACTGTATACCTGTTCAGTGAACCCGCCACTGCATACCTGTTGTGTTCAGTGAACCTGCCACTGCATACCTGTTCTGTGAACCCACCACTGTATACCTGTTCTGTTTAGTGAACCCGCCACTGTATACCTGTTCTGTTTAGTGAACCCGCCACTGCATACCTGTTCTGTTCAGTGGACCCGCCACTGTATACCTGTTCAGTGAACCCGCCACAGCATACCTGTTGTGTTCAGTGAACCTGCCACTGCATACCTGTTCTGTGAACCCGCCACTGTATACCTGTTCTGTTTAGTGAACCCGCCACTGTATACCTGTTCTGTTTAGTGAACCCGCCACTGCATACCTGTTCTGTTCAGGGGACCCGCCACTGCATACCTGTTCAGTGAACCCGCCACTGCATACCTGTTCTGTTCAGTGGACCCGCCACTGTATACCTGTTCAGTGAACCCGCCACTGCATACCTGTTGTGTTCAGTGAACCTGCCACTGCATACCTGTTCTGTGAACCCGCCACTGTATACCTGTTCTGTTTAGTGAACCTGCCACTGTATACCTGTTCTGTTTAGTGAACCCGCCACTGTATACCTGTTCAGTGAACCCGCCACTGCATACCTGTTGTGTTCAGTGAACCTGCCACTGCATACCTGTTGTGTTCAGTGAACCTGACACTGCATACCTGTTCTGTGAACCCGCCACTGTATACCTGTTCTGTTTAGTGAACCCGCCACTGCATACCTGTTCTGTTCAGTGAACCCGGCACTGTATACCTGTTCAGTGAACCCACCACTGCATACCTGTTCTGTTCAGTGGACCCGCCACTGTATACCTGTTCTGTTCAGTGAACCCGCCACTGTATACCTGTTCAGTGAACCCGCCACTGCATACCTGTTCTGTTCAGTGGACCCGCCGCTGTATACCTGTTCAGTGAACCCGCCACTGCATACCTGTTGTGTTCAGTGAACCTGCCACTGCATACCTGTTCTGTGAACCCGCCACTGTATACCTGTTCTGTTTAGTGAACCCGCCACTGTATACCTGTTCTGTTCAGTGAACCCGCCACTGCATACCTGTTCTGTTCAGTGGACCCGCCACTGTATACCTGTTCAGTGAACCCGCCACTGCATACCTGTTGTGTTCAGTGAACCTGCCACTGCATACCTGTTCAGTGAACCCGCCACTGTATACCTGTTCTGTTTAGTGAACCCGCCACTGTATACCTGTTCTGTTTAGTGAACCCGCCACTGTATACCTGTTCAGTGAACCCGCCACTGCATACCTGTTGTGTTCAGTGAACCTGCCACTGCATACCTGTTCTGTGAACCCGCCACTGTATACCTGTTCTGTTTAGTGAACCCGCCACTGCATACCTGTTCTGTTCAGTGGACCCGCCACTGTATACCTGTTCAGTGAACCCGCCACTGCATACCTGTTTTGTTCAGTGGACCCGCCACTGTATACCTGTTCAGTGAACCCGCCACTGCATACCTGTTGTGTTCAGTGAACCTGCCACTGCATACCTGTTCTGTGAACCCGCCACTGTATACCTGTTCTGTTTAGTGAACCCGCCACTGTATACCTGTTCTGTTTAGTGAACCCGCCACTGCATACCTGTTCTGTTCAGTGGACCCGCCACTGTATACCTGTTCAGTGAACCCGCCACTGCATACCTGTTCTGTTCAGTGGACCCGCCACTGTATACCTGTTCAGTGAACCCTGCATACCTGTTGTGTTCAGTGAACCTGCCACTGCATACCTGTTCTGTGAACCCACCACTGTATACCTGTTCTGTTTAGTGAACCCGCCACTGTATACCTGTTCTGTTTAGTGAACCCGCCACTGCATACCTGTTCTGTTCAGTGGACCCGCCACTGTATACCTGTTCAGTGAACCCGCCACTGCATACCTGTTCTGTTCAGTGGACCTGCCACTGTATACCTGTTCAGTGAACCCGCCACTGCATACCTGTTGTGTTCAGTGAACCTGCCGCTGCATACCTGTTCTGTGAACCCACCACTGTATACCTGTTCTGTTTAGTGAACCCGCCACTGTATACCTGTTCTGTTTAGTGAACCCGCCACTGCATACCTGTTCTGTTCAGTGGACCCGCCACTGTATACCTGTTCAGTGAACCCGCCACAGCATACCTGTTGTGTTCAGTGAACCTGCCACTGCATACCTGTTCTGTGAACCCGCCACTGTATACCTGTTCTGTTTAGTGAACCCGCCACTGTATACCTGTTCTGTTTAGTGAACCCGCCACTGCATACCTGTTCTGTTCAGTGGACCCGCCACTGCATACCTGTTCAGTGAACCCGCCACTGCATACCTGTTCTGTTCAGTGGACCCGCCACTGTATACCTGTTCAGTGAACCCGCCACTGCATACCTGTTGTGTTCAGTGAACCTGCCACTGCATACCTGTTCTGTGAACCCGCCACTGTATACCTGTTCTGTTTAGTGAACCCGCCACTGTATACCTGTTCTGTTTAGTGAACCCGCCACTGTATACCTGTTCAGTGAACCCGCCACTGCATACCTGTTGTGTTCAGTGAACCTGCCACTGCATACCTGTTGTGTTCAGTGAACCTGACACTGCATACCTGTTCTGTGAACCCGCCACTGTATACCTGTTCTGTTTAGTGAACCCGCCACTGCATACCTGTTCTGTTCAGTGAACCCGCCACTGTATACCTGTTCAGTGAACCCGCCACTGCATACCTGTTCTGTTCAGTGGACCCGCCACTGTATACCTGTTCAGTGAACCCGCCACTGCATACCTGTTGTGTTCAGTGAACCTGCCACTGCATACCTGTTCTGTGAACCCGCCACTGTATACCTGTTCTGTTTAGTGAACCCGCCACTGTATACCTGTTCTGTTTAGTGAACCCGCCACTGTATACCTGTTCAGTGAACCCGCCACTGCATACCTGTTGTGTTCAGTGAACCTGCCACTGCATACCTGTTGTGTTCAGTGAACCTGCCACTGCATACCTGTTGTGTTCAGTGAACCTGCCACTGCATACCTGTTGTGTTCAGTGAACCCGCCACTGTATACCTGTTCAGTGAACCCGCCACTGCATACCTGTTGTGTTCAGTGAACCTGCCACTGCATACCTGTTCTGTGAACCCGCCACTGTATACCTGTTCTGTGTAGTGAACCCGCCACTGTATACCTGTTCTGTTTAGTGAACCCGCCACTGCATACCTGTTCTGTTCAGGGGACCCGCCACTGCATACCTGTTCAGTGATCCCGCCACTGCATACCTGTTCTGTTCAGTGGACCCGCCACTGTATACCTGTTCAGTGAACCCGCCACTGCATACCTGTTGTGTTCAGTGAACCTGCCACTGCATACCTGTTCTGTGAACCCGCCACTGTATACCTGTTCTGTTTAGTGAACCCGCCACTGTATACCTGTTCAGTGAACCCGCCACTGCATACCTGTTGTGTTCAGTGAACCTGCCACTGCATACCTGTTCTGTGAACCCGCCACTGTATACCTGTTCTGTTTAGTGAACCCGCCACTGCATACCTGTTCTGTTCAGTGGACCCGCCACTGTATACCTGTTCAGTGAACCCGCCACTGCATACCTGTTCTGTTCAGTGGACCCGCCACTGTATACCTGTTCAGTGAACCCGCCACTGCATACCTGTTGTGTTCAGTGAACCTGCCACTGCATACCTGTTCTGTGAACCCGCCACTGTATACCTGTTCTGTTTAGTGAACCCGCCACTGTATACCTGTTCTGTTTAGTGAACCCGCCACTGCATACCTGTTCTGTTCAGTGGACCCGCCACTGTATACCTGTTCAGTGAACCCGCCACTGCATACCTGTTCTGTTCAGTGGACCCGCCACTGTATACCTGTTCAGTGAACCCGCCACTGCATACCTGTTGTGTTCAGTGAACCTGCCACTGCATACCTGTTCTGTGAACCCACCACTGTATACCTGTTCTGTTTAGTGAACCCGCCACTGTATACCTGTTCTGTTTAGTGAACCCGCCACTGCATACCTGTTCTGTTCAGTGGACCCGCCACTGTATACCTGTTCAGTGAACCCGCCACTGCATACCTGTTCTGTTCAGTGGACCCGCCACTGTATACCTGTTCAGTGAACCCGCCACTGCATACCTGTTGTGTTCAGTGAACCTGCCGCTGCATACCTGTTCTGTGAACCCACCACTGTATACCTGTTCTGTTTAGTGAACCCGCCACTGTATACCTGTTCTGTTTAGTGAACCCGCCACTGCATACCTGTTCTGTTCAGTGGACCCGCCACTGTATACCTGTTCAGTGAACCCGCCACAGCATACCTGTTGTGTTCAGTGAACCTGCCACTGCATACCTGTTCTGTGAACCCGCCACTGTATACCTGTTCTGTTTAGTGAACCCGCCACTGTATACCTGTTCTGTTTAGTGAACCCGCCACTGCATACCTGTTCTGTTCAGTGGACCCGCCACTGCATACCTGTTCAGTGAACCCGCCACTGCATACCTGTTCTGTTCAGTGGACCCGCCACTGTATACCTGTTCAGTGAACCCGCCACTGCATACCTGTTGTGTTCAGTGAACCTGCCACTGCATACCTGTTCTGTGAACCAGCCACTGTATACCTGTTCTGTTTAGTGAACCCGCCACTGTATACCTGTTCTGTTTAGTGAACCCGCCACTGTATACCTGTTCAGTGAACCCGCCACTGCATACCTGTTGTGTTCAGTGAACCTGCCACTGCATACCTGTTGTGTTCAGTGAACCTGACACTGCATACCTGTTCTGTGAACCCGCCACTGTATACCTGTTCTGTTTAGTGAACCCGCCACTGCATACCTGTTCTGTTCAGTGAACCCGCCACTGCATACCTGTTCTGTTCAGTGGACCCGCCACTGTATACCTGTTCAGTGAACCCGCCACTGCATACCTGTTGTGTTCAGTGAACCTGCCACTGCATACCTGTTCTGTGAACCCGCCACTGTATACCTGTTCTGTTTAGTGAACCCGCCACTGTATACCTGTTCTGTTTAGTGAACCCGCCACTGTATACCTGTTCAGTGAACCCGCCACTGCATACCTGTTGTGTTCAGTGAACCTGCCACTGCATACCTGTTGTGTTCAGTGAACCTGCCACTGCATACCTGTTGTGTTCAGTGAACCTGCCACTGCATACCTGTTGTGTTCAGTGAACCCGCCACTGTATACCTGTTCAGTGAACCCGCCACTGCATACCTGTTGTGTTCAGTGAACCTGCCACTGCATACCTGTTGTGTTCAGTGAACCTGACACTGCATACCTGTTCTGTGAACCCGCCACTGTATACCTGTTCTGTTTAGTGAACCCGCCACTGCATACCTGTTCTGTTCAGTGAACCCGCCACTGTATACCTGTTCAGTGAACCCGCCACTGCATACCTGTTCTGTTCAGTGGACCCGCCACTGTATACCTGTTCAGTGAACCCGCCACTGCATACCTGTTGTGTTCAGTGAACCCGCCACTGCATACCTGTTGTGTTCAGTGAACCTGCCACTGTATACCTGTTCTGTTTAGTGAACCCGCCACTGTATACCTGTTCTGTTTAGTGAACCCGCCACTGTATACCTGTTCAGTGAACCCGCCACTGCATACCTGTTGTGTTCAGTGAACCTGCCACTGCATACCTGTTGTGTTCAGTGATCCTGCCACTGCATACCTGTTCTGTGAACCCGCCACTGTATACCTGTTCTGTTTAGTGAACCCGCCACTGTATACCTGTTCTGTTTAGTGAACCCGCCACTGCATACCTGTTCTGTTCAGTGAACCCGCCACTGTATAACTGTTCAGTGAACCTGCCACTGCATACCTGTTGTGTTCAGTGAACCTGCCACTGCATACCTGTTGTGTTCAGTGAACCTGCCACTGCATACCTGTTCTGTGAACCCGCCACTGTATACCTGTTCTGTTCAGTGAACCCACCGCATCAGTGCGCATACCTGTGCAGTTAAGTGAACCCACCTACCTACGTGAGTGCACGCAGTGTGATATACCACTCCGTGCATACCCGATATGGACAAAACAGGTAGAGGAAGAGGTAGTGCCAGAGCCAGAGGAAGGCCACCCGGCAGGTCTGCGCGAGGTCGTGTAAATGTAATTTCGTGTGGACCTGGCCCACAGTACAGTGCTCGGAAGAAGGCACATCCCATCACCTCCCAAGATTGTCAGGACGTGGTTGAGTATTTAGCGACACAGAACACCTCATCTTGCTCAGCCACCAGCGCTACTACTAGCACCACTTCCGCTGCATTTGACACTTCGCAAGAATTATTTAGTGTTGAAATCACTGATGCACAGCCATTGTTGTTACAGCCAGATGAATTTTCACCAGCTCATATATTTGAGTTACCCGGCAACACTATGGATGTAACGTGTAAGGAGGATGAAGGACCTACTGATGGTGCATGTTTGGATTTGTCTGAGGCAAGCGAAGCTGGGCAGGATGATTACGATGATGACGATGATAGGGATCCTCTGTATGTTCCCAATAGAGGAGATGAAGAGGGGGACAGTTCAGAGGGGGAGTCAGAGAGTAGTAGGAGGAGAGAAGTTGCTGAAAGAAGCTGGGGCAGCTCTTCGTCAGAAACAGCTGGTGGCAGAGTCCGGCACCATGTATCGCCACCTATGTACAGCCAGCCAACTTGCCCTTCAGCATCAGCTGCTGAGGTCCCCATAGTGCCCACATCCCAGGGTGGCTCAGCGATGTGGAAATTTTTTAATGTGTGTGCCTCAGATCGGACCAAAGCCATCTGTTCGCTCTGCCAACAAAAATTGAGCCGTGGAAAGGTCAACACTCACGTAGGGACAAGTGCCTTATGAAGGCACCTGGAGAAAAGGCACAAACAGCAATGGGATGGCCACCTGAGCAAAAGCAGCAGCAGCACACAAAAGCAAAGCCACCCTCCTTCTCCTCTTCCTCCTCCATCAGGTGCATTATCTGCTTCTGCCGCTTTCTCCCTTCCACCTTCACAGGCACCCTCCTCCACTCCGCCTCTGCCCTTGAGCGGTTCCTGCTCCTCTGCCCACAGCAGCAGTCAAGTGTCCGTGAAGGAAATGTTTGAGCGGAAGAAGCCAATTTCGGCCAGTCACCCCCTTGCCCGGCGTCTGACAGCTGGCGTGGCGGAATTGTTAGCTCGGCAGCTGTTACCATACCGGCTGGTGGACTCTGAGGCCTTCCGTAAATTTGTGGCCATCGGAACACCGCAGTGGAAGATGCCAGGCCGCACTTATTTTTCGAGAAAGGCCATACCCCAACTGCACCGTGAAGTTGAGAGGCAAGTGGTGTCATCTCTTGCGAAGAGCGTTGGGTCAAGGGTACACCTGACCACGGATGCCTGGTCTGCCAAGCACGGGCAGGGCCGCTACATTACCTACACAGCTTATTGGGTGAACCTGGTGGTGAACGATGGCAAGCAGGGCACAGCGGACCAAATTGTGACACCTCCACGGCTTGCAGGCAGGCCTCCTGCCACCTCCTCTCCTCCTGCTACATGCTTTTCGCTGTCCTCCTCCTCCTTGGCTGAGTGGCAGTTCTCCTCTCCAGCTACACAGCCCCAGCTCCGCAGGGCCTATGCTGCATGCCAGGTAAGACGGTGTCACGCCATCTTAGACATGTCTTGTCTCAAAGCGGAGAGTCACACTGGAGCAGCTCTCCTGGCTGCTCTTAAGAAACAGGTGGATGAGTGGCTGACCCCGCACCACCTGGAGATAGGCAACGTGGTGTGCGACAACAGCAGCAATCTGCTTGCCGCTTTGCATATGGGGAAGCTGACACACATACCCTGCATGGCACATGTCATGAATCTAGTGGTTCAAAGATTTGTGGCAAAGTACCCTGGCTTAGCGAATGTCCTGAAGCAGGCCAGGAAGTTCTGTGGGCATTTGAGGCGGTCTTACACAGCCATGGCACGCTTTGCGGAAATTCAGCGCAAAAACAACATGCCGGTGAGACGCCTCATTTGCGATAGCCCGACTCGCTGGAACTCGACCCTGCTCATGTTCTCCCACCTGCTAGAACAGAAGAAAGCCGTGACCTACTACCTCTACAACTACAGTAGAATGAAACAGTCTGGGAAGATGGGGATGTTCTGGCCCGACAACTGGACACTGATGGAAAATGCATGCAGGCTCATGCGGCCGTTTGAGGAGGTGACCAACCTGGTGAGCCGCAGTGAGGGCACCATCAGCGACTTAATTCCCTACGCTTACTTCTTGGAGCGTGCTGTGCGTAGAGTGGCGGATGAAGCTGTGAATGAGCGTGACCAGGAACCGTTACGGCAGGAACAGGCATGGGGCCAATTTTCATCAGACCCAGCTGTTTCCTCAACACCTGCGGCAACACAGAGGGGGGAGGAGGAGGAAGAAGAGAAGTCGTGTGCAGAAGACGAGTCAGACTCAGAGGATGATGAGCAAGGTGTTTCTTTGGGGGAGGAGGAGGAGGAGGAGGAGGAGGGGACAGCGGCAGGAGAACAACCTCAGCAGGCATCGCAAGGGGCTTGTGCTGCTCAACCTTCCCGTGGTATTGTTCGCGGCTGGGGGGAGGAGGTTGACTTACCTGACGTCACTGAGGAAGAGCAAGAGGAGATGGAGGGTACTGGATCCGACTTTGTGCAGATGTCGTCTTTTATGCTGTCCTGCCTGTTGAGGGACCCCCGTATAAAAAACCTCAAGGAGAATGACCTGTACTGGGTGGCCACACTACTAGACCCTCGGTACAGGCACAAAGTGGCAGACCTGTTACCAACTCACCGGAAGGTGGAAAGGATGCAGCACATGCAGAACCAGCTGTCAACTATGCTTTACAATGCCTTTAAGGGTGATGTGATGGCACAACGCCAGCAAGGTACCACTGCCACTAATCCTCCTCCCGTGTCCACGCAGTCAAAGACAGGACGCTCCAGCGATCTCATGGTGATGTCGGACATGCGGACGTTCTTTAGTCCAACGCCTCGCCGTAGCCCTTCCGGATCCACCCTCCACCAACGCCTGGAACGGCAGGTAGCCGACTACCTGGCCTTAAGTGTGGATGTAGACACTGCTGTGAACAGCGATGAGGAACCCTTGAACTACTGGGTGCGCAGGCTTGACCTGTGGCCAGAGCTGTCCCAATTTGCCATCCAACTTCTCTCCTGCCCTGCCGCAAGCGTCCTGTCAGAAAGGACCTTCAGCGCAGCTGGAGGCATTGTCACAGAGAAGAGAAGTCGCCTAAGTCACAAAAGTGTTAAGTACCTCACCTTTATCAAAATGAATGAGGCATGGATCCCGGAGGGCTGCTGCCCGCCCCAAGACTAAGTCAGTCCCCGCACACACAGCATCTTTGCCTGCACGCCGTGTGACTGGCTGCCTGGCCTGCCCCAAGAAGACTAAGTCGCTCCCAGTCCCTCCACACAGCATGTCTGCCTGCAGGCCGCTTGACTACCTTCTCCGCCACCACCAACAGGGTCCGGGACTCCAGGCGGATTGCTGAATTTTTTAGGCCGCTGCTAGCAGCGGCCGCTGTAATAATTTTTCTGGTGCGTGTACATGACTGCCTAATTTTTCTGGCTGCACTGCGGGCAGCTGCAACAACAAAAGAAAAGGCATGTACATGCGCCCATTCCCCTTCGTGATCATTACCTTGCCGTGGTGAAGGGGCTTGCGTATCACAATGAAGCAATGACCGGCGCCTAGATGAGTGTCTCGGGGGGCACACCCACGATAATAAGGTTGTTGCCTCATTGTGGTCAGACCAAATTTGATCAGCTGGACAGTCACTGTTCTGTCATTCAGCTACATCAGCCAGGCGACCATATGGGCTGTAAAGCCACCAAAACCTGCACTCTCGCCATGGTGCGCACCAGTCCAGCACGGCCGTCACTACACAAACAGCTGTTTGCGGTGCGTTACACGGTGAGTTTGGTGTGTCAGTGTGAAGCAGTACCTTAATTACACTACCTGATTGATGTATACACATGCAAGATGTTTGAAAGCACTTTAGGCCTGTCATTTAGCATTCAATGTGATTTCTGCCCTTAAAACGCTGCTTTGCGTCAAATCCAGATTTTTCCCCGGGACTTTTGGCATGTATCCCACTCCGCCATGCCCCCCTCCAGGTGTTAGACCCCTTGAAACATCTTTTCCATCACTTTTGTAGCCAGCATAATTATTTTTTTTTTCAAAGTTCGCATCCCCATTGAAGTC
Source organism: Hyperolius riggenbachi (assembly GCF_040937935.1). Classification (NCBI taxonomy): domain Eukaryota; kingdom Metazoa; phylum Chordata; class Amphibia; order Anura; family Hyperoliidae; genus Hyperolius; species Hyperolius riggenbachi. The sequence goes on from NC_090651.1 coordinate 249,638,870, forward strand.
TATTGTGGTTCGCGAACTTTAACGCGAACCGAACCTTCCGCGGAAGTTCGCGAACCAGGTTCGCGAACCTAAAATCGGAGGTTCGGCCCAACTCTAATCATTATGTCTACCAGTGTTGAGCAGAAGACATTGTGGTCAAGGTAGTTAAACACTATATAATATACCTAGGCCTTCTAATTCCTAGGAATGTTAGCCTTTTGTATTCATTAGCCTTATTCACCAATAAATACATAAAATGCTTAAGGTGCGTACACACGTCGGATTTCTCCAAACGGCCGGTCGTTTGGACGTCAAATCGAGCGTGTGTACAAACGGTCGTTCAGTTGATAAGACTGGTTTTGACGGATTCGCTTGGGCAGTTGTCAATCTTGCTAAATCACAAAGGCATTCAAAATTAGAGGCATATTTCTCCAAATTTGTATGGAGAGGTAAAAAACCCAGAATTGCTGTAAACAAATTGCAGCAAATGGTATCCCAGCTGGAAGTCATTCTTCCAAGTGTGAAATTTTACTACCTGGCTGGTATATTCCTGCACATTAGGGGTTGGCTGGGAAATACTGATTAATATACAAACATTAATTTAGAGATGGCATTAGTGGCTACACGGTCTCTGCAGGGAATCTTATTCACCAGATTAGCTCATTTGACTACTGAGCTCAGACAAAATGTGTTTGTACAAAACATGGAAATTGCCTGGAGAATGACATAAAATATTCAATCTTTCAGGACAAATTTCCCCTTTAAATTTTTGTCCCATTTTCTTGATTCTGATAACAAGTTATTCCCTTTTGGTGCATTAGTTCAACAAAATACCTATTGTTCCAATATTTCTTACAGTATATGCAGGTATAAAGCTACTTTGATAAAACATTAAGTTCTAATCAGTGTTGCTAATGAATCTTCACATCAAAAATGGCATTTTCGATTCTGAGAATTTTTTGTGTAAATAGATTGTGTTTTTGCAACAGGGTGAAAACTCCCCAAAATGAAAAAACGGTTAATTTCTCTGCAAAACAGGAAAAATCGTTTTTATTTCAGCATGAAAATTCACAAAAATGCAAAAATCCCAAACTTATTACACAATTATTTTCGATGACATATTTTCTTGAAAGTTAAATTTAACATTATTTTCATGAAATTTATTAAAGAATATTGTCATTTTCGCTCATCACTGGCCTTAATTAAAGTAAGCATGGGCATTCAATTCAGTAGTTTATTGGTAGACAACAGACTGGAAGAAAATACATTTTGCAAAGGGGGGGTTGTACCCAGAATTGATTTTGGCTCATACAGGTTCTGGAAGGAGTGTGGTGGGGAATGTCCGAAAGCCAAGAGCTGAGGTTGCCATACTACAGCGCCACTAGTCACACTTTGCATCATCTATTATACCGAATCTAATATACCTTATACCTAAGGTTCTGCAGTGATGACCCAGTTGTCCATGAAAGAAACCTGCAGTGATAGCTGACGCTGCTGAGGATCCCGATTGCTGACATCTGACATCTGGCAGAGCTGGCCAAGGTGCTGAAGCTCAAAAGGTGCAGTAGTGTTCATTTCTGTGGTGGGTCCCGACTCCTGGGCAGTTTTCAACAGGGCTGGTCAAGAGAATCTGGTATATTAATAGATAAAGTTAATAGATAATCAAAGAACCCAAATACATAACTTTAATCACAACATTAATAAAAACATCAACCAGGCTGCCATCTTGTTTTTCGGGAAGTTTTAGAAATGACCTTACCAATAGAACAAATATTTCTGAAATATATGTGCCAATTGCTCCAGACACAACAGGGTTATGTCAGCCTCAGCAGCTACCATACCAAACGCTTGTCTACATTAGAACTACTCAGCAAGGTCAAACAGCCAGCTGCCAACTTTGTAGAGACTCACAGAGAGTCTGGGAATAGATTTATTTATTATAAACAGAACTATTGCTGTTCAAACACATAGCATGTGTACCAGTGTGTTTGTGAGAGGAACTTTCAGTTTTGTTTTTGTTGTTCATGTGATTTCTGAGTTTAGGAACAGTTGAAATTTTGCTTGTACTATGAACAGGTTAAATGATCACTATAATTAAAATGGTAAAACTTAAAATACATAAATATAAAATGTACATTTCTCCCAGAGTAAAATGCACTATAAATTACTTTTCTCCTACGTTGCTTTCACTTACAGTAGGTAGTAAAAAACAGAAAGGTCTGACAGATTTTGGGCTAATCTATTACCTTTATTCTTTCCAAAAACACTCCCAGGAAAGGAGCTACAGAAAGATGTCAGCCAGATTCCTTACTCATTTGCACACTATTTGGGCAGTTGGGCTAAGCAACTACATTTCAGAAAGTGCTTTTGTAAATAATAACTGAAAATCTCCATGAGGAGACACATATGTCAGATTTATACCACCTACTGGTAGTGAGTGATTGTGACATAGGAAAAAAGTAATTTGCAGTTCATATTACTCTGGGAGATATGTACATTTTTTATGTATGTATTTATAATTTATGAACCCGAGGTGAGAGTGATATGGAGGCTGCTATATTTATTTCCTTTTAAGTGTAATAGATAGCGGTGATGCCGCCGCAGCGGTGAGCGGCATGGCGGCTGTCTCCGTTTCTCAGCCGGCGGCCTTCGCCGCACAGTTCCATGGTGGAGTTTTGCCTGGTCCTTCAGTTGCACATAGACTGAGGGCTAAGCGCAGGCGCCAGGCGACAGGGCCTTTATGCGAATAGAAGGGGAGTCAGCTGATCGGCCGGTCAGCTGACTCCAGCAGTGCTCCTGACTGGCTGAGTGACTGGGGCGGCGCTGTGGGGCGCTCTCAATATATATAGGACCTGCCTGTCAGTAGCTCCTCGTCTGCTGTTGCAAATGCTACGTGTTAGCACTCAGACTTTAGTCAGATCCCAAAGTGTGCTAGAACCAGCAGGAGCTGGGAATCCACACTTAGTCAGATTCTGTTGATAGCTAAAGTACTAATTGAATTGTATTATTTGTTATGACCTTCTGCTAGCCTTGACTACTCTTCTGCTTACTGATTCTGTGCTTCTGCCTATCTGATCCTGTTGCCGACTCAGCCTGAACACTACTCTGATTTAAGCCTTATGTCTTTGTACCGTATCTGTCCGTTTATTGCCGAATCTACTTGTCTGACTCTCCTGCCCTCACCAGTGAGCCTAGTCCCTGGTGAGGGATTCTCTGTACAGCTTAATCACCTGCTCCTCAGGTGACCAGTAGCTGCAGTACAGTCTTAATCACCTGCTCCTCAGGTGACCAGTAGGTGCAGTACACTCTTAATCACCTGCTCCTCAGGTGACTAGTAACTACGGTACTGTCCTCATCACCTGCTCCTCAGGTGATTAGGAGCTGCAGTACAGTTTTGATCTCCTGCCCCTCAGGTGATCACCTGTTGCAGTACAGTCTGAATCACCTGCTCCACGGGTGATCAGTATACGTTGTCTTACTGTGCACCACCCGCTCCTCGGGTGGACTGATTACTAGTTCATCTGCATCTCCAGCTTGCTGGAGTGCTGATCCCTGTGCTCTATAGAGATATCTCCCTCTACTAGCTCCTCTGGGGAGCTGGTATCTCTATCTGTATTACTGTTGCACCAAACACCTATCTTTTCATCTGGTTGTCCTGTGTCTCACTATACTAGCATTATTGGTGATTCTGCAGATCACCACATAATCAGGTATAGTATCTGTATTATTGGTGATACTGCAGATCACCAATAAGCAGAAAATCTGTTCTTGCTGACACCAATCATTACATTAAGCAATACCAGTTGCCTGGTTGCCCTGCTGATCCTCTGGCTCTAACAATTTTATCCATAGACCCTGAACAAGCATGCAGAAGATCAGGTGTTTCTGACACTATTGTCAGAACTGACAAGATCAGGTGCATGCTTGTTTCTAATGTGATTCAGACACTACTGCAGCCAAATAGATCAAGCAGGGTGGCCAGGCAACTGGTAAAAGGAAAAATAAATATGTCAGCCTCCATATCACTCTCACCACAGGCTCACTTGGAATTGGACAGGCGTCCTTGCGTGATTAACGCACATACTTGAGAATGCCTTGATTGGCAAATATTTTTATTCTGCCATTATGTTATGTTGTCTCATGGGCAATTATCTAATTTGAAGGTATGCTTATCAGTACTTGGATTTTTAGAGACCCCAAAGATATGCGATCAAAAGTTTCAGATTTTTCTGGCTACATTTTAAATAATGGGGGAGGTAAGCCACTGCATAGGAAAAAATGTTGCCATAACTTCAGAGAAATAGAAAACATGACTACTTGTTACTTTCCTGAAGAAGAATATTTGTCAAACTGTGATCTTAATGTCTGTTTTATTGCGTTTTCTCATTTTTTTAGCGCGTCAAGGGATCTATTGGCAGAATGATTAATTGCTCATTCGCTCGCTCGGTAGACTCTTGTGTAGATAATACTTTGTGTTATCAGTGTAGCAAGTTGCAGCAACTAAGTGAATATTAATGATACAGTTGTAGGTTTCTTGCACTTGAACGACACTCATGAAAACAAATGGAACTTAATTGCCATCAATCGTTTCAGTGCCTGCCGCGTGGGTAATGGGGGTGCTTCATCGCTCCTGTGGGTGGACACTTGAAGATCATATTCGCTTGTGTTTCAGAAATCTGTTAGTGTTAATGGAGTTCATGTGATATCTGTTTCATGCCATCTCACTCGCAGATGCTGCTGGAAGCACTTTCACACTGTAAGTACCATGTTATAAAAAGAAATTACATGTGCTATTGCTCAGGTTGACATCATAGCAAAGTGTAAAGGAGGACTCCGATGATCGCTTCCAGATAGGCAAGGGGTAGAGCCAGGTAAGTTTAATGCAGTGTCTTATGTCCATACTTTCTAGAGCCCATGTCACATGGGCAATTTCCTTGCTAGTAACATGGTTGTTAGTGCAGAGCTGCATGCATGTGCTCTACATTTACCAGCATAATGTCAATCGCAGTGAAGGAACATGTGGTTCTGTCCTTAGGGCCTGAGCCCACTAACGCAGTTGTATCTGCTTCTGTCCGCTTATCTGCATCTGTAACGTTGATGTGTAACTGAAAAGCGGACACAACTGCATCAGTTGGCTTAGGTCGTTAGCCCTAAAATTCTTATGACTGTCATCTGGGCAGCATGGTGGCATAGTGGTTAGCGCTCTCGCCTTGCATCGCTTGGTTCCTGGTTCGAATCTCAGTCAAGTCAACATCTGCAAGGAGTTTGTATGTTCTTCCCGTGTCTGCGTGGGTTTCCTCTGGGTACTCTAGGTTTCCTCCCACATCCCAAAAACATACAGATAAGTTAATTGGCTTCCCCCTAAATTGGCCCCAGATGAAAATATACATGCACCACATTAGACATATGACTATGGTAGGGACTAGATTGTGAGCTCCTTTGAGGGACAGTTAGTGACAAGACTATGGCCTCGATTCATCAAGACTTATCGAATTGGTTAACGACAGTTTGTTAAGTTGATTTCAGGATTCATCAAATTTATCTACAGCTGTTCGGTAATAATTTGGTAATCATTCGTTAGTAAGGAGTTAAAACGGAAGAAAGTGCAATTCATGAAAATGAAAGTGGGCGTGGTTTAGCGTTACATTTAGGATTAGTTAACTCCTTCACTGCTCTGTCGTTATTCCTGTCAGATCATTGCTGACAGAGAAGATGGAGCCATATGAAGTGGTAATGTATCAGCTGAGAGTGATTCGAAGGCGCAGAAGGGCAAGAATAAGGTCTAGAACCATATCAATTTGCAAGAGAATAGATGTATTTGCTATAACAGGACATTTGCATTTCTCTTGAATCATCTTGTAAGAGAACCCAGGCAGTGCCAGGGTTAACTAATTTGCTAGCTGCACTATATTTTTTTTTAGAAAAGGCTCCTATCAAGCCGCAGCTGGCGAAATTGTGGGATTGTCCCAAGCCACTTACAGAATCCTGGTCCAGGTGTTAAACCCTATTCAGAATGTTGCTACATAGTGTTCAAAGGACTGCCTTTTACCCACAATTCCATGGGAATCTTATGGCCTTGTGTTAAATTACCGCTGTAAAATGGAAATGGAAATATCGACAAGTTATCGAATGGTTACCGAATTGTTATAGATATTTTATCGAATTGACACCGAATGCGAGAAAACCTTGATGAATACAACTAGAAATCGATAAACTTCGAATTCGGTAATGTAACAAACTGGAAAAAGTTATCTCAAAGACAATGATGAATCGAGGCCTATATATACTCTGTACAGCGCTGCGGAAGTTGTCGGCGTTATATAAATACTAAATAATTAAAATACTAAATAATAATCTGTTAGAAAGCAAAATAAAACTGCTCCATTGCTAAAGCTCGTCACACACATACAACAAATGTTGCCTGGCGAGGATCGGGACTCAATCCCTCAAGCCCCTTTCACACTTGGACATTTTCATTGCCTTGCATTACCCTTTTTTACCACAGGGTAATACTACAGCAATGACAGTCAATGGAACAACAGCATCCGATTTGACACAAAAGCATCAGTGCATTACCGTCTGACATCAACGTCGATGTGCAGTAACCAGCAGTCATGTAAGTCAATGGCGACGCACATATTTTACAATTTTTGCGTTGTGGTGCGCAATCATATTTTTTCAATACACTTCCGTGCAATTTGTATGTCGCCCACAGGAAGTAAACACTAGAGAACCTCACTTATAGTTTGGCTTGCTGCCATAAACTACATTACCGTGGGTATCTCCGAAGCCTATGTTAAGCATTGTGGTGTGATGAGATTGTCCGATCATACTGCAACCAAAACGCAGGTTGCTGGTGTGAAACCGGCCTCAGGCGAAAGATCTGGCCAAGTTCCGTTTCAATCGGCAACTAATGAATCAGGCAGTGAGAGGGAAAGTACAAAAACCTCAGCCATGATGATCTGCATCAGTAGACCCACCGATGGCGCATGAACAGTGGTTTGGGGTCACTGTAAACACACACACTAGATTCTCGGCCACGGTGGCCCCAAAAGACGCCTCAGCTGAGAATCATTGTACATGTGTATGCAGCTTTACAACACTGTGCTGTCAAATCTCAAATATATTTAGGCAGTTTTGCTCTAGTAATCCATCACTGAGCAGGGATTCATCCATGTGACATCAGGGTTGATTCACAAAGCTTTTGTTGTGTATTATTGCCTTATCTGTTTTTCACCCAATCAATTTAAACCCTTATAAAGGGGAATCTGATGTGAAGATAAACGTAGGATATAATGAACTGCATGTGTAGTACAGCTAAGAAATAGAACATAAGTAGCAAAGATATGAGTCTCATATTGTTTCCAGTACAGGAAGAGTTACGAAACGTCAGTTGTTATCTATGCAAAAGAGCTTCTCTGAGCTCTAAGCGCTGTTTTCTGAAGCACAAAGAAACATTGAAAGACAACTTCAGATAAGCTTTTACTGCAGGGAAATTCAAAGGGTCAATAGCTCAAAGGGTCAATAGCTCTGCTCTGTTTCATTGTAAAATACAGAGTGTTTATAAACTGCAAATCTAAGAGAACTATGCAATGTTATAAAAAAAAGCTATATAGCTGAAAATAAAAATATGAGACTCTTTTCTTTGACATTAATGTTCTATTAATTATCTGTACTACACAATTCATTATATCATAAGTTTTTTGGTTTTTTTTTCACTTAAGTGTCACTTTAAAGGGAACCTAAACTGAGAGGGATATGGATGTTTCCTTTTAAACAATACCAGTTGCCTGGCAATCCTACTAGTCTCTTTAGATCAGGGGTCTCAAACTAGCGGCCCACGATAAAATATTTCGGGGCCCGCACCGGCAAAAGCTTCCTTATAGACTTTTTTTGTGAAATCCCTTATGCAGCCCAGCCTCATCCTTACTTTGCCTCCTGCGGCCCCCAGGTAAATTGAGTTTGAGACCCCTGCTTTAGATGCAGTAGAGGCTGAATCACAGACCTGAAACAAGCATGCAGCTAATCCAGTCTGACTTCAGTCAGAGCACCTGATCTGCATATTTGTTCAGGGGCTGTGGCTGAAAGTATTAGAGACACAGGATCAGCAGGAAAGTCAGACAACTGGTATTATTTTAAAAGGAAAAATCCATATCCTTCTCAGTTTAGGTTCCCTTTAAGCACCCAGGAAGTAAAAAGGTACAAAAAGTAGGGCGACAAAAGAAATACTAAAGTAAAGTTCTTCAGAAACAATTTATTTTTAGTTTTTTGTTTTGTTTTTTTTTTTGCTTGGAAAATAATAAAAGGTTTTTTCCTAAATAAGGGTAGAAATAAAGAGAGATAATTCATGAGATACATTTTGTGAATCACCCCATAGACCTAAGACAAATATTCATAGAAATACCTTCCAGTCATAAGAAATAAAACATCACAAGATCATTCTCCTGCTGCTCAATAAACTTGAATTCTAAAGCTGAAAGTGTTGCAATGTGTCTAAAGCTAATGATGACATGGCACTCCATAAGGACCTATGAAAGGGGATGAGTTCTGCTCTGCCAGCATAGAAGACATCACAAAACAGTCCATGAAGAGCAGCAGCAGCACAGCAGTCATGTGATCGCAGCTTCTAAGATCCAAAAAATAGTTGCCTATGTTATTATTCCAGATAACAGAAGATCAGCTTTAAAGTGAACCTCCGGACTAAAAATCGACTCAGCAGCACTGAAAAGGCCTAGTGTTTCTTTAACAGTTTCACAGCATCAGAACTTTGTTTCTCTTATCCAAGCCTCATTTTAAGCTACACAGAAGAAAACTGCCCGGGCTTTTTTTCCCTGATGCTGTGCAAAGCATGATGGGATTTCTGATGTTGTTGCTCTCGTTCTGCTGTTTTGGTGCAAATTTTTTTTTTTTTTTTTTTTTTTTACATTTTGAATTTGGCATTTGAAGCCTAGCGTGTGCAGCTGGGAGAGGTAATCAGGACACAGGATAGTTGGAACTGTGTCTCCTGCTCCTTGTCACCTCCTTTCAACCAAAAAGATGGCTGCCCCCATGACAAAGATGGCAGCCCCCATGAATCACAAACAATTGCCTGTTCTTTTAAAACAGGGTGGGTAAAAAATTAGATTACCTACCTATTCTAATTAACATAACTAATGTAACTTAATGACAGTATGTTTGTTTAGGCTGAAGTTCCCCTTTAAAGGACAACCAAGGTGACATGTGACATGATGAGATAGACATGTCTGTGTATGCACAGTGCCAAGCACACAAATAACTAGGTAGGCTGTGTTCCTTGTTTTCTTTCTCTGCCTGAAAGAGTTAAAAATCAGGCATACAAGTGACAGTTTCTCTATCTGGGTCAGGACCAGGTCGGACTGGGTCAGACTATAGCATAACCCTCAATGATAATTAATTACAGCTATAAAATACTTTCCTGTCAGTAAATGGCTTCCTGGAGCAGGAAAGAGATAAAAAGGGTCAATAATTCATAAATTTGAGCTCTAGCAAACTTCAATGAAGGTGTTATTGAGCAGAGACAATGAAACAGTAAAAACTTAAAAACTAGATTTAAATATAAAATAAAACTGTGGGACATCTAAAAAAGTCATTTTAGGAAAAGGAGGATAAATACAATTGTTTTTCTCATCAGCTTATTTTCACCTCAAATGTCCTTTAAAAGGTGCATACACACGCGCTACTATAAGGAACGATGGGTCAGTCAGACCCTCCCACTGGGCGGGCGTTCCAGCGACAGTAGAGCGTGTGTACAGTCTGTTGGCAGACTGATAACACTGTTTCTGCGATCGACCGATCCGCTCGACGGATCATTCAGAAACAGTGTTATCAGTCTGCCGACAGACTGTACACACGTTCTACTGTCGCTGGAACGCCCGCCCAGCGGGAGGGTCTGACGGACCCGTCGTTCCTTATAGTAGTATGTTCTGAAAAAAAAAACCACCATAACCAATTCAGTTATTTCAGTTACAGTCAGATTGCAAGATAGAGGATCTCAAATGTTAATTACAACGAAGAGCCGTATCTTATTCTGAGTTTGATCACCAATCTAACCAATCTAACTATGGTTCAAATTTTTGCAAATCAATGGAAACTTGTAGAGTAAATAATCAATGGCATCAGAACTTCCAAATCATGTTTCAGCAAGCAAGCAGAGTAGTCTGTCTATAGACAGAAGCTTTGGTGATAGGGCATTATTGATGTACCTACAAATATGAGAGGACAGTTGGTCTTATCTGGCCATTTTCAGATAGATTAGGCAATGAGCTCATGATTGTAGCTTCCCTACAGAGACCATTGGCTGAGTGTGGTTGGAAAACATTGGTGACTACTTTCTTTGTGAAGCAGGTGACATCTGAGTCAGTGATGAGCAACGTTGCTTCTCTTTTCATAGCAATAACCTGAAGAACATGTGGGTAATCCAAGAAATTCTGCATTTAAAAACATCATCGGTTCAGGTGAAAAAAATGTGGCACAGTGAAATCTGGGCAAGCATCAAACTTAGTCTTATCTGTCCAAAAGATATTTTTTTCAAAAGTCTTCTGATGTAATTCCTCAACTCTAAAGCCGCGTCTACACGCGTAGATGCGGCCGCGATGTTCCTTATCAATCGAGCCGCTGATGCTGCTCGATTGATAAGATCCGACAGGACGGATCTTGCTTCCGCCAATTCCCTGCTCGCTCCCCGCGAGGGGACAATGGCAGGGAATCGAGCGGAAGATAAGCGGCGCCGGCGGGGACAAGCGGTGACAAGCGGGGAATCAAATGTGGCGCATGCGCGGCGAGCGGGGACGCGGCGGGCATGTGCGGGGAGGCGGAAGAGGCGATCCGGCGGCTAATCGAACCGCCGGAACGCAGCCTCATCTACCCGTGTAGATGAGGCTGACCTGCTGTGCTGTCATGTTATTTTTACAGAAAGGAGTCCACGTTTTATATGCTAACTACTGTCAGTAAATTATGAGATGTAGCTTTTGTTTTCTGAGGCGTTTTTTTTTTTTGCAGTTTCTCTAAGTCATTTTATAGTATTTGAAAATGGCTTTATTACCCTTCCCAGCTAATGAGTGGCAACAATTGCTTTTATGAGATTGCTGATGATGTCTTTTCTACTTGACATTGGCCTCCGGCCTCTGTAGAAGCGCACCCACCACCACCCACAGTGCCTCCTCACTCACTATGTCTACCACCCTTTTTATACATTTTTGTACCCTGTTTTGTACTTTGATGTCCAATTTTGCTACAATAATTTCATTCACTGCAGCAGCGCCAGCATTTCTTTATCTTTGCTCACTCTCATCCATCGATAAACCTGAATGCTCCAGAACCGGAAATATGATAAAACCTCTGCCTTTTACTTAGTTCATCACACTTGCTAATAGTAATGCTAACATTTGTATGTTTGTTGTTGTATGAATCTTTTCTTCTGTTGGACTCAAAGTGCTCGAGAGCTGCAGCCACCATGGATGTACTCAAGAGGCCACCCTGCAGTGTTAAGGAGTCTTGTCTAAGGACTCCTTACTGAATAGGTACTGACCCTAGCCAAGAATCGAACCTTGGTCGCCCATGTCAAAGGCAGAGCCCTTAACCAGTACAGTATTGAGCCTCTCTGGATCAAATAATCAAGTGCATTTAGTCAGCAGCACTTGGCTGCTTCTTAACCTCTTAATGCCTGTTGAAGTGTTTAGAGTGTAATTCATTGTTCACATACTTTTGGTGCATTTTAACTGTTAAATAGTTTAAGAAACATTTGATGGATCCACTTGTAACAAAAAGTTATAATCACTTGCCAGGTCTTTTCCCTTAAACTCACTCCGCGAACCCCGTATATGCCGGCTTCTAGCACATAGCCCCACCCCCTTGCCAGAATGGCTGTGGCTCTTCTGTGACACTCTCTATCTCGGATGGTGAAAGCCCCATGACACTCTTCTACTCTGCACCAGAAGCCAGCACACATGGGGTTCGGCGAGTGAGTTTAAAGAAAAAGAGTTTAAAGAGACTGTAACAAAATTTTCATCCTTATTTCTTCTATCCTATAAGTTCCTATACCTGTTCTAATGTGGTCTGGCTTACTGCAGCCTTTCCTAGTTGCACAGTGACTGTATTATCTCTGTTATATGATCTAATCTTCTCTCCTCTGTCGGCTCTGTCGGGCTGAGGCAGTCAGACTGGAATGTGCAGGGCTGCTTGTGATTGGATAGAAGCTATACACACCCTCTCCAGGCCCCCTGCAGGCTCTGTATGACTCACACACTCTGCTTATGTGAGCCTATCACAAGCTGGTTAGTTTGTTTGTAAACACTGCCTAAACTGGCAATTACAAGCAAGGTTTACAGCAGAGAGTGGCAGAAACAGCACAGAGGGGCCCAGGAGAACATAATGAATAGAATGGCATGCTTTTTATTGGAAGAATTTTAGAGTACAGATTCTCTTTAAGGAAAAACAGGGTTCATGGAATGTTTGATTTTCTTTAAATAGTCTCTTTAATTAACCTGTGGCACTGTGTCATAGGTCATGTGTTGGTGTTAATCTGAGGCTGTGTTTAACTAATTTTAAAATCAGCTCAGAATCAGATTATATTGTATTATGTCCTGATACACAAAATATTACAGCTTAAATAACTGTACTTTCCTTTTCTCATGACTGAATATCTGCAAGGGCTCTATCAGCGTGGAATTTGTATGGTTTCCCTGTGGTTATACGGATATCCTCTAGGCACTCCAGTTTCCTCCATCTCAAAAACATACTGGTAGGTTAATTATTTCCTTTAAAATTAGCCACATTAGATTGTAAGCTGTTCTGATGACAGCCAGTGATGTCAGTTGTTCCAGGTATTCTGTAAAGCGCTGCAGAAAAAGTTCCAGCACTATATAAATACAAGTGTTTAGTATTGTAGTGGCAGGAGTGAGAGATGAGGCAATGGGAGGCAGGAAAAGGGGCAGGAATGAGGGATGAGGTAATGGGAGGCAGGGGAAGTGGCAGGAGTGAGGGATGAGGCAATGGGAGGCAGGGGAAGTGGCAGGAGTGAGGGATGAGGCAATGGGAGGCAGGAGAAGCGGCAGGAGTGAGGGATGAGGCAATGGAAGGCAGGAGAAGAGGCAGGAGTGAGGGATGAGACAATGGGAGGCAGGGGAAGTGGCAGGAGTGAGGGATGAGACAATGGGAGGCAGGGGAAGTGGCAGAAGTGAGGGATGAGGCAATGGGGAGCAGGAGTGAGGGATGAGGCAATGAGAGGCAGGGGAAGTAGCAGGAGTGAGGGATGAGGCAATAGGAGGCAGGAGAAGAGGCAGGAGTGAGGGATGAGACAATGTGCGGCAGGGGAAGTGGCAGGAGTGAGGGATGAGGCAATGGGCGGCAGGGGAAGTGGCATGAGTGAGGGATGAGGCAATGGAAGGCAGGAGAAGTGGCAGGAGCGAGGGATGAGGCAATGGAAGGCAGGAGAAGTGACAGGTGTGAGGGATGAGACAATGGGAGGCAGGGGAAGTGGCAGGAGTGAGGGATGAGGCAATGGGAGGCAGGAGAATTGGCAGGAGTGAGGGATGAGGCAATGGGAGGCAGGAGTGAGGGATGAGGCAATGAGAGGCAGGGGAAGTAGCAGGCGTGAGGGATGAGGCAATGGGAGGCAGGAGAAGCGACAGGAGTGAGGGATGAGACAATGGGAGGCAGGGGAAGTGGCAGGAGTGAGGGATGAGGCAATGGAAGGCAGGAGAAGTGGCAGGAGTGAGGGATGAGACAATGGGAGGCAGGGGAAGTGGCAGGAGTAAGGGATGAGGCAATGGAAGGCAGGGGAAGTGGCAGGAGTGAGGGATGAGGTAATGAGAGGCAGGAGAAGTAGCAGGAGTGAGGGATGAGGCAATGGGAGGCAGGAGAAGTGGCAGGAGTGAGGGATGAGGAAATGGGAGGCAGGAGAAGTGACAGGAATGAGGGATGAGACAATGGGAGGCAGGGGAAATGGCAGGAGTGAGGGATGAGGTAATGAGAGGCAGGAGAAGTAGCAGGAGTGAGGGATGAGGCAATGGGAGGCAGGAGTGAGGGATGAGGCAATGGGAGGCAGGAGTGAGGGATGAGGCAATGTGAGGCAGGGGAAGTAGCAGGAGTGAGGGATGAGGCAATGGGAGGCAGGGGAAGTGGCAGGAGTGAGGGATGAGGTAATGAGAGGCAGGAGAAGTAGCAGGAGTGAGAGATGAGGCAATGGGAGGCAGGAGAAGTGGCAGGAGTGAGGGATGAGACAATTGGAGGCAGGGGAAGTGGCAGGAGTAAGGGATGAGGCAATGGAAGGCAGGAAAAGTGACAGGAGTGAGGGATGAGACAATGGGAGGCAGGGGAAGTGGCAGGAGTGAGGGATGAGGTAATGAGAGGCAGGAGAAGTAGCAGGAGTGAGGGATGAGGCAATGGGAGGCAGGAGAAGCTAAAGTGACTAAGTTTGGCAAACTATTTAGAGGTAAATGTTTCAATGAATGGAACAACTCAATATTCCTCCTTAAAGTTAAAGTTAGATACAGTAATTGCTTTCATGAATATGACTTTGCAGTATGCTGTCTCTTTATTGCATGCCTGCTTTACTGACTGGCATCATCCATTATTGCTAGAGCTCTCGATTTTATTTTGTCACTATCACTTCCATTAATAGGGAAGTGTCGCTCCCTAAGTGATAGGGTGTTTTCTTTATGTCTCAAATGATCAAGGAGCAGATCAGACAAATATTTGCACTCAGTATCTGCTCAGCTACATTTCCTGGAGATGATGTGGCTCGTCAGCCTCATTTCATTTGAAGAGCGTTTCATTTGAAACGTCCTTGGATGACAAATACAGATTTAGTTTGTGTGACACTGTAGGAGAGCCAGGGTTACTCTGCACTGTTTTTTTTTATGTTTCCTGTCTGCACATTTCCCAGTCAATTTAATGTAATTCCTGGGGGTTGCTCAGTATATGGGAAACTTTTATTTGAAACAATAGTAAAGACCTTAGTGAGCCTTCATTAAAACACAGAAACATTTTATGAGGTTTTCTTTTATAAGAATAGGGAGGATGAGAAAATGTATGTTAAATCAGATAACAGTGCACTGTTCGAGTGTTAAAGTGAACCTCCGGACTAAAAATCTACTCAGCAGAACTGAAAAGGCTTGGTGTTTCTTTAACAGTTTCACAGCATCAGTGTGTGTATATACAGAGTGTGTGTGTGTGTAAGTATATTTGTGTGTGTACAGAGTGTGTGTGTGTGTGAGTGTGTGTGTGTGTTTGTGTGTACAGAGTGTGTGTATCTGTGTGTGTGTGGGGGGGGGGGGGGGCGCACTTTGGAATCTCAGCCTCTAGTGCTGGGGAGTCTTGTCCCGGCCCTGACTAGCGATGCCTGCATCTTTACTACTGGCAAAGTGAATCACTGTGAGATTATCCCCCCCCCCCCCCCCCCCCCTCTGTGCAGTGAGCAAGGAAATCAAATCTCCCAGAATGTTCTGGGGTAAAAGGCTGCATGGCATTATAGCCCCTAGGCTAAACATCGCTAGGAGGCTGGGATTACATACCAATATATAGCAACATATAGTTATAAGAAGTGTTTTTTATGCTGAAACCAGGCTAATTAACATACAAATGGGTATCCTGAATAATATTGCATCATCTGCTATGCTTTGTTACAAATCCTCTTCAAGCCATTAGTGGAGAAAGGCACAGACACAAAAAACATGTCTCCCATTGAGGAGCTCTCCAGCAATGGAAAAGCTACTGTGTATAGACCTGCAGGTGAGAAACTATGCAACCCCCTCCCCCCCCACCCCCCCTCCCCTGCTGTTCTCAGGCTCAGCCAGTCTGCCACACAAGTAGAGCAAGTTGCTCATCCGAAGTTTGCAGGTCTGTTGAACTCCCCCAACTCTCTAGAATTGTCCAACCACAGTCTGGGCATTCATTGTTGTTTCCATTGCACACTAAATAACAGCATTTCCTATTTCCAATTCCTTTGCATCATAACAATTAATTTGAGCAATCTTGATACTTTTGCTTATAATCTACTTCAAAGCATACCTTAACCGAAAATAAACTTGAGATAATGAGATAATTCATTGTGAAGTAGTACTAGAAAATAGTGACGTTCTTATTTTCAGTTTAAAGTGGATTCGAGATAAATGTTTAGTCATTGCATAATTGTGTTCCTTTCATATAGTTTATAGGGCATTCCTCATCCTCAAGCCAAATATTTTTTTTGTTTTAATACTCTATTTCCCTATAAACTAAACAAGCCTCACCAACAGTTTATCCAGAGTGCCTTGGCACTTTGAGCCTTAGTAGCAAGGGCTTATGGGAGCTCAGTCCGGGCAGGAGGAGGAGGAGGTTACTAGCTAAAGATTTCAGAGGCAGAGGGGAGGAGGGGAGTTAGGTTTTCACAGGCTGAGGGCTGGAGATGCTATCAGCTTGCCTGTGTGTAATGTGACTAACAGAACATGGTCGCTCTCATTGTATCACAGGAAGAAGTAAACATATACTGTTGAAGCTGTTTGCAGCCAGATTTGCTGTGTAAACTATCTAAACTTTAGATAAGATATATATAGAAGTTACTTGTTATAGTTAGTTTTTCATCTCGCATCCACTTTAAAGGTAGGAACACACTAGGAAGAATTACATACGTGTTTTCCACTATGTGCTATGGAAAATGCATATGGGATTCTGTCTAGTGTGCTCCTTCCCTTCCCTAAGGACTGCAGTTTTATGTGTGATATGTCATGACAGTGTGATGTAGATCCTGGTTCATTCAGCTTACAGGGGAAATATATTGTTACCACCATTTGAAGTTTACAGCACTGTGTTATCAGGAATTTGTGTACAGACACATTTTTACTTTTCAGGAGTAACTGCTTCATTTGCATAGATAAAAAAAATAGCCACTAGGGCACGCTCAGTAGGCAGTAGCATTCTTAGGAAGTCTCGCCCAAAAACTCCTTGGTGGATAGGTGCTGGCTTACTGAACCTGAAGAGCCGAGATTTTAACTCAGGTCTCCTTTGAGAGCCCTTAACCAGTACACTATCTATACCTCTTAGTAGGATAAGTACTACATATACCCATGTTTATCTGTTTTTAAATTTTTTGGAAGACTCCGTTGCCTCTGCAATTATTCTGCATCATGTCAAGAGATCTTAATAACCCTTTAGAGGACTCGATGTAGATAATAGGATAACAGAGGCGCCAATAGGATAAAAAACACTAAAAGAACTTAAAAACACATCTTGGTAATAGAGGAGGCAGTGGTGGACTCACCCCCTCCAAGCAGAACACACGACTGTGGATTTTCAGTCAAAACAATTTTATTGGATACTCCAAATAAAGTGCAACGCGTTTCACGGGATACAAACCCGCTTCATCAGGCAATAACAGATAGGAGTAAACAGCATCTGCCAGTATCATCAACACTGAGCGCCGACAGAGGCGCTCAGTGTTGATGATACTGGCAGATGCTGTTTACTCCTATCTGTTATTGCCTGATGAAGCGGGTTTGTATCCCGTGAAACGCGTTGCACTTTATTTGGAGTATCCAATAAAATTGTTTTGACTGAAAATCCACAGTCGTGTGTTCTGCTTGGAGGGGGTGAGTCCACCACTGCCTCCTCTATTACCAAGATGTGTTTTTAAGTTCTTTTAGTGTTTTTTATCCTATTGGCGCCTCTGTTATCCTATTATCTACATCAAGTCCACCCTTGGTGGAGGGTTGTACCCTTCCTTCTTCAACTACAGAGAGCGACTTTTTAATCCTGAGTGGGGTCAGGACAATCTCCCCACCTGCTTTGACAGTGGTTGCCTACTTGGTAACCCTGGTTTGTGAGTATTAAATTAATATTATTACTCTATCAATTATACCTTACCAGTACATACTACACTATATTGGGCTCTTGGTGTTCTCTCTTTTTCTCATCCTTTAGAGGACTCATTCTACCTCCCCTGGTGTAAAAAAGGATAAATAATTTCTTACATTCAGCACCTGACTCCTCTCCTGAGCTATCGGAAAAAAACTTTTTAGAAGATATGACTAATAAAGTGAATTAACCAGAAAGCTAACTTCACACACTTGCAGTATTTTTTAAACGTTTATACAGCTGCTCACTTTTGAAGAACTAAATAATTTTTAAAAAATGATACGCGAATGTTATTTTTATTTAATGCCTAATCTACAGAAACATCATGCAAGTCTTCTTTTAACAATTTCCTGCTGAATACAATAAGAGAGCAATAGGAGAAGCACAAGCACCTCAACTTAAATGACTAAAACAACAATGTAACATTTCTGTTTTCTCTATTATGTCCCGTTATGAAATTTAAAATTTTTCTTTCTTTGTACCAACTTTTTCAATAAAAAGCACTTTTTTGTTTCCTGTTGCTCTGTAATGAAATCGTCTGTTCCTGAAAAGTCATCCAAGTTTGGAACTCAATACTGAAAGCAATACTGCTTGGCACCCTCCAGACAAGGCCCAGCAGATTCCAATAATATCAGTGGAAAAGATGTGGGAGCGGTCAAACATGCTCAGTTAACGTTTAAGATTCAGTTTATGAGATCTCTGATTTTCCAATGAAATTCGATGGCAGTTACCGTAAATCTGCTAAAGTCACATAAGGAAAATATTCAGCTTGAGCCGTGCAGGTCTTACACTGGATAAAGAGGTTGGAGATTGTGTATAGCTTTACTATTTATAGGTTTTAGAAAAACATGTTCTTTCCATGGCAACTCAGCATCCATCTGGTGGTTACCCATATACAATGACACACGTAAAAGTGGTACAGTGGTTTCTCATTAACTTTGTTCCTCTATTGTGTTGCATAGACTCCTCTGAGTCATACTGGTGTGTTCCATGTAAATGGTCCTGTTTAATAGGAACCTTGCTATAGCTTACTCAGAGAGATGTGCTGTTGAACAACAATACCCACAGTTGCTCGGGGTAAGCTGTTAGACGTAAACTAACATTAGGATAAGCAAAGTTTGGGGTTCCAGGTGATGTGCTGCCTCTTGTAGTAGCTACTCTCACTGTGCAATCCTGCTCTTATCCAAAACTGTTTTTTTTTGGGGGGGGGGGGGGGGGGTAGGATAATCAAAATTATGGGCCTCCATCAGGGTTTGTTCATCAGGGGCACGGGCAGCAATAAATAATATTTGTGTCTTTTTAGTTGAGCACGGAAGGGTCGGGACCTGTCGGGTTTTCATTTCTGCCTTTCCCTATTGGTGAACTTACACTTTCTTAATGTACTCATCACAAGTTAGGAAGTAAGAAGAAGAATACTAATGGGAAAAAGACAGCAATAATAAATCCACAGTGCTTGTAGCTCTGCAATCCCCCACCTATCATCAGGCAAAAAACCCTGAAACCCAATCTGGCTGATCTCTTACTTACATTAGATGCATGCACTCAGCTCTATAACAGATGAAAATACAGCACTTGTCATTTCATTTTCAGACTGTGGTTTTAGCAGTCAGTGTAATGAAGGCAGATCTCAGTTTCAGGGTTCATACACACCTACCAACTATCTGTCCAACTATGTGCCAAACTTGTCTGTTAAGCCCCATACAACTTTTGTTGTGAAACAAGTTGAGACAACTAAAAAAAGTATTTTGCTATTGGTCAAAAAGCTGATAAGACTGATAAGAAGTCAATCCAACTGTTGGATTGACTTCTTATCAGTCTTATCAGATTTTTGACCAATAGCAAAATACTTTTTTGTTGTTGTTTCAACTTGTTTCACAACAAAAGCTGTTTGACAACTGTGCTGCATAAAATACCGCTGTTGAGCATGTAAAAGGGGCTTAACAGACAAGTTTGGTAGATAGTTGGTAGGTGTGTATGAACCTTTAGGCTCCACCTCTCAGGTTATGACACAAAGTAATATTTATTTAGACAATCACAAAGACCAGGTGCTCTGGTTTCCTCCCACATCTCCAAAACATACAGATTAGTATGACATAACACTATCTGCAATGAGTTTGTGGGTTTTCTTCCACATTCCCAAAACATATAGATAAGGTACTTGGCTTCCCCTAAGTTGGTTTTAGACTATGATATCCATATATCTATGGTAGGGATTAGATTGTGAGCCCATCTGAGGAACAGTTAGTGACAAGACTATATACTCTGTCGTACGCTGTGACACTATATACTGTAAATACTAAATAATAATAATTGGATTCAAAGTCAATTAACTACAGTTATCATACAGGGCCAATATAAAACAAAAATGTAGGCAGATCCTATATCCAGAGACAGCCACGGGCACAATGGACACAGGTGAGTAAAGCCACACTCAACACTACCCAGATTGAGAATAGAACATGAATGAAAATATGAACAACTGCAACACCAAAATCAATAAAACCTCAAGAGTCCTATTAATCTTCCTATTTAATCCTAAACTAAACAGGGAAAAATACAGTTTCACTGTAACATTCAAGCTTTGGCCACAATCCTGCTCATTTATTACAGCCACCTCAGTGCCCAAACCAGGAGAACTGGGAAGCCAGGTCACACTGCTGGGTCACTGAAGAGATTGGACACATTTTTAGGTCAGAGGTATTAGAAAGCTGGGCTACACTTTGGGGAACACTTGAAAGCTTAGGTACACTACTTGGGGCAGTAGAAAATTGGGGCACAATACTAAGGTGTACTAGAAAGCTGGAGTGCGCTACAGGGGGTAGCTGAATTCTGGCACATACTGTTGGAGGCACCAAATACTTGGTTTTGTTTATTAAGCAGGGCAGGTTCCATCCCCAGGAGAACACACACAAACATATATATATATACTGTATGTATACTGTATATATTATATGATCAAAGCAATTTCACACAGCGTGCTTTCCTCAGTCATACATGTGCACAGCTTTAGTAAGCTTCAGGAAGGCCAGAGGGCAGAACAGAACATGGCAGAGAGGCTAGCGAGAGCAGTGCATATTAAATGAATGGGTGTGCCAGCACACATAGGCTCATATCAGGCAAGCTTTGTGCTCTGTGAATCAGGCAGAAGCCAATCTCAGCCAACCAGAGCAGAGGAGGAAAGTGAAAAAGATCAGCTGAGTGTAGAGCTAATGCTGCCCCCAACAGTCTGCTGCCCTGAATCATGTGATTCAGTCTGCTTCATGGTAGGGCCGACCCTGAAGCCAAGATGAGCTTTGTTGGACACTAAAAAGCAAAGGCCTACTTTAGGGACCAATGGAAGACTGGGGCACAATATAAGGGCACTGAAAAGTAGTGTTGGGCGAACACCTGGATGTTCGGGTTCGGGTCCGTTCGCCGAACATGGGCCAGATGTTCGGCATGTTCGGGCCGAACCCCGAACTCCCCCCGAACATCCCGCTTTTGGGGGCCCTATGGGGTCGCAGGCATAAGGGGGGAGCATGCCCCGATCGCGGGGGGGGGGGGTCGGAAATTCCCCCCACCCCCTCCGCTAGCGCTCCCCCCTCTGCCCGCTTCCCCATACAAAAATGTTGTGGAAAGTTAAATAGTACCGGTGGTGGCTGGCTGGCAGTGGTGTGAGTGAGGAGGAGGAGTCCGACTAGGACGCGTTGAGGCCGGGCAGCGGGCGGTTCAGCGGTAGTACCCTTGTGGTACTTCCGCCCTTTCTCTGACCTCACGTCCTCTGCATACGAGGGTACGCGTCATGCGTACCCTTGTATGCGTCATCACGTAGAGGACGTGAGGTCAGAGAAAGGGTGGAAGTACCACAAGGGTACTACCGCTGAACCGCCCGCTGCTCGGCCTCAACGCGTCCTAGTCGGACTCCTCCTCCTCACTCACACCACTGCCAGCCAGCCACCACCGGTACTATTTAACTTTCCGCAAAATTTTTGTATGGGGAAGCGGGCAGAGGGGGGAGCACTAGCGGAGGGGGTGGGGGGAATTTCCGACCCCAGCGATCGGGGCATGCTCCCCCCTTATGCCTGCGACCCCATAGGGGGGCCGTATTCGGCCGAACAGGGGCCCTGTTCGGCCGGGCTTTGAGTAGTTCGGGCGAACCCGAACGGTTTGGCCGAACACCATGAGGTGTTCGGCCGAACTCGAACATCACCCGAACAGGGTGATGTTCTGCAGAACCCGAACAGTGGCGAACACTGTTCGCCCAACACTACTGAAAAGATGGAACACAATGGGGGTGATATATGTGAAAGCTTAAACACGTCTAGGGCTAGTACAAAGCTGGAGCACACTCGTGAAGGTACTAGAAAACTGGGGCACACTACTGAGGGTATTGGAACTTTGGCACACAGTGCTGTAAAAAAATGGAGATGGGTTTTAAGTTATAGTGAATTATGTGATGTTTACAGTAAGGAAAAATAGATGACTCAAGTTGATTTAGGAGCAGAAGTGCAGGGCATCTGGTATAACCCTGGATAAATAACCTTTGATCACCATCCAAATCATTCAGTGTCCAGCGGAATAAGTATACTATAATCTAATTCAGTAAGCCGGTATTTACTTTTAAGAGAACATAAAGATAAGTTCTGCAGGTCCTCTCTGCCAAAGTGAAAATAAGAAAAATGACTGAATACCATGAAATTCCAAATAAAGATAAACATACAAAACAGAACTGGAAGAACACTTAAACCCAAACAAGGACACTTGCCAGTTCAAGTAATGAGTGCCATAAACAAACAGAAATGGCAATCTGGCTCTTCTTATATGACGCAAAGCATTGTGCAAAACACAATGGGCTTAATTCATCAATTAAAGTGAACCTCCAGACTAAAAATCTACTCAGCAGAACTGAAAAGGCTTGGTGTTTCTTTAACAGTTTCACAGCATCAGAACTTTGTTTTTCTTATAGAAGTCTCATTTTCAGCTCCATTTTTAGCTAAGCTCCGCCCCATCAAAGAAAACTGCCCGGGCTTTTTTCCCCTGATGCTGTGCAAAGCATTATGGGATTTCCTATGTTGTTATTCACATTGCCTAGCAACTGGGAGGGGTGATCAGCACACAGGACAGTTGGAACTGTGTCTCATGCTCCCTGTCACCTTCTTTCAACCAAAAAGATGGCTGCCCTTACGAAATCACAAACATTTGCCTGTTCTTTTAAAACAGGGTGGATAAGAGATTATATTACATATCTATTTTAATTAACATAACTAATGTAACTTAATGACAGTATGTTTGTTTAGGCTGAAGTTCCTCTTTAAGCTTAATGTTCTGTAGTACGCAGCGCGCTATGCACACCTTACATAGCAGCGCTCAATGCCATGTAAGGAGAGTACCTTTCCTAGTTCCGCGCATTGCTTCCTTAGCAATGCACGTAACATTAACTACGGGTGGTTCTGCTCCTTTATGTAAATTAACACAGTAGCGGCCGCGAGTGAAGTATCGCAGTAGTGATAATGCACAGAAGCAGGACGACCCACAGTTAATGTTACGCGCATTGCTAAGGAAGCAATGCTTTAGCAGCGCAGCTTGATGAATCAAGCCCAATATTAGGTATTCGCAAACAGTAATCACCTTTCATTGTACTTATCTCATCCGCAAATGTATAAAGCGTTAGAACTCAGAAGACTCTGCCTTTCAAACTGCTGTACTTTTTTACCTACCTTATTTGTTCAATGGTCTTGTTTTTCCTGCCACCTGAGAACTTGACCACCCCTTATACAGCAGGGACATATGGCTCATATTGTACATCTGACACTTTCACAGAGTAGTATTCAATCAACAACCTGTTCAGGTAAATAGCCATTTATTTTAATAGAGAAGACCAGATTCAAAAAATAAGTCTCACATAAGGGAAATTCTGCAGAATGAACAAAGAAGCTGCAATGAAAGTAAAGAGGAACTTTAGCAAAGGGGGAGGGGGGACCAATACATTGCACAGTGAGAAGTAAAAAAATAGAGAGATCAAGAAATGATTGAAATTTGTAATTTGTGACAGCACAAACTGCCATTATCTATAACCACACCCCCTAACAATGTGACAAGCTAAAAGTTTTTTTTATAGATATACACATGCACAGAGGGAGGTAATGGTTGCTTAGCAGCTGTTATTTCCCACAATGCAGCAAGGCTCACAGACAGGAAACGGTCAGGACCTAGGTCCTGACATCACACTGTGAGAGGGGTTGCACCACAATATCAGCCATACAGACCCTCCCTGATGATCTATTCGAGAAAAGGTAAAGATTTCTCATGGGAAAGGGGGTCAGCTACTTATCAGGATAAAGTTAAATCCTTGGATACAGTTCCTCTTTAAATCATCTGATCAGTTTGTAGGTCTTTGGTCAGGATTGCATGATCATGTGCATATTCAGCTTCCTGTGCAGCATAAAACAAGCAGTGAAAATGTGATTACATGGGGGAGTCGTAAGCCTCTAACTGGCTGTTAACAATTCTGCAATCATGTATTCCTATTTTACCCTGCATGCAGATTTATAACTATAGGGGTACAGGCCCGCCCTACAACCACAGTCAGGACCAGAGCTGTTGGGGGGTGCAAAACTATTTACCGTTTTTGTATCCTATACATTGTTCCAGACCCCAGATCAGGTGCTGATGGAGTTACACTTGTTGTAAGTAGGGGGGACTCATGATGGCCAAACATGTTCAGAATCAGAAACAGAATCCAGAATCAGAATCACCATTATTCACCAAGTAAGCCAATTGACGTACCCAGAATTATTTGTGGTTCACATGACAATGGCAGTAGGACACATGACAAACATATAGTTTACAGACCAAGAGAGATTACATTGATACAAGAATGGGAAGCATACAATTAGAACATAGGTACAAGTGTTACGCTTGGAACTTCGCAGTGGGCTGCCAGAGAACGGTGCTGTAGATAAAGATGAGCGTAATGACGTAATTACGATTTCGCGAAATTTTGCGTAATTAGTGTAATTACGATTATGGCCGTAAGTACATAATCGTAATGAAGAAGAATTTCGCGAAATTTCACGTAAGCGCAATTTTCGCGTAATTTTCGCATTTCAGTGGGTATTACGAATTTAATGCGTATGGTCATGCTCCCAAGCGGAAAAGTTGACGCATGGATCAATGTTAGGTAGCCGCCGACTTTAAGGGTTAATAGCAAAGCCCCCTTAAATGCTAAGAGCCTCAAATTTGGAGAATATATTAAGGAGATCAGAAGGAATAAGAGGGAAAAAAAATTTTCAACAAGACCTTATAGTTTTTCAGAAAATCGATGTTAAAGTTTCAAAGGAAAAATGTATACATTTAAAAACCCGCCGACTTTAACGGTTAATAGCAAAGCCTGCTTAAAGTTTAGGAACACCAAATTCCCAGGGTATATTAAGGGGATCAGTGGGAATAAGAGGAAAAAAACATTTTTCAAAAAGACCTTATAGTTTTTGAGAAAATCTATTTTTAAGTTTCAAGGGGGAAAATGTCTTTCAAATGCGGAAAATGTCAGTTTTTTTTGCACAGGTAACAATAGTTTATTATTTTCATAGATTCCCCCAAGTGGGAAGAGTTTTACTTACTTCATTCTGAGTGTGGGAAATATAAAAAAAAAACGACGTGGGGTCCCCCCTCCCAATCCTCTGGGTACAGACTAACCAGCAAGCTCATGGTGACCCAGAACTCATTGGAGTGTGTAAGGGACTACAATGGTCCTAAAAGCCCCCTTACTAAGATGTTAAGAAAAACAAAAAATTGCTTCCCTAAAACAGAAAGAATTTGCGATAATTCAGGTTGGAGTGAGCTTGAGATGTCTCCCAGAGCACCACTGCTGAATATATGCAAATTAATCATTGTACCCTTAGAAGCTAGACACACCTCCAGAACCGCTGGAATGCAATGATGTGTCAGCTTGTTAAATTGTACAGAGCCATAATAATCCAACATGCATACAGACTGTTTCAGATTGTTTGATCCTCACCAGTGCATGGCATGGATTAATTTGGCTCTATGGAGTAGGGCTTGTAAACCGAGAGGTACAGACTAACTAGCAAGCTCCTGGTGACCCAGAACTCATTGGAGTGTGTAAGGGACTACAATGGTCCTAAAAGCCCCCTTACTAAGATGTTAAGAAAAACAAAAAATTGCTTTCCTAAAACAGAAAGAATTTGCGATAATTCAGGTTGGAGTGAGCTTGAGATGTCTCCCAGAGCACCACTGCTGAATATATGCAAATTAACCAATCCTCTTTAACCCCTTGTCCCCCATGCAGGCTGGGATAGCCAGAATGCGGAGCACCGGCCGCGTGGGGCTCCACACCCTGACTATACCAGCCCGCATGGTCCATGGATTGGGGGGTCTCGGAAGGGCGAGGGGCAGCCAAGCTTTCCCCTCCCCCTCCAAGCCCTTGTCCAATCCAAGGACAAGGGGCTCTTCTCCACCTCCGATGGGCGGTGGAGGCCGCGATTTCCTGGGGGGGGGGTTCATGGTGGCATCTGGGAGTCCCGTTTAAAAAGGGGTCCCCCAGATGCCCACCCCCCCTCCCAGGAGAAATGAGTATAGAGGTACTTGTACCCCTTACCCATTTCCTTTCAGAGTTAAAAGTAAATAAACACACAAACACATAGAAAAAGTATTTTAATTGAACAAAAAACATAACCACGAAAAAAGTCCTTTAATATTCTTAATTAACCATTAATACTTACCTGTCCCTTTAAATAAATGATCCCTCGCAATAGCCTCGAAAATGTTCTATCAGTTACAATGTAACAAAGTTATTACAATGTAACAACTTTGTTACATTGTAACTAAGCCGCACCCGACGCCACTCGCCGCTCAGCCGCCGCATATTTGAGGCTCTTAGCGTTTAAGGGGGCTTTGCTATTAACCCTTAAAGTCGGTGGCTTTTTTTATACGGGAGCGTTACGGTTTAATGCGAAATTACGGTATGAACGAAACGCGAAATTACGCGTTGAAAATTCCGCTTACGGTATTTTCAATTACGATTTTAATGGCAATTACGCTACCGTAATTTCGCATCGTAATCGCAAATTTCGCATGCGTAATTATAGTAATGCAAAATTACGAAAATTTCGGCTCAACTCTAGCAGGGTGCCACAGAAGGGCAAGCCTGGAAGGGGGGCTAGAGTTTAGCAGGAGGGTACAGTAGGAGGGAAAACCTGGCATGGGGGCTAGAGTTCAGCAGGAGGACTGCCTGGGGGAAGAAGGTGTGTCTTGCGTTTCTGGAGGGGATGGGTCCATAATGGAGGCCCGATAGGAGGAGCTTAAAAAGGGACTCCCTGGGTTGGAGGGATCATGCAAAATCCTGGTAGCCCTTGTCTTCATACTAGTAGAGTGTAGGAGGTCTAGCGGTGTCGGGAGCACCAATGGTCTTTTCTGCAGAGTTTATCACTCTGGAGTTTGTACTTGGCACTGGTGGCTGCACCTGCATACCAGACGAATGTTATATGTTATACAGGATCTTCTCAAAAAATTAGCATATTGTGATAAAATTCATTATTTTCTGTAATGTACTGATAAACATTACACTTTCATATAGTTTAGATTCAAATACACACAACTGAAGTAGTTCAGATCAGGAAAGTTGGCAGGCCAATTGAGTTCAGTAATACCATGGTCAGTAAACCATTTACCAGTGGTTTTGGCACTGTGAGCAGGTGCAAGGTCGTGCTGAAAAATGAAATCTTCATCTCCATAAAGCTTTTCAGCAGATGGAAGCATGAAGTGCTCCAAAATCTCCTGATAGCTGAATTAAAGATATGTGCCTACGCAGACGATGTAATTCTGACACTTAAAAACCCCGATATATCTATAGAAAAAACCTTCAAAGTAGCAAAAATCTTCGGGGAGCATTCAAATTATAAAATAAATATAGAAAAAACCTCGGCACTTAATATAAACTGCAGTAGCGAGACCAAAAAGAAAATTAGGGAAAAATTTAAATTACAATGGCACAATGACAGTATTAAGTACTTGGGGATACATATATGTAGTGAAAACCGGAATCTCTTTGATAGAAACTTGGGTAAAGAACTGGAAATCTGCACTAATTCCCTAAAACAGTGGGATCTACATAGCTTTAACACCTTAGGCAGAATAGATATAATAAAAATGAATTTACTACCTAGGATACTGTTTAAACTACAAAATATCCCAATAGAAATTCCCCAAAACTGGTTTTCGGCGTTACACAGGCTTTTCTCAAAGTACATTTGGAGAAATAAAGCAGTAAGAATATCATATAAAAAAACAACAATGGATAAAAAAAAGGGGGACTAGCAGCGCCGGACATGTATAAATATCATCAAGCTATATTATTGGGTAGATTGTTGGAGTGGAGGCAAGGAAGAAAAGATAAGATATGGATTATGATGGAATACGAGAGTGTGAATATGAAAGATGTATTGTCATGGGATAAAATAAAAATCAGGCAAGCAGCAAAAACAACAGACCACCCATTTATTATCCCCGCGCTGAAAGCGATGTTGGACTATATTAAAATTAACATTGCAGGGCTCCCACCTCTAATGCTAATCGAGAACAACTCAGAATTTGCACCAGCGAGAGAATTAGGATGGTTAAAAAAGAATAAATTAGAGGAAGATACGAGAATAGTTAATTTAGTTCAGGGAATAAGGCCTGCCACTGAGTTCGGAAGGTTACAAATACAAAGTTTCCTTGAAAGACAAAAATTAAAGGGGGGAGAGGTAAGAGACCAATTGAATAAATTAGAAAGTTTTTTTAAAGATAAAACAGTCCCACAGAAGATGCTGTCTCGGCTATATGACCATCTGGGAGTAAAGGAGGTTGAACGAAATACTAGCTGGTTCCGGGAGAAATGGGAAATGGAGTGGGGAGAAAAAATAGATGATTCAGAGTGGGAGAAGATTACTTCATATATTTGGCTACCTAAGAATACTAGCATTCAGTTATTACAATTTAAAATAGTGTCCCAATGGTATTTAACGCCTGAGAAACTCTTTCAAAGGAAATTAAAAGAAAATAATCTATGTTGGAAATGCGATGCAGGGACGGGGAATCTATCTCATATGCTATGGCACTGCCCAACAATACGTTCCTTTTGGTCAGAAATACAGATATTTATAAGAAAATATGTTCTCCCAGATGGTGATATGAATGAGAGAGTAGCAATTTTTGGATTGACTCAAAAAGGGGAAAACAAGACGGTGGAAACGTTATTTCATATTTTATCACTGGCAGCCAAAACTATTATAATAAAGAACTGGAAATCCACTGACAAACTCTTAAAAAAAGAATGGATGAAGTTATCATCTTATTTGCTACAGATAGAAGCAGGGGAGGAAGGAGAATTGGAAGGCGAGCCACAGAAAAATTTTCAGATGGCTAGAAAGTTGTGGGAGGAGGCAAGGAGGGGAGAGGAGCAGAGAGGATGAGGAAAGAGAGAGAGGAAGAAGGAGGATTAGGGAATAGCAATGAGGGGAGGAATGGAGGGATGTAGAGTCTGGGAGCCGAAGAAGAGTGGATATTCAGAGGAGATAATGGTCCGGAAATAGTCAGAATTGATAGATTGGATATATGTTGGAATGGGTGGAGAAAGGAGGGGAGAAAATGGGCAGAGAGGATGAGAACGGATGTAGTTTATGGAAGGGGAGTGTGAGTGCCCTGAAGTCTGATTGGAACTTGGTATATAGAATTTTAAAACTTAAAATGTGAGGGATGGTCTTGGTGAGAGGGGTAGCTAAGCCACGGGCCTCTTTATGTCCCTCACTCCTTTCTGATCCCTCATTATGGTTTGACTTTTTGTGTTTAAATTATAAAGATACATACATACATTTATATATAGATGTACATATTTGTGAAGCAATAAATTGTCAAACGATGATGCAAAATAAAACCCAACATAAGAGGGCTCCGGTGAAGCGCAGCTAATCTAGTTGGGTATAGTACAATTTTGTACGCTGAGTTTGAGGAAGAGAAAAAAAAAAGAGACAAAATCTCCTGATAGCTAGCTGCATTGACCCTGCCCTTGATAAAACACAGTGGACCAACACCAGCAGCTGACATGGCACCCCAGACCATCACTGACTGTGGGTACTTGACACTGGACTTCAGGCATTTTGGCATTTCCCTCTCCCCAGTCTTCCTCCAGACTCTGGCACCTTGATTTCCGAATGACATGTAAAAGTTGCTTTCATCTGAAAAAAGTACTTTGGACCACTGAGCAAAAGTCCAGTGCTGCTTCTCTGTAGCCCAGGTCAGTCGCTTCTGCCGCTGTTTCTGGTTCAAAAGTGGGTTCATGCTTCCATCTGCTGAAAAGCTTTATGGAGATGAAGATTTCATTTTTCAGCACGACCTGGCACCTGCTCACAGTGCCAAAACCACTGGTAAATGGTTTACTGACCATGGTAAAAGGCTTGAACTACTTCAGTTGTGTGTATTTGAATCTAAAATATATGAAAGTCTAATATTTATCAGTACATTACAGAAAATAATGAACTTTATCACAATATGCTAATTTTTTGAGAAGATCCTGTATAGTGTTGGGCGAACATCTAGATGTTCGGGTTCGGGCCGAACAGGCCGAACATGGCCGCGATGTTCGGGTGTTCGACCCGAACTCCGAACATAATGGAAGTCAATGGGGACCCGAACTTTTGTGCTTTGTAAAGCCTCCTTACATGCTACATACCCCAAATTTACAGGGTATGTGCACCTTGGGAGTGGGTACAAGAGGAAAAAAAATTTAGCAAAAAGAGCTTATAGTTTTTGAGAAAATTGATTGTAAAGTTTCAAAGGAAAAATTGTCTTTTAAATGCTGAAAATGTCATGTTTCTTTGCACAGGTAACATGGTTTTTACCGCCAGGCAGTCATAAATGTAATAAAGATAAGAGGTTCAATAAACAGGGACCGGTAACGCTAACCCAGCAGCAGCAGCAGCACACGTGATGGAACAGGAGGAGGCGCAGGAGGAGAAGGCCACGCTTTTTGAGACACAACAACCCAGGCCTTGCATGAGGACAAGAAGCGTGCGGATAGCATGCTTTTTACCGCCATGCAGTCATAAATGTAATAAAGATAAGAGGTTCAATAAACAGGGACCGGTAACGCTAACCCAGCAGCAGCAGCAGCACACGTGATGGAATAGGAGGAGGCGCAGGAGGAGAAGGCCACGCTTTTTGAGACACAACAACCCAGGCCTTGCATGAGGACAAGAAGCGTGCGGATATAGCAGCAATGCTTTTTGCCGCCATGCAGTCATAAATGTAATAAAGAGAAGAGGTTCCATAAACAGGGACCGGTAACGCTAACCCAGCAGCAGCACAGAGCACACGTGATGGAACAGGAGGAGGCGCAGGAGGAGAAGGCCACGCTTTGAGACACAACAACCCAGGCCTTGCATGAGGACAAAAAGCGTGCGGATATAGCAATGCTTTTTGCCGCCATGCAGTCATAAATGTAATACAGATGAGAGGTTCAATAAACAGGGACTGGAAACGCTAACCCAGCAGCAGCACACATGATGGAACAGGAGGAGGCGCAGGAGGAGAAGGCCACGCTTTTTGAGACGCAACCCAGGCCTTGCATGAGGACAAAAAGCGTGCGGATATAGCAATGCTTTTTGCCGCCATGCAGTCATAAATGTAATACAGATGAGAGGTTCAATAAACAGGGACTGGAAATGCTAACCCAGCAGCAGCAGACGTGATGGAACAGGAGCAGGCGCAGGAGGAGAAGGCCAAGCTTTTTGAGACACAACAACACAGGCCTTGCATGAGGACAAAAAGCGTGCGGATATAGCAATGCTTTTTGCCGCCATGCAGTCATAAGTGTAATACAGATGAGAGGTTCAATAAACAGGGACCGGAAACGCTAAACCATCCCAGATGTTCATTGGTCATGTTACTTGGTTGGGGTCCTGGAGTGTTGCGTAGTCGTTTCCAATCCAGGATTGATTCATTTTAATTTGAGTCAGACGGTCTGCATTTTCTGTGGAGAGGCGGATACGCCGATCTGTGACGATGCCTCCGGCAGCACTGAAACAGCGTTCCGACATAACGCTGGCTGCCGGGCAAGCCAGCACCTCTATTGCGTACATTGCCAGTTCGTGCCAGGTGTCTAGCTTCGATACCCAATAGTTGAAGGGTGCAGATGGATTGTTAGACACAGCTACGTCATCTGACATGTAGTCCTTGACCATCTTCTCCAGGCGATCGGTGTTGGAGGTGGATCTGCACGCTTGCTGTTCAGTGGGCTGCTGCTGCATGGGTGTCAGAAAATTTTCCCACTCCAAGGACACTGCCGATACCATTCCCTTTTGGGTACTAGCTGCGGCTTGCGTTGTTTGCTGCCCTCCTGGTCGTCCTGGGTTTGCGGAAGTCAGTCTGTCTGCGTACAACTGGCTAGAGGAGGGGGAGGATGTCAATCTCCTCTCTAAAGTCTCCACAAGGGCCTGCTGGTATTCTTCCATTTTGACCTGTCTGACTCTTTCTTCAAGCAGTTTTGGAACATTGTGTTTGTACCGTGGATCCAGAAGGGTATAAACCCAGTAATTGGTGTTGTCCAGAATGCGCACAATGCGTGGGTCACGTTCAATGCAGTCTAGCATGAATTGAGCCATGTGTGCCAGAGTCCTACCAGAATCCTCATCATCCTCTTGTGAGCATTGTGATAGTTGTTGTGATGCATCATAGTCGTCACCTTCCTCCTGGTCTGCTTCTGCTGACCATTCGCGTTGAATTGTGGAAGTCCAATGTGCACCGCTCTGGCCCTCGTCAGTGGTGACATGAAACTCCTGCTCCAACTCCAGCTGTTCCTCCTCCTCTTCTTCGTCATAGCTGCTGGGGCCAGCGTTCCCTGAGGCGGATGGCCTGATGTTGGTACCATCACGCTGATCGTTTTCTCCTTCAGATTCCCCCAGTTGCATCATGACAGCTGTTTCCTTGATTTTTAACATCGACCTCTTCAGTAAACACAGCAGTGGTATGGTAATGCTGACTGAAGAGTTGTCACTGCTCACAAGCAACGTGGATTGCTCAAAATTTTGGAGGACTTGGCAGAGGTCCAACATGTTGGCCCAATCGGATCCACAGAAGCTTGGCAGCTGGCCGGATGCGCCTCGGTACTGCGCCGTCATGTACTGGACCACTGCACTCTTCTGCTCGCAAAAGCGGGCTAGCATGTGCAGCGTAGAATTCCAGCGCGTAGGGACATCACACAGCAAGCGATGGTGGGGGAGATTGAAGCGCTCCTGCATCTTGGCGAGTGCCCCCGAAGCAGTACTGGAAGTTCTACAATGTTTGGCCACTCGACGCACCTTCAACAGAAGATCGGCCACGCCTGGGTATGTCCTCAGGAACCGCTGAACTACTAGGTTCATCACGTGCGCCAGGCAAGGGATGTGTGTCAGCTTAGCCAACCTTAAAGCGCGAATGAGATTACTCCCATTATCACACACAACCATGCCCGGTTTCAGGTCCAGCGGTGCCAGCCACAAATCCGTCTGTTCCTTTATTCCCTTCCAAATTTCCTCCCCTGTGTGCTGCTTATCCCCAAGGCAGATTAGCTTCAGCAACGCTTGCTGACGCATGCCAACAGCTGTGCTGCACTGCTTCCACGATCCTACTGCTGCTGGGTTAGCGTTTCCGGATGAGGTACAGCTTTGAGATGCGTTGGAGGAGAAGGAGTCAGAGAGGTAGGTGCTGCTGTTATCCAGTGTGAGGGACGGCGGTGCAGCTGTTTGTGGCGTGGGCAACACCCGTGCCGTAGCAGGTGAGGAATCGCTGCCAGGCTCCACAAGGTTCATCCAGTGCGCGGTAAGGGAGATGTATCGACCCTGGCCGAACGCACTCGTCCAGGTGTCAGTGGTGAGGTGAACCTTGCAGGCAACGGCATTCTTCAAGCTTCGGGTTATTTTGCTGACCACGTGCTCATGCAACTCAGGCACTGCAGAGCGTGCAAAGTGGTAGCGGCTGGGAACCACGTAACGTGGGATGGCCACTGACATCATGCCCTTGAAGCTGTTTGTCTCCACCAATCGATATGGCAGCATTTCGCAGGCCAGAAGCTTGGCTATGCTGGCTGTTACTGCCACGGCCCGGGGGTCATTTGCTGGCAATTTCCTCTTGCGCTCAAACATCTCCGACACAGACAACTGAACCGTAGCGCTGCACACGGAAGGGCTGTTGGATGTTGTGTTTGAAGAACACTGGGAGACCTCAAGAGCACTACTCCGGAAAGTGACAGTGTCAGCGTCGTCTGATGTTTGTGAATGTTGTGAACCACGCAATGGCTGGGCTACTGCTGCTGCTGAGGCGGGTCTGGTGAACCCAAGGGAGGCAGTGTTGTTTCTGGTACCCTGTCCTGACGCGTTTGCCCAAAGAGTGGGATGTTTGGATAGCATGTGACGGCTCATGCTGGTGGTGGAGAGGTTGTTAATACTTTTCCCCCTGCTCAGGCGGGTCTTGCACACCTTGCAAATCGCCATGGTAACATCCTCAGTGCAGTCTTCAAAGAAAGCCCAGACTTTGGAGCACCTGCCTCCTTGCTGGCGATTTCTGTTTGCTCCTCTTTTGCCTCTCACTTGAACTTCCACGCTTGTGGTGCCTGAAATTGCGCGCCGCCTACCTTGTGGCACAAGGCGAGCTCGTGCAGCAGTGGGTTCTTCAACAGACTCATCTGTGCTGCTGCTACGACGGCGATGTTCTCGTTCACAAACAAAATCTGGGTCTCTGTCCACATTGTCCATACCCTCCTCTTCCATCTCCTCAAACTCGTCATATGTCATTGTGGGCCGCCGCCGTGGAGTAGAGCTCCCCACAACAACCTCTGCGCAGCACACTCCAACGTCGTCTTCCAGATCTTGTCGGCCGACCTCCTGCAATTGCAACCCCTCCTGCCCAAATTGCTCTGGGATTTGGGTTTCCGAGTCCTCTTCGGACTCGCCTTGTATTTCAGTGCGCGGTGCATTTCCCACAGTTAACGGTTGTGAATCCAGGCACAACATTTCTGGCTGTTCCTCCATTGACCTATGAAAGGTGGAAGTTTGTTGGGCTGGGAATAGCTCCTGCGAATACCCCATTGTGTCCTGAGGTAATTCATCGGACTGGTTATCTGGCAGTTGTGTGCGTGGTGTCGCTGCCGGTTGTGTCAGCTTTGTGCCCACTGGCTCCTTGTAACTGGCTGAGGACTCGGACCTCGTGCGTGATGTGCTGGTGCTGCTTAACCCACTGCTGGACGCTTGAGAGGTCATCCAAGTAATTATCTGGTCCTGTTCTTTTGGATTTGTGAGGGTTGTTGTCCTGGACAACATGGGCGGTATTGAGTGGGTTTTCTTGGGTGCTCCCCTGTGGCCTGTACGTGAACCGTCAGGGGAAACACCTCTTCCCTTGCCCCTCCCTCTTTCACCGGATTTCTTCCTCATTTCACTTATCCTTACAGTACACGCTGACTGGCAGCAGTACAGTGGCAGTACAGAAATGCTATACAGTACCACTATTCCCAGCAGCGACACAGAGCACAATGCTATACAGTGACGGGTGAGCGGTGTACCACTATTCCCAGCAGCGACACAGTGCACAATGCTATACAGTGGCGGGTGAGCGGTGTACCACTATTCCCAGCAGACACAGAACAGTACACAGAATGCTATATAGTGTGGCTGAACGAGCGGTGTACCACTATTCCCAGCAGACACAGAACAGTACACAGAATGCTATATAGTGTGGCTGAACGAGCGGTGTACTACTGTTCCCAGCAGACACAGAACAGTACACAGAATGCTATATAGTGTGGCTGAACGAGCGGTGTACTACTGTTCCCAGCAGACACAGAACAGTACACAGAATGCTATATAGTGTGGCTGAACGAGCGGTGTACTACTGTTCCCAGCAGACACAGAACAGTACACAGAATGCTATATAGTGTGGCTGAACGAGCGGTGTACCACTATTCCCAGCAGACACAGAACAGTACACAGAATGCTATATAGTGTGGCTGAACGAGCGGTGTACCACTATTCCCAGCAGACACAGAACAGTACACAGAATGCTATATAGTGTGGCTGAACGAGCGGTGTACTACTGTTCCCAGCAGACACAGAACAGTACACAGAATGCTATATAGTGTGGCTGAACGAGCTGTGTACTACTGTTCCCAGCAGACACAGAACAGTACACAGAATGCTATATAGTGTGGCTGAACGAGCGGTGTACCACTATTCCCAGCAGACACAGAACAGTACACACAATGCTATATAGTGTGGCTGAACGAGCGGTGTACTACTGTTCCCAGCAGACACAGAACAGTACACAGAATGCTATATAGTGTGGCTGAACGAGCGGTGTACTACTGTTCCCAGCAGACACAGAACAGTACACAGAATGCTATATAGTGTGGCTGAACGAGCGGTGTACTACTGTTCCCAGCAGACACAGAACAGTACACAGAATGCTATATAGTGTGGCTGAACGAGCGGTGTACCACTATTCCCAGCAGACACAGAACAGTACACAGAATGCTATATAGTGTGGCTGAACGAGCGGTGTACTACTGTTCCCAGCAGACACAGAACAGTACACAGAATGCTATATAGTGTGGCTGAACGAGCGGTGTACCACTATTCCCAGCAGACACAGAACAGTACACAGAATGCTATATAGTGTGGCTGAACGAGCGGTGTACTACTGTTCCCAGCAGACACAGAACAGTACACAGAATGCTATATAGTGTGGCTGAACGAGCGGTGTACCACTATTCCCAGCAG
The DNA here is from genome assembly GCF_040937935.1 of Hyperolius riggenbachi. Classification (NCBI taxonomy): domain Eukaryota; kingdom Metazoa; phylum Chordata; class Amphibia; order Anura; family Hyperoliidae; genus Hyperolius; species Hyperolius riggenbachi. The sequence continues at coordinate 249,675,475 of NC_090651.1, forward strand.
ACACAGAACAGTACACAGAATGCTATATAGTGTGGCTGAACGAGCGGTGTACTACTGTTCCCAGCAGACACAGAACAGTACACAGAATGCTATATAGTGTGGCTGAACGAGCGGTGTACCACTATTCCCAGCAGACACAGAACAGTACACAGAATGCTATATAGTGTGGCTGAACGAGCGGTGTACTACTGTTCCCAGCAGACACAGAACAGTACACAGAATGCTATATAGTGTGGCTGAACGAGCGGTGTACCACTATTCCCAGCAGACACAGAACAGTACACACAATGCTATATAGTGTGGCTGAACGAGCGGTGTACTACTGTTCCCAGCAGACACAGAACAGTACACAGAATGCTATATAGTGTGGCTGAACGAGCGGTGTACTACTGTTCCCAGCAGACACAGAACAGTACACAGAATGCTATATAGTGTGGCTGAACGAGCGGTGTACCACTATTCCCAGCAGACACAGAACAGTACACAGAATGCTATATAGTGTGGCTGAACGAGCGGTGTACTACTGTTCCCAGCAGACACAGAACAGTACACAGAATGCTATATAGTGTGGCTGAACAAGCGGTGTACTACTGTTCCCAGCAGACACAGAACAGTACACAGAATGCTATATAGTGTGGCTGAGCGAGGTACACAGTGGCAGTAAACAATGCTATATATAGTGTGGCTGAGCGAGCGGTGTACTACTGTTCCCAGCTGCGACACACAATGACTGGGGGGGACCCTGGCTAGCGTGGCTGGAGCGCGAACTACCCTGCCTGCCTACCCAAAGCTAAACCCACAGACAAATGGCGGAGATATGACGTGGTTCGGGTATTTATTTACCCGAACCATGTGACCGTTCGGCCAATCAGAGCGCGTTCGGGTCCGAACCACGTGACCCGTTCGGCCAATCACAGCGCTAGCCGAACGTTCGGGGAACGTTCGGCCATGCGCTCTTAGTTCGGCCATGTGGCCGAACGGTTTGGCCGAGCACCGTCAGGTGTTCGGCCGAACTCGAACATCACCCGAACAGGGTGATGTTCTGCAGAACCCGAACAGTGGCGAACACTGTTCGCCCAACACTAATCCTGTATGACCTCCTGGCAGATGGGCTCCTGCCTGCATACTTGTTCTGATAACAAACATAATAAAGTAAAATGCCATTTTGGGGGGGAAATGATTTGAACATATGCAAGTACTATACAATATTTTACAGACTATACAGCAGCTCTATTAGGCTCGCCATTAGGCTCATTAGAGTTCATACTACGCTGGACTGCGCTGCATTCATTCTGAAGGAAGGGCTGTTATCGCTGGAAGGATATGTGGCCACTCTAGAGGGCAGAAGTGCTATTCATGAACAGCAGCGCAGTCTGCGGTCAGGAAAAATGTGTACAGTTAGAATTTTGTGCAACAGACTCAACTGGAATGATTCAGTATGAAATTGTATAGAAAAAAATTCCTTCCGACATTCAACCTGTCCATATTGAGTCCATTGCCCTGTCCATCAAAATACAGACTGGCAGACGTTAGGAACAGTCAATAAGATGGAGAGATTTAGGAGATGATGCAGGACACGTGCAAAATTTGCATGCAAAGCAGCTTGAAAGTGGACCAATCCGATCGCACCATATTACTGTGACCAAATTGGCCACTAAATGTGATAAACATGAGAGCTGGGAGGTGCAGAGTGTGGTTTGTTATATTTGCCCAGATTTATTATTTATTTATTGTATTTATAAGGCGCCAACATATTACGCAGCGCTGGAGTTACTAAAGTTGATCCTGAGTGATCCACCAAACTTGGCCTGTTTTTTGTTTGTTTGTTTTTAATTGTCTTTTAACTACTTCAAGACCGCGTCACGCCAAGGGGCATGACCGCGGTGGCAGCCCCAGAACCGGCAAACGCCAATTGGCGTCAAGTCATGGGGCTGCGTTTTGCAGGAGATCGCGCGCACGCTGCATGCACATCTCCTGCTTGGTAGGCGGATCGCCTCTCAGAAACTGTGTACACATCAAAATGCTGTCAAACGCCGTCTATAAACAATGTACAGCGCTGCGATCTACAGCAGCGCTGTACTGGGGACAGCCGTGTGACACAGCTAGACAGCACCAACTGCCATTATCTATAACCACATCCACTAGCATTGTAATAGGCTAAAAGGTTGGTTTTTTTATAGATATGCAAATGCACAGAGGGAAATATCGGTTGCCTGGCAGTTGGAAACAGCTGTTATTTCCCACAATTCACCAAGGTTCACAAACAGGAAACTGTCAGGGCCTAGGTCCTGATGTCACATTGTGGGAGGGGCTTCACCACAATATCAGCCATTCAGACTACCCTGATGATCTATTGGAGAAAAGGTAAAAATTTCTCATGGTAAAAGGGGGCATCAGCTATTGATTGGGATGGCTCAATCTAGGGTTACAGTTCCTCTTCAAAGGTATTCTAGTGATTGAATATTAGAATATCTCCAAACCCCAGCCAAAACTGCAGGACAGCAGTAAAAGCGTTAACACAACTGCCCAGCTGTTGGATAGTAAAAGCCACAGAGGGCTCTATCTGCACTATTTATCAGCCTAAATCTCTGCCCAGCTCCCTCACTCTGAACTTTTCAACTTGACCACAGAGCAGTCAAGGTACAGGATTCCATCCAGGGATCTGTTATGCTAATGTTTTATTGTCTGAAACTCAATAGCTTCACGTTGCTGCGCATAACCTATTATTTGACAGATGCAGAACAGAAGATCAAAACTGGTTAAGTGTAATGTGTGTCAAGAACGGCTGCATTGGCTATGCCATGTAAAAGCATCCTTCATGTGAACCTGTAGGAATCCTGCACAATAGAATGTGAATAAACATACAAAAAAAGAGGCCGCCTCCATTGAAACCTGCTTATTAAAACTGTCAATGGTTTCAAGGATAAACACAACTGAATTAGCATAGAAAATAAACCTCTAGTTTTTATAGCTTTGTATTAGTCTGATTCCTTCCATCTTTCAGTCTTTCCTATAGGATACTGTCCATATCCCAGCAACAAATAGCTTCAGTGGCAAACAGCTGAGGTCAAGAGGTCAACTTATTTTAGTTTCACTTGGGCTCCTTTCACACTCCGTCTGTTGGCGCAACAGACAATATAATTGCATCACAATGTAATACAATTATATTTCAATTAGGGCTTTCACAGTGTTACTTTTGCAATGAGGTGCAACGATCTCCAACAGGATAATGCACAACATGCAGTGCATCACCGGGTGATAGACTATGGGCCTGATTCACAAAGCGGTGCAAAGTGTTTGCACGCCTGTGAAAAGCCCTTTATCACGTCTAAACTTAGTTTGAGCGTGATCTGCAGGAATTCGCGCAAAATCCCGCGCGCAGCGCACCGCAGCGCCCATTAAACCCTATGGGACTTTGCGCGCAAAACTTTGCGCTCGGGAGCTTCGCGCAAATTATAGCACAAAGCGGTGATAACTTTGCTAGTGCAAAGGTTATCACGCCTAAAGTCTTTTAGGCGTGATAACTGAGTTATCACCGCTTTGTGAATCAGGCCCTATGAACTGTATGTTATATATGATATGCACTGCATGGGTAGCATCACAGTGTTAGGCTGCGATTATTATTATTATTAATTTATAAAGCACCAGCATATTCCGTGGTGCTGTACAAAGTAAGAAAAAATGAACAGACAAATGGAATACGCCAATATACAAAATACATAATTGGTGACAAAATACAGAATCCATACAAAATACAAAATTGGTAATATCAGTGACAAAACTAACATGATGAATAAATTGAATTAATTCTGTGATGCAATTTCACATCATCGCTGCCTCGAAAACCTATTTTTCAGGATATATAGGTTATCATTCATAAAGCATCACCGCATGCAGTAATGCAGAAAACAGCTGACTTTACTGAGCACTTAGCAAATTTTCAATTCATAAAAGCAGTTGCCACATGAAAAGCTGAAATTCTTGAGCAGTGAGGTAAATTACCGACTTGTGCGATAATTACCTCAACACATGTCAGTAAATATCAATTCATAAGATTACAGCAGGCGGTAATGGCACCAAGAATACCGCCTCCTTTGAAGAGGTGATAAGAGAGCAATAAGAGCAAAGTTAAAGGAGACTCCAAGCAGAAGCAGTGAGATCTCCTCAGGCTGCAGCAGCGAAAGCGGAACAAACAAGGCTTCCCCTGAATACCTTAGGCTTATTAGACGAATATCGTGCTGCAGGAAGAGGCACACTAACAGCAGCTGTTCCTCCTTGTCTTTCTCTCCCCCTGCTGTCTGGAACGTGCACAAAGGTTAATGATGACTTATGATGATGTAACAGCAGGGGGAGGGAAATGCAGGGAGGAACAGCTGCTGTAAGTCTGCCTCTTCCTGCACCACAATATTCGTCTAATGAGACAAATAATTAGAAAGGAGCTGGAGAGAGACAGCACAGCTTTTTCAACACAAGAGAGGTTAAAAAAAAAGCTTTGTACTGATTAAAGGAACATATCAATTCATTTAAGGGCCACAGACCCATTTAAATAGTGATATTATGGTCTTAAATTAAACCTGGCAGGAAGGAAGTGGCATAAAAAAGTTGCATGGAGTCACTCCCTCTCCAATCTCTCAGCCCCCCTCATTTCTCCATAAACCGTTCCACCACAATAGCAAAAGCCAATGCAGGATTAACATTTTTCCCATCACTAGGCCAACATTCTTGTTGCTCTCTTTCCTTGTGCAACATGTGCAGCCCACTTCTGTATGTAAGATCCATGTACAGCAGACCTCCTCTTTTATGTACAGCATCCTTGAGCAGAATCTCTCCACTTCCATTTGTTTCTCTCCATTTGCAGCCTTCCCTTTCAATTTGCAGGCTTCTCTCATATTCTTTTATATTATGCAACCCCTGTTCTATGTCCAGCTGCCCCTTAGACCAGCAGCAACACAAGACCTGAGCCTTTGTGGCCCATCCAGAAATCCATGAATGTGTGGACCCAATTCTCAGGATTCCATACTTGGATGGGGATTGTATCAGTCTCTGTGGGTGATTGTATCTTACATTTTGGGGAACACTAGATTCCCAGCCTAGATTGTCCTAAACAGCCGCCTTGGCTGAGTGTCATCTAACGTGGGTACCAAGCTTACAGCTTGGTTTGCAAACTTCTCAATAAACACAAAGAATGCCATCTGGAATCGTGATCTACAGACAGGTTTGTCACATAAAGTGGCTTCATGCCATTTGTCATTTTTAGATTCTATTCGTTTGACCTTTCCTTCTGTGAGTTCATCAGTAATGTATATAGTTATCATGCACTATTATAACATGTGGAGCTCTTATATCCTCTGCACTCATAACAGTATATCCATGGGCGTTTGCAGCATAAGGCAAAAGGGGTCAGCTGGGCCCTTGGCCAACAACCACCGCCCCTTACCAAACAAAACAGCGTCCGCCCGAAAGGCGTCATGCCTGCCCCTGTTCTGTGCCTCCACCGCTGCCTCCTTGTGTCCGCCTGCTGTGTCCCATCCCCGCTGCCTATCGTGTAACAGGCAGTGTCACAGAGACCTCCGATCAGCCGGCGACCAGTGAGAAGTGGGCACTTCAGTGATATGCGTAAGTGACGTCAAATGTCACTTCTGCATATGCAGCGTGGTGTCCACAGCGGGTACCATACTCACTGGCTGCCGGCTGATCGGAGGTCTGAGTGACAATTCCTGTTACATGATAAGCATCGAGCAGGGACGGGACACTGCAGACAGCCAGCACTGATCTGAGGTCTGACATCACGGTAAGTGTGGTGGGAGTCCCGGTCACTACCTAAACTTATCCCTGTCACTTAACTTGGGGGGTCCCTGTCACTACCTAAACTGGGGGGTACCTGTCACCACCTAAACTAAGAGAAGTCCCTGTCACTAAACTTGTGGAGTCCCTGTCTTTACCTAAACTGGGGGTCCCTGTCACTACCTTAAACGGGGGGGGGGGCGCCTGTCACCAACTAAATTGGGGGGTCCCTGTCACTAAACTCGGGTCCCTGTCACTACCTCAACTGGGGGACACCTGTAACCACCTAAACTGGGGGGTCCCTGTCACTAAACTTAGAGGTCCCTGTCACTACCTAAACTAGGGGGCACCTGCCACCAGCACCTGTGTCGGAGGCACTCACAATCTAATCCCTAACATAGTCCTAGTGTAATGTCCCACCATTGCTAAGTTCATGTAAATTTGGCCTCACCCGTGACCACACCCACATATTGGTCCATGCCCCAGCCCATTTTTTTGCTGCATGAGTTCCCCTGACCCCCCCCCCCCCCCACACACACACACACACCAGAAAGTTTTTGTTAACACCCATGAATACAGTCTGTAAATATTTTCTTCTCTACTGTAGTGCTTATCATTATATCCCCTCTATTATAATGCCCCTATTTATAGTTCCCTCCATTATTGTGTACCCATTTATAATACCCAGGCCCATATGCAATTCACTTTTTCTCCTGAGTTTTCTCCCAGGTGATATTTTCACAACTTGTCATAAAATGCATTTTAAACCGCCAGCAAGCAAGAAAACACTCAAAGTAATTTTGATTGCGCTTTTTCATTAAAATTTGGGTATTTTTTTCGATTGTAAAATGCTGAAAAGTTATTTTAAAGAGAAGATGAAAATTATCTCCTAGGAGATAACCCGGGAGAAAAAGTGAATTGCATATGGGCCACAGTTGTTAAAGTGTACCCAGTTACAGTGTGCCACCATTGTAATATCCCCATCCCCAGTTACAATGTCCTCCATTACAGTACCTGTCCATTGTAATAGTCATAATGCCTTCCCCAATTATAGCATCCTCCATGATAGTGGCTCCTATTGTTGTGCTGTCCATTACTGTGCTCCCTCCTATACTGCCTCCAGTTTTTACTTCTATCATCATAGTGCCTCTATAATAGTGTCTCCTTATAGAATCCCAAGTTATGATGCATCTTACTTAATCTCATCCATGCCCTTGCTATCTACTGCTTAGACTATTGCAATTCCCTTTTATCAGGCTTTCCCTCAAACTGTATTGCCCCCCTTCAATTGGTAATGAATGTGGCAGCCAGCCTGATCAACTCCTCTTATCACAGCCCCTGCACAACTCCTCACTGTAAAGCCCTCCACTGGCTCCCCATCCGCTACAGGATCAGCTTCAAGATTCTGTGCTTGGCCTACAAATCGGGGCACAGGACCTCCATGACCTACATTTCAAATAGGGCTGCCCCCACTCTCTGGAACTCCCTCCCACCAGCCATCAGACTCCCCCCATTTTCAATACCTTAAAACAAGCCCTCAAGACTCACCTTTTCATGCTCACCTACCCCCTGCATCAGTACCATAATACATTCTGCTGGGCACCCTCTCAACAGACGCACCTATTGTCTCTACCCTCACCCTTTACATTGGAATCCAGATTGTAAGTCAAAGAGCTCCTTGTATGCCCTACCTTGTATTTACACAAAAAAGGGGGCGGACAAGCACTATCCAATCAACATAATTATAAATCGTGGATAAATCATGGAATGTGCAGCATAACCAGAAATAACATATAAAACCAGATAAATTAGTTAAAGAGCTGCACCAAACCAAAAGTTTTGTCATAATAAAGATAAGTTTATTGTCAACTAATTAGTAAAACAGCTAAAAAAAAACAATATCCACTGGGGGGTCCAGAATAAGTAATCAAAGGCAAAATATTGCACAATAATATTGCACACACCCAAGTATTAATAATATCCGTATATTGCAAGCCTATCCAAACAGGTAAGAAAGCTTATTTCTTCAGCGTTGCATTATCTTCCTGGCACTTTTTGCTGGCAATACTGATTGTCCATCATTAGCACTATCAGCATTTGCACTTTTTTCTTACCTGTTTATATAGACTTGCAATATATCGATAGCATTAATATTTGGGTGCGTGCAATATTTTGCATTTGATTATTTATTCTGGACCCCACTGTGGATATTGTGTGTTTTTAGCAGTTTTTAATCATGATGACAATAAACTTATCTTTATTATGACAATTATTTTAGTTTGATGTGGCTCTTTAACTACTTTCTCTTGTTTTGCATTTCCTTCTGTTCAGTGGCGTAGCTAAGGAGCTGTGGGCCCCGGTGCAAGTTTTACAATGGGGCCCCCCAAGCACTCTATACATAACAATTGATATGGCACACCAAAACCTGCCAATGGCAACCACAGTGTCAGAAGTGCAAGAAGGGGATGGGAAACAGTTTGTTAATGATTACCACTATTCAAAGTATCTATAGAAGCAGTGCTGGGCCGAAATTACGCATGCGCGTAATTACGCACCGTAATTTACCGCTATTTTACGCGTAAGCGCTACGCGTAATTTACGGTCTTACGCGTAAGTATGCACGCGTAAGTCGTAAAGCGGTATTGTAATTACGCCGGCTACCGTAATAGCGTTGGCATGCGTAATTTTACGGCAAATTACGCGTAATTTTACGCGTAATTTCGTAGGCACAACTCCCCTTTTCTAGGAGTAGCCAATCAGTTATCAAGTTTGTTTGGGAGCTACATCCTAAGCAACCAATAGTATCTTCTCCCGCCCTTCAGTATATAAGCTGTCAGCCATGATCTGTGTTCTTTGTGGGTTGCTTTCACTTTCTGAGGAGAAGGAGTGAGACAGAGAGTGATACAGTTACACATCCATATTAATTGCAATTCTATTGCATTTTCTTACATCTTTGATCTGTGTGATTGTAAGCCTGTGTTAGGAAGTTGATTATTGTAGTTAGGGCTTTGTTTAGGGTTAGAATTCTGTTGTTTAGTGAGGCAGGGAAAACTGATTATAGGGCTTGTGATTTTACAGTGAAAGCGTGTAGATTGTAGAGACAAGAGAGGGCCTGTGATATGTAATAGAGTGAAATCAGTTAGATTCAGGGATCGTGTGCTGAGAGTGAATTGTATTTGTGTTTTGTTTTGTTTTTTTTATCATTTTAATTATTTGATTTGATTGAATTTTATTTTCATTTTTTTTGTGGGGGGATTTATTTCAAGTGCGTTGTCCAAAAGCAATTGATATATAATTTGGACTAGCTCTCCAGTCCTCTCCTCCCTCATTACATTGAAATTTTAATTTGATTTATTTTTATTTTATTTTATACGTTTATCATTTGTCACTTTCCCCTACATTTCAATAAAACACTAACGTTTGGCACTTGCTGAACATATTCCCTACAATGTCTGGCAGAGGTGGAGCAGGCCGTGCCCGTGGCCGAGGAATTGAAACCACTGCAAAAAGATGTTTGTTTGACACCTTGACAGGCAGTGATCAAGAACCAGCAGCCCAAAAAGTACATCCCTATTTCACAGCAGGAAGGGGACGCTCTGCACCAAGCAGGGGATGCACTGTACCCGGCAGGGGTCAGTCCAAAACTGGCAGGGGACAGTCAGTTGGTAGTGGACAATCAGTGCGAGGTAGTGGCCAATCCTCAACAGGCACAGTGAGGAGTGAAGATGTAACTCCAAAAAAAGTCTACAACCTTACGCGCGATTCTATGATGATGAAGGGCCCACGACGCCCCATTAGGGAGAGCCAGGCTGATGAAATTGTGGAGTTTGTGACGAGAGATAGCGGTTCTCAGTCCCCCAATCTTCAGGCCCTGGAGAGTAGCAGCAGTACCAGCAGCACACCCATGCCTGCTCAAAGATCTGCCACCAACATCCAAAATGAGCCTTCACTTCCATATACTGCACATATTGCAGACCTTGTGGACAAAGCTCTTTCGCAGTCCGACATAAACCTAGAGTCTGATGCCCAGAATTTTTTTAATGAACCTCAGAATGTTATCGATGAGGGATTGGCGGGTGATGATCATGATGACAACTTGTACCATGCCCGCGATCAGTCTCAGTCCTCAATGGGAGAACATAACATCCAGTATGAGGGCTCTCCCAACCTTCTTTCTCCCAATTATCCTGATGATGATGAGCTGGGTTCTTATAAGGGATATAGTGACGATGATCTGGATAGGGACTATGCCCCGCCTGAACGTCACGATGATGCTAGCTCAGATGATTCAGAGCTGCAGAGGCTGCATCAGCATACCGTGAGACCTAGTGGAAGCAGTGGCTCCTCTGGTAGGCTTTTTCAAACGAGGCAGCAGCCACAGCCTGAGCCTGCATCTGAAAGCACCCTCTCCCAAATTGTTGTGCCTGAGACTGAAAAAACAGTTAAAAAATCATCTAAGAAAGCCCCAGTTTGGAAGTACTTTACCGTTGATGAATCTGATCCCCACATTGCCATATGCAACATTTGAGGTCATAAGGTGCGTTTAGGGAAGGACTTGTCAAGAGCGGGCACAGGTGGACCACTCTCCCACATAAAAAAGCATAAGAGAGAAAATCAGCTTGTTCAGGAAGCAATGGGTAAAAGACCCCATCCTTCTTCCCATTCAGGTTCTGACATCGGCACCCCTTCCCCCTGCCTTCACTCCGCAACACAGTCTGGCAGTAGAGGCCACATGTCAGCTACCTCAATTGCACGTTTCTCGTCAGTGGCTCACAGCACCCAGCCCTTAATTACTGAGTCGATAAGGTCGACAAAGCCACTGCCTTCCCATCACAGCAGGATCCGGAGGCTGAATGGGCTGCTGTCACAGGCTATGGTCCAGCAGTTATTGCCCTACAGTCTTGTAGAGGAGGGTACAGCCATTCGCGAGCTGCTGAGGTTTGGCATACCAGAATGGCGGATCCCCAGCCGCCATTTTTTTGCTAGGACAGCAATACCTGACCTGTATCGCCACACTGTGGATAATGTGACCCTGTCCCTTGACTATTCTGTAGGCAACAGGGTACATCTCACGACGGATTGCTGGACCAGCAGTCATGGCCAGGGACGTTATATGTCCTTTACGGCACATTGGGTCACCCTCCAATGTCAACAGGAGGGTTCCAGTCCTGGGGCGGCCAATGAGCTGGTTGCGCCGCCCCGTGGTGTCAAGGGGAACAGTTCCACACTTGCCTCTAGTCATGTCGCAACCGCTACAGCTGAGGCCCCCAGTAAGCGTGCCCGTGGGACTGGCCACAGCAGAGTGGTACATCGACGCTGTCAGGCGGTTCTGGGCTTAGTCAGCGTTGAGCAGCAGAGACTTACTGCACCAAATGTCCTGGCCATTATCAACGGACAGGTGCAGAAGTGGCTGACCCCAAGAAGACTCCAGGCTGGTCATGTTGTATGTGACAACGCAGCAAATCTGATTGCCGCCCTGAATCAGGGCAACATCCCCCATGTGCCATGTTTTGCCCACATACTCAACCTGGTGGTGCAGCGCTTTATACGCACCTACCCAGGTTTGAGTGATGTGGTGCAGCATGCAAGAAGAGTTGTATCGAAGTTACGTTATTCTTCAAATGCCAAAGATTCGCTGTCTAAATTGCAGGAGAAACATGGCCTGCCCCCCCATAGGCTCATTGCAGACAGTGCAACACGGTGGAACTCCACACTTCGCATGCTGAATAGGTTGTGCGAGCAGAAAAAGGCGGTTGCAGAGTACCTCCGAGGAGGACATGGCACCCAGGGCGCACCTGCCCGATTCACCCAGGAAGAGTGGCGGCTGATGTATCAAGTCTGCCGTGTCTTGTCCCCATTCGATCAGGCTACAACATTCGTAAGTGGGGCACAAGTCTGTATCAGCGAACTGCTCCCTCTCGTGTACATGCTGGACGAGAGTCTGAGTAGCCTGATGGCAGCTGGGGAGGATGCGCTTGATGAGCTTGAACCACAAAGCTTGCTCCAAGCCACCCAAACTCAGGCACATGAGGAGGAGGAGGAGGAGCTTACTTTCACGCGGGACTTACTTGAGGTGCCTGACCATTGTGAGGAGGGAGAGCAGGCCAGTGCGGCATCTGTGGTTCATGGGTGGGTAGACATTGGAAGGCAGGACGAGCAGCAGCAGCAGTCAGAGGATTTTGATGTGTTGAGCAGACCGGATGATTTGGAGGCGCAGGCTCATCTCTTCCCCATGGCTGTTCATATGTTGAAATGCTTACGCAGAGATCCCCGGATCCAAAACATTAAGGAGAGGGATGACTACTGGTTGGCCGCCCTTTTAGACCCTCGATGCAAGGGGAAACTGGGTCAGTTCATTCCAGCAAGCCGGCAGGAGGAGAGGATGCGGGAGCTGCAGCAGGCCCTAATACGTCATGTGCAGGAGGCCTTTCCACAGTCTGAGATCACAGCTATCCCCACTCATCGCACCCAGCAAGTAGCTGAGCCTAGCAGACCCATTCTTCCTGGAGACCTTTTTGGAGCAATGAGAAACTTTTACTTCTCTGAGCGTCCAACAATAACAACAAGAACAGTAGAAGGAAGTTTTCACCAGCGGGGTGAGCCGCATGGTCAGTGATTACATGGGGTCACTTGGTGCATCTGACAGTATGCGCACAGAGGACCCTATGGAATTTTGGTCCGCCAGACTGGAAACCTGTCCCGAGCTGGCGCAGTATGCGCTTCAACTTCTGTCATGCCCGGCTTCCAGCGTCATTTCTGAGCGTGCATTTCAGTGCGGCAGGTGGGGTGGTTACTGAAAAGCGATCCTGTTTGTCTACAGATTCAGTGAACAGACTGACCTTCTTAAAAATGAATCAGTCCTGGATTGATGGTGAATACTCAGCCCCTGCCCTCAGAGACAGAAACTGAATGAGATCGCTTTCAACTCCCTCTGATATACCTATGTGTCTATAAGATAACATTAAATATTTAATGTTCAGTTGTGTTCCCAACATTATTGTGCACTGCACAATTTGATTCAAAGGTACAGCAGTCTTCCCACTTTTATGGAGCTCTATGGTTAAACCCCCCCCCCCCCCCCCCCCAAAAAAAAACCTTTTATTGATATCGTTGCTCACACCGTTACAGTGCACTGCACAATTTCATTTTTTTCTGCTCCTGCTGCAAAAGTATTTCAGTGTTCCTACCCTCATGGAGCACTGCTATGTCCTGCTATGTTTACTGTTGTCCCTGATGTTGCTGCTGTTTTGTTTATTGGTCTTCCACCTTTCCGGTGACTTTGCCTACTACCTGCCACCAAAATGGCTTTGGCTTACTGAGGGTGATGGTCAACTTACTATATGACTGAGCCACTGCTCCTCTCAGGGCCACAAGCTAGGACTTTGCCTACTACCTGCCACCAAAATGGCTTTGGCTTACTGAGGGTGATGGTCAACTTACTATGTGACTGAGCCGCTGCTCCTCTCAGGGCCACAAGCTAGGACTTTGCCTACTACCTGCCACCAAAATGGCTTTGGCTTACTGAGGGTGATGGTCAACTTACTATATGACTGAGCCGCTGCTCCTCTCAGGGCCACAAGCTAGGACTTTGCCTACTACCTGCCACCAAAATGGCTTTGGCTTACTGAGGGTGATGGTCAACTTACTATGTGACTGAGCCGCTGCTCCTCTCAGGGCCACAAGCTAGGACTTTGCCTACTACCTGCCACCAAAATGGCTTTGGCTTACTGAGGGTGATGGTCAACTTACTATATGACTGAGCCGCTGCTCCTCTCAGGGCCACAAGCTAGGACTTTGCCTACTACCTGCCACCAAAATGGCTTTGGCTTACTGAGGGTGATGGTCAACTTACTATATGACTGAGCCGCTGCTCCTCTCAGGGCCACAAGCTAGGACTTTGCCTACTACCTGCCACCAAAATGGCTTCTGCTGACTTAAAAAAAAAAACTCACCTTTTTCTTGTTCAGTTTCTTGGTGTCCCCACCGTTAGGGTGCACCGCACTTTTTTAAATAATTTACCACCTTCTCTTGATTATAGATAGCTGTGTTCCCACTGTCAGGGAGCACTCCACACAAAAAAAAAAAAAAAAAAAAAAAAATCACCTGTTCCTGTTCAATTTCTTGGGTGTCCCCACCGTTAGGGTACTCCACACTTTTTATTATAATGTACCACCTTCTTTTGATTATAGATAGCAGTGTTCCCACTGTCAGGGAGCACTCCACAAAAAAAAAAAAAAAAAAAAAACTCACCTGTTCCTGTTCCATTTCTTGGGTGTCCCCACCGTTAGGGTACTCCACACTTTTTATTATAATGTACCACCTTCTTTTGATTATAGATAGCTGTGTTCCCACTGTCAGGGAGCACTCCACAAAAAAAAAAAAAAACTCACCTGTTCCTGTTCAATTTCTTGGGTGTCCCCACCGTTAGGGTACTCCACACTTTTTATTATAATGTACCACCTTCTTTTGATTATAGATAGCAGTGTTCCCACTGTCAGGGAGCACTCCACAAAAAAAAAAAAAAAAAAAAAAACAACTCACCTGTTCCTGTTCAATTTCTTGGGTGTCCCCACCGTTAGGGTACTCCACACTTTTTATTATAATGTACCACCTTCTTTTGATTATAGATAGCTGTGTTCCCACTGTCAGGGAGCACTCCACAAAAAAAAAAAAAAATCACCTGTTCCTGTTCAATTTCTTGGGTGTCCCCACCGTTAGGGTACTCCACACTTTTTATTATAATGTACCACCTTCTTTTGATTATAGATAGCTGTGTTCCCACTGTCAGGGAGCACTCCACAAAAAAAAAAAAAAACTCACCTGTTCCTGTTCAATTTCTTGGGTGTCCCCACCGTTAGGGTACTCCACACTTTTTATTATAATGTACCACCTTCTTTTGATTATAGATAGCAGTGTTCCCACTGTCAGGGAGCACTCCACAAAAAAAAAAAAAAAAAACAACTCACCTGTTCCTGTTCAATTTCTTGGGTGTCCCCACCGTTAGGGTACTCCACACTTTTTATTATAATGTACCACCTTCTTTTGATTATAGATAGCTGTGTTCCCACTGTCAGGGAGCACTCCACAAAAAAAAAAAAAAAACTCACCTGTTCCTGTTCAATTTCTTGGGTGTCCCCCACCGTTAGGGTACTCCACACTTTTTATTATAATGTACCACCTTCTTTTGATTATAGATAGTAGTGTTCCCACTGTCATGGAGCACTCCCAAAAAAAATAAAATATACTGAAACTGAATTTCTGGGGGGAGGGTGGAAGGGGTTCAGGTCTGGTTACCTATGATTTACTGGGGGGAGGGTGGAAGGGGTTCAGGTCTGGTTACCTATGAATTTCTGGGGGGAGGGTGGAAGGGGTTCAGGTCTGGTTACCTATGATTTACTGGGGGGAGGGTGGAAGGGGTTCAGGTCTGGTTACCTATGAATTTCTGGGGGGAGGGTGGAAGGGGTTCAGGTCTGGTTACCTATGAATTTCTGGGGGGAGGGTGGAAGGGGTTCAGGTCTGGTTACCTATGGATTACTGGGGGGAAGGGGAGAGGTCTGGCTACCTATGAACTACTGGGGGGAGCGTGGAAGGGGTTCAGGTCTGGTTACCTATGATTTACTGGGGGGAGGGTGGAAGGGGTTCAGGTCTGGTTACCTATGGATTTCTGGGGGGAGGGTGGAAGGGGTTCAGGTCTGGTTACCTATGATTTACTGGGGGGAGGGTGGAAGGGGTTCAGGTCTGGTTACCTATGAATTTCTGGGGGGAGGGTGGAAGGGGTTCAGGTCTGGTTACCTATGATTTACTGGGGGGAGGGTGGAAGGGGTTCAGGTCTGGTTACCTATGAATTTCTGGGGGGAGGGTGGAAGGGGTTCAGGTCTGGTTACCTATGATTTACTGGGGGGAGGGTGGAAGGGGTTCAGGTCTGGTTACCTATGAATTTCTGGGGGGAGGGTGGAAGGGGTTCAGGTCTGGTTACCTATGAATTTCTGGGGGGAGGGTGGAAGGGGTTCAGGTCTGGTTACCTATGGATTACTGGGGGGAAGGGGAGAGGTCTGGCTACCTATGAACTACTGGGGGGAGGGTGGAAGGGGTTCAGGTCTGGTTACCTATGATTTACTGGGGGGAGGGTGGAAGGGGTTCAGGTCTGGTTACCTATGAATTTCTGGGGGGAGGGTGGAAGGGGTTCAGGTCTGGTTACCTATGATTTACTGGGGGGAGGGTGGAAGGGGTTCAGGTCTGGTTACCTATGGATTACTGGGGGGAAGGGGAGAGGTCTGGCTACCTATGAATTACTGGGGGGAGAGGGGAGAGGTCTGGGTACCTATGAATTACTGGGGGGGGGGAGAGGGGAGAGGTCTGGCTACCTATGAATTACTGGGGGGAAAGGGGAGAGGTCTGGCTACCTATGAATTAGTGGGGGGAGAGGTCTGGGTACCTATGAATTATTGGGGGGAGAGGGTAGAGGTCTGGCTACCTATGAATCACTGGGGGGGGGGAGAGGGGAGAGGTCTGGCTACCTATGAATTACTGGGGGGAAAGGGGAGAGGTCTGGGTACCTATGAATTACTTGGGAGGGTGGGGGATTAGGTCTGGCTACCTATATTTAACTGGATGGAGAGGTCTGGCTACCTCTATTTATATGTGTATCAGATATACATGCATGGAGATTTATTATCAGATGCCTATATATATATACTATATATATAATATATATATATATATATATATATATAGGTATAATATATATATATATATATTATTATTATACATATACTGTATATACATATGTCCCCAATATCCACCAGCTGTGATCACTTGAAGCCGTATTCATGTGCTTGTCGGTTGCTTACTTGAACCACCAGCAGAAAAAAACGCAAACCTGCTCCAAAATATTCACTGAAACCTCCAGCAACATCTTTCAGCCCCTCCTGAAACTCCTAGCGGCTTTCTGCCATCCTCCTTGCATGGAAGCCGGCGTGTTACCTGACCTGCCTAGAGTCGAGTGATACGCCTGCTGCCGTGAACAGAGTACGTCGGAAAGCCAATAGGAGCATGCTAGGAGCTTCAGGAAGGCTACAAAACGCCGCTGGAGGCTCGGTAAGTATTTTGTAATGCCTGCAAACCAGGCCCAAATTCTTCTCCCCCACCCTAAAGAAAGAACCCCTGAAAGGGACACTGAGCAGGGGCACAGGGTATGTTTTTAAAGGGACTTCAAGATCAAATTAAACGCAAAATGTGAACTTACCCGGGCTTTGCTGTAGCCCAGTGTTGGTCTGTAGTTGGCCGGCGGATCCTGGCGACACTCGGGCCGAGTGTCGGGCTCCTTCTTCCGCATACATCACGCGTAACGTCATTACGCCGGCCGCCTCACGTCATCACGGTGGCCGGCGTGACAGTACGGCGCATGCGCGATTAAACCACGCATGCGCCGTACTGTGACGCCGGACGCCGTAATGACGTTACGCGTGATGTATGCGGAAGAAGGAGCCCGACAATCGGCCCGAGTGTCGCCAGGATCCGCCGGCCAACCATTTCTGAAGAGGCATTGGGAGAAGACCCGGAGGTACGTCGTGGGAACTACAGACCAGCACTGGGCTACAGCAAAGCCCGGGTAAGTTCACATTTTGCGTTTAATTTGATCTTGGAGTCCCTTTAAGTATACCCAAGTGTATATGAAGTGTATACACTTCCTCTCTTAATCCCTCTCCATCCCGGTATGCCCACTCTCAATGCTATTGAAAACATGGCTCCTACAGAAAGTAGAGCTGAAACATGAAAAATGATGTCTGTGGGTCCTTACAGCGCATGCGCAGTCTCTGTCTCCTCGAATTATTTTCCGACTCTCTGCATCGCATCATAGTTCCGTGCACTATGACGCGTGCCACAGAGAGGAGGGGAGGAAGAAAGTAGAGTAGCCTGAACCTGCATGCGCTGTAAAAGAGAACTAAAAAGCAATGAATAATTGCCTACCTTTAAATGTCTATTTTGCACACTGGTGCTTTGTGTTGGACACAGAAGAAGATCTACAAAATTAAGGGATTGCATCACACAAGCAATGTGACACATACAACTAAGTATTCTGCATAAATATATGTTTTTGAAATGCATTGTATTAACAATGTCATTGCATTTCTTTTGCGATTATTTAGTCCAACACAATGTGTCAGTGTCAGAGATCGTACAACAAAAGAGAAGAAACTTATCCTTTTTTAAGAAAAAAATTTATTTTTTTGTGAAAAGTTTTTCTTTTCTTTTTTTTTTTTTTTTTTAAAGGGGAACTTCAGCCTAAACAAATATACTGTCATTAAGTTACATTAGTTATGTTAATTAGAATAGATAGGTAATATAATCTCTTACCCACCCTGTTTTAAAAGAACAGTCAAATGTTTGTGATTCATGGGGACAGCCATCTTTGTCATGGGGGCAGCCATCTTTTTGGTTGAAAGGAGGTGACAGGGAGCAGGAGACACAGTTCCAACTGTCCTGTGTCCTGATCACCCCTCCCAGCTGCACACCCTAGGCTTCAAATGTCAAATTCAAAATGTTAAAAAAAAAAAAAAATTGAACCAAAACAGCAGAACGAGAACAACAACATCAGAAATCCCATCATGCTTTGCCCGGATTCAGGGGCAAAATGCCCGGGCAGTTTTCTTCTGTACAGCTAAAAATGAGGCTTGTATAAGAGAAACAAAGTTCTGATGCTGTGAAACACCAGGCCTGTGAACCTTGCTGCATTGTGGAAAATAGCTGTTTACAGCTGTTTCCAACTGCCAAAAAACCATGCAGCAGCTACATCACCTGCCAGCAGTAAAAATCTTCAACAACAAAAAAAAAAAAAAACAACAAAAAAAAAACCCCTCAGTCCACCCTACCGCCTACCCCCTGTCCCCTTCAACTGGCGGACCTCCTCCTCCACATTCGCCATATGCTGACGCATTTCAAGCATCTGCTGCTTCAGTAAGCGGATTTCCCGCTCATGCCTCCTCTTCGTCTTCGTCAGCCTCCTCACCTGGCCCCTCAGCCTCGTATATGTTGATAGAGGAACTGTAGAAAAAAATGTGCAAAATAGGTAAACCCAGCAATCCATCAACTTGTACATATTTCAATCTCATTGATCATCCCTAAAATTAAGAACCTGTAATGTAATACATATAACATAGCATTTACTTGCTTTTCCATAGTATGCAATGTTAATCATACAGTAAGAGAATTTTACCATAAAGCGGTGTCCTGGCTCTAAGCAGATAAGCCCTCTGGCTATGATGGCTGGGGCCAGGTGAGGAGGCTCTTGAGGAAGAAGGCCTGGGTGCAGAGGATCCCCGGGGCCGGGCAGTGCGGGTACCACTTGCAGCTGTAGTAAGGAGTAATGAATAATACAATTTAATCAAAATATATGATAAAATGGATAAAAAGTAATAACTTTATTGTTTGAACTACAATTACTTTTATTTCTATTTTCAAGTGAACTTTGATAAGGACCTTACTCTAAACACAGAACAAAAAATCATATTCTTATTCCTTTAATGTATTTATTATACATGAAAGAATATGACTCTTCAATACAGTAAAATAAAACTAGGATAGGCTTTAAAGTGATCCTTTGCGGCTATTGCGGCCTCCGGGACGTAATAGTAGCATAGGGGGCGATATTTTTGCTGGGAACACGAAGAATCACTCGCGTTCCCAATGCCTGTCGGTTCCTGACAGCGAAACCGGAAGTGGTCGCCGTGGGGTCCAGGAGGATCTGAGCGAGGCGGCGAGGGCACCGATCGACTGCAGGGGGCTCAGGGAAGCCACAGTTGAGTCAAAATCTTTTTCTTTTTTTTTTACAGGCTTAAGGATCACTTTAAAGAGAGCACTTGGAACGCAGACTGGGGCAATGGTTCATCTTGTAGTAGGAATACGACCCTGGGCACACAGTCAAGATATCAATGGTGTGGCTCCGAGACAACTCTGTGTATGTTCTTGAGTGGCCCAGCAAGAGCTTAGGCTTCAATACGATTGAATAGCTCTGGAGAGATCTTTAAAAAAAATTGCTGTGCAACAAAGCCGGACCATCCACAAGGCAAACCTAGCCACTTGCCTAGGGCCTGGAGAGGATATAGGGTCCAGATGGACGACAGCACCTATCAAATTTTTCTAAAAAAAAAAAATAAGTTAATTGATCATCAGTGGTTATCAAAAACCAATGTTAAGCCTAGGGGCCCATTTTTTTTAATAACTTTATTTGCATGAATGCAGTATACTCAGTACATATTGCACAAATATCATCACTATGCCCACACAGGAGCACAAAATAATATGTTTTAACCCATTTTGGAATAAGCCCCTAACAAAACAAAATGTGGGAAAAGTGCTGCACTGTGAATACCTTACGGATATATACTTTAACTGTACATACTGCACAACTCTATAGTATTCAGCCCATGGAATTATTTTTTAGGATAAATACATACAGCATATAAAACCCAAAATAGACATACATAAACTAATAGTTTGCTGACTTACATCCAATTTGAGCAACCACCCGCCTGAGCAGGTCCTGGTCCCTCCTCTTAAGGTCGCTCCATAACATTTGGACCTGCTTGGTGGTGAGGTCCCGCCGGTACTCGGCCCTCAGGATCCCCTGCACCCTTCTCACCACGTCCCTTTTCTCCCTCGGGGTGGTGAGGTCATACTGGCCTCTTGTAAATTCCTGGAAAAGAAATATTACAGTATTAATGACCACTGTATTATACCTTCATTAATTAAGAATCTTCTTACTTACAGCATAATGTAAAAGATTATAATATTATTCATAATGACAGTTTTCAAAAATTGTGGGAAGCAACCAACTATGACTTCGGGCAGATACTAGGGATCAACGATGACTAGTGCCACCTATAACTGCTGACATTGCTAGCCATAATAACTACATCATTTCATTTCATGTGTGATTGGACTGACAGAGAAGATCCTGTGACAGCAAGCATCAAATATATAATTGAATGGATTCCATGAACTGGCCGCGGCGTCTATAGACTTTGTGCCAGTTCATAGCCATGGGCGTCCGCACAAAATTTTCCAGGGGGGGGGGTGCAAAAAGGCAGGGAAGAAGTGGTGCGCCGCAAATTTTAGAGAAGATGTGTGTGCCGAAAAACCTGAGGGTTATGTTGTGCGGCGCACGTACGCGCCGCCCCCAAAAATGGGTGCGGCCATGGACCAGAATGTGGGTGTGGCCATGGGTGGCGACAAATTTTCGTTTACTTAGCAATGTGGGACATTAGATTAGGACAGTGGTGGCGAAACTTTTGGAGGCCGAGTGCCCAAACTGCAACCCAAAAGTCAATTTATCTATCGCAAAGTGGCAACAGCAATTTAAAACTTCATACAAACGTTTTAACTCATACATGAACATTATTGAAAATCCAAGTTGCAAATAAACTGTGAAGATAAACAATTTCTTTCATCCTACTCCTGAAAAATGTATTCGTTTTTTAGAACCTCACAGTTTTATTTTCCGTTTTAAAAAGCAAAAATGTAGGTTTAATGCTATTGTCTCATAGGATAATGATTCAGCTTTTCCCAGAGGCCCCCAACAAGACAAATGTAGCAATCATGAGGCCCCCAAGAAATCATCAGGCTCCCAACAAGACACATTCAGCAATCTTGAGAAGCCCAACAAGACAAATTCAGCAATCATGTTGCCCCCAACAAGACAAATTCAGCAATCATGAGGCCCCCAACAAATCATGAGGCCCCCAACAAGACATTCAGCAATCATGAGGCCCCCAACAAGACAAATTCAGCAGTCATGAGGCACATAAATAGACAGGATTTCACATAAATAGGCAGAATGCCCCCTTAATATGGTAGACACCTCTCACCTGGATTCTCAATTCTCCTCTACTGGCTGTTGTGCCTGGCAATACTGTTTTTGGTTGGATTGGGGATGACGTGCGGGCTGAAAGGCCTTGCGTGATGCTTGCCTGAAATGTGGCCCAAATTGCGATTTTTTTCCCTGCTAAAATGTGGCCTAAATTGAGTTTGTTTTCTGCTAAAATATGGCCCAAATTGCGTTTACTTTCTGCTGAAATGTGGCCCAAATTGCGTTTATTTTCTGCTGAAATGCAGCCCAAAGTGCGTTCATTTTCTGCTGAAATGTGGCCCAAAGTGCGTTTGTTTTCTGCTAAAATGTGGCCTAAATTGAGTTTGTTTTCTGCTAAAATATGGCCCAAATTGCGTTTACTTTCTGCTGAAATGTGGCCCAAATTGCGTTTATTTTCTGCTGAAATGCAGCCCAAAGTGCGTTCATTTTCTGCTGAAATGTGGCCCAAAGTGCGTTTGTTTTCTGCTAAAATGTGGCCTAAATTGCGTTTGTTTTCTGCTAAAATTTGGCCTAAATTGCGTTTGTTTTCTGCTAAAATGTCTATATTTGCTGCTTTGGGGTTACGGTTACGCTCCACCCATACAATGTCATGACCACACCCATTTTTTGGCGGGGCGCCAAAAAATGGGCGTGGTCATGACATTGTATGGGCGGAGCGTAACCGTAACCCCAAAGCAGCAAATATAGACATTTTAGCAGAAAACAAACGCAATTTAGGCCAAATTTTAGCAGAAAACAAACGCAATTTAGGCCACATTTTAGCAGAAAACAAACGGGCCTGGGGGGCGTGTGCGGCGCGCATAGTGCGCCCCGCACTATGCGCGCCGCACACGCCCCCCAGGCCCGTTTTCCGGCGCGCTGCGACCCCCTCCCCAGCCGTCCACAGCCCACCCCCCACCTTCACTTGTCCCAGGTTGGAACCAGAAAAAACAGGTCACTGTAGTGAATATGTCTCACTCTACTATTAACAGTACTGCTACAAATGCAAAGTTACAGAGATAAACTAAAAACAATTCTCTACTACACTAACACCTATGATATCCTTTTACATGATGGGACATATAAAGATTAGAGAAATGCAGTCAGAAACAGTAGCCAAAAACTATACATTCTGTTAATAGATTACTTAAGTTACCTCAATTAGCATCTCTTTCATCCTGAGGGGAATCTTAGGAGGCATGGTGGATGGTTGATGGCAGTGCTGCGTGTCTGTTGCCTGTGATGCGTCCTCTCCACGCGTTTGCCGGTGCCTGCTCTGGCCAACTTCCTGTCTCTACGCATCAGCCAATCAAAACTTCCGCTTGTGACGTACGCGTGTACGTACGCGTACGGGGGCTAAGTACGCATGCGCGCGCGCAGTAGTTGCAGAGCGGATACGCATGGTTGTACGCTTGCCGGCTACAACATACGCATCGTTGGCAATCCGTTGCGCGCATGCGCGGTACAATCACGGCTAACGCGTACAGAAAATCCGCATGCGAGCATAATGTTACGCATACGGCTACGATAGCTACGCGGAGATGCGAAGTTCAATGAGTAGATTATGTTATCCTTACGCGTAACGTCGTAAGTGTACGCGTAATTACAGTGTTGTACCGTAGATAATTTCCTACGCCGTAACCGTAATTGCGTAATGCGTAATAGCGTAAAATTACGCGAAGTGATCCGTAAGCGTAGATTTTTCCATTACGACCAGCACTGTATAGAAGTGATTATTATGAGCACAGGACCAATAGAGAGCTAATATTGTAGTTGAGAGAGGGTTCCTCGGGGGCCCCTCTGGCCCAAGGGCCCCGATGCGGTTGCAACCTCTGCAACCCCTATTGCTACGTCTCTGCTTCTGTTTTAAGAAGGCAAATTTCACCACGCATTGCTTATTAGTAGGAAGGCTTTTCAGTCTCTTTTATCCCCCTATTCATTCCTAGTGGTTTGGGTCACCCCGAGCTGCTTGGATATTCTGTTGTACTGGTCTAAGCCCTATCCCATACAGCCATATCTATCCCTGCCATGTACTGATGAGGGCCAAAAGCCCGAAACAGGCTGTGCACATGTGGGGTTGGTGTGGCTGTGTACTATTTAAAGCTACAGGTTTGCTATACACCAGCGGTTCTGGATGCTTGTCTGGCTTACAGGGGCGAAAAGAGATCATTTGCATATTCAGTAGTGGGGCAATGTGGGTAGCCACAAATGCTCACTTGTAGATGAATTATTGCAAATTTTCTTCTGTTTTAAGAAGACAAATTTCACTAAGCATTGCTTATTAATAGGAGTGCTTTTTGGTCTCTTTATCCCCCTATACATTCCTAGTGGTTTGGGTCACCTCGAGCTGCTTGGTTACTCTCTTGTATGTTGACTCATGTATCTATTGTGCAGCCCTGTGTAATAAATGTGTGCTTTATAAATATAATAAATAATACAATCTTACTTATTGTGCCTCCCTTATAATTCCCCTGCTTATAATGAAGCCCCAGCCAACCAGAACTAACTGTAGAAAAAGCATACTATAAGTATGTCTACCTTTCCTTGCTTCTGCTTCCTGTTACTGGACAGATAACACATGACAAAATACCCATAAGCACAGCAAAAAGCTATGGGAGGCAGGAACATGGCACTGCAACTACTAAGTACCATTATGCACAATATGCCATCTCTGAGATGGGGAAAAAGAGACTTGGGGCACCCAGCTAATTATAGGGGCCACATGCCCTGGAGCAAAGGGCTAAGCAGCAATGCCATTGTTCTATGGAGTTTTTCCTTTCCTCCTCTCAGAGCACTTTAGCTTGTTGTATACACGGCTCTCCTCTGTTCTGGGTGCACGACACAGAGGTCAGCTGATCTGAGCAGTTTCAATTTTCTATGAGAATAACCAGCTGACCTTTTCTCCTTCTAATCAGCCTACCTGTGAGCCTCAGAAGTAGAAGGAGCTTCAATATCCATTTCACTGAGATATGACAGTTCCCAGTGATGCACATTGCCACTCACATTTCTGTGTTAGTCCAAAATTTTACTGGCAATGACCTTTGTGGATGACCTCATTGCTTTCTACTTACCGCCTCATATTCATCACACCAGACAAGCTGTAACCCATGTCAGGCTAGCAACGTATTGCAAGCTTCCTGTCTTCAGATTCAGCTGACACAAATGATGTTCCAAATCCACGTGTGACACTTCAGTTGCTCATATTAGGGTGCTGGGACAAAAAAAAATCAGGTTTATAGATTCTAACAAATAACAAGTTATGGTTCTTAAAGTGAATCCACAAATTCATTAAGGAAAAATTGTTCACACTGTAAATATTTTCTAATTTAATTTTCTTTTCCAGTTCAGCTGCAGCAAGCTATGATTATTGAGACACGCTAAAGTATGTTTCCTTGCAACCATGGTAACGTGCGCTGCTTGTAAGTGTGTCTGCTTCAGATTTCAATGTTTGCTTCCTCAGATATATTATACTTGTAAAGAGAGAGCTATGGAGACTGACATAATTTTTCCATTTCACAATATATGGATTGCCTGGATGTCTTACTAAGCTTTTGCTTCCAGCAATTTTCAGTTTCACACATGCAACAAATATGCAGCCAGTAGAGTCAAAGCACCTGATCTGCATACTGCATCAAGGTCAGAGACTCAAAAAGAAATAGAGTCAGAGGATCACCATAAAATCCAAGCATTCTCGCTCTGTTTGCAATATGTGGTGCACATTTTTGTGGTTTTGTTTTTTTTAATGTGAAGCAATGGAGGAGTGATGACCCCTGGGTACACTGGCGTAGGGACTGCAGTTGCAGCAGTCAAGCTCGCAACGCAACCAGCATGTGACCTGGGGGGGCTGCTTGTCCTCCCCTCTCTCCCTGATGCGGCGGAACTCCGCCCCCGCAGTGGGAAAGATTACAGACAACATGCTGGTTCCAGGAGCTGCATGTCCCCACTGCCACTCTGTACTTTCTGCTTCTTAGTTTGGGCTCTAGTGTCTAATCTGAAAAGAAGGAAATACAGAGTGACAGTGGTGCAGAACAGACAGATGGGACCCGCAGCACCTGGAAACTGTGTGCTGCCTTTATTCCTCCCCGCTGTGCTCTGTAGCCCTGTGTGGGGCTCTTAGAAAGGGGGAGTGGAGCACATCTGGCCTCTGTAATGTGGAAAGTAAGGATAGAGCACATCCAGCTAGCCTACTGGGGGGGGGGGGGCATCTGGCTACCCGCTGGAGTGGGGAGGAGCAGTACATCTGGCTACCCTACTAGGAGGAGGGGGAGCACATCTGGTTACTGTACTGGGGTTGGAGAGAGGGAGGGAGGTAGGGAGTGTGGAGCACATCTGGCTACCCTACTGGGGGGAGCATATCTGGTTTCCATACTGGGGGAGGGGTTTCTAGGGGGCACATTTGGCTACTATTATTGGGAGAGAAGAAGCA
The DNA here is from genome assembly GCF_040937935.1 of Hyperolius riggenbachi. Lineage (NCBI taxonomy): Eukaryota > Metazoa > Chordata > Amphibia > Anura > Hyperoliidae > Hyperolius > Hyperolius riggenbachi. The sequence continues at coordinate 249,701,532 of NC_090651.1, forward strand.
TTGTTAGGGGGCACAACTGACTAATATACTGGGGAGGGTAGTCGTTAGGGGGACAATCTGGCTAGGGAGGGCCCAGTCCAAATTCCGCATCAGGGTCCCAAGGTCTGTGGCTACACCACTGCCTGTACACACATTTTAAAAATTGATTGGTCTGATTATTGAGGCTACCCATTCTGGTAAAAGCAGCAGATTTCTGGCATCACTACAGGACAATTACTTGACTCAAATGGTAACGGAACCAACTAGGGGGAATGCGTTACTGGATTTGATCATTTCTAATAAACAAGAAAATGTATCAAATGTGCAGTTTCAAGAACATTTGGGAAATAGTGATCACAACATGATAACGTTTAATCTGGTGACTGTTAGGCCGTGGGGCAGCGGGACCACTAAAACTATGAATTTTAGAAAAGCAAAGTTCAATCAACTCAGGCAGGCACTAAGTTTGGTGAACTGGGATAATGTACTACAAGGGGGGGACACTGAAGGGAAATGGCAAGCTTTTAAACTTATTCTCAATCAATATTGTAGTATGTATATCCCATATGGAAACAAAATGTCTAGGAATAAAAAAAGGCCTCTATGGATGAATAGAAAGGTTAGAGATAAAATGAAGGGGAAAAAGAATGCCTATAAGATTCTAAATCAGGAGGAGACCGAGGCTACATTAAGCAATTATAAGGAGTGCAATAAAAGTTGTAAAAATAAATTAGGCTGGCAAAGGTGGTTGAAGCTGAAAATCAAATCTCTAGGGATATCAAATCTAACCCAAAGAAGTTTTACAAGTACATCAACTCTAAACAAAGAAAGGTTGACTGTATTGGACTTCTAAAGGATGAGGGTGGGATCTCAATGGTGGATGAGCAAGGTAAGGCAGAGTTATTAAATGCTTTCTTTGCTTCTGTCTTCACAAGGGAAAGATCACTGTTGCAGATTACAGATGCAGAAGAGTCTCAATCTTCCAACTGTAATATTAAATACTTAACGCAGGAAGAAGTAAAGGCAAGACTAAAAAAATTAAAAATAGACAAGGCACCTGGCCCGGATGGCATGCATCCTCGGGTCCTAAGGGAATTACCTTAATTTATAGATAAACCCCTTTATCTTATCTTTTGTGACTCTCTTTCAACTGGCAGAGTCCCAGTGGATTGGCGTACAGCCCACGTTTTCCCATTATTTAAGAAGGGCAAAAAATCAGATCCAGGAAATTATAGACCTGTAAGCTTAACATCAGTTGCATGCAAACTATTTGAGGGGTTACTAAGAGATACTATACATGACTTCATAGTAGAAAATAATCGTATTTCTCAGCATCAACATGGGTTTGACTAACATGCTCAGCTTTTAAGAGGTAGTGAACACCAGTGGTGCTCAGCAGAGCTCGAATATTCGAGTAGCTCGAATATTCAAGCTCTTTTTCAGCTATTCGAGCTCGAATACCGAGCTCGAATAGCTGCAGCTATTCGAATGGGCTATTCGAGTTAATTCGTATAGCCCATTCACTATTCACGCTATTCAAGCAAACAGCGCTATTCGAGCTCGAATACCGAGCTCGAATAGCGTCATAGCCCAGATTGATGTCCTTAGAGCCAATCAGAGGGCTCCCAGGCCCTCTGACGGCAGCCAATCACAGAGGGGGACCCTGGCCAGCTCCTACCCTATAAATAGCGGCCGCCATGTTCCGTTTTTCCGTCCTTGCTCCTCTGCTCCTTTGTGCTTTGGCTTAGCAAGAGCTTTATTGTGGTCAACTACCTAGCATTTTTGCTCACATACACCTCCTATATACACCTATATTGTTGTTAGTTAGATAGACATTGTATTTTAGTTAGTAGCTTGTGTGTTACATAGAGACAGACACAGCTGCTGCAGGCAAGCTTACACTGCTTTAGGCCTCAGGGCCTTGCCTGTGTGGGCAGCTGTCCTCCTGTCCTCTGTTAGTTTATTATACCAGTGTTTCTGCTGTCCTTTACTACTGAGTGATTGTATTTTGTAGGAACTGTACTAGGACACTCACTGTCACTGTTTGTTCATAGCTCCTGCGTGTGTGCGTGCAGTACACACACTCTATTTCCTTCTGATTACTATTGATTATTGTAATTTCTAGCTGTACTTACTAACTACTTACTACTAGGGACACTCAGTCACTGTTCATAGGCTAGCTCCTGCGTGTGTGTGTGCGTGCACTGTCAATACACACACTCTATTTCCTTCTGATTACTACTGATTATTGTAATTTCTAGTTGTACACTTACTTACTACTTACTACTAGGGACACTCAGTCACTGTTCATAGGCTAGCTCCTGCGTGTGTGTGTGCGTGCACTCATCAGTACACACACACACTCTATTTCCTTCTACTTAATCTGATTACTACTGATTATTGTATTTTCTAGTTAGTGTACTAGGGGACACACTCACTGTTCACTGTTCACACTTATACTGATTACTGAATTATTGTATTTTGTATTAGTACTGTACTAGTAATCACTTAGCGATCTAATCACTTAGTGATTAGTGTCACCTCACCTACCAACCCACTCCATTAAAGTACCCCACTTTTTCACCCGCCCTTTTAAAAAACTTTTTTGTTTACGCCCAAAACATCAAAGATGTCTGGAAGTGGCAGCCAGCGCGGTTTGGGCAAGGGGAAGGGCAGCAAGGGAATCAGGAGGAGAGGGAGCAGCATTGTGGCAGGCCGCGGCCGCGCCACCATGCACAGTTCCGCAGCAGCAGCAGCTGCGTCAGTGGCTAACATTCCGCCTCTAGCCACTGGCCGTGGACGCCTTGGGCGCCGCCCAGCAGGAGCATCTGCAACTCACGCTGCAGAGACACAGCAGCAGCAGCAGCGTGTAGTACCTGCTCCTATTTTCCTCCAGCCGGGTCGGAAACGTCCCATTGAGGAGAAGGATGCAGTCACTGTGGTGCAACTGATGACGGAGGATGAGCAGCCCGCCATCAGCTCTGCATCGTCTTTTGACCCCAGGCATCATGAGTCAATTGTCTGCTGTTGTTGGTGATCTTGAGGAGGAGATGCTGATGGGCACTTTGGGGGAGGAGGGATTGGACAGCAAGACTGTGGCGACAGTCAAGCAGCCCATCCATGCATCAGGAGAGGAGTTTGGGGGGTCATCATCCCAGCAGGACATGTTTCAGGAGGGGGATGATGATGATGACACGGTGACAGACAAAGACTGGGTGCCACCAGCTCCAGGGGATGTCGTCATCAGCAGCTCTGAGGAGGAGGATGCGCTTGTGGGCCTTGCAAGGAGGCGCATCATTGCAAGCATTGGCAGTAGTAGGCAGGTCCCACAGCCTGCTGGTGTCTCAGGCTCAGCAGCAGCAGCAGCAGCATCTGCCAGTACCACCACCAGCCGCACCCAAGCCCCCACCCCAACCACCACAGGGAGACAGGCAGCAGCGGCTCCAGGCCGTAGGGGGTTGTTTTTGTCACCAATCTGGTGATTTTTCACCATGCCCACAGTGTACAGCAAGTACGCCACTTGCAACCACTGTCAGCGGAAGTTGAGCAGAGGTGCAGACCCCTTAAAGTTCAGCACCAGCTCGCTCATCAACCACCTTGCTGCGAAACATTTCCACCAGCATGAGGAGTTCCAGAGGCTGAAGGCATCTGGTGCTGGCAGTGGCACCACACCCATCACTGCACAGCCTTCAGCAGCAGCAGCAGCAACAGCAGCCACCCGCCCTCCTGCTCCTCCAGCAGCACCAGCAGGAGTGCGGAAACGCACTGCTCCTCCCCCCTCTGCAACTCTTGCCGCTGACACTGAGGCCTGTTCTGGCAGCCAGTCCTCAGTGGCCTCCTCTGCTGTGTCCGCTGATTCCCGTGCCAGCAAAAGGCCACGCCAGAGCCTTTTGAGCGAGTCCTTCCAGGGGGTGGTTAGGGCTCTGCCTCCCAGCAGCCGTCGCGTGCGGCAGCTGAACGGCTTGCTGGCACGGGCCATGTGCTCCCAACTCCTGCCGTACACGCTCGTGCAGGAGGGGAGCGACATGCGTGCGCTGCTTGCTTGTGCAGCCCCAGACTGGCAGCTCCCCAGCAGACACTTTTTCGCCCGCAAGGCCATTCCTGCACTGCACAGCTTTGTGATGGCCAATGTGGAGCGAGGGCTGGAGCACGTGGTTGGTGAAAGGGTCCACGTCACCATGGACTCCTGGAGCAGCCGCTTCGGGACAGGCCGCTACCTGTCCTTCACTGTCCACTGGGTCAGCTTGGTGGAAGGGGGTGAGGATGGGAGAGCAGCAGCGGGCACAGCAGCAGCAGCAACACAGTGGGTGGTGCCACCCCGCAGGGTCAGGGGAACTGCAGCAGGTTCCTCTGATCCTCTGCCATCCTCCGGCACACCTGGCCAACCCCCCCGCCTCAGCAGCAGCGTGAAGGCCCACCACTGCCAAGCGCTGCTGCAGTTGGTCAGCCTTGGGAAGACCAAACTGACGGCAACCCATGTGTTGGCCAAACTCCAGGAGCAGGAGAGGATTTGGCTGACCCCCAGAGGCCTCAGAGTCGGAGAGGTGGTGGCCAACAATGGGGCCAATCTGGTTGCCGCAATTGACAGGGGAAACCTGATCCACATCCCGTCTTGCCCACGTGCTGAACCTGGTGGTGCAGAAGTTATTGCACACCTACCAGGGGATGGGCGAACTGCTGGAAACGGAAAGGAACGTTGTGCGTCACTTCCGGCGCTCGGCTGCAGCCTGTGCGAGCCTGGAAGACGTGCAAAAGGAGCTGGAGCTGCCACGCCATCGGCTGATCCTTGACGTTCCAACTCGCTGGAACTCTACCCTGGCGATGTTGGAGCGTCTGGTTGAACAGAAGCACGCTGTCAACCAGTACCTTGCCCTGGCCACTGTTTCTGCCGCTCAGAGAAGGGACAAGACCAGCAACATCCCGTCCATCGTCCCCGATGACGACTGGAGGCACATGCAGCAGGTGTGCTTAGTGCTGGCTCCCTTTCTGCAGGCCACTAACATGGTGAGCAGGGACCATGCTATGGTCTGCGAGTGGGTGCCCCTGGTTTGTCTGCTGAACAGGGCCCTCGATGCTTTGCTGGAACAGGGAGCGGCAGCCTTGGACCAGCAGGAGCGGCAAGCAGCTGCACAGTTCACCTCTGAGGGGGAGGAGGAGGAGGACTTGGTGGAGGTCCCTGACCTTGCTGCTGATGAGGGGGATCAGCACAGCGCAGCTGAGTTGGTGCGGGGGTGGAGAGAGGATGAGGCGGCAGAGGAGGAGGATGAGGACAGCACTGCCGTCGATGGGCCAGCACACGTGGCCCGCCTCTTCCCAATGGCAGTGCAGATGCTGACGTGCCTGCGCAAGGACCCCAGGGTGATCCAGATGAAGCAGAGGGAGGACATCTGGATCAGCATGATGTTGGACCCACGCCTCAAGGGGAAGTTGAGCCAGTTCCTGCCGCCTGCAGGAGGAGACCCAGCGCAACAAATAAGGAGCTTGCAGCAGGCCCTTGTTGAGCGCTTGGAGCAAGCCTTCCCCCAGCCTTCCACCCCCACTGTCCAGCCAGCACAGAGGCAGCAGCAGGTGCCTGCATCCAGCAGCAAGCGCCCCACAGACCTGCTGTCTCTCAGCAACGAGCTCTACAGGACTGTAGAGGCTCCGGCAGCAGTGACTAGAGAGGAGGTGCATGCAGCAGCAGCATCCTCCTCCGGTCACAGCCAGCGCCTGACCCGCATGGTGGCTGACTACATGGGGTCCTACAGCGGGCTTGACAGCGATGCCCCTGTTGATCCCATGGAGTATTGGGTCAAGCGCCTGGAGATCTGGAGCGAGCTGGTGCAGTACGCCCTGGAAGTGCTGTCCTGCCCCCCTTCCAGCGTGCTGTCCGAGCGCTGCTTCAGTGCAGCTGGTGGCGTGGTCACCGAGAAACGCTCACGTCTGTCTCACAAGTCTGTGGACAGACTGACGTTTCTCAAGATGAACCAGGCGTGGGTGGAAGGCGAGTTCCTGGCCCCTGTTGTCGGCGAGAGGGGGACATGAACTGGCTGCCGGAAGAACCATCGTTAATGTGCCTTACCACCCTTTACCACCTCCTGGCTCCTGCTCACTAAGCCAGCCTGGTTCACTTTGACTATTACGTCGCCTGCAGCCACACATTTTACATCTACAGTGGGCTGCTGTGTACTGCCCTTCTGCTGTCTGTCTGTCTGTGTTTCCCACTGCCAGGGTACACAGATTTACCTTCTGCTGCCACTCTGCCACCAGCTATTACGTCCAACAATAGCTACTCTCATTACTCCTCCATTCCTCCTGCTGCTGCTGCTGCTGTCTGTCTGTGTTTCCCACTGCCAGGGTACACAGAATTACCTTCTGCTGCCACTCTGCCACCAGCTATTACGTCCAACAATAGCTAATCTGTGTAATTTGCTGGAAAAAAAAATTAAATTAAATTTAAACAAAAGTTTTAATTTTTCTGAGGTGCCCGGGTTGAAAACTGTGTTGTCCCAGTTGTGTATTGGACACGATGTGGGCTGCACGACCGCTGTCTGGGACCTCCTGTTGTGTTTATTTACAGCCCTGGTATCACCGCCAGGTACCAGGGCTATTATGTCACGCTGCCTGCCTCATTGACTGCCTGCTGCCACACACTCATCCTCCTCCTCCTGCTGCTGAATTTACCTCCTGCTGTCTGTGTGTTTCCACTGCCAGGGAGCACATACAATGGCGCTTCCACTATGCGCCACCAGCTATTTGTTACGCTCAAAAATAGCTGCATTTCTTTAAAAAAACAAAAAATATATATATACTTTTTATTAATACTTTGTGATATTATTTTTAGAGGTGTCCGGGTTGAAAACTGTGTTGTCCCAGTTGTGTATTGGACATGATGTGGGCTTCACGACCGCTGTCTGGAACCTCATGCTGTGTATTTACGGCCTGGTACCACCGCTAAGTACCACACAGCCTATTATGACTCGCTGCCTGCCTCATTGACTGCCTGCTGCCACACAATCATCCTCCTCCTCCTGAGAGAAATAAGTGAAGAAGAAGAAGACGATATAGAAGAAGAAGAAGATATAGAAAAAGAAGAAGAAGAAGATATAGAAAAAGAAGAAGACGAAATCGAAAAATAATAAGAAGAAGAGGATATAGAAAAAGAAGATATAGAAAAAGAAGATATAGAAGAAGAAGATGATGAAGAAGAAGATGAAGAAAAAGAAGATGAAAAAGAAGATGAAGAAGATGAAGAAGATGAAGAAGATGAAGAAGAAGATGAAGAAGAAGAAGAAGAAGAAGAAGATGATGAAGAAGAAGATGATGAAGAAGATGAAGAAGATAAAGATGAAGAAGATGAAGAAGAAGAAGATGATGAAGAAGAAGAAGATGATGAAGAAGATGAAGATGAAGAAGATGAAGAAGAAGATGAAGAAGAAGAAGAAGAAGAAGATGAAGAAGAAGAAGAAGATGAAGAAGAAGAAGAAGAAGAAGAAGAAGAAGAAGAAGAAGAAGAAGAAGAAGAAGAAGAAGAAGAAGAAGATGATATAGAAGAAGAAGAAGAAGATATAGAAGAAGAAGAAGAAGATATAGAAGAAGAAGATATAGAAGAAGAAGAAGAAGGTATAGAAGAAGAAGATATAGAAGAAGAAGAAGAAGATATAGAAGAAGATATAGAAGAAGAAGAAGTATATACACTACTGAACAGAATTTTGGACACAACTTCTCTTCTCTTTCCACCTTTTTTTTTTTTAAAGGAACATCCCCACATAATCACTTGCTGTTGTTACTTGGAAAAAAAGATGTTTCTTGCATCATTCACCCTCAAAACAAGTGTTGGAAGCTATTTAAGGCCAATTCGAATAGTCAGCTCGAATAATGAGCTCGAATACCGACTCGAATAGTGAGCTCGAAGTCCGAGGTCGAATCGAATAGTAAAAAATATTCGACTCGAATATTCGACTGAATTCTAATAATTTACTATTCGAATTCGACCAAACTCGAATAATAAAAAGGGGTATCCGAGCATCACTGGTGAACACTAATGTGGATATTGGGAATGCTGTAGATGTGATATACTTGGACTTTGCAAAGGCCTTCAACACTGTTCCACACAAAAGTCTGGAGCAAAAGTTGAGGATGCAAGGACTGGGGAAAAGTCTTTGTGCATGGATAGGGAACTGGCTAATGGACAGAAAACAAAGAGTTGTGGTCAATGTATCATACTCAAAATGGGTGACTGTGGAGTCCCACAGGGGTCTGTACTGGGTCCAGTGCTCTTCAATTTATTTATTAATTACCTAGGAGATGCAGTAGTAAGCAATGTTGCTATTTTTGCAGATCATACAAAATTGTGCAGAATCATCAACTCTCAGGAAGATAGTGTCACATTGCAACAGGATCTGGATAGGATGGCTATATGGGCACATAAATGGCAGATGAAATTCAATGTTGAAAAAAGTAAAGTCATGGATTTTGGTCGTACCAGTAGTCTAGCACATTACAAAAAAATTGGGATACAGTTGGGGGACATCAAACTTGAAGAAGGATTCAGGAGTACTCATTGACATACAAGTTAAATTTATTTATTTATTTATTATTTATTTATTTTATTGTATTTATAACGCGCCAACATATTACGCAGCGCTGTTAAATAATCGTACTCAATGCCAAGCCGCTGCAGCTAAAGCTAACAAAATTTTGGGATGCATTAAAAGGGAAATAAAAACTTGAGATGACCTTAACTCTCTAGTAAGGTCACATCTGGAATATGGAATTCAGTTCTGGGCACCACATTACATGAAAGATATTGCAGTTTTAGAGCAGGTGCAGAGACGAGCATGGGCGTCGCTAGCCCTATTTTAGGGGGGCCTGTGCCCCCAACATGTTCTAGGGTGCCCCCAATCTATTTACTGGGGTGCCCCAACACAGGGAGCAGTGCAGAGAAGGAGAGCTGGGGGCACAGTGGGGAAGGGGGGATGTCTCCCCCCTCCTTATCTCACCTTGGGGCCCCCCTCCCTCACTCTCCCCTACAGAACAAAGTCTAATGCGGCAGCTGGCAGCGGGCGGAACATACCTCCGTCTCGTTCCAAGCGCCGGAAGTTCTGGTGCCGCTGCTCTGGTCTGCACCAGACCAGACTAGCGGAAAATCCATTAGTCCATTCCGTGCCTGCAACGAGACGGAGGTAAGTTTCGCCCACTGCCAGCCGCCGCACAAGACTTAGTTCTGGAGGGGAGAGCGAGGGGGGGAGCCCCAAGGTGAGGGAAGGAAGGAGGAGATGGCCCCCTTCCCCACTGTGCCCACAGCTCTCCTTCTCTGCGCTGCTCCCCTCCTGCTGGGGTAAACTTGGCTACCTATTCTGGGGACATATACCCCTGCCTACATATACTGGGCACATATACCCCTGCCTACATATACTGGGCACATACACCTCTGGCTACATATACTGGGCACATATACCTCTGGCTAAATATACTGGGCACATATACCCCTGGCTACAGATACTGGGCACATATACCCCTGGCTACATATACTGGGCACATATACATCTGGCTACATATACTGAGCACATATACCTCTGGCTACATATACTGGGGACTACTATACCTCTGACTACATATACTGAGGACATTTACCTCTGGCTACATATACTGGGGACATATACCTCTGGCTACATAAACTGGGGACTAATATACCATTGACTACATATACTGTGCACATATACCCCTTGGCTACATATAGTGGGGGCAGCTATACACCTGGCTACATATACTGGGGACTACTATACACCTAGCTACTTATGGAACAGATACACCTGGCCACCTATTCTGTGGACAACTATACTCATGGCTACTTATACTGGGGACACCTATAGACCTGGCTACCTATGCTGGGGGTACCTATTTTGGTGGAACTGCTGTCAGATTATCTGCATTTTTGGGGAACCGCTGTTAACAGATTAAGTGTATTTTGGGGAACCGCTGCCAGATTATGTGTATGTTAGGGGAACGGCTGCTGCCAGATTACGTGTATTTTGGGGAACTGCTGCCAGATTGTGTATGTTTGGGGGACCACTGCTGCCAGATTACATGTATTTTGGGTGTTACATGTATTTTGGGTGATCCGCTGCCAGGTTCCGCGTATTTTGGGGAACTGCTTCCAGATTATGCGTATGTTGGGGGAACTGCTACTGCCACATTGTCTATTTTGGGGGAATCACTGCCATATTATCTGTATTTTGGAGGAACTTCTACCAGATTACATGTCATGCTGTCAGATTACATCTATTTTTGGGGGATACACTACGGCAGAGCTCAAACTTCCCCGGCAGATCATTTACAGCCAGCCCAGTGGTAGCCACTAGCCAGGAGGGGGGTTTGGGGTGGAGGAGGGGAGAGAGTGCAGCTAGAGCCAGCTAGCCACACACAGCTAGCCAGCCTGCAGCCAGCCCAGTGGTAGTAGCCACTAGCCAGGTGGGGGGTTGGAGGGGAGAGAGTGCAGCCAGAGCCAGCTAGCCCCACAGCCAGCCAGCCTGCAGCCAGCCCAGTAGTAGTAGCCACTAGCCAAACAGCACCTGGGACTGGCTGGGCCTGTCTGCTGTGCTGTGCTGTCTCTGTGTGCTTATCTCTCCTACCTCCAAAATCTGGGCTGTTTTCTTTGCCTGCACTGATGGTAAACTAGCTGCAGTGTGTGCTGATCTATGCTACCTCCAGTATGTACAGTAAAAGATGTTACTTTATGTTTGTACTGATAGTAAACTAGCTGCAGTGTTTGCTGATCTCTGCTACCCCCAGTATGTACAGTATAAGCTGTTACTCTGTGCCTGTACTGATAGTAAACCAGCTGCAGTGTGTGCTGATCTTGGCTACCCCAGTATGTACAGTATAGGCTGTTACTCTGTGCCTGTACTGATAGTAAACTAGCTGAAGTGTGTGCTGATCTCTGCTACCTCCGGTATAAGCTGTTACTGTGTGCCTGTACTGATAGTAAACTAGCTGCAGTGTGCTGATCTCTGCTACCTACATATGTACATATGTACAGTATAAGCTGTCCTCTGGTGTCGGCACTGTGTGATCTACCTCCAGTGTGTACAAAATAAGGTGTTACTCTGTGCCTTTTCTGATTGTAAACCAGCTGTATTGTATGCTGATCCCTGCTACTTTCAGTATGTACAGTATTAGCTGTAAAGCCTGGTACACACATACAATTTTTATTAGTCAATTTTAGCTCTGTTCATCATATTCATTGTCTATTGGCCCACTTACTACATGGGGGTGGTAAAATTGGTCAGTGATTGGCCAATCACAATTGTATGTGTGTATACATCTTTAATCTATGCCTATACTGATTGTAAATTATTTAAATAAAGGACAGGGGGCTCCATCCAATATTTCGATGGGCAGACCCATTATCTGTAGCTTACACCCCTGCTAAGTTCATGTACATTTGGCCCCACCCATGGTCACACCCACTCACATAATGGCCATGCCCATTTTTGCCACGGTGCCCCGGATCTTCAAGGACCCTAGGAATGCCTCTGGTGGCGAGCAACAAAATTGATACATGCGATGGAAGGTCTCACTTACCAAGAAAGGTTAGATAAACTAGGTTTATTTAGTCTAGATAAAAGACGCCTTAGAGGGGATCTAATTAACATGTATAAATACATCAGAGGCCAATATAAAAGCTTGGCGGATTAGCTTTTTGCCCCTAGGCCTTCTCAAAGGACTAGAGGACATGATCTGCGCAGGGAGGAAAAACGTTTAGCCATTTATTTAGGAAAGGGTTCTTTACAGTAAGAGTGATTAAGATGTGGAATGCATTGCCACAGGAAGTAGTTATGGCAAATTCTATACCTGCATTTAAAGGGGGCTTAGATGCTTTCCTTGCGTTGAAAGACATCCATGGCTACAATTACTAGGTGATGCCCAATGATGTTGATCCTTGGATTTTATCTGATTGCCATCTGGAGTCGGGAAGGATTTTTCCCTTTTGGGGCTAATTGGACCATGCCTTGTAAGGGTTTTTCGCCTTCCTCTGGATCAACAGGGATATGTGAGGGAGCAGGCTGGTGTTGTACTTTGTTCTCTGGTTAAACTCGATGGACGTATGTCTTTTTTTAACCCAAATAACTCTGACTATGTAACTATGTAACTATGATATTTCTTAGATTGCTAGTAAGAGGAGTGTGTAAAGGGTGTGCCGTCTCTGACCTTGAGCCTAACAGCTTTGGGACTTTCTGTTCGGTGGTCATCATATTGCAAAGAGTCTAGTTATTCAAAAGGAGCTTGTATCATTAGGCACAGTACCTCAATAAGAATCCATCAACCTGGACTCTTTTTTTAAAGCGGATCCGAGATGAAAAACTAACTATAACAAGTAACTTGTGTGTATATTCTTATCTAAAGTTTAGATAGTTTACACAACAAATCTAGCTGCAAACAGCTTTAATAGAATATGATCATTTTTTCCTGTGATACAGTGACAGCAGCCATGTTGTTTGAGGCAGGCTTATCTGCATCTTGAGCAAAAAAAAACTAACCCCCCTCCTCCTCCCTCCTCCCCTCTGCCTCTGAAATCTCTGGCTAGTAATACCTCCCCCTCCTCCTGCCCAGACTGAGCTCCCATGAGCCCTTGCTACTGTCTGAAAGTGCCTTGGCTCTCTGAAAACCTGTGGGTGTGGCTTGTTTAGTTTATAGGGAATTAGAGTATTAAAACAAAAAAGTATTTGGCTTGAGGAATGCCCTATAAACAATAGGAAAGGAACACAATTATGCAATGTGTAAAAGTTCATCTCGGATCCACTTTAAGCAAGCCATAGTTGGAATTTTTTTGGGGGGGGGGGCTCCCATATATTGCGCTGCAAGATGAGAGTGCTGCTAACCATTACACCACCGTACTGCCGCTTCTTTATCAGTTCTGGTACATAGGAGCAACACTACCTACTGCTGGTATCCAGTTGACACAATGGTCGCTGATTCTGCTAGGATCAACTACAATGACATTCCTCGTTTACCTCATCAAGTACTGCAAAATATTCCTGTTAGAGTGCATGCATACACAATCTTTTTTAACTTCACTGTACATGTATAATGTATACTTTCAAAGGGTTAAGTGGACATCCACTATGTAATGGAATAACTGAAGTTTTATTTGTCATCCAAGCTAATGTTTCCTGTTTGTTTTGGCAGATGGGAAGCTACATGTTAAAATCTTATTTTAGCATCCCATCATTTCTCATATTTGCTGGCAGTAGACTGTGATAATGTTCTTGGTTAAACAGACAATGGCCAAATTGTAAATTTAGCCATAAGGAAAAAAAACTTACACCAAGGGAACTGTTTAGAGCACTGTGCAAAAGGTATGAGATGTAATTTTGTATCTTTAATTCAAACTGTGCTGCTATTTATAACACTGATGTGACACATCAACAACTTAGTTTCAGTTGATCTACCTAAAAAATTGTTTTTGACAGTAAGTGCAAGTCTCTCCCAATTCTACTCAGTACACTAATCTCAAGTCAAGCCCTAATTACAGTTAATACTTACAATTATTTAAGAGGTTTGAGATATTATTATTTAGTATTTATATAGCACCAACATCTTCCGTAGCGCTCTGCAGAGTATATTGACACTTAGCTGCCCATCAGAGGGGCTACCAATCTAATCCTATGTATGTATTGTGTAGTGTACATATCGTAGTCTATTTTACGAGGAAGCCAATTCAGTTATCTTTATGTTTTTGGAATGCGGGAGGAAAGATGAGTACCTGGAGTAAACCCACGCAAACATGGGGAGAACATACAAACTCCTTGCAGATAGTGCCCTTGCTGGGATGCGAACTGGGGACCCAGCACTTCAAGGCGACAGTGCTAACCCCTATCTCATCATGTCTTTGGCCAGCCGGTAACATATAATGTTTACAAACATCATGTGATGCTAATTAATGGGTAGGGAGCACAGTGTTTGAAGAGGGTATTACAGCAAAAGAGGCCATTGGAACTGGCCCAGAAGACCAGTATACAATATTTGCAGTTTCAAGTCACTCTCCTCTCCAGTTAGTATAAAAAAATAAATCCACACCTACCTCCTTTCCTGCTGTGCGCCCGCTATGTAATTACTACCCAGTCTCCACATAGCCCTTTTTCCTTGGCTAGTACTAATTTTAAGCCATAAATATACCTGGCTAGTATACGTTTAACATGTTGCCTTATCACTGTGCCAAGGCAACATTTACCCTGTCCGATCTAGCACTTCTTTGGTGTGATCACAAGACTTCCAGGATGCTAAATGCTGGGCCAGATTAAATATTAAGGAGCTATTCATCAAAAATACAGTAATGATTTTTAAAAATATCTCCATTCGTTTTTAGTTTTACATTTCCACAGACTTACCTCTATACACGTTTCTCCATATTTATAAATGGTTGAAATGTGTTTTGTTCTATGGAGTTAGGCTTAGAAAAACTTATTTTTTTACTCTAATTTTATTGAAATTATCCTAAAAAAATGGTGATATTACTCAGAAAACTGGCAATATTGTTGTGCAAAATGGCGATAATATTCAGAAAAACTGGCAATAAAGCATCCATGTAATAGAAACGATGATCAGGAAGGCCTGTTACTGCAGGAATCCCTTAATTTGATGAATGTGACAGAAAAGAGAAATTTGTTTAGGATCTTATGCAGTGTTTCTTCTGGTGAAACAGGCAAATTGCTGAGGCAGTTGTCAGAAAATGAACAATATACATGGCACCTTTAGATTGTAAGCCTTGACTGGGCCTCCCCCCCTCCCTTAGTGTGTCCTTCTTAATTTTACTACCCCGGCAATTACACCCTTCTCATGGACTAACTCGTACTTATTTTGCCGGGTCTCTGTAAACTGCATTTTATACCCTAATTGTATGTATAACCTTGTGCTATGTTGTATAACCGTTTGCTACCTCTCCATTTGTCACCCCTTGTTGCAATGTATGTATCCCTATTTATTGTCCAGCGCTGCGTAATATGTTGGCGCTTTATAAATACAATAAATAATAATAATAATAATAGCTAATCAGAATGTTTACATCCTCCTGCGTGCTCCTAGTGTTAGCATTTGTGGCCTTGGGTGCTGTCACGGTTACCATCTAATTTATTTTCGGAAGGCTTGCCATATTTCCATTTACATGGACGAGGGGGAATCCCATTAATGTTACTACCCCCTCCCTCCATCTAGCTAAAATGTCTAAATGTGCAGTGTAGCCTGCTCATTGCAGCCTTTAGTGTAGGCTACTCAAGTTGGTAGTTGCTGCAAAACAGTGAGAGCAATTGTACATGCATTTTTTTGTCATTAAAGAGTTTAATTTAAAATATATTGCTAACACTAAGCTGTTATCAGGAATTGCAAAAGTAAAAGCTGTTCAAAATTAAATGTTCCTTCTTTAGTATTGAAAACAGGCACTTATCAAGGCATGCATCCTGGGTAGTACTGGGAAGAAATGCCAACAAATACCTTAAAGCCAAACATGCTCTATCCGTAACTTAAGTAGCACATTGTACTCATTAGTTTCCAAGCACTTCAGAAATTATATGTAAAAATAGAACCAAGAGCCCAATATAGTGTAGTAAGTATTGACAATTGAGTAAATTAAACGAGTATAATATATAGTCACAAACCAGGATTACCTCCAAGTAACCACTGTACAGGCAGGTGAGTAGATTAGCCTGTCCTCACTCAGGATTAAGAAGTTGCTCTCTGTAGACAGGAGAAAGAAAGGGGTATCCTCCTCCTATCAATTATAACGTAATGAAGAACAGAGGCGCCAACAGGATAAAATCAATTCTTAAAACTTTTAAATTTGCTTAAGAGGCAGTGGTGGACTTACCCACAGAGGCGCTTATCGTAACCTTGAGACTGTACTGTGTGTACTCCTATTTTTTATTGCCTGAGGAAGCAGGAATATACCTGCGAAACGCGTTGCAAAAACGTCTGGAGTGTACCAATAAATGTGATTGTTTTGAATACACAGTTTTTGCATCTTCTTGTAAGTCCATCACTGCCTCCTAAGCAATTTTAAAAGTTTTAAGAATTGATTTTATCCTGTTGGCACCTCTGTTCTTCATTACGTTATACTTCAGAAATTATGATGGGCAAAGCGCATACTTCAGAGATTAAAGTGCAACTAAACATCTCTGCTCTAAAAGATTAGCCACAGCTTCATTATCTTTATGAAAAAAAAACATTTTCTTAATTGTTATTTATGGAATATCTTTAAAAAAACTGGTTTCACTTCTGCAGGAAGCACTGAAAGGGTTAAGCCTCAGTGTTTACTTTATTGAGAACTGCCTTGGCAGAGTTCTCCTGTGGTCTATTCACAGTTGTTGATGGAACTAATTAGACTGGTTTATCTGCCTAAACCTCCACTCAACGGCGGCTAAATCGTCGATTTGCGATTTAATATGGGATTATACACATACAGTGGCTTGCAAAAGTATTCGGCCCCCTTGAAGTTTTCCACATTTTGTCACATTACTGCCACAAACATGAATCAATTTTATTGGAATTCCACATGAAAGACCAATACAAAGTGGTGTACACGTGAGAAGTGGAACGAAAATCATACATTATTCCAAACATTTTTTACAAATCAATAACTGCAAAGTGGGGTGTGCGTAATTATTCATCCCCTTTTGGTCTGAGTGCACTCAGTTGCCCATAGGCATTGCCTGATGAGTGCTAATGACTAAATAGAGTGCACCTGTGTGTAATCTAATGTCAGTACAAATACAGCTGCTCTGTGACGGCTTCAGAGGTTGTCTAAGAGAATATTGGGAGCAACAACACCATGAAGTCCAAAGAACACACCAGACAGGTCAGGGATAAAGTTATTGAGAAATTTAAAGCAGGCTTAGGCTGCAAAAAGAATTCCAAAGCCTTGAACATCCAACGGAGCACTGTTCAAGCGAACATTCAGAAATGGAAGGAGTATGGCACAACTGCAAACCTACCAATACAAGGCCGTCCACCTAAACTCACAGGCCAAACAAGGAGAACGCTGATCATAAATGCAGTCAAGGGGCCCATGGTGACTCTGCGCGAGCTGCAAAGATCTACAGCTCAAGTGGGGGGAATCTGTCCATAGGACAACTATTAGTCATACACTGTATAAAGTTGGCCATTATGGAAGAGTGGCAAGAAGAAAGCCATTGTTAACAGAAAAGCATAAGAAGTCCCATTTGCAGTTTGCTACAAGCCATGTGGGGGACACAGCAAACATGTGGAAGAAGGTGCTCTGGTCAGATGAGACCAAAATGAAACTTTTGGCCAAAATGGAAAACGCTATGTGTGGCAGAAAACTAACACTGCACATCACTGAGAACACACCATCCCCACTGTCAAATATCGTGGTGGCAGCATCATGCTCTGGGGGTGCTTCTCTTCAACAGGGACAGGGAGGCTGGTCAAAGTTGATGGGAAGATGGATGGAGCCAAATACAGGGCAATCTTGGAAGAAAACCTCTTGGAGTCTGCAAAACACTTGAGACTGGGGCGGAGGTTCACCTTCCAGGAGGACAACGACCCTAAACATAAAGCCAGGGCAACAATGGAATGGTTTAAAACAAAACATATCCATGTGGCCCAGTCACAGTCCAGATCTAAATCCAATTGAGAATATGTGGCAAGATCTGAAAACTGCTGTTCACAAACGCTGTCCATCTAATCTGGCTGAGCTGGAGCTGTTTTGCAAAGAAAAATGGGCAAGGATTTCAGTCTCTAGATGTGCAAAGCTGGTAGAGACATACCCTAAAAGACTGGCAGCTGTAATTGCAGCAAAAGGTGGTTCTACAAAATATTGACTCAGGGGGCTGAATAATTACGCACACCCCACTTTGCAGTTATTGATTTGTAAAAAATGTTTGGAATAATGTATGATTTTCTTTCCACTTCTCACATGTACACCACTTTGTATTGGTTTTTCGCGTGGAATTCCAATAAAATTGATTCATGTTTGTGACAGTAATGTGACAAAATGTGGAAAACTTCAAGGGGGCCGAATTCTTTTGCAAGCCACTGTATATAAGGGGACCCCTTTCTCTTACCCCCCATCTCCGAAGAAGCAGAGGAGTCTGTGATACGTATAAGATCGAGTGCGGGGGCGGACATCCAGTGTTACCTATCCTGAACCTTGTAGGTAAGCGGCCTTTTTTTCTTGCCTCCCACCTGGCAGGATTTATTGATAGGTTGCTATATGTAGTTGCTGTATCTATGGTGATTCTGGTTCTACAGTACTATTTTGTTTGTTTGGAAAACATTGAGGTAGTGGATAATCTTGGTCTGTTAGCAGCTTGCTTACTGTGTACAGCATATATACAGTATATGGCATGGTTTGGTGATAGCATACATTTGTGTATTCAATATTTTTCATATGAATATATTGATGCATCGGATAACACCCCTTGCAGTGTTTTCATTGATTTTATACAGGGATAAGTTCCATCAAACTTCATATCTATTTGTTTAACATTGTTTTAAAGGCTTTTTTTATAGAGAACACATAAAAGTGCATTTCTTAAGCAACTGCTGTGTATGGAGAATAAAGACTTTTCATTGTTTGCTGTACAAGAAATTGAGCCTGCTATAAACTAGAGTCAACAGGTGCGTGTAGTCTGTTCTCTGATGCTCACACTGTAACAAAAATTTATTTTTTCGCCATTTTTTTTCCAATTAACTAGACAATTTTAGCTCATTTTTTGTCTCCTGATATTTTCTGTTGGCACCTGTTTAAATATGACATAAATAAATAGAGATATTTCTGAAAACTGGATATATATTCAACTTATCTTAATTAAAAAAAATAGGCCCCTTAATGTAGTCTCAAAGATGTGGTTGTAAAAAAGCTAAGTTGCCTTATTTAAAATTCTTAAAGAAACCCATCAATTAATAAACAAAATGGCTTAAGCTAAGTACACATATAAGATAAAAGTCTTTGGAAATTGAAAGATCACAGACCAATTTTGCCACCTTCAGTGTAGTATGAGAGCCATACCTACACAGTCTATTCTATTAAGCTGAGTACACCCATCAGATGCAAACTGAGACATTTATCTGTCACATAGGTTTGTCAGGGAGATTTGAAAGACTGATCTTTCTAAAGATGCACACATGCAAAAGATCAGTATCTGCAAAATGCTTTCATAGTCTATGATATCTAAAGATCTCATACACACCTTGTTTAACAGGCGGTCATCTGCAGATCAGAACCACCAGGATGGATCTGGAGTCTCCTAGCCTCCTTTCAAACAACCTAATCCATCCTGAAGTGCATGGTCTATTACACGACAAACTAGGTCTATCAAATATTTTCCATCTGAGATCCACTTACTGGAGGCACATTAACAACCAAAGAGAGAGAGATATATGGATCTCAATACTAGAGATGGCCTGAACCTCCGATTAAATTTCCGCAAAAGTTTGGTTCACGCGAACTTTCGTGAACCGCAATAGACTTCAATGGGGAGGCGAACTTTGAAAATTAGAAATACTTATGCTGGCCAGGAAAGTGATGGAAAAGATGTTTCAAGGGGTCTAATATCTGAGTTTTTGCATGGATGAGTGGGATAGACAAAAGTCCCGGGGGAAAATCGGGCTTTGACGCAAAGCAGCGTTTTAAGTGCAGAAATCACATTGAATGCTAAATTGCAGGCCTAAAGTGCTTTCAAACATCTTGCATGTGTATACATCAATCAGGGAGTGTAATTGGAGTACTGATTCACACTGACACATCAAAACTCACTGTGTAATGCACCGCAAACAGCTGTTTGTGTTGTGACGACTGTGCTGGACTGGTGCGCATCATGGCGAGATTGCTGTTCAGTACCTGTAATGAGAATCTGTTATGGAGGGCAAGTCTGCCATTGTGACCACGGGTAATGGCAGGAAAATCAGGGTTCGATTCCGGTCCGGAGTGGGAGCCTGAGAACCGGCTACCACCACCACACATCCAAGTAAGGACCCATTTGCTTTATAAGTAATGTACCTGCCCTGACCATGCTTTGCAGACCAGGCATCTGTGGTCAGATGGACCCTTGACCCAGCGCAAGATGAACCAAATCAAAAGCATTTGCCAAGAATGTGTTATGGAGGGCAAGTCTGCCATTCATTCAACTGTGTGAAACTTTCAATGGTACTTTCTCAGTACCACGGTGACCACGGGTAATGGCCAAGGAATCCTGGTTTGATTCCGGTCCGGAGTGGGAGCCTAAGAAACGGCTACCACCACCACACATCCAAGGAAGGCAGCAGGCATGCTGTGGGCAAAGGAGCAGGAACGGCTACCACCACACATCCAAGGAAGGCAGCAGGCAGGCTGTGGGCAAAGGAGCAGGAACGGCTACCACACATCCAAGGAAGGCAGCAGGCATGGCATGCATGTCCCGAGGTAGTGACCAAAAATAACAATACAGGAGGACTTTTGAGGCGTCACGACAGCGCGACCTCGAACAGACCTGCCAGGTGGCCTGCCTCTGGCTCTGCCTTTTGTTTTGTCCATATTGGGGGGGATGAAGTGAAAGGTATGCACTGACTTGACTAATACAATGTGCAGTCACACAGGTGTAGTTAACAGGTATGCACGGAGTGGTATATCACACTGCGTGCACTCATGTAGGTAGGTGGGTGCACTGAACACAACAGGTAGGTATATGCAGTGATGGGTATTACAAATGTGCACCTGTCACACACATGTACCATGAATAGGTACAGTGACTGGTGGTATTAAATTATGCAGGAGAACAGAGGCGCCAAGAGGATACCTTTGACAGAGGTGCCTGGCTCTTCTACTGACCACATATGCTATTGCTCCGTTGTTATTGCCTGATGAAGCGGGATCAAACCTGCGAAACGCGTTGCATATTTGGAGATCATAAATAAAATATATTGACTGTCTTTACTACAGTCGTCGTGTGTCTACTTGGAGGAGGTAAGTCCACCACTACCTCCTCTATTTACCAAGAATTTGTTTTTTAAGCTCATTTAGCTTCCTTTTATCCTCTTGGAGCCTCTGTTCTCCTGCATAATATTGCGTCCACCCTGGATGGAAGGTTGAACCCCTTTTTCTCATCTACAGAGAGCGACTTCTTATTCCTGAGTGAGATCAGGAAAATCTCCCCACCGGCCTTTACAGTGGTTGCTAGTAACTATTTACCAGTACATATTACACTATTGGGGCTCTTGGTCTTCCTTGTTTTGGTGTTATTAAATATCACTCTGCGTGCACTCATGTAGGTAGGTGGGTGCACTGAACACAACAGGTAGGTATATGCAGTGATGGGTATTACAAATGTGCACCTGTCACACACACGTACCGTGAACAGGTAGAGTGACTGGTGGTATTAAATATCACACTTCGTGCACTCACGTAGGTAGGTGGGTGCACTAAACACAACAGGTAGGTATATGCAGTGATGGGTATTACAAATGTGCACCTGTCACACACATGTACCATGAACAGGTGGAGTGACTGGTGTTATTAAATATCACTCTGCGCGCACTCACGTAGGTAGGTGGGTGCACTGAACACAACAGGTAGGTATATGCAGTGATGGGTATTACAAATGTACCCCTGTCACACATACACACACGCAGGTACTGCTGTGAACAGGTGCAATGACTGGTGGTATTAACAATGCGTGCACTCACGTAGGTAGGTAGGTAGGTGCACTGAACAGTGAACAGGTGCAGTGATTGGGATGGGATTACAAATCTGCAGCTGCCTGTCACACACACACAGGTAGTCACTGAACGTGCTGGGCCTGGCAGTGGCACAGTATGAATTACACCAAAGGCCAGCTGCGACTGACTGACAGGGTTGTATATAATGCAAGTGGGCCACACAAAAAAAAGATCACAAGAACAAGATTAGCTCTCAAAAGAGCTGTTGAGGGTGTTTTTTTAGCAATAAGAATCAGCAAGGAGCAAGCTAACAAGCCTACAAGAGCCTAACTAAGCTTCCCCTATGAGAGTCTGCAGCAGCTCTCCCTTCTCTAATTACTGCAGGCACACGAGTGAGTCCAATGCCTGACGCTGCCTGCCTTTTTATAAGGGAGGGGGGAGTGGCTCCAGTAGGGAGTGTAGCCTGATTGGCTACAATGTGTCTGCTGACTGTGATGTAGAGGGTCAAAGTTGACCCTAATGATGCACTCTGGGGGCGAATCGAACTTCCAGAAAAGTTTGCGGTTCTCCGTGAACGCGAACCCTGGAAGTTCGCCGGGAACAGTCCGCCGGCAAACAGTTTGG
Organism: Hyperolius riggenbachi; assembly: GCF_040937935.1. NCBI lineage: Eukaryota > Metazoa > Chordata > Amphibia > Anura > Hyperoliidae > Hyperolius > Hyperolius riggenbachi. The sequence continues at coordinate 249,723,765 of NC_090651.1, forward strand.
GCCATCTCTACTCAATACTAATAATTATACTAGTGATTATCATCCAATAATAATTGGATGTGTGTAACAGGCTTAAAGGACAACTGAAGTGAAAAGAATATGGTGTCCCCCTCCAGTCATCTTTGTTCACACTTCCACCATAAAAAAAAATAGTATTATGAGTAGTAACAAAGGCAAATAACCAGGGATGGATTAATAACAGCAGCTTGCCACAGACTGCACAGGCCTGGTAAGAAAGAGGCATCCATCCTCTGAACTAGTCTCTTCACAAATAAAGACCACAAAATCAGTGCTTGTTGGTTTACCAAGTAAAATCAACAAGCTTAATAAAATATACACAGGACAGGATCCACTGCAGAGAACAGACTAAACAGTAAATTCAAACAGCGCCATCTAGTGATTACTTCCAATACTGTAAAATATAAAGTAAATAAGAATACTAATCTTCCCTCAGCAAGAACAGAATTATCAACAGTGTCTGCTGGAAGTTGGATAATGATCTAGCCTACTACAGGAAGAGAAACCATCACACCTGACATGCATAGCCACAGAACATGGCTGTGTCTTCTTCTGTGATCATTCACCATAGGCTGCACCATGTTACTAAAGCAGTCCCTGCAGCTACATGACCTGGTGGTATTATTTCATCCTGCCGTAGTGTGGGGGGAAGGGGAGTGGTATAGGGCACACTACACACATCCACGTATAAATAGTACTAGGCAGTTCTATAGCGGTGCCATCTTCTGCAGTTGATTTACAGAGTACCTTAATCATCCATGTTACTAACTGTTCCTCAAGGGGCTCACAGTCTAGTGCAGCACTGAAGATTCATGTGTACATAGCTCCCAACTGTCCCTCTTTCGGAGGGACAGTCCCTCTTTGGGAGCCTCTGTCCCTCTTTAATCCTCATGTGTCCCTCTTTCAAGACTTTGTCCCTCTTTCTATCCAAATATGTATATGTCTCTACTAAAAATGTGTTTGATTGACTCTTAACTTTATTCCCATCCTTTAAATTGATATATTACTAATTTTAAAATGTTAATATGAAGGAGAATGAACCAGGATAGAAAGGACCATGAGGTGTGAATTATAAAACAACATATTTTTCTTATCAAATCTTTATGGTATGTGTGACTAGGGTTGTTACAGGGGCGTGGTCAGGGGTGTGGCTTAAGTGTCCCTCTTTCTCATCTCAAAAAGTTGGGAGGTATGTGTGTATAATACTTTAGCCGGGAGGGTGAGTAATGTATCTATCACAACTGACACTTGTTTCCAGTCATGCAGTGGCACAGCTAAGGAGCTTTGCCCCCCCCCCCAACACACACACACATACACACACAAGCATTATATACATTATATACATAACAATGTATACGATGCACCAAACTTGCCAAGGTATCAGAGCCCTTAACCATTGCACTATCTAGGCATTCCCGTCCACTAGCCAGCAGAGTCCTCCGGTTCCCCATCCACTGATCATTGCACAGTACATGTGTCAGTGGTTGCTGCTAAAACAATCACCTGATGCTACCACAGAGGATTTTTTCAAGCACAAATAGCCAATGTTTTGTGCTAGTCTTTAGGAATCTCCATCCACTAGAAAAGTCAAATTGCTGTCATGAAGACAATATTCAGTGTTACATATTTTCGACCCATATGCAATTAACTTTTCTCCTGGGTTTTCTCCTAAGTGATATTTTTAAATGTCAATCAATCAATACAATCCCTTTTAATTTGCCAGCAAGCAAGAACATACTCAAAATAGTTTTGACAGTACTCTTTTTTACCTACTTGTTGGTACTTTTTCATTTGCAAAGTGCTAAAAAGTTCTTTTAAAGAGAAGAAGAAAAAACTCAGGAGAAAAAGTTAATTGCATATGGGCCTTGATATGATCTTGGGTATAAACATACACATGATAATCATTTTGATATGTATTCCTTCATCTATGTATCTATCTCTTTATGCTTTGTGGCATAACTATAGCTGCTCATTGCCATTAATTCACACCACCTTTGTTGCACGGAATCTTTCCTGTCATGGCTCCCATAGCTGGTATGGATTAGGCTGGCGGCTGTCCAATGCATTTTCCGTGTAGAATAGATCTATATGCCCGCTCCCTGATTAACAGTGTTCTTTTGTGCTAAGAATGCTAACTCCAGCCAAGTTTAGCTACACAGCAGAGGTGAGAAAGTGAATGTTAATGGAGAAGGATAGAATCCATGGGTTAACATGAAGGATAGCTGTGCCCCCCTGTCCCCCTCCACAAACACAAAGGTGCTTTCTAAACATCTGTTCCATTTTACAGCAGCGTTACGCGCTTTGTTACAGCACCCTACTCCGAGCTTGCAGACAGCGTTACAGCTTCCTGCTGTACATATTTTTCAATAACTTAATGGACTAAAAATGTGCTTTTAACTGAAAAAGTATTGTGGCTCTGGAATGTGTGGCCTTGTGTTACAAAATTCATTAAATTAATGGATGAAAATGAAGAGTGAAGTCGGCAAAAAAGAACAAATTAAACTGACTCTTCCCTTTCATTACAAATAGTTACAAAACTATATTAGTGCTCTGAACAACTTTTCTTTTTTAATTTAGTGTTATTAACAATTATCTTTCAATTTAAAGGGATTCCGAGGTGAGAATCAGCTGATGAGATAGACGTGTATGTACAATGGCAAGCATACAAATAACTAGGCTGTGTTCCTTTTTTTTTCAATGGGTCATATATTTTAGCTCTGGCATAAAACATTACAAACGTAAAAAGCAGATTTAAACATAAAATAAAACTGGGGGATATCTCAAAAAGTATTTTTTAGGAGTAGGAGGATAGATACAATTGTCAATCTCATCCGTTTATTTTCACCTTGGTATTCCTATTAAATATGCAGCCAGCTACTGATTTACAAAAACAAATTAAGGTGAAAGTCTTTTATTTGCCAGCCTGGTATCTGTACTCTGTGTGGCGTGACCAAACAGTCTAGAGACTTCACTTCTTCCTGCACAAGTAATTAGTTATACAGAGCAAGAGCTTGTTTCTTATTTTGCACACCTGGTCCGATTCAGTGGATTTACACAGTTTACATTTTTATCATGACCAGTGCAGTTTCTAGGCTAAAATGCACCCAGGGCGAGGGTGTAAAAATTGCGCCCCCCCCCCCCCCCCGAGCAAGGTTTGGGTGCCCGCAGTATAGGTTAGCCAGGTCTAGTTGCACTTAGTATAGGTCCCCCCAGTATAGGTACCCCAGTATAGGTAGCCAGCTATAGGTACCCCAGTATAGGTAGCCAGGCATAGGTGAGCCAGTATAGTTGCCCCCGCTATAGGTTAGCCAGGTAGGTGCCTCCAGTATAGGTAGCCAGTATAGTTGCCCCCAGTATAGGTTAGATAAGCAGGCGCCCCTGGTATAAGTTAGATAGGTAGGTGCCCCAGTACAGGTTAGCTAGGTGGGTGCCTCTAATATAGGTAGCCAGAATAGTTGCCCCCAGCATAGGTTAGATAGGTAGGTGCCCCCAGTATAGGTTATTTAGGTAGGTGCCTGCAATAAAGGTAGCCAGTATAGTTGCCACCTGTATAGGCTAGCTTGGTAGGTAGGTGCCCCCAATACAGGTTAGATAAGTGCCCCTAGTATAGGTTAGATAGGTAGTTGCCCCCCCAGTATAGGTTAGATAAGTAGCTGCCCCCCAGTATAGGTTAGATAGGTAGGTGCCCCTCAGTATAGGTTAGATAGGTAGGTGCCCCCCAGTATAGGTTAGATTAGGTAGCTGCCCCCCAGTATAGGCTAGATTAGACAGGTGCCCCCCCCCCCAGTATAGGTTAGATTAGGTAGCTGCCCCCCCCCCCAGTATAGGTTAGATAGGTAGGTGCCCCCCTAGTATAGGTTAGATTAGGTAGCTGCCCCCCCCCAGTATAGGTTAGGTAGGTGACCCCCAGTATAGGTTAGGTAGGTGCCCCCCAGTATAGGTTAGATAGGTAGGTGCCCCCCAGTATAGGTTAGATTAGGTAGCTGCCCCCCAGTATAGGCTAGATTAGACAGGTGCCCCCCAGTATAGGTTAGATTAGGTAGCTGCAAACCCCAGTATAGGTTAGATAGGTAGGTGCCCCCCTAGTATAGGTTAGATTAGGTAGCTGCCCCCCCCAGTACAGGTTAGGTAGGTGACCCCCAGTATAGGTTAGGTAGGTGCCCCCCAGTATAGGTTTGATTAGGTAGCTGCCCCCCAGTATAGGTTAGATTAGGTAGCTGCCCCCCCCCCAGTATAGGTTAGGTAGGTGCCCCCCAGTATAGGTTAGGTAGGTGCCCCCCAGTATAGGTCAGGTAGGTGCCACCAGTATAGGTTAGATTAGGTAGCTGCCCCCCAGTGTAGGTTAGATAGGTAGCTGCCCCCCAGTGTAGGTTAGATTAGGTAGGTGCCCCCCAGTATAGGTTAGATAGGTAGCTGCCCCCCAGCATAGGTTAGATTAGGTAGGTGCCCCCCAGTATAGGTTAGATAGGTAGCTTGCCCCCAGTGTAGGTTAGATTAGGTAGCTGCCGCCCAGTGTAGGTTAGATTAGGTAGGTGCCCCCCAGTATAGGTTAGATAGGTAGCTGCCCCCCAGTGTAGGTTAGATAGGTAGCTGCCCCCCAGTGTATGTTAGATTAGGTAGGTGCCCCCCAGTATAGGTTAGATAGGTAGCTGCCCCCCAGTGTAGGTTAAATTAGGTAGCTGCCCCCCAGTGTAGGTTAGATAGGTAGCTGTCCCCTGTAATGGAGGGGGGAGCCGGAGCCGCGGGGAGGGCAGCCAGACCTCTCCCACCCTCACCCGGGCCGCCCTCCGTGCTCCCCCCTCAGATGCAGAGCGAGCAGCCAGGAAGCGTTGTTTACAACTCACCTCCCTGGCTCCAAGCACTGCTCTCTCGCCGCCGGTCTTCTCCTATCTGCCCACATGCTGATACACATGCTGCTTCTGGCTAAACAGGAAGCAGCGTGTGTATAAGTGTGTATACAGAGAGGAGACAGGCGGTGAGAGAGCAGCGCTTGGAGCCAGCAAGGTGAGTTGTAAACAGCGCTTCCTGCCTGCTCGCTTGCTCTGCATCTGAGGGGGAGCATGGAGGGTCGGCCCAGGAGAGGGAGGGAGAGGTCGGGCTGCCCTTCCCACAGCTCCGGCTCCCCCCTCCATTACAACGCCCCCCTCCCAACAGCGCCCCGGGCGGCGGCACGCCCCGCACGGCCCTAGAAACGGGCCTGATCATGACTACAGAGCTGTTTTATTGCACAAACATGGTCATGCTAACATAGCATGCACTCTTAACGTACGCACCATCCTTTGAAGTGCCGAACAATGCGATGGAAGTGCACCCACTACTACCTTAATTAACGTAGTAGCGGCCGAGCTAGTGAAGTATCGCGGTCAAACTACCATCACATCACGCAGAAGTAGGAATAAGGATCGTGCATAAGTTAAGAACGCATACTATGCTGACAGGACTGTGCGTATCGTGCGCATGGTTTTATTAACTCACGCTGCTTATTGTGTCTTATTTGGAAATGCAATGGTAATTGGTTTAATCTAAATGTGGCCTTTTGTGGGGACCTGGGGGACAATTCTGAAGACTTCAGGAGAAAACATTATAACCCCCTATTTGGTTTATTGGTCTTACCTTTTACACATGGGACCATGTATATGGGGTTTTAGGAAACGTATTTTTACATTTGCCAGAGTTGTATGCTTATCTGATCACTCCAGGTGATTGGATAGCACTATGAACCCACATTCCATCAAGTGGGTACCCCCACCAGGCACAAAGATCTGTCCTCAGATCCCTCATGCTCATCAGCAGACAGATCGCTCTAAAACAGAGGGAGGATTTTTGCTGTCCCTCTTTTTAGCAGTTCTTGAAGCAGAGGGTTGTGCTATGCTTTGTTTCAGAGCCTGCCATCTCTGATGTCATGTGACTGAGAGGAGGGGCTATGCTGCTGTTATAACTTACCCATCCAGGCCCCAGTGTCTGGTTTATGCTGTTAGTGCATGCACAGACTCATTTTGAGATTTACAGTGGTTTGCAAAGGTATTCGGCCCCCTTGAAGTTTTCCACATTTTGTCATATTACTGCCACAAACATGAATCAATTTTATTGAAATTCCACGTGAAAGACCAATACAAAGTGGTGTCAGCGCCGGCCCTAGACTTTTTGCCGCCTGAGGCAAAATTATAAAAAATCGCCGCCACCCCCAGCCGTGGGGGGGGCGCCGAGCTGGAGGGGTAGCGGGCAGAAAGGCAGGGCCGGCGCTATAATAAAGGCAGAGAAGGCAGCTGCCCTAGGGCCCCGGCCGCCTGGGGGGCCCCGGCCCCCGCTGGCAGCCTGGGACACTGTCTGTGCTGTGCTGCTGCTGCCTGTGTGTCCTGGCCTGCTGCAGGCCTGACTCTGCCCTGTGTGTGGATGCCGGCTGGGTGCGGTGCGGAGACTCACCGCGAGTTAAAAATTTGAGCCTGGCCAGCCCAGAGCTGGGGATCGGGGCCTGTAGCGGAGATGGTCACGGACGGGGAGGAAGGAACTGAAGAAGAGATACGTACCGCAACCGCCGGTTCCAGCGTCGGGTCTCCATGGAAACCACCCGGCGTCCTGACTCTTGACCTCTTCCATTCAGCGCTGCCGGGCCCGGCTCCACCTCCACCGGAAGAGGTGAGTGATTCCCCCGCCCGTTGCCTCTTCATCATATGCAGGCTTGTACTTAACGCTGGAGGGGAGCGCAGATCGGGGGACCCAGGCGAGGGAGGGGGAGTCCGACACCCGTCCCCGCTGCTAGGCCCAATACCCCCTTTCTGCCCACTACCCCTCCAGCTCAGCGGGCGGCCCCCAGCGCATGGACAGGCGGGTGCCGCCCCCCCCCAGATCTGCCGCCTGAGGCAAATGTTTCACCCCACCTCATGAGCGGGCCAGCCCTGAGTGGTGTACACGTGAGAAGTGGAACGAAAATCATAGATGATTCCAAACATTTTTTAAAGAAAAATAACTGCAAAGTGGGGTGTGCGTAATTATTCAGCCCCCTGAGTCAATACTTTGTAGAACCACCTTTTGCTGCAATTACAGCTGCCAGTCTTTTAGGATATGTCTCTACCAGCTTTGCACATCTAGGCGGCCTTGTCTTGATAGGTTTACAGTTGTGCCATACTCCTTCCATTTCTGAATGATCGCTTGAACAGTGCTCCGTGGGATGTTCAAGGCTTTGGAAATCTTTTTGTAGCCTATGCCTGCTTTAAATTTCTCAATAACTTTATCCCTGACCTGTCTGGTGTGTTATTTGGACTTCATGGTGTTGTTGCTCCCAATATTCTCTTAGACAACCTCTAAGGCCGTCACAGAGCAGCTGTGTTTGTACTGACATTAGATTACACACAGGGGCACTCTATTTACTCATTAGCACTCATCAGGCAATGTCTATGGGCAACTGTCTGCACTCAGACCAAAGGGGGCTGAATAATTACGCACACCCCACTTTGCAGTTATTTATTTGTAAAAAAATGTTTGGAATCATGTATGATTTTCATTCCACTTCTCACGTGTACACCACTGTGTTGGTCTTTCACATGGAATTCCAATAAAATTGATTCATATTTGTGGCAGTGATATGACAAAATGTGGAAAACTTCAAGGGGGTGAATACTTTTGCAAACCACTGTATGTGCTTTCACAGCATGCATTCACATTTAGCATTACTTACAATGTGCATGTGCATTAGGCTCAGACTGCAGGACACTAGTGTCTCCTCTCCAGCTGGGTACTAGTCCTTGCCAATCTTGACATAAAGCCACTTTAAAGAGGAACTCTAGTGAAAATAACGTAATGAACAAAAGTGCTTCATTTTTACAATAATTATGTATAAATGATTTAGTCAGTGTTTGCCCATTGTAAAATCGTTCCTCTCCCTGATTTACATTCTGACATTTATCACATGGTGACATTTTTACTGCTGGCAGGTGATGTCAGTGGCAGGAGATGCTGCTTGCTTTTTTGGCAGTTGGACCCAGCTATAAACAGCTGTTATTTCCCGCAATGCGGTTCACAGATAGGAAACTGTCAGGACCATGGTCCTGATATCACACTGTGAGAGGGGTTTCACCACAATATCAGCCATACAGAGGCCCCTGATGCTCTGTTTGTAAAAAGGAAAAGATTTCTCATGGGAAAGGGGGTATCAGCTACTGATTGGGATGAAGTTGAATTCTTGGTTACGGTTTCTCTGTAACATTTGTTTTCCCCTATCGCCCCAGCTTGTATTTGACCTGTTTTTGAACTGTCACAACTTTGGACCGTGTACACAATTTTGATTCTTGCAGCTTACCTTTGACCTTCAACTTGTTTATCGACTCTTTTGCCTGTTGCCAGGCCTGACCTCTTGCTTGTTCCTAAAAAGCCTCTCCCCCCCCCCCCCCCCCCCACCTCAGATATTGGTTTGTACTCCAGACAGGATCATCATCAATGGAATGTGTTACTAGTTGGGCAATCCCAGGGCAACATTGTAGTGAGTCACCTACTGTGACAGGATGAGGGTCCATACACCATGAGCAGACCTACAATTGGGAGATAACTCATTTATTCCATTTCAACCAGTAGATCTCCATCTAACACAGTAGTAAAAATCCAAAACGCCATTGAAGAATATACAAAAAATCTGCCCAATAAAGGCTCGTACAAACATTTGACTAAAGTCACCTGAGGTGAGGCGGCCAATAACGACCACCTCATCCAATAATCAGGCATGTATACAGTGACCCCCAACTCACTCCCAGGGATGGCCGATAGTATTGTTTACACCGCTCCCCCGCCTACCACGTGATGTCACGAAGTGCCACTCAGACTATGGCCCATCATCCCTTGTGGTGTGCTCTGGTGAAGACCTGCAGCCATTCAGACTCCCCGCCTTGGGAGAACCTGCGCCTACCACTGGTGCCAGGATCAACAGTTCTTTGCAGTTCATGACAGCTGCCTTTTGAAAGCTTTTCATGAGGTAGACACATTCAGCACTATGGAAAGCTAGTCTTGCAATGGTAGCAGTTGGCCACAGCACGTGACGTGATGTGCTTTGGCGCTTTGTCATAACACATGAGTTTGCACTTAACCAAAGTGAGGAATTAAGTCTGAATGCTAGAGGTATGAGTTAGGTGCTGTGACCAATGGTGACGTTAGCACTGGTTACTGTAGCCTGAGTAAAGTTTAGTCCATCAGACCTTTTGTCGCTTCAGCTGGCCAAACAGCATACATTCTTGCATAGCTGGCCTTTGACCTGAGCGAATGGAGCAGTCGCTCAGGGAGCCGGCTTCCGAAGGGGGCACCTGCTTCTGGCTACCTACACTGAGAGCACCAACACCTGACTTCCTATGCTGGGGGCACCTATACATGGCTACCTATATTGAGGGAACCTACAAATGCAATCCTATACTGGGGGCACCTATACCTGGCTACCTACCTACCTATACTTAGTCTCAGGGCATTTTATTGGGGGGATGCATTGCGCTATAACGTGTGGTGCAAATTGTCGGTGCTATGCTATCATTCCAAACTTGGGGGGGCTAACTGTCACGATAATGCACTCTTTCCATCCATTTCGTATTTTTTTATTATACATATGTGATGCGTTGCAGAGATCTGAGTATTTTGCGTGATGTGTGATGAATTCAAAAAGGTTGGGAACCACTGTAGGTAAATCAGGAGAAAAGATGAATTGCATATGGGCCTGTGTGTGTGTTTGCGTGCGTGTGCACAGGCGAAGAAGATGAGGGGGGGGCACCACAATCAGGTTTTGCTCAGGGCTGTGAAACCTAAGGCCGGCCCTGCGTTCTTGATGTGGATACTGACATTGGGCTCATTCAACCCACAGGCAGTGCAGTGTCATGAATTAATGCCATGCATGAATTTGTTGTATGAAAATGCAATGCATGTGATGTAGAAAGTGTCCTGATAGGAATTTTCACTTTGCTACGGACAAGACAGTGCCTTTATTTTGAATCTATATATTACAAGGATTAATGGCAAACATTTCGTCAGCTTTTATATCCATACAAAACACAGTTAATCCACAGTGCTTCTAACAAAAATTAGTAAAGTTTATTGCCAGTGAGTGGACTAGTGCAGATTTTGAAAATTAGTAATGTAGGCTGCTACTCTGTGCAGATAATTACTCTTCAATGAAGTGGGGGTTTCTAGACAGTCTCATTGCAGTAGAGTAAGCAGAGTGCTGTTGCCAAGGTTGCAAAGAAAAGCAACATTGGTTGATGCGAGAGCCAGATTCCAGGCTCTGTGGGAATGTCTGTTCCTGCTGTCTAGATTATATCATCCCCACTGTTCAGAATGGAAGGGGGCCGGCACAGTCTGAGTCTGTTTGTGAACATTGCAGCCTATTGTACAGACAGTCAGCGGTGCAGGAAGTGGCAAATGTCTAGGCTCACCAGGTACCAGGTATTTTACAAGTGATTTATTTGGTATCTGCTAATACAGCTTCTACATAGACATCAACAAACTCTGCTACTGTGTGCCTACACACACATAAAAAACATTTGTGCCTGAACTTGCAATGTAATACTCAAGATGTTTGCAAGCACCTAGTGGGTTAGTTATGTGCTACTGTTCATTCTGAAAATTAGGAGAACTTAGTAATCAACTGATGGATATAAGATAAGTGGCAAATGATCCAGTTCCCTTTATGAGATCATACAATAACCATTATGTCTAGGCAGAGGCATAACCAGAGGGGAGCAGCAGCTGCAATAGCAGGGGGCACATAGCTGTGGGGAGCCCCAACTACTAACCTTCCCTTCCTCTGATACAGGGGACTATACTTCAGATCAGGTGTTTTTGTGGCTACACTTGTTATGGGAGTGTAGATCATGATAGCTGTAGTTGTTTTATGACCCTTGTGAGATGGGCCCCCAGGCTGTGAGGGTCACCAACGGGAGGCAAGGGATGTTTTGCCATCGGGCCCTATGAATTTTAGTTATTCCATTGAGTCTAGGTGTGCTTATAGATGGGTGTTTGTGTCTGATATTGGATGGACAACAACATGTTGGCAGAATTATATCAGGCAATAAGGTGCTGATAGTTATGTGTTACTGTTCATTCTTAAAGTTAATAGAACTTAGCAATCAACTGGTGATGAATATAAGATAGGTGGCAATTAATACAGTTCCCGTTATGAGATCAGACAATAGACATTATGTCTAGGGGTTCTTGTAGTTAGCACACGGTGGAGAGGCACCCAAGAGTATAAAAAGTTAAAATATAAAAATAACTTGAGGTTGTTCGAGGTAAGCTACCTCAAGTTGTTTTTATATTTTGACTTTTTTTTATACTTTTGGGCACCTCTCCACCATGTGTTGTCATTATCACTTCCCGGGCCCCTTAGCTCCAGGTACTTTATGCAAAGTGTGACCTGTATAGGCAGCATTCTGTATCCGTTTGGAGGTGGTTATCCTCTCCAGGTGCAGTTGATGGTTGCTAATCTTGCAACCCCTCCTTGTGAGTAATGACCTGTTTTTTTCCTATACCTCCATAATCTCTGAACATACTGGATCATCCAGGTTCCCGGTGTCTCTGTGTTGTTTTCTACGGTTTTATCTACCCACCATTGCTTCTTGTAAATGGGTTCTTGTGTCTGGCATTGTATGATATTGGTTTGGCAACAAATGTTGACAGAATTATAATCAGACAATATTCCAGTAAAGCAAATATCACCATTGCAGGGGTCAAGTCCAAGCTAAGAGATGATTACTGCATGGGGGTCTGCATAGTGTTTTGGTCAGATTAAAGTTAATGGTTAAGGTTAATTAATTGCGAAGGGTCAAATGTAGTGAAAGTATTGTCACTGGATTGTCCGGGCCTCAGGAACCTATAAGCACAAAAAGCCAACTGCCTTACAAGCTGTCCTGCAATACATGAAACCAGGGGCATAACTACAGGGGAGCAGCCACTAAAACCACAGAGGGGCCCAGCTTTGTAAGGGGGCAGCAACTATTACTTCACTCCCTCTAATAAAGAGCTCCATCCTTCAGATCAGGTATTTTTGTGGCTACACTTGTTATGGGTGTGAAGATTTTAATGGCCACACTTGTGTTATGACCCTTGCAAGATAAGCCCCCAGGCTGTAATGGGTCACCAGGGGTAGGCAAGGGAAAGTGTGGGAGCCCCATCAAAGGTTTGCTGGGGGGTGGGCCCATGATTTGTAGATATGCCCTTGCATGAAACACTTCTGTCACAGTGACAACTGGATAATAAGAGGGTTGGAAAGAAGGAAATGGGCTGGTAGCAAAATGAGCATAAAGGATATTGGCCTCAATTCACTAAGATCATGCTGGAGATAATAAGGCAAGATAAAACTTACCTCCACATAAGAGAGAGTTATCTTATCTTTTCATTCCTTAAGTTACCTCCTCTGTAGTTAAGTTACCTCCTCTGTAGTTATTTTACCTCCTCTGTAGTTAATTTACCTCCTCTGTAGATATTTTCACATGCAGTGAATAAACAGCCTGTCTTTAACTCTGGAGTTATTTTAAGGATTGAAGAGTTAACTTAAAGACAGAAGAGTTAACTTTAGGTTTGCCTGAGGTAAAATGTTTCCTGAATACTACATGCCTTATCACCATGGTAACAACTCTAGAAGAGTTATTAAAGACAGGAGATAAGCTTAGTGAATTGAGGCCATAGACACTTATCCAATTCACTTTTTCTCCCAAGTTTTCTCCTAGGAGATACTTTTTCATCTTCTGTTTAAAATAACTTGTTAGCACTCTGCACTTGGAAAAGTACTAAAACATAAGTGAAAAAGTACAGTAAAAATTATTCAGAGTATTTTCTTGCTGCTAGTGGCTTAAAAGGCATTTTATTGGTAAGGGGCCCATATGCAATTCACTTTTTCTCCTGAGATTTCTCCTAGGTAATATTTTCACAACTTTTTAAATCACCGGCAAGCAAGAAAATACTGAAAATAATTTTAATAGTAGTTTTTTCAACTACGTTATGGTACTTTTTCAATTGCAAAATGCTGAAAAATTATTTTAAATGCAAGATGAAAAATGATCTCCCAGGAGAAAACTCAGGAGAAAAAGTGAATTGCATATGGCCTAGAATGGAATGTATGGCTTATATTGCATATTGAGACAGATCTGAAAAATCATGCAGTTACAGAGCTGCCATCTCACATCTAAATCATAGGAAATCAAAGCCAAAGAACACTATGGACATCCCCAAGTGACTGCATACAGTAAATCAGAAGTGTGCCTGCTTAAAACAGAAGTTATTTGCCATTATTCAGGTTGGAGTGAGCTTTGAGCTGTCCCATGGTGCATCACTGTTGAATATGCAAATCATCTCTTTGTTGTCCCTGAAAAAAAACACACCCCCAGAACCGCTGGAATGCAATGATGTGTCAGCTTGTTAAAGTGGACCTAAACTCTTGCACAGGACAGAAGGAAAACAGAGAAATGCACCCTGTCTGTGTGTAGAGAGAATGTCTAATTCCCCCTCATATGTGTCTAATCACCACCATAATTTGATCTCTTCATCTGTGTCAGCTCAGGAATCTCTTCTGCTGTGGCAGAGCAGCTAATTCGTAAACACGAGATGTTAACAATATGTCTGCTTCCATGAAAGAAGGAAATAGACACAATGCACATTTATTGTAGAATTTGTATCAGCTGTAACAAAGAAATGGTTTTCTTTAAAGGTTTTTGCATATCTTTTAGAGCAGAGAAGACGTTCTGAGGTCAGGTCCACTTTAATATTACAGAGGCAAACTGATTCAACATGCATACAGACTGTTTGGGATTGGTTGATCCTCATCAGTGCATGACAGTCATGGATTAGTATGGCTCTATGTAGTAGCAGGACTTGAAACAGCCAGCGTTACAGATTGCCCAGCAAGCTCATGGTGAACCAGAATTCCTAAGAGTGTGTAAGTGGCTAAAAGAGACTAAAAGCCCCCTTACTAAAATGCTATGCAAAACAGAAGGCTGCCTTCTTAAAACATTACATATAGTAAATCATTCCATTGGCTGAGCTGGCATTTTTTAGCTACAATCATTTCCTCTGAGCATGAGAATAATCTTCGTATGCTCCTCCATTGCATAAATATAAATACTTGTACGGCTATGCATGTTTAACCGAAATTCATTTGCTCTTACACTCTCTTGTCTGAAAATCTTCCTTACTTTCTTGGCCAGCTTTAAGCCTGGTACATAAATCCAAGGACAGCTGGATGTGCAAGCATAACCTGCCATCCTATGGTGCCTGCATCCAATGACTGAGCTATAAACGTGTATGCTGGGTTAAGCTTTATTGCTATGGAGAAGGGAGGGGGGATGCTAGCAGACATATGATGCTTATCCAGACATCCGATAGATGCCCAACCCAGCTATAAAAAGTCAGACTAGGCCGCTGATGTCTGTGGGCAGCTTTACCTCTGCTGTGTGCATAAGAAAAGCAATAGCCCTGTATTGCTTTCTGTGTAATGTACTTTCCTAGGTAGCCACTTACTGTACCTCAGCCTCTCTGTACCTATTTCTGTCACAGGCAGCTGCCAGCCAGTAAGGCCCATGACGCCACTATTCTGACAAAAGACAGCAGCAACTGGTGGACACTTGTCAGCCGCCGCCATGAGAAGCAAACCCCAGAGCATTCCCAGGAATGCAGCAAGCTATGAAAAGCTCTATGGAAAGGCCATACCAGGTCAAACTCCACCAGAGATTTCTCTCACTGTCAGGATCTTTATATCACTGAAAAACTGGGGGGGGGGGGGGGGGGGAGCAGTTAGATAACACCTCCAGGAATAACCCACATCTGCAAATAGCCTGCATCACACTATTTACAGAGACTCTTTCATCAGAACATCTTTGTTCCAAAGTGGACCTGTCAGACGCTCACAGGCCTTCAACTTCAAATATGGATGTAAGCGGATTAAAAGTAGGCTATAGTTTATGCGCAACTACCATTCACATCATCTCAACAGACACAGCAATACGGTTTCCTTTTCGAGTTCTTAGAATCGGGCTGAACCTCTTTCCCTCTTTCTTCACTGTGGCTGATGTCATTTGTTAAAGTGAACCAAGCACCATTTTTAGCACCCAGAGGATCAACAGCACATTTAAAATGCATTCCAACAATGTGGCTCATTAATTAAAAAATCTTTAATTTTACCTCTACTTTTTACATTTAAAAGTTTGGCAGAGGGTTTTATTACCCTACTTCCGAGGCTTGCCTGACCACAGAAGTTTCAGTCAGATTGGGACTGATTGGGAATTATTTTATTGCACAATTTTGCAGAGAGCAAACAAAAGCTTTCATCAGCAGGGGGGGTGGGGTGGGTTGATAGGACACTGTGCTTCAAAGTGTATAGAGACATCACAGATGCTATCTTCACGCCTTCCCTGGATAACTAATGGGCAGCTAGAAGGGGAGGGTGGAATATTGCAGCTCTTATAGCTATTAGAGACCTGGGGGACAAAATGGTCGCTTGGTTTCCTTTAAGGTGTCCAACGCTGGCCATATACACTAGTCGATGTGGCTAAAAAGATAGCTAGCTCTCAGATCATAACCTGATTAGAGAGGGTCTGCCTGATTGAATCCCTCCCCACACAGATTTTTACTAGATTTCAGCATGAAATCAATGTTTGATGTGGTGGGGGGCATTCTATTTCTTGCTATTACTGTTACAGTTTCCTTGCACTCCTGACGAAGCCTGTATAGGCAAAACATGTACAATCTTGAGGCGTCACTGTAATATACTAGCATTCATTGTATACTATCTGTGGTCTGTAGAGACCCATGATATAGATAATGGAGGTGAAGAGCGCACTTTGGCTTAGCATAAGAGAGGGTCTGATTGTGTTTACAAGAACCTCTACTTACTCTTTAGACCTAAATCAAGAGCTGCCCCTGTTCTGTACCACATAGGTTAGGCACAATCTGGCGGAACATTACCGCCAGCCTGCTAAGTGGCATATATACCAGCTAGTACTCTGCAACATTATTATGTATTATTATAGTTGTGTAGCCTATATTTTGTATATTTATAGGCGATCTTGTGTGGCGGGTTCATGTTGTATGAACTATAAGGTAGCTGTGATATGTATGCGGTCAGGGCAGGGGGTATCAGCAAAGACCTCCACAGCTCATTTAGTTAAACACGTTACAGTGGTTTTCTATCAGACAGAAACAAAGAGGGACACAAGTAAAAAGAGGGACACAAGTAAGACTGTTGTGTATATATATTTTATTAAAGTATAAAAGTTATATTTTAACTTATACCTAGGTACACATAAGTCTTGTCCCCAGGACTGTATGCTCCAAATCCAGATCTGCCAATATTTGACTGCCAAAATCCCAGTTGGCACCTCCTTAACAAAGATGGCTCTTTTAATAAAACCTAGCTCTTTATTTGAAAAATATTCAAATCGGCATAAAAAAGGAGCTGGATGCCAGGGCAGCCCACTGCTTCAGGCAGTCAGCCTTTCTTCACACTGAACTGACCCTTAAGCTGGCCATACACTGGCCCGATTTGCCGCTGTTTCGACAGCAGTTTCGATCACTGGGATCGAATCTGCTGCCAATCGTTCGCGCTACACGCCGAATTTCGATCCATTTCGTCCGATCCCGTCGATCGCTCCATGCGGAAAATTACCGTCGATCGCCCGCGGGTAGGGAGCGTGTCGCTAGCGGCGTTCGAGTACCCGACGACCGACGCAATAGAGCCCGCATACATTACCTGCTCCGCCGGCACGACTGCCCCCGGTCACCGTTGCTCCGTCTCCGCGCTGGTCTGGTCTCCGGGTCCGGCATGCTTCACTTCTTCTAGCCTGGCAGGAAGTTAAAACAGTAGAGGGCGCTCTACTGTTTAAACTTCCTGCTGGGCAGGAAGAAGTAAAGCATGCCGGACCTGGAGACCAGAGCAGAGACGGAGCAGCGGTGACCGGGGGCAGCACCACCACCACCACCACAACAGATTGTGAACGGTTTCAGGCTGAAATCGGTTCACAATCTGTTTGCAGTAAAGGTAGCCATACGATCCCTCTCTGATCAGATTCGATCAGAGAGGGATCTATCTGTTGGTCGAATCTGATGGCAAATAGACCAGTGTATGGCTACCTTAAGAGCTATCTTGAAAGATGTCTCTTTCGATAAAACCTAGCTCTTTATTTGAAAAATATTCAAATCGGCATAAAAAAGGAGCTGGATGCCAGGGCAGCCCACTGCTTCAGGCAGTCAGCCTTTCTTCACACTGAACTGACCCTTAAGCTGGCCATACACTGGCCCGATTTGCCGCCGTTTCGACAGCAGATTCGATCACTGGGATCGAATCTGCTGCCACTCGTTCGTGCTACACGCCAAATTTCGATCCATTTCATCCGATCCCGTCGATCGCTCCATGCGGAAAATTACCATCGATCGCCTGCGGGTAGGGAGCACGTCGCTAGCGGCATTCGAGTGCCCGATGACCGACTCAATAGAGCGGCAATACATTACCTGCTCTGCTGGCTTGACTGCCCCCGGTCACCGCTGCTACGTCTCCGCTCTGGTCTCCGGCATGCTTCAGTTCCTCCTGCCCGGCAGGAAGTTTAAACAGTAGAGGGCGCAGGAAGAAGTAAAGCATGCCGGACCTGGAGACCAGAGCGGAGACGGAGCAGCCGTGACCGGGGGCAGTCGTGACGGCGGAGCAGGTAATGTATGCGGGCATGCGGGCGGGGGGGGAGCAGCGGCAGCAGCAGCACCACCACCACCACAACAGATTGTGGACGGTTTCAGGCTGAAATCGGTTCACAATCTGTTTGCAGTAAAGGTAGCTATACGATCCCTCTCTGATCAGATTCGATCAGAGAGGGATCTATCTGTTGGTCGAATCTGATGGCAAATCGACCAGTGTATGGCTACCTTAACTCTTACTGTAAAGCTGGCCATACACTAGGCCGATTCCCGCCAGATCGACAGCAGATTCGATCACTGGGATCGAATCTGCTGTCACATCGTTCCTGCAACACGCCGAAATTCGATCCATTTCGTCCGATCCCGTCGATCGCTCCGTGCGGAAAATTACTGTCGATCGCCCGCGGGTAGGGAGCATGTCACTAGCGGCGTTCGAGTACCCGACGACCGACGCAATAGAGCCCGCATACATTACCTGCTCCGCCGGCACGGCTGCCCCCGGTCACCGCTGCTCCGTCTCCGCGCTGGTCTGGTCTCCGGGTCCGGCATGCTTCACTTCTTCTAGCCTGGCAGGAAGTTTAAACAGTAGAGGGCGCTCTTCTGTTTAAACTTCCTGCCGGGCAGGAAGAAGTAAAGCATGCCGGACCTGGAGACCAGAGCAGAGACGGAGCAGCGGTGACCGGGGGCAGCACCACCACCACCACCACAACAGATTGTGAACAGTTTCAGGCTGAAATCGGTTCACAATCTGTTTGCAGTAAAGGTAGCCATACGATCCCTCTCTGATCAGATTCGATCAGAGAGGGATCTATCTGTTGGTCGAATCTGATGGCAAATCGACCAGTGTATGGCTACCTTAAGAGCTATCTTGAGTATCTTGTATCTTTATTAAGGAGATGCTGACTAGGATTTTGGATTTCCACTTGCTTTCACTGCCTAAGTGGTACTGTTGGGCAGCACTGGTGGTGGCACTCCGCAACTTTAAAAAAAAATCCCTCAAACATGGATGCTGGTCTTACTGAGTAATTAAGATGTTTACTGCCTACATTGTGGCCAGATCTGCAGCTACAGTTCCTCAGCCCTCAGTGTACAGTAAAGCATTTAGCCCTCTCAATGCCCTACCCAGTGTGATTACAAAAGCCATGTGTACATTTCATCCCTCCATCCTTCCTGTAATAAGAAACCACTTCTCACTGCTCTTTTATTTATCTTTTTGTTTTTACAAAGATAATATACAAGATACTGTATGTGAAATGTAAATGTTTTATTACACACCACTGAGCAGAAAGGAACTAGACAGGAAGTGGCAATAGGACCCTGCAAAGTTGTAGCTGGAAAGTAGGCCACAAAGAGTTTGTCTACTAAGACAATAGGGAGGAGCTGGGTTGGGGCAAGTAATCAGCTCTGTATTTACATCAAAAAGCTGTTTGCTCCATTCCATAATCTTCTTGACATCATATGGGTGGTGATGGAATGGGGGAGTAGTTTGGATGGCTCACGCACTGCCTAACCCAACAGCACCTGATATTAATACAATAAGAACGTTTTGCAAACTCAACTGAAAACAATAATGCAAAAATGGTGTATGAGTAATGCACAAAATCCTGTGACAGTAAATATTCTATTTATATGTAAAAAAAAAAAAAATCAACATTTCATGAATTAAGCACAGTAAGCATCTCCATTTTTCGATTATTCTTTCCCTTGGCTTTTTCGGGAATAATTCTGATGAGTTTAAAGGCTGTTTGGAGAGTGTGACCCAGGAATGGTGGGTTGGTGATGTCTTCAACCATGATTACATACTCTCCTACAAAAAGAAAAACGCCATGTTAAATGATAAATTAACCTCCAGATGAAGCAATACTTAAAACGCTACTCAGTACACCATAAAGTGGATCTAAACTCAGAACTTCATCTCTGATCTAAAAGATTAGGCACAGCACGATAACCTTTAAGGGGAACAAAAGTCATTACAATTTAGGGAAATCCTAAATAAAACTCTGAAGTTTTAACTGGATTCACTTTCAGTGAGAACAGAAAGGGTTAAGGCCTCAGTCTTTCCCTGCACAGGCAGAGCCAAGGCTCTGTGAGTCACAGCTACTGATAAAGCTTATTACATTTTGGTGTAGTTAAACAAACATACACAGTTCAGAGTAGTGGAGTTTTACAGTATTTATATGTGTAATGAAAACTTTTCATTTTGTGGTGTGCAAGAGTTCGGGTCCACTTTATGACACATGTGGACCCTTATACAACTCTAATGATGGATGTGTGCTAATTTTTTTGTCTTTATCCACTTGTACAGTAATATACGGTATTCCAATAAGTGGTCACCTATAGTGACTCCATACCTTGCTGTATTTTTGAATTTATAGTTAATGCCTACCTTTTGATTGTGAGCTCCTCTGGGGCTTTGTACCATGTAAAGTGCTGTGGATGATGTCAGCACCATATAAATACATAATAATAATAATTCTGCCACATTTCTCCCAGCCCATCTCATATATAAATTTCACCTTGTTTTGACCAAAAAGTTTTGTTTCTAATAAACAATATTATCATGGCGCAACAGAGGTTCTCCAAACACCCAATTATAATTGTTGCTGGAAGAACAAAAAGACAAAAGACACCCGGACACCGGGAGCCCGCTCTGGTGTGATAACGTCTTAATGGGTTTCTGGTGAAGAAATTCTAGTAGGTTTATACTCACAAAGGTGGGTTGCTTCAAAGAGGCAACCACTCGTGTGGGCAGGTGAGGAAATACCGTCCCCACTCTGCCTTTTTCTGGAAGGTCTCGGTCGCAGCTCCAAATGAAAATATATTCAAATCGCCTGAACGTGAGGCGTCGAACCCCTACTAAATAGGGTGTATCAAATAAATTTAGGAGGTAGGAGGCGCCCAATTTGGTAAATAACAACACAAATTGACTAGTCTGTTAGGGAGACTAGAAGAATAATAGTAAGCCAAGAGTTACTATTGGCTTACTATTATTCTTCTAGTCTCCTAAAAGACTAGTCAATTTGTGTTGTTATTTACCAAATTGGGTGCCTCCTACCTCCTAAATTTATTCAATTATAATTGTAGTACTTGGGAGTTTTTTAGTTATACCTCTGCTATCAGCCAGTACATTTTCATTTTTTAAGCCTTTGGAAAAATGAAACAAATTATTTATAGTTACATAGCGGTTGTTAGATTAAACCTATCTTATGAATTATCTCTCCCTACCTATTTTCAACAGTAAAGATCGTTTCAGCACCTTCCAAGCAAAAAAATAAAATAGCAAGGTTAAAACTGATAAGGCAATATAATTCATGCCAAAGGTTTTGGGAATTATCATAGTTATCTTATTGGGGAAAAACCATGTCTCCATCCAGTGTCATAGCTAAGGAGCCCCCCTATACGTAACAATTGAAACGGCGCACCAAAACCTGCCAAGGACAACCACAGTGTCTGAGGTGCAAGAAGAAGATGGGGAATAGTTTGTTAATGAATACTACTATGTAAAGCATCTATTGAAAATAGAAAGCCCCCTTAAATGTCAGAAACACAAAATTTGCATGGTAATGTTAAGAAGAACAGTGGGAACAAAAGGAAACATTTTCAAAAATACCTTATACTTTTTGAGGATATCAATTTTAAAAGTTCAAAGGAAAAAACTCTCCCCCGGAGCCCCCCCATACCATAGACCATGCGGGCTGGTATAGCCCACACGGCCGGCGCTCCGCATTTTGGCTATCCCAGCCTGCATGGGGGACAAGTAGTTACAGAGAGCTTGGCAGGGGGGGACCCCACGTCATTTTTGGGAGGAAATTTCCTACACTCTGGACATAACAAAAAAATTAAATAAAAAAAAATTAAATACAATTTTTTTTAAAAAAAAAATGTAACTATCGTTTCCCACTATCTTGTTAACATATCCTGAAAATTTGGTGTTGCTAGGATGTACGGGGCCTTTGCTATTAACTGCTAAAGTCAGCAGGAATTGTTTCCCACGATCTGTCATTTACCAGCATTTAAACGTAAAACGTTTTTTCCTTTGAACATTTAAAATCGATTTTCTCAAAAAGTATAAGGTCTTTTTGAATTTTTTTTTCCTTTTGATCCCATTGTTCTTCTTAACATTCCCATGCAAATTTGGTGTTTCTAGTATTTAAGGGGGCTTTGCTATTAACTGTTAAAGTCAGCGGCGGTGGGAACATTTCCCACACTCAGTACGAGATCTTTAAAATTGATTTTCTCAAAAAGTATAAGGCCTTTTTGAAAAAAAGTAGTCAGTGACCCCCTCCAGGTGATAGACCCCTTGAAACATCTTTTCCATCACTTTTGTGGCCAGAAACAGTGTTTGTAGTTTTGGAAGTTCGCCTGCCCATTGAAGTAAAATGTGGTTCGCAAAGTTCGTGCGAACCCGAACTTTTGCGGAAGTTTGCGTTCGAGGTAAAATTGGAGGGTCGAGCCATCTCTAAGGACCAATACAAAACAATTGGGGACGGCACACAAGTGGCTTAAGCAGAAAAACTGTATTAAAGCATGCAGAGGCACACACACAACATGTTTCGGGCGGAGCCCTTCCTCATGTTGTGTGTGTGCCTCTGCATGCTTTAATACAGTTTTTCTGCTGAAGCCATTTGTGTGCCGTCTCCAATTGTTTTGTATTGGACTACGAATTGCAGGAGTGGTGTACCTGCAGGAGGTGGGCACCGGCAAGGGGGTCTTTCTATAGACCTGAAAGGTGGGTGACGTGTGAACCTTTGAGCCATCTCTAAGGACCAATAAAGAGCTAATAATGTGGTTGAGGAAGGGCCCTTCCTGCCCAAGGGCCCCAATGCGGTCGTGACTCGCAACCTCTGCACCCCTATTGCTATGCCACTGTCTCCATCAACTTCAACCTTTTAATCATCTCTGTACCTAACCTTAGACTGCAGGAAGGTAAAGTCAATGGTGAAAGGAAAAACTATATCTGGAAGTAGACAAACACAAGCAGACATAGCCGTGAATGCCTTGAACAGAAAGGAAACGCCCCTTTTGAAAATAAATATGGACTTTTTCCATAGTTAAGACCCAGGTTAAGACATCACATATTAACCACTTCCACACCATGTTATTTTATGCTGATCTGTGCAGCGTGGGCTCTCCAGCCCACAGCACAGATCAGCTAGCAGCCAGGGCGATCAGACTTCCCCCCTTTTTTCCCCACTAGGGGGATGTCCTGCTGGGGGGGTCTGATCGCCCCCCGGCTGCTTGCGCTTGCGGGGGGGGGCTCTTCAAAGCCCCCCTCCGCAGCGCTTCCTGGCCTCCTTCCCCTTCCCTCCCTCTCCCTCCCCCTGTGAGCGGCGCAGGACGGATTTCCGTCCTGCGCCTGATGGGATAGGCTTTAGCCTATCAGATGCCGGTGATCCCCGGCCAATCAGAGGCCGGGGATCGCCGATCTCCTCTACGGCGCTGCTGCGCAGCAGCGCCGTATACATGTAAACACCGGGGAAGATCTTCCCCATGTGTTTACATTTACCCTGCGAGCCGCCGATCGGCTCGCAGGGTGTTCACGGAGACACCCTCCGGGAACTGACATGGAACGGCCGCTCATACGAGCGGCCGTTTCCATGGTATACACTTCTGGATTCAGGGGCGTGTATATACGCTCCGAGAATCCGGAAGTGGTTAAAGAACAACTATTGCGAAAAATTTTACAATTTAAAATACATACATATAAATGTCCATTTCTCCCAAAGTTAAGTGCACTATAAATTACTATGTCGCTGTCACTTACAGTACATAGTGGAAATCTGACAGATCTGTCAGGTTTTGGATTAGTCCATTTCCTCATGGGGGATTATCGGTTATTTCTTTATTTACAAAAGCACTTATTGAATGGCAGTCCAACTGCCAAAATAATGTGCGAACAAGTAGAGGAGCTGACTGACATGTTTGTATGGATTGTTTTCAGGTAGTGCTACTGCTTTTGTAAAGAAAAAGTTAATACAGAGAATTGCCCATGAGGAGATAGACTAGTCCAAAATCTGTCAGATCTTTACTACCTACTGTACGTGACATCAGTATAAGAGAAAATTAGGTACTTATCCGTTAGCCGGGCGCATCCTCTAGGTGGCGACAAAACTCCACCAGAGTTACATCTTTCCCTACTATCCATGTCGGCCTGGAGGGGGAATAGTAATTAGCGCCACCTGCCGGATGCGCCCGGCTAACGGATAAGTACCGAAAATTAATATATAGTGCATTTTACTCTTGGAGAAATGCACATTTTGTATGTATATATATATTTTTTTACAATAGTGGTTTTAACCACCCTTGCTGTAAATAACCCCTTTCTAAACTAGTGATATATCAATGCATTCCACCAACAGTAGTTTCTGCCCTCTTGCCATTTGCACAGATCTAAGGATGGGAAGTTTGTGCACCAAGCTGGTGCTCTGTATTTTAGGTTTTCATAAACACATTTTTTTAACATATGAAAACTAAATCCAAACTGGGACTGATCCTCCTTGCAAACAATCTGCTGGCAACTTTCAATTTAAATATGAAAGCTGATTGGTTGCTATGGGCTATGGCCCCTCTGCTCATAAATATGCTCCTTTGGTTTCTAATCTGCTTACAAGGTGAGATGCATCCTCTAGTGTAGAAGCATTTTGGCATTCAACACGCCATTCCTTTCATGCGGCAGATTTAATAAGCGCTAAATTAGAATAAATTGCTAGGAAGGGGCGCGGCAGTTCCAAACTCTGTAATTGGCCCATTCTACGAGTGGCATAAGTAATGAGAAGACAGATGTCCCTGATATGTAAGCACAATGCTAATCAAACACCTGTGATTAGGAGACGCAGAAGAAGCCTCTCTATTAATGCTAATCAGCACTAATCACACTTTATCAAGAGCAGAGCAAACAGGGTCCGTTATTAGCATAGAAGAATCTCATGTGCACCCTGAATCTCTAGTGTTTATATTTTGCTTATTACTAAACAAAATGTTTTCAATTACCTAAATCAATTCACTCCGGCACAATGGGCACCATCTTTGCAGTGTCTTATGCAAATGTGAGCGTGCCTCTAAGGGAGTGGATTGCAGTTCACAACAGGAACTCGCGTTTATTTATAGTTTAACTGCGTATTTGCCAATAATTATGCAGAGCTGTAGGACTACGTTGTTAGTGGCTGTCACAAAGAAGTCTATTTTATTTATTTTTTTAAATGCAGACTTAATATTGTGGCAAGTTTGGGGGATAAGACATTCTAAAGGACACTCCATGGTAATAAAGAACTGCAAAAGGTTAAAAGTAAACATGAATGTGTTGCACAAAGATTTTTATGGATTTATTAAGAATTAAATAATTATTACCAAATTTCCTTATGCTAATAAACAGGTGTAAAGTTAGAGGTGGGCACTGTTAAAATTGGCACTAAAGCCTGGATTCCCACTGTGCGTGTTGCATAAAGCATGCGTTGTGTGCGAACAGACGCTGTGTACACTATACCATACACATTAATTCAGAGCCTTCATGCAGCAAGTTAGAATAACGTAATCTCTTACAACACAGAAGTGTGAACAGGCCCATTGCGGTTGCAGTTGGACCCAACCTCCCATGATGAGGATCTTATGAGTTTGTTTTGTGACCTGCTCATGGCCTGGTATAAATTGCTGGGAAGGAAAGGGATTGACTGTGAGAAGGCTGCAGACTCTCAAGCACAGGGAAAACACCCTTATGGCCCATACTCACGGGCTACAATTGTCGCCGCAACATGCGTAAGGCGGCGACAGGTCGCCCGTGAGTATGCGGCGTTGCACGGGCGCGCACCCCGAACTGTCGCCCGTCGCTGATGTCGCCAGGCAATTGGCGCGGTCAATCGCCTGGCGACAGTCGCCGCCGCAACTCCGCTGCAACAATCCCTAGTCCGTGTGAGTACGCGGACTAGCGACAGCAACATAATTGCAAATAGAAGGCGCTTCCGGCGGGGTGAGGGACAACAGCGACAGCTTCCGCTGCATCAGTTGCCAGGTCCCTCCGCCGCGTGTATGCGGAGGGACCTGGCGACGAGCTGTCGCCGGCATGTCGCGCACACGCTCCCGTGTGCTAGCGACATGCCAAAAAGTTGCCCGTGAGTATGGGCCATAAGCACCAGGTGAATTACCTAGGTAACGTGCGCATTGCTGTGCTAATGCCCATTACGCCACACGTTACCATAGCAACATAACCTGGTATCGTGCTTGGTGCTAAGGATATGGCTGTGGTGCTCCCCCTGAACTAGTAACAGTAAAAATGCTGTGCGCTGCCTGTGCAAGGCAACTTTACTGGCCTTCACTGCATGAGGCCCAGGGTAACAAAAGCCTAGCTTGATGATGGTGTCATCGGAGCAGTATGTCCATCTGCAACAGTCAGCGACAGTACAGAATAATAGCTACACTACAAAAACATTTATTGGGGAATCTATGGTTTATACTTGAAGAATGATTACATGCCTATAATATTAAGCCTGGTGAGGGTGGCTACATGTGCTTGGTAACATCCTTGAAGCTTAGAGATACTGACCTGCCATCTCCACAAAGATAAAGTTTGTGGCTCCACTTCAATGAACACAACCACTAACCATTCTAGTTAGCTGCTGTTTGTATAGAAATGTTCAATACATTCAAATAACTGTTTTTATTAAATATGTGACACATCTTCTAGAGTGTGCCATTCCAATTCGGGAATCAAATAAATGAATATGCCATACATAGACATATAAAAAGACAACTTTACACACTCACATAAGGAAGGGCAGACCTTTCTTGATTTCAGTAATGTACTCCAGGTAGTGTTATTGCAATTTCAGAGAGCATATTGAATATCATATGTTCCATGTTTTACATCCAATGTAAAGCATATGCTTATTTCAGACCTTTGACACTACCTCCTCTGTCCGTATTTGTGAAGACTTATTTCAGTTTGGCTTCTGTAAAAACATGTTTGCTAATGTTTTGGTGGGGACATTAACTGAAAGGAAAATCTGAAGATTCAGATAAAGTGTGCTCTCCTGAGCAGCCAGCTCAGGATCCAGGTAGCTTTATGCTGCATGGTCTGCAAGGCTCAGTCCACACCAGCATTGTGAACACAGTGGACTCAGAATGGATGGGTGGAAGCTTGCAATGATTTTCTATGGGCAGGTTAGTCATTTGATCCATATCAATTTTTGTCTGTTGTGTTAGTACAATAGACAAAGTTAAAGTGGACCCAAATTAAAAATACAAGATTTCAGAAATAAAATCTATTTTCTAAATTATAGTAATAAATAGCAGCCTTTTTCAGCTGCATGATGACAAATATAAAATATTTTACATTTATTGGAGGAACCCCTCCCTTGCTTTCATATTGCTGGGACAGAATCCGGCAAAATGCTGGAGTAGGTGGTGTCCGGCAAAGGAGGAATTGCTAATGGCTGCCACCTGTATAACCCTAGTTATGGAAAGAGAAGGGTGAAAAGCATGCACTGATATGCTTCATAGGCTTGAAGGAGTGTTTATTTATCTTTGTATGTGTCAGAGTGGTGCAACTAAATATTTTGAATTAAAAAAAATGTTTGGTTTGGGTCCACTTTAATTGGTACCATTTTTTTTCCAACCAATGGCACACATGGACTCTGCAGTGGCCAAGGACCCTGCAATGGACTATGGAGCACTACAGCATACTATATCTGTACATGACGGATACACTACTTCTCCAGTTCGGTCTGGCTTAAAAATAACCGATACACTTTTATGTGAGGTGTAACTTTAAAGAGGAACTGCAGTGAAAATAACACAATGCATAAAATTTCTTATTTTTAAACAAAATCTATTTATAGATTATTTTGCCCCCTTTAAAATGTTTTCTCTCACCGATTTACAGTATATTTTGAAATGTATAACTGGTAACAACATCATCAGGGGGATTTTTGCCTGGCAGTTGGAAAAAGCTGTTATTTCCCACAATGCAATAAGGTTCACAGACAGCAAACTGTCAGGACCTTGGTCATGACATCACACTGTGGGAGGGGTTTCACCACAATATCAGACACACAAACCCCCCTGATGATCTATTCGAGAAAAGGTAAAGATTTCTCGTGGAAAAGGGGGTATCAGCTACTGATTAGGATGAAAATCAATCATGGGTTAAAGTTCCTCTTTAAGGGGACTTCTTTAAAATCCCCCCATCATTCTGCATAAATGAAGGCACTTTTAAGAAGATCAGCAGACCACCATATTTAAGAAAGAGCCAATTAGTTCCTCCCTGAGCACTCAATGCCATTTTTAATTTATGTTGAGTGTCTTATTATTATTATCAGTGATCACCATATTATATGCCAATCAGCATGATTAGCACTTTATAAATTGCCAAGTGCCATTCTCCACTTTGATAATGGTAAATCCCATTTTTTTTACTTATTTGAGTTTATAAAAAACACAGTACCCCCACCCCTTTTCCAGGTTTGCATTCCTCAGATAATTTGTATCCCACAAGTGTGGAGCTCTACTCCTTGAACAATATTAGTCCACATGGTTGCAGGCTTGAGCTTCCAAGCTATCCAAGCATTAGAAGCCACAGTCGAATAGCTACGCCCATGGGATGTTAAGTGAAGTCCTGTGGGGTGTAGATATACTGTCTGCTAAACAATATGTAGTTATGTCCAGGCTAGATTTAGAGAAGTCGCGAACACAGAATTTTCCGCTTGCAAACAGCGAACGCAAACTTCCACAAATGTTAGCAAACATAGACTTGGGCAGGCGAATTTTAAAACCTATAAAGACTGTTTCTGGCCACAAAAGTGATGGAAAAGTTGTTTCAAGGGGTCTAACACCTGGACTGTGGCATGCTGGAGGGGGGTCCATGCCAAAAATTACGGAGTTGACGCAAAGCCGGGTTTTAACCCCTAAAGGGCAAAAACCACATTATGCACAGCTCTGGGTGTCAGTGGGCTGTGGCGTGTCACACACAGAGAAATGCAATAGTACTATCAGAATACAGTGAAATAATAATGCACTGGAGTGGTTCTGTGTGGGCAACTTAATGTAGCAACAGCAGTAGTGTGCACACAGCTCTGGGTGTCAGTGGGGTGTGGAGTGTCACACACACGAAAAACACAGGAGACAGCTGTGCTAGCCCTCAAAAGGGCTGTTTGGGGTGCTTTCACAGCAAGTGAGGAACAAGAACACAGGCCTAGCTAATGCTTTCCCAACCTATATGCAGCAAGTCTGACCCTGCTCTCACTAACAAGCAAAAACAGTGCAGTCCTGGAGGCTCAAACTGCTAATTTCCACAACCAGGGAGTCAACAAGTCCACACCCGTCCACTCAAGGTGCACAAGTCCACAGAAAGAAAAAGAAATGACTGGGTTTCCACCTGGATAACTGCAATTGTAGCAATTTCATTAGACCATAGTGACATGAAAGTACACAACGTTTCGGCCAAAACGTTGTGTGCTTTCATGTCACTATGGTCTAATTAAATTGCTACAATTGCAGTTACCCAGGAGGTGGAGACCCAGTAATTTATTTTCTTCCTGCTCTCACTAAGGGCTGGTTCAGACGGACGTTTGCAGAGCGTTTACAGCCAGCGTTCAGGGCTTGGTGTTAAACGCTCCCATTCAAGTGAATGGGAGCGTTTGTACCAAGCTTTCAAGCGCGTTTACACAAACGCGGCGTTTGGGTCCCGATTTTCTCTGGCGTTCAAGGAGCCCCTGGAAGCTACATGTAGCTTCCAGGGGAGGTTAACCGCGACGGCTAATGTCCCCCTAGGGGAAGAAAAAACGCGACCGCAACCAAACGCACGCGAACGCTGCTGAACGCGACGCCAGCAAACGCAACGCCTCCAAACGTCCGTCTGAACCAGCCCTAACAGTCATCAGCCTGCAGAAAATGAATCCAATATAGCCACCGCAACTACTTTTTGATAGGGGAGTGGGGGGTCCAGTAGGGGGTGCTAGCTGATTGGCTGCCATGTGTCTGCTGACTGTGAGGTAAGGGGTCAAAGTATGGCTCCATGATGATGTATAGGGGGCGGTGGAACACGACATATGTTCACAATTCGCGGAGAACACAAACAGCAGAAATTCGCCAGGAACTGTCCGCCGGCGAACTGTACGGGCAATCTCGAGCTAGATTACATATTTTTTATCTAGGTCCCTGCTATCCAGACTAAAGCTTTCAGCGATTTCAGATCTAGTCATCTCTTATCACTCTCCAGTTTTTATAGATGTTTTAGAATGAATGCAGATATGTACCGATATTATTTGGAGATTCCCTAATCATTTATACAGTATGCAGATGTGAACTTTAGAGATCAGCTGCAGATATGGTGGAGAGAGTTCTGGGTGAATAATGTTGAGTACACAAACAACCTTTTTTTAATTTGGGAAGCAGTTAAACTGGTTCTCCATGGGAGGATCATAATGTACATCAGGAATCAAATTTCAAGTGCTGTGAGCCTGTGAAACATTCCTTCTTTCATCTAAGGAATATTACAAAAATGAAGCACCTCCTTCCTTCAGGGGATCTTCCAACCCCAGTTCACGTCTTCATCACATCACGGCTGGACCATTGCAATGCCCTCTATGCAGGCCTTCCAAATAAAGACCTACACTGCCTGCAGCTACCCATAAAAATAGAATACTTTTCAAAATTGGCATGCTCACATTCAAATCCCAACATGACCTAGGCCCTGGATACCTGAAGGATTCGTTGCAACTGCGTCACACCACCCACAAGCTCAGTTCCCTCCGTTATTTAAATTGGCTCTGTAGCCTTTTCTTCAACTTTTAGAGAAGCGAGTGCCAGGGATAAATACAGGGAATGATAAAGCAAAACTAGCAGCATTTGCTGATGATTTATGTTATTTTGGATGACCCCTTGAGGCATATTCCTGTAGTTTGTTAGTACGATTGAGGAAGTCAGGAAACTAAGCGGATTCAAAGTTAACGAGGCTAAGTCAGAACTGTTATTTCTATCCACCCTGAAAGATCAGAATTTAGATAACATTCAGGTCAAGGTCAGCACACAGGTGAAGTATTTGGGAATCAATATCAGCAAAGACCCTTCCTCCCTGTACTCTCTTAACTATGATGTTTTATTAAAATCAATTCAAGAACATTTAGCACATTGGGAAAAATCTGCCTGTTTATTTAATGGGGAGAAGTACTCTAATCAAATGAGTAAGTTTCGGAAGATTATTGTATCTGCTCCAGACTATTCCCCTAATACTAAAACACAAAGATGTACAGTCACTAGAAAAAGCATTTACACAATTCATCTGGTCGGGAAGGAAACCACGAATTGCTTTATTTAAGCTGAAAATGTCCAAAGACAGGGCTGGAGTGGGAATACTGGATGTCCGATCTTACCCTTTGGCATGCCTGTTTAGGCACATACAAGATTGGGTGAGACAAAGTAACATATTCTCCAACTTTAGCCTAGAGACAGCGTTCGCTGAACCACGGTCCCTACTGGTAATACTCCATACTCTGTATAGAAATCTTTCCCTCAAGTTGAAACTACTACTCAAGAGAGTATCTAGTTTACAGTGATGATGGTGGTGGTGGTGGTGGGGGTCCTTTTATGGGGTGTAGGGTTAGGGAGGCGAGGGAGAAAAGTTTGTTTGTCTTTGCAATATTTTGTTATAGGTACAGTTGGCATCTCATCTGACGTACGAGCTTTGAAATTTTTATATGCTTTTAAACAATGTAAACAAAATTCCTAAATAATAAAACACTCATTAATTCCAAATATTAAGCTGCTAAAAATTGGTGAAAATTAAAGTAAAAGCAACAACAGCGGGTTGCAGCTCAGAGTTTCATAGCTGATCCCTGATCTCTTCCATCACACAGTGGACTGATCAAAAGGTTTAGGAGGTGGAAATTGTGGGACCCTATTATTTTACTAACCAATATCTCTGGAACTACTTATTAGTTCGACGGGCAGTTTTCACTGCAGGAAACTTATGATCCAGTACAAATGTATTTTAACATGCAATCTCACTAATATTTTTATAAATGCGAAAGTTTGGATGTTTGTTACTCAATCACGGATTTGAATGACTCAACGGATTTGAATGAAATGTGGCACACACATAGTACATTACCTGGAATAACATATAGGATTATTTTTTTTCCCCATAACCAAAAAGTAGATGGAGACAAATACAGATTTCACTGGGAAAATGTAAACTGCAGCCATTCTTACACTGTGAATGGCATGGTTCTCAAACTTTGCACAGTTGGTCACTGAGTGACTGGGATTAATATTCAGAAAAGTGGGTGGAGCCTACAAAATTCACCTATTAATTTTCAAGGGGAATATTAAATGGCTGCTATTCTTGCACTGTTAATGGCACAAACCTCAAACCTGGTACAGTTGGTCATTGGGTGACTGGGGTTCAAATTCAAAAAAAGGGGGTGGAGCCACAAACAGCCAATCAGATTTGTTTCAGTTCAGTGCAAATTATTGATGCCAAAGACCAAAAAGCTCACAAACTTGGTCATTGAGTAATTGTGTGTTAGAGTTAGAAAAAGTGGGTGAAGCCAACACCAGCCAAATACATACCCAGGCAACGCCGGGTCATCAGCTAGTATTTAATATATAACATCAGAGAAAAATAAAAATCATGGAGCTTAAAATACAAAGAATTCAAGAAACACAATATATTTTTGTACAGACATCACCTTTCGGTGAACTGATGCCAGAATCCTCCCAGTTCAAAACTTGGCCAAGCATAAGTGTTATCTGTCTAACAGGAATACTTTCTAGCCATATGTTTCATTAAATAAACATAGAGAAGGGATTCTTCTGATTTCTCAACAGGTGGGCAGCGGTATTCCCCTATTAAAAGGCCTTTAATGCAGGGTTGTAAATGAACTGTCTATGCTATGTAATGAAATGGAGCATAGTTTAAGCCAGGATAACTGCGCTAGTGTTGTGGTGCTCTTCTGCAGACAAGTCATCTATCTGCTGGATCGCAGCTACAGAACAGACAGCTTTTGTTAGGAAGATGCTGTAATAAGGGGGACAAATTTATCTCTGAAACAGAAACAAGATTTTTTTTAACACATCACAGAACATTAGGGGGATCTATACTTTCCATATGGATAATGTCACAAAGCGGTATATGTGATGAGTTTTCTGCCGTGTGTTATTCATTTAGAAATAGAAAACAGCAGCTTTTTAACTTCAATGCTGCATTCTTTATGCAAACTAAAGGTCAACCCCAACCTTAAAGGAATACTTAAGTCATTTAAAAAAAATGACTTTTACTCACCTGGGGCTCCCCTCAGCGCCCTGCAGCTGAACGGTGCCCTCGCCGTGTCCCTCCGATGCGGCTGGTCTCGCCGGCGGCCACTTCCGGTTTGGCCGTCACCGGCCGACAGGCTGTGAACGCGGCTGATTATCCGCGTCCCCGGACGCAATAGCGCCTTCTACAATGCTATTGCGTCCGGGGACGCGGATAATCAGCCGCGTTCACAGCCTGTCGGCCGGTGACGGCCAAACCGGAAGTGGCCGCCGGCGAGACCAGCCGCATCGGAGGGACACAGCGAGGGCACCGTTCAGCTGCAGGGGGCTGAGGGGAGCCCCAGGTGAGTAAAAGTCATTTTTTTTAAATGACTTAACTATTCCTTTAAAGAGTAAGTTTATTAAAGGGAATCTGAAGTGAAAATAAAATTATGATATAATGATTTTGTATGTGTAGTACAGCTAAGAAATAAAACATTAGTAGCACAGATATGAGTCTCATATTGTTTCCAGTACAGGAAGGGTTAAGAAACTTCAGTTGTTATCTATACAAAAGAGCTTCTCCGAGCTCTTCGACTGAACTTGGTTAATATGCAATCGAACAGAGGCATCAATAGAATAAAAATAGCTAAAAATGTGAAAAATAGAGGAGGAAGTGGTGGACTTACCTCCTCCAAGTAGACACAAGAATGTTGTATTATACAATGATATAGTTTGTTTATATACTCCAAGATTCAATTCAACACATTTCGCAGGCATGACCCTGATTCATTAGGCAATATAGACAGGAGTATAGAGCAAATGCAGGTCTAGGTGAAACCAAGCGCCTCTGTAACTTGGTTGGCTACAGTGCTATTTTCTGAATTACTTATACATAAATAAACAGTGAAAGACTACTTCAGATAAGATTTTACTGCATAGAAGTTCAAAGGGTCATTAGCTCTTCTCTGTTTCATAGTTTAAAATGCAGAGTATAATTTGTAAATGTCAAATATTAGAGAATGATGCAATGCTATAAACTAAAGCTATAGAACTTAAAATAAAAATATGACACTATTTTCTTTGCTACTAATGTTCTATTAATTATCCGTACTACACATACAATTTATTATATCACAAGTTTTCGCTTCAATGCCACATTAAGAGAGAATATGGCAGTTTTCTTAAATGTACACATAACTATAGCCTGCTCCATGGCATTAGTGTGACCACCTGACATCTTACTAAAGCTGGCCATGCACGCCTCAATTTTTCTGGTCCATTTTTGACTGATTCTATCACCTTGACAGAATCTGACAGTAATCTATTGCTTCAACATATCCGATCGATTGACTTTCAATTGATTTTAGACATTTTATCAATCAAAAGTCAGATTAGACATGTTGGGGGATCGATGGCTGTCTTGAGCAAAACAATGAGTTTACCGTGTAGGGTCGGAATCTATCACTATCCAATCCAATCGGATAGGGATGGATTTGACTCATAAATGGCTAACTTTACAAGGAAAAAATGTTATCACCTTAAAGCGGAATATAACCCTGCATTTCAACTTTGCTCTACAACATTATTTACAGCATATTAAATGCAAAAAGCATTTTTTTTTTACTAGACCAGCATTGGAAGGGTTAAACACAGAGGTTTTAAGTTCTGTGGAGAGATATGCAGACGTTCAGATATTTACATTCTATTTAGTTATATGTATATATTTAGAAATGTTACACACTCTTTGGCTGTCCTTCAACTCCTTCTCAGTGAGAGAGATGAGTCACATTCAACACTTAGATACATTTATGTAAACAAAATGTATCTCTCTCAAGTTCGGATGCGTCTGCAGAAATCTCCAGGAACTTTAAAGCCCTGTGTAACCCTTCCAATGCTGGTCTAGTAAAAAAAAAATGCTGGTTGCATATAATATACTGTAAATAATGTTTTAGAGCAAAGTTGAAATGCAGGGTTATATTCCGCTTTAATTTATCAGAATCTGTCCAAGGCCTTTTTTCTCTGCTCCAACGCAGTTAGAATTTACCTATGCAAAGCAGGTGCCATCATAATGCCAGCACCACATATTTTGCTGGCCAATAGCACATTCGGCAAAAAAAAACACAGGAAAAATTGGGCACTTATGGCACGGCAGAAGTTTGGGCGCTGGCATAGGCGCCCATATGAATTATGGCCATAAGGGGAATTTGGAGGCCTGAGC
Source organism: Hyperolius riggenbachi (assembly GCF_040937935.1). NCBI lineage: Eukaryota > Metazoa > Chordata > Amphibia > Anura > Hyperoliidae > Hyperolius > Hyperolius riggenbachi. The sequence continues at coordinate 249,758,866 of NC_090651.1, forward strand.
TCCTGCTATTTGTAGCCGCAGTTTGCACAGCAGACGGCCCCAGGGCTTGCAGTTTATTGGGCACCCACATTTCCCCCTTACAGAGATGGCTAGTACTGAACGGGGTGAAAAAATACCTATCTTAAAGCATGTAAGCATCAAGAGGCTAATGATCAATCAAAGGTGATGCAATTACAGGTTTCAGCCATATTAATTGGAGCCTTGTGTTCACACTGAGGCATCAAGACATGCTAGTCTTCCAGTGAACTATTTTAATCATTAAGAATGTGTTAGTTTATTATTAGTTTGTTATTTCTATGTATTATTTTTTCAAGTGATAATATGCTGAAGAGTGATTTTGTAGATAAAATGAAAATGTATCTCCTGGGAGAAAACTCAGGAGAAAAGTTAAATGAACACGGACCACGGCTCTTATTCAGTTAACTTTTATATTATGTTTTCTCACAGAAGATATTTTCACACATTGTCAATACATTTTAAAGCCCCTTGCAAGCGAAAAAAAACCCAAAAACTTAAAATAAGTTTGTTATTACTTTTTTTCTCCTGCTTTCTAGTATTTTTTTCAATTGCTGGTGCTGAAAAGTTATTTTACAGATAAGATAAAAACTTTCTCCTGGGAGAAGAAGCAGGAGACAAGCTAGTTGAATAGAGGCTAAGGAGTTTTAAAGAAAAACTGAAGTGAGAGGGACATGGAAGCTACCATATTTATTTTTCTTGAGGACTGTAGGCTTATACCCCCTTAGTGACCAGGCTATTTTTTGCAATTCAGGGCTCTGCAGCTTTAATAGGTCGCTGCAGAGCCATACAAATTAGCACACAAATGAATCCCCCCCCTCCCCCCCCATTTTCTGCCCACCAACAACAGAGCTTTCTTTTGGTGGGCTCTGATCGCTGCTGCCAGTTATCAATTTTTTTTGTTAATTTATTTTGAATAAAATCGTCGTGTTTTTTTAATTTCTCCCTCCCTCCCCTCACTCCCTCCCCCCGCCAGCCAATCACAGCGATCAGCTCTCATAGGCATCAGCCTATGAGAGCCAATTGCTCTCTGAGCCTCTCCAGGGGACAGCAGAGAGACACGGCTGTCCCCAGTACATCGCTAGCGTAGATCACAGCGCTGTACAATGTAAATAGACCTCAGTTTTGCTGTCTAACAGTCTAATCGCTGTTAGACTGATGATCAAGTGGGGTTGCGCGTGCGATCCCCTGCAAAACCCCGCACCAAGACTTGATGCCTTTCAGCGTTAGGCGGTCCTGGGGCTGCCACCTTTCCGATGCCTATCGGCATTAGCAGTCGGAAAGGGGTTAAAGTGTACCAGAGGCTTTTTTTTTATATATATATAAGAAAAGGGACACAGAGGCATGTTCCCATCTAAAGGACATGCTCTCCGCATCACTGACAGTCCCCCTTTACCGTGCTAGCCCACTTTGTCTGCAGACTAACATGGAAGGGGCATCCCTTGCAGGAGAGGAACTCCTGCATAACGCCCCCTTCCTGCCTCTAAGAGCCTTCTCATTGGCTCTCTGTGACTGTTCTCCGCTTCTCCCCCTCCCCTTGCTCGTCAATCTTTACTCTGTTCTCTTGGAGGAGAGTACAGAGCTGCATTTTATTATTATAATTTTTGATTTATAGTACCAGCATCTTCCGTGGCGCTGTACAATAGCATACAAGGTATAACAATACAGAGTATACAATACAACACTTGATATAAGACAAGAGTTTATAACAGCTAATACAGTGAACAAATTGACTACATGTATTTAAAAAAGGTGGGGGGTATGTACACCCATTACACAGCATTGTGAGACAAAAGGGGAAGTGAGCCCTGGCCTTACAGTCTAAACATTTAAGGTATAGGACAGTAGGTAAATGGAAGCTGTGTGTGGAGTGGTAGAAATGGTGGTTAGTAGGCAGGGTCCTAGGTAGGAGAGTATGCTTGCCTGAAGAGGTGTTTTTAGATTGCGCCTAAAAATAGTAAGTGTGGGTGAGTGGCAGATGTGTTGAGGGAGAGTGTTCCAGAGGAGGGGAGAGGAAGGCAAGAAGTCTTGCAAGAGGGAGTGGGAAGAGGTGATCAGGGAAGAAGACAGAAGGATATCGTTAGCAGAGCGGAGATTGTGTGTAGGATGGTATCTGGAAATAAGTTGATTTAGATAGAAAGGAGCTATGTTGTGGAGAGCTTTGTAGGTGAGAGTAAGAATTTTAAATTGTAACCTTTGTGTAACTGGCAGCCAGTGAAGGGTCCCTGCATTTGCAGCATCCTGACCCCAGGAGTCACAAAAGTGAAACTAATAGTTTAGAAAACAGCGGATAGGAGCAGCGGGGAGAGGCGGCAATAAACACTACCTGATCTGGCAACCCTTCTGAATCAGGTAGTATGCTTTTTTCTATGACGGGCTCGGGTTCTCTTTAAAACAATGCAAATTGCCTGGCTGTCTTGCTGATCCTCTGCCTCTAATACTTTTAGCCAAAAACCCTGAACAAGCATGCAAATCCGATGTTTGACTGAAGTTTGACTGGATTTGCCTAATGCTTTTTTAGGTTTGTGATCCAGGCATGAAACTTAAGCAAGACTGCCATGCAACTGGTATTATTTAAAAGGAAAACGTTATGGTACCCTTCATACCCCTCTCACTTAAGATGTCCTTTAAAGTGGATCCGAGGTAAACTTTTACACATTGCATAATTGTGTTCCTTTCCTATTGTTTATAGGGCATTCCTCAAGCCAAATACTTTTTTGTTTTTGTTTTAATACTCTAATTCCCTATAAACTAAAAAAAAGCCACGCCCACAGGTTTTCAGAGAGCCTTGGCAGTACCAAGGGCTCATGAGAGCTCAGTCTGGGCAGGAGGAGGGGGAGGTGTTACTAGCGATTGATTGCAGAGGCAGAGGGGAGGAGGGAGGAGGAGAGGGGATTAGGCTGATGGCTCAAGATACAGATAAGCCTGCCTCTGTGTAATGTTTACAAACAACATGACTGCTGTCATTGTATCACAGGAATAAATAATCACATTCTATTAAAACTGTTTGCAGCTTGATTTGCTGTGTAAACCATCTAAACTTTAGATAAGATATATAGACAAGTTACTTGTTATAGTTAGTTTTTCATCTCGGATCCGCTTTAAGGTTAGTAGTCATTTCTGTAACAGCTCCAAGAATGCTCTAAAAGACTTACATGACCGAAAAATTGGGGCTAAGAAATATGGGTGCCCGCTATTGGCGGAAGTTTGGGTGCCGCCAGAGGGGCCCATTCAAATACTGTTTTTGAGGGAAAATTTGGGTGCCCGCAGCACACTAAAATTATCATTTTCCTTTTTGTGCTGGATTGGTGGTGGTGGGGGGCGGTTACAGTTAGCCATCAGGGGTGGTTGGTTGGTTACGGTTAGCCGGTAGGGGTATATAATTAAGGTTATCCATGGAGGGTGGTTAGGGTTAGCCGTGGGGGCTTTAAGGTTAGGCATCGGTAGAGGAGGGGTTCAGTGTGAGAATAGGGTTAAGTTTAGTTTATCATTCCCCCCCCCCCAAAAAAAAACAAAAACATTCGCAGCTTTACTGGGTGCTCTTTTTTATTCAGCACCCTTTTTGCATACATTCAAAAAATATGTGAGTAACCCAGTGGTTACAGCCAATAGTATAAATTATTTACCTGTCCTGACAATTCCACTTTCTGTCAAATTGTTCTCCTTTTTAAACTTTCGTTCTTTATTTACAAGCTCCGATCTGAAATACAAACACATTAGAATATAAATACATAGAGAGAAAGAGATGCTGATTTATCAAGGCAGGTGGAAGGAGGACTGGTGCAAAGTGAAGCAGTTGCCCAGAGCAGAATTCTTTCTTTATCAGCTGAAACCTGATTGGTTGATCTGGACGGCTGCTCCACTTTTGTTCCCTTTTCCTTGCACCTCTCTGGGTAAATGCTAGCCCCACTAGAGAAATACATATGAATAAAGATGTAAGATCAACAAAGAACTGGTATATTTATAAGGCATTACAATGAACAACTAAAGAATGCAGTAAAAAAACAAGGTAATACTTTAAAATGATGAGTTGCTCAAATCACTATAAATTAACATGTTAAAAAAAATGGTATTCTGTTACATACAAAAGAAGAGACCAATGGATAGCAGTACAGTCTGGAGACGTCTTAATAATAATAACACCAAAGACCATACTTATAAGCAAATCAAATTATCATTTAAGTAATAACTCACTTGTTATCATTTAAGTAATAACTCACATAAGTAATAACTCACTTGTTGTATTAGGGGTGTCTATCTCTTTTACTTTTTTCTGTTACAAAATTGACCCATTTCAACCATGCCAAAGTTCAAATATCACTCAAGGCCAAGGGAAGAGGCTGCGCACAATGCTGAATTTAGAAAGATAAACGTCACCATAAACGTCACCAATAGGAAGGTATTCCAGGTAAGTCCACAAAAACAGAACCACCGTAGAGTTCCCCCACAACTTGAAGCAGTCTCTTAATATTCGGCCAACACTTTACATGTAAGGGAAAGAAGGAAAACACATAATCGGCTTCAAAGCAATTGTCCGTCACCACGTACTACTTCCGACAGCTGGTCACGTGGGATGTAGCCACGGCTACGTCCCACGTGACCGGCTGTCGGGAAGTAGTATGCCGGAGGCTGGATCTGAGGCGGCATGCATATGAGCGGGACCCGGGACTGCTACTTCATTACATGTACAATGACTTTTGAACTACGCCTTTTGTGAGTGCAATCTGATAACTTTTGTATATATTTTATTAAACATATTTATGATATGAGAAGCTTTTTAGTTGTAGAGCCTTTGTGATCTTCCCTCATTGAAGTGGCTTATCACTGATGGTCTGTTGCCGGGTTGTACAGCCCCATATGCATATGAACCCCACCTCTGGATTTGTGGAGGTTATAGAGGGTGAGTATGGGTCTATTGATGGGCACCGCACATAAAAGTGTTTATGGGAAGTGGAGTTTTGCACACTGGAGCGGTGACGGACAATTGCTTTGAAGCTGATTACACATTGGCCTCAATTCACTAAGATCATGCTGGAGATAATAAGGCAAGAGAAAACGTACCTCCACATAAGAGAGAGTTATCTTATCTCTTCATTCCTTAAGTTACCTCCTCTGTAGTTAAGTTACCTCCTCTGTAGTTATTTTACCTCCTCTGTAGTTAATTTACCTCCTCTGTAGTTATTTTCACACGCAGTTAATAAAGCCTGTCTTTAACTCTGGAGTTATTTTAAGGATTGAAGAGTTAACTTAAAGACAGAAGAGTTAACTTTAGGTTTGCCTGAGGTAAAATGTTTCCTGAATACTACATGCCTTATCACCATGGTAACAACTCTAGAAGAGTTATTAAAGACAGGAGATAAGCTTAGTGAATTGAGGCCTATGTGTTTTCCTTCTTTCCTTTACATGTGACATGTTGGCCGAATATTAAGAGACTGCTTCAAGTTGTGGGGGAACTCTACGGTGGTTCTGCTTTTGTGGACTTTACCTGGAATACCTTCCTATTGGTGACATTTATGGTGACGTTTATCTTTCTAAATTCAGCATTGTGCGCAGCCTCTTCCCTTGAGTGACTTTTTTGCAATAGAACAGTGTGCTGTGGCTAGCGCACCACGTCTGTTATTTATTACTTTGTCCATTAGCGCATATTCATTTTTCTAAAGTTCAAATATCACCACCTGCAGAGCCATTAATTAAAAGTTTTCTTGAAACAAAAATGTTTGTCCAAAACATTGAACTGTTTCTTATTTGACTGATTCCAACATAATTTACCATATTTCAGAACACACTTTAATTTAGCTTTTTTTTTTTTTTTACTGGAGATTCTGTCCAAACCATTTAAAATATATAAAGGAGCTTTAAAGTGGAACTACCGTATATTCAATGTTCTCTCTCTGCTCTAGGATTAGCCACAATATAATAACCTTTATAGATCATTTCTTCATGAATTATTACTGAGAGGGTAAACAGAGTATGTTTTTCACTTTAGTTTCAGATTACTACCACTGGTCTTTTAGGAGCTGTGATAGAATCAGTATATTCTTAGAACACTGTAAAATGCTATGTGTATGTTCAATCTTATCATCTGTAAAGTTTGTTTTTGCAAAATTCAGTACCTAAACAGGTCTGCATAACCATAGAACAGTTTATTTTTTTTAATCAAAATCAATTAAAAAATGAATTGAATTACGGTATGTACTATGACAGTTCCTAGCAATGATACTTTACGGGCTGGGAGGCCTTGCTTTTGTCTACAAGTAATGTCATCTGTGTAAAAATCACAACTGTGAGAACAATAACTTGTTTTATTGTGTGTTATCCAAGTCTGTAATACTCCTTTAATTAAAACTGTGTTCGAGAAAAAATAGAGGGAGAGGGAAAATCCAATATTGTAGTACTTTTTGTGCTATTTCTGAATATAATTTCCTACTACCTTTAGATCTCACATCATCTCCATAAACAAACATATTTAAGGCTTTGTTCACATCTAAAATCGCAATCGCTGAGGCCAGCATTTTGCGAATTTGTGAGTGATTTTTTTTTAGCGCCTCCTGCGTGCTACTTTTTTTGTAAAGTGCTTTTCTAAGCGCTTTTGCAAAGCAATTTGTTTGTTCACTTCCTGACGCAAGTTAGGAATTGAACTCTTTGACCCAGAAAAGAATAAATACGATGTATTTATTCTTAAAAGGGCTGTGGAAATCGCTATACAAAGCGCTTTTTCAAGCGTTTTGCGATTTCCCTATACCTTCCATTGAGGCAAATCGCCCCAAAAATTGTACAGGCATCGCTTTGGTGAGCGGATCAGATCGAACCGCTCATATGTGAGAACTCTCATAGGGAATCATTGCACAAGCGCTTTTAGGGTGATTTTGAAAATCCCTGGCGCTTAAAAGGCGAAAACACCCTAGGTGTAAACAAGCCCTGTTTATATTTTTGCAGCAGAGTCAGCAGAAACAACATAAATTAGCAGATGTACAGTACACCAGATTACCACAGTTAAAGCAAATCTACACTTAAAGGAAGCTGCCATCTTATTTTACTTTTAACAAATATGGGAACTGGGACGAGGTTTGATTGGCATGGGAGGAACATTGCAGTCAGGCAGTTCTGTGGGCCAGAAAAAAAGGCAAGTAAGTGGCAGCAGGGAGGAGATATGGTTGGGCTTCTGAACCAAGAATTGCAGCTAAATATCAGCAATCACCAAAAGCCTTTCAGTGGCAGCAGCCTGTGCTTCTAAAGTAGCAAGGTTGTATAATATACATAGGATTGATTCAATGTGTTGGTGCCTGTGCCTTCCCCTACTTTCTGGTGATAAGGGTCATTTTACATTAATTCAATTCCTCTCAGTTATAACCGAAAGGACAACTGATTTTCAAAGTAATTGCCCATGCTTCCATATGGCTCAGTTCCCACTATGGCCTCAATTCACTAAGCTTGATCAAACACTTTATCAAACGTTTGATAATTTACCTCATGTGTAAAATCTAATTTTGAATTCACTAAGGTTATATATTTATCGAATGTTTTATCGATAAAATGTTCAATAAATCTATAACACCTTAGTGAATACAAAATTAGATTTTACCCATGAGGTAAATTATCAAACATTTAATAAAGGGGGGCGTGGCTTGACGCTGCTAGAAGATGGCCGCTTGAATCCCTCTCTCCCGCTACGTGTCCGCTACTGCTCCTAATCCAGCGAATCTGGGCCGACGGTTCGAGCGATGCCGGGCACCCGCAGCACCCTGAACACTCCAGCTACCCCCAAGGCTAACCAGACACAGACTGGAAAGACTGTCGCAGAGATATTTCGACCACACAAGACCAGTACGAAAGCCTCCAAGATGGCGCCGACGGAGGAAAATCTCAACACACCGCCCTCCCCGCCCGAGCCAGACCCGAAGGTAAACAATAAGCAGAGAGCCCCTACACTAGCTGATATGCATAGTATAGCAGATGATATCAAGAAATATATGCTTACCACCATATCAGAAGTCCGAGCAGACGTTGCTGCCATGGGTCCGAGACTACAGGCTCTAGAGGCCGCAGACCAACAGAAATCCACGCAGCTCAAATCCCTCACTAAGACATCGAACGCCCATGATGCCAGACTTCTTGAGCATGCTAGACAACTTGAGGATTTAGATAATAGAGGGAGAAGATGCAATATTCGGGTAAAGGGGGTGCCGGAGGGAGTGACGCAGGAGAAAATTCAGGAGGCCCTAACTTCTATCTTCAATAACCTGCTGGAGAGAGCTGTAGACACAAATATAGCTTTTGTGCGAGCACACCGGGCTCTTCGCCCGAGAGGATCAGATGCTGACAAAGCCAGAGACATTATATGTTGCCTGGAATCCTTTCCATTGAAGGAGGCAATCATGAAGGCAGCAAGAGCGCAAGACGCCATACTGTTTAATGACACTCCCATTCAATTATACCAAGATCTTTCACCGCTAACGCTGGCGAAGAGACGTGTGCTCAAACCCTTACTGCAGGCTCTCAAAGATAAGGGCTTAATGTACCGCTGGCACTTTCCATTTTCATTATCTGTCATGACTGGAGGTAAAGTGTTCGTATTAAAATCGGCTGCTGACACCGATGCGTTCTGTAAAGATCTGGGCCTGCCAGCACAAGAGTTACCGAACTGGGACTATGCCTCTCCATTTCAAAAAGCAGAGACCACTGCATCCACCAGCACTCGCCGATCACGACTTAAATCGGCTGCTGTCCGCCAGCGATCCAGAAGCAGAGAGTCTAGATCCCAGACCAACTCGAACCATTCGCGGCAAGACTCAGGATCTTCCGAGGAGGAGGACTAATGTTCTTTTTGCCCAATATCTCTGAGATCAATAGGGGGGGGGGGTTATTTTTTTTTTTTTTTATTCACACGGACAGTTCCATGGCCCGCTGCATGATGTTCATGGACAAATTTCTGGTTCTCCCCTTTTGCCCAAATAAGGAACTGGTAACTATGAACACACTCCATGCTTCGCATGCGATCTTTTAGCTTTACTGACACTGATACTGATTTATATATACTCTGATCTACCTTACTAAACCCATGAGAGAAACATGGTAATGTGACTGCTAATATCAGGCCTGTTTAAATGACATTTCATAAACTGTAATATTCTTGCTTCTTTAAAAGGGATAGAGATATACCCGAATCTGCTATATAACACACATTTAGGCTTTTTCAAAAGAGCATAGCTTTACTTACATACTTTAGAGATAAGGCCCCTACTAACGAGAGTGAAATAGGCATAAGGAATGTAATATCTGTTATACGATGAAAGAGGCGCCCCCTCATATGCTTAAATGCTTCTGTCTCCCCTCCCTTTTTCATACATCCTACCACAGGGCACTTCATTTAACAGGTAGATATTGTTACTATATGCCTGCAACGCTAAAATGGAAGTGCCCTGTTGTGAGTGGGCTCTGTATCCCTGTTTCTATCGTCTATCCCCTATGCTTTCCCTTCTGTGTCCTCCCACTACTCTAATACCCCCACTTCATGCCTCTTACTCGATGTCCTAATGTCTGCCTCTCAGTATATGTCCCCTACGGCTGTAATGAGAGATAGGTGGTAATGGGGTGGTTAGTGGAGCATTAAGGTAACTGTCCGTACCAGAAATATAAATATGAAGAACAAGGTTATGATCTCAGGATGCTATTTTTCTCCCCCCCTAGCGTAGCGTACTTTACAGTTTTATAAACAGAGTATTGATATTCTTTAACCTCCAATTTTCAATGCTTAAACGTTATGCTCTCTTGCCTCTGTTGGGCAGTTAAAACTTGGATAATAGTATGCCTGGCTATGACTGGACACTTGGCCCAGTCCGAAAAGAAGCTGTAGAATAGCGGACACAGCGGTTAACTATGAGTAGACTTTAAGACTAAAACTTGTTAGACTTTACTTGTTATTTGTTAATACTGTTAAAACTTTGATTTTTATAAACGGCTCTGGCACGTCTTCCGAGCCCCCCACACAGTGTATCTATAATACACTGACATTGTGAAACCCACTTAGGTGGTGTGTGCGACCCTCCATATCGCACCCACGTGGGACTTTCTTCAATTGCTTACGCAAGCATTGGAATATATATGTCTGGGGTACACCCACTCTCACACCGGAAAATCCCCTCTCTGACTCTTGTGCTCATACTCCTCCTCTTAATTGCTAACAGTTTCCTGGTTGGAGGGCGGGTATTTCATTCCCAAACAACATCCTGTACCACTAGCGGTAAAATGGCAGTCGAAAACCCAAGAGGTACAACTCGAGAGGGAGGGCCTCAGTGGAGGATGATATCACTCAATGTAAACGGCCTTAATACGCCAGAAAAACGCACTGTAGTGTTTGACTATCTGATAAGAGAAAAAACTCACTTTGCATTCCTACAGGAAACGCATTTACGTACCAACCATATACCAAAGAGATTTCACTACAAATTCCCATTAGCATTTCATGCTACGTCCCCCACATCTAAAACTAAAGGGGTGTCTATCTTCCTCCACAGAGATATCGCATTCATTGAGGAGGGAAGAGAGGTGGACCCAGAAGGTCGTTACCTATTTGTGAGGGGGAGGCTAGCTAACAAAGAGGTCACACTAGCAAATGTGTATGTCCCAAACAAAAAACAACCATCCTTCATAGCCTCAACCTTAACAAAATTGTCAAGCTTTAGTAGAGGCCTCCTGATCATGTGTGGGGACTTTAATGTCCCATTGAACCCCTTGCAGGATTGCTCCAATGGATCATCAGCGCTCTCCTACAAAGCCTTGAAATTTATCAAAATCAAACTACAAAATTTGACGCTGGTGGACCCTTGGAGAATCACACACCCAAATGAAAGGGACTACACTTTCTTCTCCCCCATCCACCAAAAGTATTCCAGAATTGACTACTTTTTTATAGCCCAAAGAGACTTAAATCTCGTGCAAAAAGCTACAATAGGCACTAAGTCAATATCCGACCATGCACCAATTTTCCTGACCCTCACAACTCCAGACAAAACATTTACAACATGGTCCTGGAAGCTTCATCCTAATATTCTCTCGGACAAAACCAGAGTGCAAAAAAGCATGGAAGTCCTTGAGGACTACTTCCAATTAAACAACGGATCACAAGCATCCCAAATATCCATTTGGGAAGCACACAAGGCAGTAATGAGGGGCCACTTCATCAAGATAGGCTCCAAATTGAAAAAAGAGAGGGAGGAAGGGAGTAGGAGCTTATTAGAAAGAATAAAATGCTTGGAAGGGGCCCATAAGAGATCCCTGGCCATATCAAACATGGAAGAACTAAACAAAGCGCGCACAGACCTGGATAAATTACTCTACTCAGACGCCAGACGTAAACTGCTAGCTTATAAAAAGATTTTCTATGAGCATGGGAACAAAAGCGGGAAGTACTTGGCAAGAGCGCTCAGGAAACAAACCACTCGTACCAATATCACATCCCTGATAGACAACAAACAAAATAGATTGTACAGAGCTGAGGATATCGCAGAGGGATTCAGGCAATTTTATGAGTCCCTATATAATCTACAAGACCAAGGACAAGCATCTGGACCGGGCCCAATTAGATCTAAATGCTTACAGAATTTTATCTCCAAGTATGCTTTACCCCTACATTTAGAGCAATCGGAATGTGAAGAAATGGAAGCCCCTATTTCAGAAGATGAATTTCTTCTGGCAGTCAAAGCCCTGAAAACAGGGAAAGCGCCCGGCCCAGATGGCTTTACAAGCCAATATTATAAGTTACACGCAGGGAAACTGGCCCCAGCTTTTGTGGCCGCATGTAATGCAATTACAGATGGTTCCATTCCCTCCTCACAATTCCTAGAGGCGCACATTGCTGTTATACCTAAGGCTGACAAGGATCCTCAGTTCTGTGCAAACTATAGACCCATCTCATTGCTCAATCTTGACGCCAAACTACTAGCAAAAATACTGGCAAATCGTCTCCTCCCATTTATACCAGCACATATAAAACCAGACCAGGCTGGATTTGTCCCAGGCAGGGAAGCAAAGGATAATGTCATGCGATCAATTGACCTAATGGCGTTTGCAAAAAAAAAGGGCATTCGAGCATTTATGCTCTCGACTGACGCGGAAAAGGCATTTGACAGGGTGGCATGGGACTATATCCGTGCCACCCTGTCAAGCCTGGGGATCGGTGAGGCAATGTGCAGGTGGATTGGATTCTTATACACAAATCCAACAGCTCGGGTGAAAGTGAATGGGGTATTATCTAAACCACTTCCTATTACCAATGGGACCAGGCAGGGGTGCCCCCTTTCACCCCTTATCTACATACTTACAATGGAACCCTTCTTAAACGCCATTAGATCAGATCCTAACATCCAGGGAATCACAGTGGGAGCATCCCATCACGTAGTAGCTGCATTTGCTGATGACCTACTGTTTTTTCTTCAAAACCCCCTGATCTCACTACCCAGTCTGATTCATAAATTCACAGAATTTGGTATGGTTTCAAACCTGAAAATTAATTTCCACAAATCACAAGCGTTAAATCTCTCCCTTGATGCAGGGGTGGTTAAAACTTGTAAAGAAAACTTTTCATTCCAGTGGGCCAAACACTCATTTAAATACTTGGGAATCCTCATCACTCCAAACTTAAAAGACCTATTTGTCAGCAATTTTGGGAAAATAGGGAGAACTCTTGAGATGGATTTACTCAGTTGGGGGAAACAATCATATATGTCATGGTTCGGTAGAATGGCTGCAGTCAAAATGAACTTGCACCCAGGCTCCTATACATTAGCCAATGTATCCCCATTGACCTTCCGCCTAGTTTCCTTAAGAACCTCCAGACAAAAATTAATAGGTTCATCTGGGGAAATAAACCCCCCAGAATCAGAAGAGTTACCCTATCCATGCCAAAAGAAGAGGGGGGTACGGGTTTACCAGACCTTCAGAAATATCACATGGCTGCCCAGCTCTCAAGAGTGGTGGAATGGGCGCTCCCTGAAAATCCTAAGCCCTGGGTTGAGATTGAACGAGAGACTACTGATTGTACACCAGCATCTCTAGGATGGTTCAGCTGTCCTGCGAAAAGTCAAGCATCCTGGCAAAACCCCCTCATTGCTGCCTCAGTGAAAACTATGAGAAAATGGCTCCCAAAGCTGGGGTTATTGAAACTTCCAGGCCCCCTTACCCCTCTCAACGACAACCCCGATTTTGCACCAGCCAAAGATATCCCCTTTCTCTTATCTTGGAGTAAGGAAAGCTATCCGAGAGTGAAAGATTTTATAATACAGGGTAGGATTAAATCCATGCAAGAAATGTCTTTGCTGAATGAGAATAGTTCAATCACTAATTGGCAATATTTCCAAATTAGACATTTTTTACAATCTATATTGAAAAGCAATGCATGTACAGCCCCGCTATCGCCATTTGAAAACCTTCTTACAAATCTCACTCAGCACAGACATATAGTCTCCACGTTATACCATATGCTTTTAACCCCATTAGTCTCCTCTAAGATAAGGTATCAAGAATTATGGGAAAAAGATCTGGGGGAAGAAATTGAAGCAGATCAATGGCAAAAAATACTCCTACTATCTCACAAGGGCTCATTAAATGTCACTACACAAGAAATGGGATTTAAAATCCTGTCCAGATGGCACAGGACTCCTTGTACCCTGCATAGGATCTTCCCTGCATCCCCAGATGTATGCTGGAGGTGTGGAGCAAACGGGGGAGATATATACCATATCTTCTGGTCATGCCCGTCCTTGTCGGGATACTGGTCCTCAGTTCACCAAATAATTGGCAAAATCATAGGAGAACCTATTCCTTTTAATCCCGGCTATTTCTTATTACACAATACACATGAACCCCTGAAGGCTTATAAGAAATCGGTGACTATACATCTTATCAATGCCGCTAGGGCAATGATTCCCCTGCATTGGAAGTCTTCCGTATCCCCCTCAATTCAATCCTGGTTCAAGAGAATAGAACAGATCGAAACTATGGAGCATATGATCCTTACATCACAAGACAGGTCAGAGCAATATACTATGACATGGTCAATCTGGAATGACTTTCAACAGTCAGATGAATACAAACAACTTATGAGTGACAATGGAAGGGTCTAACCCTTTCCCCCCCACTATAGCCTTGTGGTAGGCCCTCTCAAGCTAATCTCGCCTGCTCTTTTACATGCCCTGGGTCCTGTATCCCCTCCGGTGTGAGAGTACGGAACTGCTAAATGGAATATGACCTGATGATCTCCTCAGACATGTAGTATTTTGTCAAATGTGGTATGCAAGACAAAGCATCTTCTAGTTTATTATATAAGTGGATTGAGCTATTGTATTGAACGATATGATTATGTCAAGCTGTGTATGTTTAACCACTGTTTCTCTTTTACTATAATAAACTTTGATTGTGAAAAAAAAAAAAAAAAACATTTAATAAAGTGTTTGATAAAGCTTAGTGAATTGAGGCCTATGTCTCCCACTATATGTGTTTTAACTAAAAGCTTTTTCACAATGCATTGCTTGCTATGGAAAGTTAAAACGCATCAGCTTTTCAGCATATAGTGTAAAAGAGGCCCGAGGTAAAATTTTGTATAGTAGTAAATTCACAGTGAAATTACAATACAAAATCATAATGCAAAATTTAAAACTATTGCAAAATTAATTTCTGCACATAATTGTAAGTAGAGTGCGTCATTTTGCATTGACTCATAATTTCACAAAATATTCATTTATGTGAAAATGTCCATTAACGTCAATGCATTTGGTAAATTAATTTTTGCATGCTTGCCCATACATTTTTGAAGATATAAACAGCTATGCAAAAATGTGAGTTCTTGTGCCCATTAGCTTAAATGGATTGGTGAAAATTAATTTTCACATGGATACCCATGAGTTTTCTCACATATACTCATTTATGCAAAAATATATTCAAAACACTTTAGTGAATTCTGTAAACGTTATTTTGCGTAACCTGCACAAATGATGGGAAATGAAGGTTACATGAGAAATCGTAATTACTGGAAATCTCACAAAAGTGAAATTAGATTGACACTTCCTGCCAGAACAAAGGAATTCTATTATTTTTACATATTCAGAGAAGCATTTGTTTGCTATTTTGCTGTGTTGTATTATGGCAGGCAGAGAAGTAGTGGCCACACACAGAAACAAAAATACACATTTCTCCACTGGTACATATCAGTTACCTTTCAAAGATATAGCTATTCATTATTTGTATTACATGAAGTTGTTTTATGTGACCAGTTTAATAAATAATAAGTTATGGAGTTCTCGTTTATGTACATAAACCTTTGGTTGCACTTATTTAAGACCATTAAATGTCAATCAGAAGGAAAAAACTCAAATTACTGGCAAGATCTAATTATAGACAAAAGGATTGACAGTAATTAACTTTCTATTCCCTCGTGTAGTTCATAGCATACCAAACTAAATCAGTACCGACCTTGTAATACCCCAGGGCACTGCACTTCCTTTCTACTGTAACCTAGTGCACTAATCCTCTCTGCAAGCTCTAAACCAAACTGTTATCCACAACTAGAATCACTTCTGTGAAAATACTGTTGTTGATTCTTAAAGCAATTCTGACACCTGACTACGTATTCTGTGATCAAAACTGGCTGACTGCTGCAGTTATGAGAAACGTCACATGAGTATCCAATGGCAACACGGGGGAAGGGGGGAGGGAGCAAGCCCTCAGAGAAGAAGCTGATTGGTTACTCATTTTTTGAAATTATATGATACACAAATTACTCACTGATAAGTATCTAGGTACTGGCTGCACACCTGTAGTATGTGTCAAGTATATTCTATGCACACCAGTTTTATTTTGGTGAATGGCAGGTATACTTTAGGCGATAGATATAAGACAACTGGTGTGTAACAATCTCACGTATAAATGCATGTACATTAATGTTCAGACAGGCACTTTTGGTTTGGCCTAGATCAAGAGTGAATTTCATTTTGTGTGAAGAATGAGGAGAGGAGAAAAGGCCAGTTGCAGTGGATGAATACAGTAGCAATAGGCCCAAAAAATCAATTAAGGATGATCAACATTTCCCTGGGCTGAGTTAACTTCACTGAATGCACAGCATTTGTGCAGACATTAGACTTTCATTCAAAAATTAGCATAAACTGAAAGATCAAAAGATAATAATCTAGTGTCCGTGCAAGTCTTCAGGGATCAATAGATGGCTGGTCCTTCTTACCTCAAAAGATTGTTGCCTAGTCACTACTGACTCTTAGATAAGCTTCCCCCAAGGAATGTCCACTTCTTCTTAATGATGGGAAATAGGTTTGGGTGTCACCATGGCAGCAAGTTAATAAAGAACTCTAGATTTAATCATAGCAGTGGTATACATCCTCCAGGCACATAAAGAGCTGCACCAATCCCAGTATGGCAGCCTGCATGGGATATATCAAGTGAACTGTCTACCAAACATAAACTAAAGGATATTACTAGGACTTCACATGTAGAACATCAGATGGTCATGGGGCACCAACTTGCAGGTAAATATAAGTCTAGCTGAAGCAGCAGTACTGTACTTGCACAGGCACACAGATTACATAGACACCATCCTGCAAAAATGGAGGAAACTGTTTTGATACCTAAAATGGTCATTTTTAAAAACACAGCCTAAAAAAATCATTATTATGTCATACAGCAAACACAGGTTAACCCAAAAACTACACCTAATGCCCTAGTTAGGTTCCAAGATCACACTGTGAGGGCTCATTCACACTAAGGGCATTTTCTGCCTTTTTTCAAGCACAGGCAATTTTGAAAATCGCCCTCAAAACGCTTGTGCAATGATTCCCCATGAGAGAGTTTACATCTGAGCAGTTCGTTTCGGATCCACTCAGCAAATCGGTGCCTGTACCATTATTGAGGTGTTTTGCCTGAATGGAAGGTATAGGGTAATCGCAAAACGCTTTTAAGGCGCTTTTAAGAATAAATAAAGACTAAACAGCAAGCTCATGGTGAAATACATTGGTTCAAAGAGTTCACTTCCTGACTGATGTCAGGAAGTGAAAAAACGAAATCTCTCTCTAAAAGCGCTTATATAAGACTTTACAAAAACCGCAGCACCCACCCGAGTGCCGAGAGGAGGATAAAATCGCCCACAAAATTAGAAATCGCTGGTGTCAGCTATTTCGATTTTAGATGTGAACAGAGCCTCATGATTTCTTACCAAGAGGATTGTCATATACAAATGGACTAATCCTTCCTCCAATCAAATCATACAATGCTTTTTCTAGCCCATTTTTATTGTTTTCATATTCATTTTAAGATCACTTTGGCTTATCCAAACATAACACCCATAATGCTCTGCTTCAGAACAGTGGATGATGGGCCATTTGAGCATTGCCATTCATCAAAATAGGTAGGAGATATACCTATATGCATATGATAAACTGAAAATAATGTGAGAGCGTAATACAGGAGTGAGGTGTACTATGGAAGCATGGTGAGTTTATAGTTGATGACATTAGAGCTAGGCAGCCACATTACACACATCAAACTCCTACCACGGCTTGCAATCCTTTGTCCAGTCAGCCCGAATTCCTCTTTTTATATTTCTGCAGATAGATAGATAATCTGAGCATAACTCTTGAAAAGAACAGCTTGTTTCTTTGTTTTATTCACTGTTCTCTTTGTTTTGCTGCTGTACGCCTTTTAATAGCCGATGGCAGCTTCAAATACAAGACTCTGCCGCATGCAGTCAATTGGTTCATTGGCATTTCAGACAGATTGTTAGTACAGAGCGCTTATCCCACCTCTACCTGACATGGCTTAAAAGAGGAAGAAAAAATGCAGAGAGGTGCAGAATTCCTCTTAACAAATTAAAGTGTGTGAATTGTTTAGTTTTTCACATTCCTCAATTCAGAGGCTGGAGCATATGGTGCTATATTACAGTTTGGTGTTTCGATACACTGACACAAAACATGATTAAACAATGCACTTTCCTGCTGCTATTCCCTGATATGTGAGCTCCACTGATTCTCTGGGAGCCTCATTAATTTGGAGCCCATCTCATAGACAGATGTCAGTTTCTGAAGCACATGTATTTGCAAAGTCTCACAGACACCATGCAGAACTTTTACTGCAATTAAAGGGCAACTGTGGTCATAACAGAAAAAAAACAATTTTAAGCTGGCTTTATCCTAGTTTGCCTACTAAAACAGTTTCTCTTCCATTGTTTTTAATAGTTCTTTCTACTACTGCTTTACCCTAAAGTGTGAAAAACGAACTGCTGGGCTTAAGGTTATTCTTCTAGAGTCTTAGCTCCACCTCCTGAAACATATTAAATTGTTCATACAGCAAAGTCCCAGTTATAGGGAACTCAGGCAACCAGACGTCTCAACTAACCAGCATGCCTGATGGATAATGGGGACTGTTTTGGGGGGTTTTGGGCCGGTTTGAAGGCATTCAAATATTTACCGAGCCTCCAACGACATCTCGTAGCCTTCCTGCAGCTCCTAGCGGCTGCTAGGAGTCCGCTGGAAGCTGAAGGAAGTCTACAAGATCTCGCTGGAAGCTGGTGAGTATTTGGGGGTGGGGAAGGCTTTTTTGGCCTGATGTTCAAGCAACCGGCAAAGCCCATGTATCCAGCATCAGGTGACTCCTACCCATGCTGGGGACCATGCTGTATACAGATCTGTCAATTATGCTTAGATGCCTTATTTTTCATTTCTACAACCTCTGTGGATTTTAGGAGTATTTATGTCTCCACTTATTAATCATTGTTAGGAGCGAAATGCAATGGTTCATGCGAGTGGATGCTGAAAAGAATCAGGCTCACATCTGCAACAAAGTCTGCTGTTAAAGAGGAACTGTAACCAAGGATTGAACTTTATCCCAATCAGTAGCTGATATCTCCTTTCCCACGAGAAACCTTTTCCTTTTCACAAACGGATGATCATGGGGCTCTGTATGGCTGATATTGTGGTGAAACCCCTCCTACAGTGTAATGCCAGCCCTAGGTACTGACATCACACTGTGAGAGCCTTGTTGCATTGTGGGAAATAACAGCTGTTTCCAACTGCCAAAAAAGCAGCATCTCCTTTCACAGACATCACCTGCCAGCAGTATAGATGTCGCCATGTGATAAATTTCAGAGTGTAAATCAGGGAGAGGAAAGATTTTACAACGGGCAAACACCGACTAAACCCTTTATACATAATTATTGTAAAAATTAAGGATTTTTTTAATTACATTATTTTCACTGCAGTTCCTGTTTCATCTTGGAGAGAATTTTTGTGTTTACCAAAAAGTTGAGCTGCCCTTTAAACTGCTATTACAATCAAAAGGCAGGCAGAGAAAAACTTGCACAAACCGGAAATTTTCTTTAGTACTCCAAGACCCTCTAAACTTGGGGATCTCATTTCTGCAAACTTCCCATTCATTGAGGAAAGTCATGCACATTTATGCCATGAACAAATTGGTCAGTGAGGTTGCCCATAACATTTAATACCCAACAATGAAGTGCGGGGGATGTGCCTCGGTGAAGCTAAAATTTGCATAAACAATAGACCCACATAGACAGAAAGGTAGGCAGAGTGTTTACATGACTGGGAAAGGAGAGTAAAGCAGGTAATTTGGGTGCATACACTACCTCGGTAAAAAGGGGCGCCTCATTACTTTTAATGTAAATTGCGACAAAAAGGTTCCCTTTTGGAAATTTGGGCTCCTGCTATGTTATTAACCTCTTGAGGACTGCTGTGTTAAACCCCCCTAAAGACCAGGCACATTTTCATTAAATTGGCCACTGCAGCTTTAAGGCCAAGCTGCAGAACCGCAAAACACAGCACACAAGTGATTCCTCCCCCTTTTCTCCCCACCAACAGAGCTCTCTGTTGGTGGGGTCTGATCGCCCCCCCCCCCCCCCCCCCCCAGTGTTTGTTCGTTTATTTGTGTTTGGTTTTTTTTCTTTTGTTATTTTAAATAAAAACTGGTTTTCCCCCCCTCTTGAATAGCCCCCTCCCTCCCCCCGCCGGCCAATCCCTGTGATCAGCTGTCATAGGCTTCACCCTCTGACAGCCGATCACCTCCGTGGCTCAGGAGGGGACAGCCGTGTCACACGGCTGTCCCCAGTACAGCACTGCTGCTGATCGCAGCGCTGTACGGGTAATTAGACGGCGATTACGAGACTGAAGAGGGGGCGGAGCTCCGCCCTCCGAGAATGAGATGCGCGCGCAGCGTGCGCGCGATCTCATACAAAACAGAGCCCCGAGACTTTACGCCAATTGGCGTTAGGCGGTCCTGGGGCTGCCGCTGTGGCCGTGCCCATCGGCGTGTCGCGGTTGGCAAAAGGTTAATTATTGGCAATGCTTTTCTATTTCACCAGAGCAGGTTTTATTTCTGTGAAAAGCAATTTTTTTCCACAAACCCACATAACTCAACAAGGACGCTGAACATAATGGCAAGTCCATAAAGACATTGGTACTCTGGCCTGTGAGTACTTGTGAGTACTGGGGTTCTCCTAAGACCTCTTACTCACCGGTCATAAATAAAAGAGTAGTTAAGACATACATGCCTAATAAGGTAAAACTTTAATTCTGTTTTATGCTGATAATAATGTGGGCTTCCTCTTCAAGGATACTTGTCTTGATCTGCCAGATTGAATGACGCATCTAGTCATCTGGTTTTCAAAGGGACACCTTCCAGTCTGCTGGACTTGTTTGAAGTTTTCTTCCAGCTTGATAGAAGATTTTTGTTAGCTTGTTAGCAGTGCAGCATACTCCATTGAACTTGATTGGAAACGTCCTTGATGTTGATTATAGAGCCACAGCATCTTCTTTTTTTGGCCTGTAGTTCTTCAGTTGGAATCATGCTAGCTGTGCATATATTTATACATGCAGCAGGGTTATACTAATCATGCTGGACCTGGACATCAGCACAAAGGGTATTGCTGGTTTGTTTGTTTTTTCCCAGTAGACACAATTCACAGAGTGCAAAATGAACCCTCATTAATGGTCTTTTAAAAGTAGTTTTAAGTTTTGCTCACCAAACTGTTTCAATCAGTTCAAATCTGTGGCATCACCTGGAAGTCTTAGGTATTGGAACCTTAAACATGTCATGGCTTGGAAAAGGTTTGGAAGTTCTTTGCTAGAAGGTTTGTGTGGAAAAAAAAATTGTTTGGAGTGTCTTAAGTGATTATACTGGAGCTAGCAGCCTTTTGAAGTTTTAACACATTACTGACACCTGTATGTAAATGAAGCTAGAAAGCACATACTTTCTCACCCCCCTGGCATATTAACATGCACATCATATAACATGCTGTTAACCCCAAGGTGTACACAGTACCCCTGTTAAAACTAACAAAGCACAGCTGCTTTGAACAGCAGGTAGGCTGTGAAGCGTTGCTGTATGTTTTCTTAACGATGAACTAGTCTTTTTAATGTTACATGCTATATGTGCGAGTAAAAGCGATTAAATAGATAGTTAAAAACTGATCAGTTAACCCACTATAACACTTGCATTCAGGCTGTGCTTCTCCTTTGCTGCCCAGAACGCTGGAAATCTCTCTGCAGAATGAAACAGAGAGTAATCCATTACATACATAACTGAATGTTTTTTGTCTCTGATCTGGAAAGTGCTATCACTCTGCTTCTACCGGTGATGCCTTACATGGCAAAGGGAGTGGGCATGTTTAAAGTGTCAAAATGTAAAGGCTGATATAAGTAAAAGAGGAACTCCAGTGAAAATAATGTACTAAAAAAGTGCTTCATTTTGACAACAATTATGTATAAATGGTTTAGTTAGTGTTTTCCCATCGTAAAAGCTTTCCTCTCCCTGATTTACATTCTGACATTTACCACATGGTGATATTTTTACTGCTGGCAGGTGATGTCAGTGGAAGGAGATGCTGCTTGCTTTTTTAGCAGTTGGACCCAGCTGTAAACAGTTGTTATTTACCACAATGCAATGAGGTTCACAGACAGGAAATTGTCAGGACCATGGTCCTGACATCCCACTGTGGAAGGGGTTTCACCACAATATCAGCCATACAGAGCCTCCTGATGATCCGTTTGTGAAAAGGAAAAGATTTCTCATGGGAAAGGGGATATCAGCTACTGATTGGGATGAAGTTCAATTCTTGGTCACAGTTTCTCTTGAATTGCTGGAGTGGGAAGGATCTGATAATGCAGCTTACAAATATCAGCACCATCCAGCCAGTGGCCAATGCTGTCCACTGGCAGATCAATGCTTCTGTAGCAAGAAACCAATCACTTGTACAACTAGTTGTTTAGCTTGAAATTCTGCTGGATATTCTTTAAATTAAGTGACCACAGCAAGCAAGGCTGCTAAAAGTAAACATCAAACTCGAACTTAGGGGGTACAGCCACTGGCCAACCAGAATTCCCCAATCTAGTCAGCTGTCTGTATCAATGGTGGCTCTGTAAGTGCACATCACTTTACACAAACGATGGACTTGCATTATACATGTTTGGAGTCTTTTGAGATATATTTAGGCAGACTGGTTCCTGAAAGTGTGGTTTGATCTAGTAGGGGAATTAGAAATCAAAAGAAGTTGATTGTCAAATGTCTCTGTGTCATTCCTGATGTGCAGGGCCAGTGCACAAACGAACATGTAAACATGACCCTTTACAAGATACATGACCAGTTTATTTGGTACAGTAAATAAGTGGTTCCAGCCTGAAACTCTCACAATTACCCACATTGTAGAAAGGGTCACTGTGGACTACTTTTTCAAAGCTCTCCCATAATCTTTGAGTGAGCCATGTGTAGACCCGCAGTTAGCTGGCCAGCTTGTGGAGTAGTTTTGGCGTTCCTCAGCTGCTGAGGAATTCCTGGCCATCATCATTTCAGGAAAATTTATCTTGCAAAACTAATCACAAAATCTCGCCAAAGAAATAGATATCTTTCACATCAAAGAAAAAGGGTTATCTACTGTATCTCTTGATGCTTGGTGGATGGGAAGACTAAAGTGAGGCCTTCAATACTTCCTCAACAGGAGCGTGGAGGCAAGTACAACGGATGGAGACAAATTGCCACCAGGGGGTTTCTGCCTGATGAACCCATAGAAAGTGACTCAGTTTATCGGAATTGTGAAAAGGAGAGAATCCTTCTGCAGTAGTCCGTGCGAATAAGCCTGAACTTATTGTCTGCATCCATGAAACAAATGGATTTCTGTGCTTATTTGCAGTTACCTCTGTGGACCATGCAGTGTTGGCCTTTAAAGGGTACTGAGTAAAATTATTGAAAATAAACATTTGATGTAGCTGCAAATGAACATTACATAGTTACCTTGCCATCAGTTCCTCTCGGAAGCTCACCATTTTCTTCTGACAACAATCTCTTCCAGTTCTGACAACATTTTGTCAGAACTGAAATATATCAGTTGCTGTCAGTTATACATCAGTTGCTGTCAGTTATAGCTGAGAGGATAACTGATGTGCCAGTTAATGTCCATGTTTCCCTATGGCTCAAGTGGGCGATGTTACAGTTTAACATTGTGCTTACCAGAAAGCTGTTATGGGGTAATGGCCATTTTCAAAATGGAGGACGGAGAATTCCATTGATCACAGTGGACAAATGGGACGCAGGAGAGGAGAAAGAGATTGATGAGTAGACTACACAGGAGGTAAGTATGACCTGTGTATTTTTATTTTAACTTTTTATTTTCAGTTTAAGTTTTCTTTAAGGTCCATTGAGAATGCTTTGGAAAAGTCCATCTAAGAGATGCTGGGCCATATGCAATTCACTTTTTCACCTGAGTTTTCTCCAAGATCATATTTTCACAACTTGTAAATAAAATGCCTTTTACGCCACCAGCAAGCAACAATTACTTTTTCACCTACTTTTTGGTACTTTTTCCATTGCAAAGTGCTAAAAAGTTAATACAAAGTGAAGATGAAAAATTATCTCCTAGGAGAAAACTAAGGAGAAAAAATGAACTCCATATGGCCCCCTACGTTTAGTGTTGAGCCGAAATTTGCATAACTTTGCATTTCCATAATTATGTATGTGAATTTTGCCACTGCGGGGCAAATTCTTAATTTCGTAATTGGCATACAAACCGTAATTTGGAATTCCGTAAGCGTAATTTCCGTTGCATAATTCAAATTCACGTTTAACATGATATTTTGTAATTTCGTGTTTTCTACAGAAACAAAGTTATTTTAATTACGAAATTTGACGTAATTTTGTTTCTAATAGTAATTATGCACATTTAAGTAATTACTAAACTCATTAACCACTTGAGGACCTAGGGCTTTCTACCCCTTAAGGACCGGACACTTTTTTTCCATTCAGACCACTGCAGCTTTCACGGTTTATTGCTCGCTCATACAACCTACCACCTAAATGAATTTTGGCTCCTTTTCTTGTCACTAATAAAGCTTTCTTTTGGTGCTATTTGATTGCTCCTGCGATTTTTACTTTTTATTATATTCATCAAAAAAGACATGAATTTTGGCAAAAAAATGATTTTTTTAACTTTCTGTGCTGACATTTTTCAAATAAAGTAAAATTTCTGTATACATGCAGCGTGAAAAATGTGGACAAACATGTTTTTGATTAAAAAAAAACCCCATTCAGTGTATATTTATTGGTTTGGGTAAAAGTTATAGCGTTTACAAACTATGGTGCAAAAAGTGAATTTTCTCATTTTCAAGCATCTATGACTTTTCTGTCATGTTTCATGAGGGGCTAGAATTCCAGGATAGTATAAATACCCCCCAAATTACCCCATTTTGGAAAGAAGACATCCCAAAGTATTCACTGAGAGGCATAGTGAGTTCATAGAAGATATTATTTTTTGTCACAAGTAAGCGGAAAATGACACTTTGTGAGAAAAAAAAAAAAGTTTCCATTTCTTCTAACTTGCGACAAAAAAAAAATGAAATCTGCCACGGACTCACCATGCCCCTCTCTGAATACCTTGAAGGGTCTACTTTCCAAAATTTGGTCATTTGTGGGGTGTGTTTACTGTCCTGACATTTTGGGGGGTGCTAAATTGTAAGCACCCCTGTAAAGCCTAAAGGTGCTCATTGGACTTTGGACCCCTTAGCGCAGTTAGGCTGCAAAAAAGTGCCACACATGTGGTATTGCCGTACTCAGGAGAAGTAGTATAATGTGTTTTGGGGTGTATTTTTACACATACCCATGCTGGGTGGGAGAAATATCTCTGTAAATGACAATTTGTTAATTTTTTTTACACACAATTGTCCATTTACAGAGATCTTTCTCCCACTCAGCATGGGTATGTGTAAAAATACACCACAAAACACATTGTACTACTTCTCCCGAGTATGGCGATACCACATGTGTGACACTTTTTTGAAGCCTAGGTGCGCTAAGGGGCCCAACGTCCTATTCACAGGTCATTTTGAGGCATTTGTTTTCTAGACTACTCCTCGCGGTTTAGGGCCCCTAAAATGCAAGGGCAGTATAGGAACCCCACAAGTGACCCCATTTTAGAAAGAAGACACCCCAAGGTATTCCATTAGGTGTATGGCGAGTTCATAAAAGATTTTATTTTTTGTCACAAGTTAGTGAAAAATGACACTTTGTGAAAAAAAAACAATAAAAATCAATTTCCGCTAACTTTTGACAAAAAATAAAATCTTCTATGAACTCGTCATACACCTAACAGAATACCTTGGGGTGTCTTTTTTTCTAAAATGGGGTCACTTGTGGGGTTCCTATACCGCCCTGGCATTTTACAGGCCCAAAACCGTGAGTAGTCTGGAAACCAAATGTCTCAAAATGACTGTTCAGGGGTATAAGCATCTGCAAATTTTGATGACAGGTGGTCTATGAGGGGGCGAATTTTGTGGAACCGGTCATAAGCAGGGTGGCCTTTTAGATGACAGGTTGTATTGGGCCTGATCTGATGGATAGGAGTGCTAGGGGGGTGACAGGAGGTGATTGATGGGTGTCTCAGGGGGTGGTTAGAGGGGAAAATAGATGCAATCAATGCACTGGGGAGGTGATCGGAAGGGGGTCTGAGGGGGATCTGAGGGTTTGGCCGAGTGATCAGGAGCCCACACGGGGCAAATTGGGGCCTGATCTGATGGGTAGGTGTGCTAGGGGGTGACAGGAGGTGATTGATGGGTGTCTCAAGGTGTGATTAGAGGGGGGAATAGATGCAAGCAATGCACTGGCGAGGTGATCAGGGCTGGGGTCTGAGGGCATTCTGAGGGTGTGGGCGGGTGATTGAGTGCCCTAGGGGCAGATAGGGGTCTAATCTGATAGGTAGCAGTGACAGGGGGTGATTGATGGGTAATTAGTGGGTGTTTAGGGTAGAGAACAGATGTAAACACTGCACTTGGGAGGTGAACGGACGTCGGATCTGCGGGCGATCTATTGGTGTGGGTGGGTGATCAGATTGCCCGCAAGGGGCAGGTTAGGGGCTGATTGATGGGTGGCAGTGACAGCGGGTGATTGATGGGCGGCAGTGACAGGGGGTGATTGATGGGTGGCAGTGACAGGGGGTGATTGATGGGTGATTGATAGGTGATTGACAGGTAATCAGTGGGTTATTACAGGGGAGAACAGATGTAAATATTGCACTGGCGAATTGATAAGGGGGGGGGTCTGAGGGCAATCTGAGCGTGTAGGCTGGCGATTGGGTGCCCGCAAGGGGCAGATTAGGGTCTGATCTGATGGGTAACAGTGACAGGTGGTGATAGGGGGTGATTGATGGGTGATTGATGGGTAATTAGTGGGCGTTTAGAGGAGAGAATAGATGGAAACACTGCGCTTGGGTGGTGATCTGATGTCGGATCTGCGGGCGATCTATTGGTGTGGGTGGGTGATCAGTTTGCCCGCAAGGGGCAGGTTAGGGGCTGATTGTTGGGTGGCAGTGACAGGGGGTGATTGATGGGTGATAGGTGATTGGCAGGTGATTGACAGATGATCAGTGGGTTATTACAGGGAAGGCCAGATGTAATTAATGCACTGGCGAATTTATAAGGGGGGGGGGGTCTGAGGGCAATCTGAGCGTGTGGGCGGGTGATTGGGTGCCCGCAAGGGGCAGATTAGGGTCTGATCTGATAGGTAACAGTGACGGTTGGTGATAGGGGGTGATTGATGGGTGATTGATGGGTAATTAGTGGGTGTTTAGAGAAGATAACAGATGTAAACAATACATTTGGGAGGTAATCTGACAGCGGGTTTGCGGGCGATCTAATGGTGTGGGTGGGTGATCAGATTGCCCGCAAGGGGCAGGTTAGGGGCTGATTGATGGGTGGCAGTGACAGGGGGTGACAGGGGGTGATTGATGGGTGATAGGTGATTGGCAGGTGATTGACAGGTGATCAGTGGGTTATTACAGGGGAGAACAGATGTAATTAATGCACTGGTGAATTGATAAGGGGGGGTTAGAGGGCAATCTGAGCGTGTGGGCGGGTGATTGGGTGCCCGCAAGGGGCAGATTAGGGTCTGATCTGATAGGTAAAAGTGACAGGTGGTGATAGGGGGTGATTGATGGGTGATTGATGGGTAATTAGTGGGTGTTTAGAGGAGAGAATAGATGTAAACAATGGATTTGGGAGGTGATCTGATGTCGGATCTGCGGGCGATCTATTGGTGTGGGGGGGTGATCAGATTGCCCGCAAGGGGCAGGTTAGGGGCTGATTGATGGGTGGCAGTGACAGGGGGTGATTGACGGGTGATTGACAGGTGATGGACAGGTGATGGACAGGTGATCAGGGGGGATAGATGCATACAGTACATGGGGGGGGGGGGGTCTGGGGGGGGGTCTGGGGAGAATCTGAGGGGTGGGGGGGTGATCAGGAGGCAGCGGGGGGCAGGGGGGGGGGGGATAAAAAAAAATAGCGTTGACAGATAGTGACAGGGAGTGATTGATGGGTGATTAGGGGGGTGATTGGGTGCAAACAGGGGTCTGGGGGGTGGGCAGGGGGGGTCTGATGGGTGTTGTGGGCGATCTGGGGCAGGGGAGGGGGGAAAATCAGTGTGCCTGGTGCAGACTAGGGTGGCTGCAGCCTGCCCTGGTGGTCCCTCGGACATTGGGACCACCAGGGCAGGAGGCAGCCTGTATAATACACTTTGTAAACATTACAAAGTGTATTATACACTTTGTATGCGGCGATCGTCGGGTTAACATCCCGCCGGCGCTTCCGTATGGCCGGCGGGATGTTGCGGCGGGTGAGCGGCGCCAGGCGGAGGCGGAGGATCGTGTCACGGATGACGCGATCGCTCCGCCCATGCCCCTACAAGGACCACCGCCATTTGTCTATACGGTGGTCCATGCGGGGTGCACTTCCCGGCCGCCAATTGTATATACGGCGGTCGGGAAGTGGTTAAAAGTCACTAATTTGATTGCAATTACTGATAATGCAAAGGCCTCCGCACGTGCTGTCGCTTTAAATGTATCAGGAGGCTCTACCTGCAGCCACTACTAAGACGGGTGCTCTTTGTCAAGGTGCACTTAGCGGTCATGCATGTTAAAACACTTGGTTATGGGCTTTACAATATCGGATAATGCAAAGGTCCCTGCATGTGCTGTCACTTTAAATGTATCAGGAGGCTCTGGACCGGAGCACAATTTTGAGACTGGGTGAATTTCCGTATTAAACATGCAATTTCGATTTGTTTCCATTATGAAAACAATCGTAATTATGAAAAATGATTGTAATTAAGAAGTTTCGTGTAAACGCAGAATTTCACAAAATTCTGTGAAATTACAAATTACGGACGTAATCGTAATTTCGCAAATTACAAAAAATTTTGCGTAATCATAATTAGGTCATTACGCTCATCACTACCTATGTTAACCAATGCAAAATGTTAAAGTGATTACTGCACCTCCCAACTTAATGGAGCTGAAAATAGTTTTCTCATTTTGCTGTAAGACAAAATGTTTAAGCTGTCAGTGTATTGCATTGAACTAGCCTGTAAACTTGCCCTGAAGCGTAGATTCAAAAAGAGTGCAGCAGGAATTTGGGCCTCGGGGAAAGCTGCTACCAATATTTTACTATTGGCCAGTGGGTAATTCCAAAATTAATATACAGTACTGGTAATCTTTACCAATGTTTTACTATTACCTAACCCTCTCCTCACTTGAACCATCCCTCTATCGATGCCTAACCAATTCCCCGTCACAATATCCACCAATATCAGCACCGCCTTTTCCTCTAAACACTCCCCTCAGCTGATATTTTCGCTGCCTAATGCTGGGAATACAGGATGCATTTCTGCCGTTCGATTCTCTGCTCGATCATTTTTACCGCTCAATTCTCCACTCCATTCTCTTATCTTCTGGTCACTTTTCTTATCTTTTTCCATTAACTTCTATCAGAAATCGAGCAGTAAAACGATCGAACGGGAGATCAGACGTGTCGGAAATGATCTATCGAACCATCTATCTGCGGCAGAAATGAATTGTGTATTCCCAGCATAAGGCCTCTTGCACACTACATGTGATTCTGATGCTAGTAAATTTTTTAATCGGAATGTAAAATCGTATCGTATAAAAAAATTGGAATCACATGTAGTGTGCAAAAGGCCTCAATCCGCAAATTTATCAGGTGCGGTCAGCGCCCAAATTACACAGTGTGTGCCACTATAGCAGCAATCGGGTGTGGTCAGCGCCCAAATTACACAGTCAGTGCCACTATAGCAGCAATGAACATTGCAATATATGCGGCGGCGATTTTACCACACGGCTACCAGATTTGTTTTTAGTTTTAAACTATGAGTTTTTATGGGAGTAAAAAGGGAATAGTATGAAAATCCTGAAACTGCTCTTTGAAGTTTTCATAAGTAACTTTCTTGACAGATTGCGGGGGTAATGTTCTTAGTGGAAAACTGAACAGAAGTCTGATAAGTTAGGTAGCATGCAAAATGTTAAGGATGTGAAATAGGACTAGTTGGCCTCCTGAGGTCGAAGGGTTGTATTTTGAAAATGAAGGCTGTCTGGATGTGCATAATGAAGGAGACAGCTGAGACAAGTGCCTAAGCCAGGCAGTTTCTCAAGTTTGTAGAACAGCAGTCAAAACACAGGTTTTCTCATGTGGTTCAACTCATAGTTACTTCATAACCGTAAGAGTTAAAAAAAAAATCTGAAGAGACAGAACTGTAGAATATATAATTGTGAAATTCCCTTTTTAAAAATAATGCTGTTATGTGGCATTTTTCCACAGGATTTATGCAGATTCCCTATATGTATAACCCTCTGAATCACAGACCTAGAATTGTATATGCAGACAGAGGCACCAAATGAATAAAATTTACTAAAAATGTTAAAATGAGAGAAGGCAGAAGTGGACTTACCTCCTCCAAGCAGACACACAAAGAGACTGTTGTATATATTCGAAACAATAAGGGTTTATTTGTATACTCCAAAAACACAGAGGCGCTGAGCTTAGCACCAGACCTGTATGAGTACATGCTCCATTTTTTGTTGCCTGATGGGGCAGGAGATGCCGAAACGCGTTGCACTTGCACTTTTTGGAGTATACAGTCCACCTCTGCCGCCTCTCATTTTAACATTTTTAGTAAATTTTATTATTTTGGTGCCTCTGTCTGCATATACAGTTCCCGTGTCCACCCTTGGTGGAGCGGTGTTGCCCTGTATTTCCTATATACAGAGAGTGACTTCTTAATCCTGAGTGGGGACAGGTCTAATCTCCCCACCTACTGATATAGTGGTTACCTGGATGGTAACCCTTGTTTGTGAGTATATCTGCATACTAACCTTACATATCCACTCTACCAGTACATACTACACTATATTGGGCTCTCGGTGTCTCCATCTTTGTGTTTCTTTACAGACCTAGAATAATTACTCAGGTCTGTCCTTGGGATTCCACTGAGAGCAGGGAGCCAATGGTGCCTTCTATATAGTGTAAGTTTCAGGCTTCCTCATGGCTGGGTGCACACATAACAGAGCGTGAAAGGTTGCGTTTTCTGTCATGTGCAGTTTTTTTTTCTAGTGTGTGTTTCTTAGT
Source organism: Hyperolius riggenbachi (assembly GCF_040937935.1). NCBI lineage: Eukaryota > Metazoa > Chordata > Amphibia > Anura > Hyperoliidae > Hyperolius > Hyperolius riggenbachi. Next base: position 249,789,843 of record NC_090651.1, read on the forward strand.
GTATTTGCGTTCTTTCAGCATATGTATTTTTGTAGCATTTTGCATGTGTTTTTATGCGTTTGCGGTTCGCATATACAAAAATGCATATGTGTTTTGTATGCGTTTTCAATGCGTTTTTATATTGTGTTTTATGCAAATTACTAGGAAGACAACAGGAAGCGGAAATACATCACAAAACTTTTTTTTGAAAAAAACACATGAAAAACGCATACAAAACATTGTGTTCCCTTTGACTTTCATTATGTGCGTTTTTGATGCGTTTTTGAATATTAAGCAACAAAACCAGCGTTTTTAAAAAACGCATAGATACAAAACGCATATGCATTTTTTTATATGAGTTTTTTCATGCGGCCCATAGACTTCCATTAGCAGCAAAAACGCAGCGTTTTCTGCAACGCTTGCGTTTCTGCTAAGTGTGCACCCAGCCTTAATCATACAAACATTTTGCTGATTTGATTACAGGAAACCAAAATCTCTACACTGTCTTGTGTTTTATATTTCTTTACTGAAAAAGACCAGAAACCTATATCTGTTTTTTTGCCAATCAGTCTGGTTACCTGAAGAGCGAATTTATTTATTTTGCACGCTCTTGTTCTTCAAATTAAATAATTTAATGCACTGCACTTTTGTGTTTCTATTTCTTCAGGAGAATTATCTAGTTTGAACATCATTCTGTCATTCAGAATTACACGCATGATATTAACCTATCTCCAGCCAATTTATAACGCTTCCATGTAGCCTCCCTAGTACAGTCCCCCGGCCTTGCTCAGCAATTAACCCCAATTAAGTTTTACCCTAACCTGTCAGAATATCTGCATTAACCTGTGTATCTGGTTACTACTTGGCATTGGACTATCTGTGATTTAGGCAAAGAATGGTTTCTGCATTACTTGTCTCAGATCCCTGTGCTGCAAAGCAAAGTTATAAGAACTACATCAATATTAGAGGACAACTGAAGTGAGAGGTATATGGAGGCTGCCATATTTATTTCTTTTTAAGCAATACCAGTTGTCTGGCTGTCCTGCTGATCCTCAGCCTCTAATACTTTTAGCCATAGACCCTGAACAAGCATGCAGCAGATCAGGCGTTTCTGACATAGTCAGATCCGACAAGATTAGCTGCATGCTTGTTTCTGGTGTTATTCAGACACTGCTGCAGCCAAATAGACCAGCAGGGCTGCCAGGCAACTGGTATTGTTTAACAGGAAAGAAATATGGCAGCCTCCATATTCTTCTCACTTCAGGTATCTGTTAAAGGATAAGGACACCTTGGTTGTGTTGTTAACCATAAACTATGAATTGAGAGCTGTTCAACCTATTACTTAGGATAAGCAAATTAGTCGATTTACTTGCTAGTTGCAGAAAAGGGGACTGCATGAGAGCTGTGACATCAGTACAACTGTAAGTCACACAGAATGTTTTTGTTTTTTTTTACATTAGTTTTATGAATAATTAAAGTAGGACATAACATTTGAATATAGCACCTCCGCCAGTTCTTGTATCAGAGTTCACATTAGTTAGCAAATGTCAAGTTATGAACAGGAGAAAAATGACCTATAGTTATTGGCAAGTGCAAAAATCAAAGTTTTGGCAGTGGAAGGCAATGTAATATATCAACTGTTATTATTTATTGGAAATGTAGAGTATACAGTCCTGGTAGTGGGAGTGACCTGATGACTTGCTAGAGTTGTCTTCTCTACTATATCTACTTATGGGTCCCTGCATCTTTTCGCCTGGTTCTGAACTGGCCACTAGAGCCTAAACCTCGCTGCCATGCCACCACAGTGAGCCTGGATCTCTAGTGGCCAGTTCAGAATTTGCCCGGTAGATACACGGATGCAAGCTAGAGTGAGAACAGGCAGATATGCATTCTGCAGCACGCTCCAACACACGTTCTGCATGGGGGGGGGGGGGGGGGGGTCAGAACACTTATCAGCCGCAGTATATCACCTGCAGATAAGCCATTCCCCACATTTTACATTCAAAGTGTGAGTGTTAAAAAGTGTGCTTATCCATGGTGGAATACGGTAAGTGTGCATTTTATACTATTAACATGATAGACAGACTGCAGCTGTCCATTAACTAGCACATTTGGATTTGCATCATACACAAAGGGTGGCCTTTTGAAAATTGATGTTTAGTTGCTGACTTTTAGAAATGCCCACACAAATACTATCCGCTGGGGCTTAACTACACAGGAGCAGAGGGGCCCAGAGCTGTAAGGGGCCCCCAACTACTGCTTCACTACTTCTAATAAAGGGGTCCATCCTTCAGATCAGGGGTTTTGTGGCTAAGCTTGTTATGGGAGTGAAGATCCTGATGGCCACACTTGTTTTATGACCCTTGCAAGGCCGGCACCCAGGCTGTGATGGTCACCAGTGGTAAGCAAGGGAGAAAGGTGTGAAAATTGGGGGGCTCCATAAACGTTTTGCTGGGGATCCCATGATTTGTAGTTACGCCTCGGACTATCCTTATATGTTTCTTTCAGAAGCCCATACACGCTCTAATGATTTAATATACTTTCCCACTAGAGATGTAGCGAACTTTTGCGGAAGTTCGATTCGCCCCATAATGCACTATGAGGGTCAACTTTGACCCTCTGCATCACAGTCAGCAGGCACATTGTAGCCATTCAGGTTACACTAAGCCCTGGAGCCCCCCCCCCCCCCCTTTATATAAGGCAGGCTCCGGCGGCCATTAGCCTCACTCGTGTGCCTGCTAGAGACAGAGTGGGGACAGCAGCTGCAGACTTGTTCTTCTAGGGACAGATTAGTTAGGCTCTTGGCTGCTTATCTTGCTCCTGGCTGATTGTTATTGCTTTTATAGCACCCCTCAATAGCTCTTTTCAGAGCTCATCCTGTACTTTTTTTTTCTGTGTGTCAAACTGACACTTTTGTTGCATGCACAGCCTTGCAATTGATAGTGTGTGTGTGCCACTGCCATCAGCCCAGCACATTCAGCGACTACCTGTGTGTGTGACAGGGAGCTGCACATTGTACTACCCAGTACTGCATATACTGCAGTACCTGTTGTGTTTACTTAACCCACCTCATCACTGCATCTTACTACCTGTTGTGTTGAGTGAACCTACCTCACTGCATCTAAGTACCTTTACTGTTCAGTGAACCCAGCTCACTGCATCCTACTACCTGCTGTGTTGAGTGAACCCACCTCACTGCATCTAAGTACCTTTACTGTTCAGTGAACCCAGCTCACTTCATCCTACTACCTGTTGTGTTGAGTGAACCCACCTCACTGCATCTAAGTACCTTTACTGTTCAGTGAACCCAGCTCACTGCATCCTACTACCTGTTGTGTTGAGTGAACCCACCTCACTGCATCTAAGTAGCTTTACTGTTCAGTGAACGCAGCTCACTTCATCCTACTACCTGTTGTGTTGAGTGAGCCCACCTCACTGCATCTAAGTACCTTTACTGTTCAGTGAACCCAGCTCACTGCATCTTACTACCTGTTGTGTTGAGTGAACCCACCTCACTGCATCTAAGTACCTTTACTGTTCAGTGAACCCAGCTCACTGTATCTTACTACCTGTTGTGTTGAGTGAACCCACCTCAATGCATCTAAGTACCTTTACTGTTCAGTGAACCCAGCTCACTGCATCTTACTACCTGTTGTGTTGAGTGAACCCACCTCACTGCATCTAAGTACCTTTACTGTTCAGTGAACCCAGCTCACTGCATCCTACTACCTGTTGTATTGAGTGAACCCACCTCACTGCATCTAAGTACCTTTACTGTTCAGTGAACCCAGCTCACTGCATCCTACTACCTGTTGTGTTGAGTGAACCCACCTCACTGCATTTAAGTACCTTTACTGTTCAGTGAACCCAGCTCACTGCATCCTACTACCTGTTGTGTTGAGTGAACCCACCTCACTGCATATACCTAGCATCCACCCGAGATGGACAAAATGGACAAACCAGGTAGAGGAAGAGGTAGAGGCAGGCCCAGAGGAAGGCCACCAGGCACCGGCAGGTCTGTGCGAGGTGGTGTTGCTGTGATTTCGTGCGGACCTGCCCCAAAATACAGTGCTCAGAAGAAGGCATGTGCCATCACTTCCCAAGATTAGGACGTGCTTGACTATTTAACACAGAACAACTCATCTCCCGCAGCCACTAGCGCTACAACAAGCACAACATCCGCTGCATTTGACACTTCGCAGGAGTTATTTGGTGGTGAAATCACTGATTCACAGCCACTACTGCAACAACAAGAAGAAGGCGCAGGTACAACACCTCATACGTCTGAGTTAGGTGGCGATACTATGGACGTATCGTGTGAGGAGGGGGATGATGAACCACCTGAAGTTGGTGCAGTTGAGGCGGTGTCTGAGGAAAGCGAAGCTGGCCAGGAGGATTATGATGACGATTATACGAATACCACATATGTTCCCGGTAGAGGAGATGACCAGGGGGACAGTTCAGAGGGGGAGTCAGAGAGGAGTAGGAGGAGACGGCTCCATGATAGAAGCAGAGGGAGCTCGTCCTCCGAAACAGCTGGGGGCAGTGTCCGGCGCCATGTATCGCCAGCTATGGCCAGCCAGCCATCATGCCCTTCAACGTCAGCTGCTGATGCCACCGTAGCGCCATCACCCCAGGGGGGCTCAGCGGTTTGGAAATTTTTTCACGTGTGTGTCTCATATCGGAGCAAAGCCATCTGTTGTCTCTGCCAGCAAAAATTGAGCCGTGGAAAGGCCAACTCTCATGTAGGGACAAGTGCCTTACGAAGGCACCTGGAGAGAAGGCACAAACAGCTATGGCAAGAACACCTGAGGAAAAGCAGCACCCCTCAAAAGACAAGCCACCCTCCTTCTCCTCTTCCTCCTTCAGGTGCATCGTCTTTATCCACTTTCTCCCGTGCACCTTCACAGCCACCCTCCTCCACACCGCCTCTTCCCTTCAGCGGTTCCTTCTCCTCTGCCCACAGCAGTACCCAGCTGTCCGTGAAGGAAGTATTTGAGCGTAAGAAGCAAATGTCTGCCAGTCACCCTCTTGCCCGGCGTCTGACAGCTGGCGTGGCGGAACTATTAGCTCGCCAGCTATTACCATACAAGCTGGTGGAGTCGGAGGCTTTCCGTAAGTTTGTGGCCATTGGTACACCGCAGTGGAAGATACCAGGCCACAATTATTTTTCACAAAAGGCCATATCCAAACTGTACTGTGCAGTTGAGAGGCAAGTGGTGTCATCTCTGGCACACAGCGTTGGGTCAAGGGTCCACCTGACCATGGATGCCTGGTCTGCCAAGCATGGGCAGGGCCACTACATTACATACACAGCCCATTGGGTCAACCTGGTGACCGATGGCAGCAAGCAGGGAGTACATGGCTGCGCAGTGGACCGACTTGTCACACCTCCACGGCTTGCAGGCAGGCAACCAGCCACCTCCTCTCCATCTGCTACCACCGCTTCGCTGTCATCATCCTTCTCCTCCTCCTTGGCTGGTGCCGCAATCTCCTCTCCAGCCACACAGCCCCAGGGCCTATGCTGCATGCCAGGTACGACGGTGTCACGCAGTGTTAGACATGTCTTGCCTGAAAGCGAAGAGTCACACTGGAGCAGCTCTCCTGGCTGCTCTTAACAAACAGGTGGAGCAATGGCTGACCCCGCACAAGCTTGAGATCGGCAACGTGGTGTGTGACAATGGCAGCAATCTCATTGCTGCGTTGAATTTGGGAAAGCTGACACACATACCCTGTATGGCACATGTGCTGAATCTGGTCGTGCAAAGATTTGTGTCCAAGTACCCAGGCTTAGAGGACATCCTGAGGCAGGCCAGGAAGTTGTGTGGGCATTTCAGGCCTGCTAGACCAGGAGAAAGCCATCACCCAGTACCTGTATCATTACAGTACAAGGACACAATCTGGGAGGATGGGGATGTTGTGGCCCAACAACTGGACACTGATGCGAAATGCATGCAGGGTCATGGAGCCCTTTGAGGAGGTGACCAAACTGGTGAGTCACGATGAGGGCACCATCAGCGACTTGATCCCCTATGCCTACTTCCTGGAGCTTGCCGTGCGTAGAGTGGTGGATACAGCTGTGGAGGAGCGTGAACAAGAACAGTTACAGCAGCAGGAGTCGTGGGAGCGATTTACATCCGAACCCGATGTTTCCACAACACCTGCGGCAGTACAGAGGGGGGAGGAGGAGGAGGAAGAAGAGGAGTCGTGTGGGGAAGGAGAGGAGTCAGACTCTGATGATTGTGAAGAGGAACGTGTTTCTATGGAGGAGGAAGAGGTGGTGGAAGAAGAACAAGCGTGGCAGCCGTCACAGGGGGCTTCTGCTGCTCCACGTTCCCGTGGTATTGTTCTTGGCTGGGGGGAGGAAGAGGAGTTGCGTCCCGTCACTGAGGAAGAGCAAGAGAAGATGGAGAGTATGTCTGCATCCAGCTTTGTGCAGATGTCCTCTTTCATGTTGTCCAGCCTGTTGAGGGACCCCCGTATCAAAAAACTCAAGGCGAATGACCTGTTCTGGGTGGCCACGCTACTAGACCCTTGGTACAGGCACAAAGTGGCTGACCTGTTAACAACTCAACAGAAGGCGGAAAGGATGCAGCACTTGCAGAACAAGCTGTCGAAGATGCTTTACAATGCGTTTAAGGGTGATGTGGCTGCACAACGCAATCAAGGTACCACTGGCAGTAACCCTCCTCCTCCCAAGTCCACGCAGGCAAGGACAGGATGCTCCAGTGATCACAGGGTGATGTCGGACATGCGGACATTCTTTAGTCCAACTCCTCGCCATAGTCCTTCCGGATCCACCCTCCACCAACGCCTGGACCGGCAGGTAGTCGACTACCTGGCCTTGAGTGTGGATGTAAAAGCGACGATGAACCCTTGGACTACTGGTTGCGCAGGCTTGACCTGTGGCCAGAGCTGTCCCAATTTGCCATACAACTTCTTTCTTGCCCTGCCGCAAGCATCCTGTCAGAAAGGACCTTCAGTGCAGCTGGAGGCATAGTTACTGAGAAGAGAAGTCGCCTAAGTCACGACAGTGTTCAGTACCTGACCTTTATCAAAATGAATGAGGAATGGATCCCGGAGGGCTATTGCACGACCGAAGACTAAGTCAGTCCCCACACACAGCATCTCTGCCTGCAGGCCGCTTGCCTTCTCCGCCACCACCAACAGGGTCCAGGACTCTAGGCAGATTCCTGAATTTTTAAGGCCGCTGCTAGCAGCGGCCGCTACACTAATTTTTCTGGTGCGTGTACATGCCTGCCTAATTTTTCTGGCTGCACTGCGGGCGGCTGCAACAAAAAAACAAAAGGCATGTACATGTGCCCATCCCCCTTCGTGATCATTACCTTGCCGCGGTGAAGGGGCTTGCGTATCACAATGAAGCAATGACCGCCGGCTATTTGAGTGTCTCAGGTGGAGGTGGGACACAAAAGATAATAAGGTCGTTGCTTCATTGTGGTCAGACCAAATTTGATCAGCTGTTCTATCATTGAGCTACCACAGCCCGGCGACCATATGGGCTTGAAAAACGTCACGGCCTACACTCTGGCCACGGTGCGCACCAGTCCAGCACGGCTGTCACTATGCAAACAGCTGTTTGCGGCGCGTTACACAGTGAGTTTGGTGTGTCAGTGTGAAGCTGAACTCTAATTACACTCCCTGATTGATGTATACCCATGCAAGATGTTTGAAAGCACTTTAGGCCTGCAATTTAGCATTCAATGTGATTTCTGCCCTTAAAACGCTGCTTTGCGTCAAATCCAGATTTTTCTCCGGGACTTTGGGCATGTATCCCACTCCGCCATGCCCCCCTCCAGGTGTTAGACCCCTTGAAACATCTTTTCCATCACTTTTGTGGCCAGCATAATTTATTCTATTTTTCAAAGTTCGCATCCCCATTATTATTATTATTATTTATTTATATAGCGCCAGCATCTTCCGTAGCGCTGTACATAATACAAACAAATAATGGGGAACAAATATACATAAGAAATACAAGACAGTGCACAGTCATGACATTGAATAGAATAAATATAGATACATACATAGTTGATTTGTAGTTGGTACATGTACATATGTTAAAATAACAGCAGTATGAGAAACACTAGGAGGAGGTCCCTGCCCTTGCGGGCTTACAATCTAGAGAGTAGTGGGGAGGAAACAAAAGGGAAGGAAACACAAGGATTAGTGGGTGAGCCAGTGTGCCTTCAGTGCTGCCTATAGCAAATTATAGGCTTGTCTGAACAAGTGTGTTTTCAGAGTACGTTTGAAGGTTTCCAGATTCGTGGCATGACGAACCGGCAGAGGGAGGGAGTTCCAAAGGAGAGGGACAGCCCGTGAGAAGTCTTGGATGCGAGAGTGAGAGGCGGTGACTAGGCTGGAGGACAAAAGGGTCTCCTGTGAGGAACGGTGGGTCCGGGCGGGGAGGTATCTGGAGATTAAAGAGGAAATGTATGGAGGCAATAGCTTGTGTAGAGCTTTGTATGCAAGTGTGAGAAGTTTAAACTGGATCCTTTGGGCAACTGGTAGCCAATGGAGGGATTGGCAGAGAGGGGCTGCCTCAGAGGATCTAGAAGAGAGGTGGATGAGGCGGGCCGCAGAGTTTAGTAGGGATTGGAGAGGTGCCGGTCTGCTTTTTGGTAGACCACAGAGTAGGGTGTTGCAGTAGTCAAGACGGGAGATGATTAGGGCATCCCCATTGAAGTCTATTGCGGTTCGCGAACGTTTCCGCGAACCGAACCTTCCGTGAAGGTTCGCGAACGGGGTTCGCGAACCGAAATCGGAGGTTCGCGACATCTCTATTTTCCACAAATACATTTTAGATGATAAATGCCAGACTTGATCATTTTTTATTGATGCCTTAAAGGACACCCGAGGCGAAAATAAACTAATTAAATAAATGATTGTATCTATCTTTTTAAGATATTCCACAGTTTTATTTTATGTTTAAATATACTTTTAAGTTTTAACAGGTTTTTGTTTTTGTTTTTGCTCAATGACTCCTTTTTATCTCTTTCCTGCTCTCAGAAGCCATTTTCTGCTAGGAAAGTGTTTTATAGTTGGAATTTCTTATCAGTGAGGGTCACACTGTAGTCACTTCCTGCCTGAGTCAGGACTGAGTCCGCCACTTACATACCTAATATTTAACTCTTTCAGGCAGAGAAAGAAAAAAAGGAACACAGCATAGTTATTTGTGTGCTAGGCACTGTACATACCCATGTCTATCTCATCATGTCACATGTCACCTCGGGTATCCTTTAACAATTGGATAGCTATTTTTATTGCCCCTAAAGGTCTTGATTGTAAGATCACTGCATCTGGGTTCTCAGCTTTAGCGATTTCATACTGCAATACAAAGGTATCTCACACTGCCTCTTGGATTTTTCAGTTTCTCCTATATTGTGAAGAATGCAGAGTGAAATTCCTCTCACATCAGTAAGAGTAGTGAGTCAGAGCTGGCAAATCCATGAGAGATATAAGAAGCCCGTGGGGGATTCAGCACACCAGCATTGAGCAATAACTAAACATTAATAAATAAGGCCAATGGGTTTTCACTCAATCTATACTGGAAACATCAAAATACATGGCGGAAATACCTGTTTTCAGCTCTGTTTTATGTTTCCCTGAACAGCAGATTATAAATCTGGCACTGCTGAGAAGCCCAATCTATATGCAGCATATTAAACGTCTAGACTGGGACAGCCTTACTGAGCTACCCTGGTTACTCACCCTGCTTTTCCTTTTTCTTCCAGCTCAGCAGCTCCCTCCTTCCTGAATTAGAGCACATCAGGGAACAGACTGGTCTTCTAGACTCTTCCAGTACTTCCCACCCCAGCCTCTACAGAATTCCGAGGGCAGGGGAGGAATCATATAGAGAAGGTAGACAAGCCAAGCATCACTGAGGAGGGTAAATGATGGGAAATAGTTTTACAGAGATCCCATCCCATTGTTAATCCATGTGCTTCACTATAGATTTGGCCCACCCTATGCAAATATAACAACTTAATCTCTTCCGGGAAGGCTTTCCACAAGGTTTAGAAGTGTGTTTATTGGAATTGTCCACTATTTTTCCAGAACAGCATTTGTGAGGTTAGTAACTGATGTTGGACACGAGGATTTGGCTTGTTCTGTTGGGATGAGGTCAGGGCTTTGTGCAGGCCAGACAAGTTCATCCATGTCTTTATGGACCTTCCTTTGCACACTGATGCACAGTCATGTTGGAACATTAAGGGCCATCTCCAAACTGTCCCCACAAAGCTGGGAGCATGAACTTATCCAGAATGCCATGTTATCCTAAAGCATTCAGTTTCTTTTACATGAACTAAGGGGGAAAGCCCATCCCCTTGCAAGAAAAGAACCCACACCATTACCCTCTTCACCAAACTTTACACTTGGAACCAGGGCCGGGACGACACATAGGCAAAAGAGGCTCCAGCCTCTGAGCGGCAGGTCCTCAGGTCAGGATGGGGCACTTTCAAAGGCATTTCAATCCACAGGCAGTCCAGAAAAAAAAGTTTTTTTCCACTGTCCTGAGAGACACAGCTAAGGGAGCGAAGATAAAAAGCTCTTTGCACAGTTGTTCTAAAGACTGCACCTGATAAGGAGTCATACATGTAACAATTGGTGTCAGCAACACAGATTTTCTGATTATTGGT